>NW_026054551.1:156019-756019 GCF_022478715.1 Daldinia decipiens | reverse complement strand
GAGAAATTATGGCAGCGCCCCGGTAGGACCCTAGTCCTAAGATCGCATACACGTCGTAGCTAGAACAGCTTTCCATTGCTAGTGGCATGCTTTATTTGGGATGGGGTTGGCCATTCAAGATCGAGGAAAAACTTTAGACGCACATCTTGTATCTTGGCTTCCTCTTTGGTGATCACGAAATATAGTCACGCTCCATCATTCACAACCGGTCAACTTCCCAGTTCCAAATTCCACAGACACTATCTGCTTTCATGAACGTACTTAAATACAATACTTTATCATGGATACAATGGCTATAACCCTGCTACCACGAAGTAATCTTCCTGTATTGGGGGCCGTTCGACATCGTAAATCCAATCGCTGTTCTTGCGATATACCCCCCCGCCGCCGAAGGACGACTAAGCCATCGAAATGGCTACCGATATAGAGTCGGCGGCTGCCACAGCTCCAGAAACCCCCTCGGGCAACAATGATACATCGTCCTCATCCTCTCATGGTGGTCCTATCGATACCGAGAAGCTTGGAAGGAGTAGACCTTTACTTTTTGCTAACGGCTGGGTTGAAGTAGGGTTTTGTATATCCGTTCTCGGTTCGGTGATGATGGGGGAGTTCCTCATCAGCGGATTTAGCGTATTGCTCCCGGTGCTCATCGAAGACACGGGTATCGACCCCGGCCAGAGGACCTGGCCCATCACCGTCTTCTCCCTCGTCGCCGGCTCGTTGTTACTACCCTTTGGCCGGCTTGTCGATATGTTCGGCGGCTACCCTATCTATCTCGGGGGGTTATCATGGCTAACGCTGTGGGCGATAGTTGGAGGATTCAGCCGCACTTTGCCGATGGTTTTAACGAGTCGAGCTCTCCAAGGAGTGGGAGCAGCTGCCTTCCTACCTGCTGGTACGACGTTATTAGGAACCACTTACCGTCCCGGTCCACGAAAGAACGTTATATTCAGCTTTTATGGTGGTTGTGCGCCTTTGGGCTTCTTCTCTGGGATCGTTGTTGCAGGTCTTACGGGCGAGTTCCTTTACTGGGGTTGGTTTTTTTGGATTGCATCTATACTACTGGCTTCCTTGTGCTTGATGACCTTTTTCTGCGTTCCTCATGAGTGGAAGCGTGGCGACTGGTCCTTAATGGATTGGTGGGGTTGCCTTACTAGTATTTGCAGCTTAAGTCTACTTACATACGCCATCACCGATGCCTCCCACGTTGAAGGCCATTGGGCTTCCCCTCAGATCATCGTTACATTTATACTTGGGCTTATAGCATTTGCGGCTTTTATCTATGTGCAAGGATGGGTTGCCAATTCTCCTCTACTACCTTTGGACTTATTTTCTATCAAGTACATCGGACCAATATTCCTCGTCCTCTTCATAGCATGCGGCTGCTTTGGCATATGTCTCTTATACGCAAGTTTTTAGTAAGGCCTTGCCCAATCTGCAATTTAAGAAATACAAACTCAATATACTAACTTATGCCAGTATACAGATTGTCCTTGAAATCCCGCCGTTACTCGCCGCACTTTGGTTCTCTCCTATGGCTGCCGGTGGAATCATCATCGCTCTCTTAGGCGGATTGACACTCCATCGCTTACCTGGAACTATACTCCTCCTGCTGGCTGGGACAGGTTTCGTAATATGTCCTCTCCTATTCACCCTCATCCCCCAAAATCCTAATTATTGGCGGTGGGTTTTCCCGGCAATGGTGTGTACGACAATAGGTATTGATATTAGCTTCAACGTGAGCAGTATCTTCATTACTACCAATGTCCCCAAACATCAGCAAGGCCTAGCAGGAGCATGTATCAATGGGTTGGGATACCTGGGCATCAGTTTCTTTCTCGGTTGGGCGGACTTTGCTGTCATTAGTAGATCGAGTGGGCTTGGAGAAAGTTACAAGGTGGCTTTCTGGTTCGCTGTCGGATGTGGAGCCGGAGTCATCTTGCTAGTCTTGGGCTTCGTCAGGATTGGTAAAGCCAAAAGTGACTTTACGGTAGATGAGAAAGCACAGCAAAGAGAAGCAGGTTGCGAAAGTGAGCAAGCTAGGCAAGAGACGGGGATTATAACATAATCTTGAAATCTGTAAAATATTGATCGCCTACGTCCACAATTTCGAGAGAGGGAGACACAGGTTCACAAGTGAGGACCGTTTCGGCCCTCCAGACTTGGTTCGAAGAGACATTTGCGATGTGAATCACCTCTATTTTCAATACCGGGTGTAGAATTAACTGCCTAAGTTGGTTTCTAGATTTTACTAACTAAATACTATTGAGTCCTCAAACTAACATATAGCTAAATCATTAACTAAGTTGCAAATCGGCATGATTTATATCTATCCCATCCGGGGGAACGTACTGTTTACCTGTCTATTTTTCAACGCCGACGCCGTTCTGCTTCTTTGCGAGTTCACGCTCATGTTTCTCCTTCCGCCATTTGATCCCATACTTCAGGATATAAAACAGCATCGGCGAGAAAGCTATGTATATAAAGCCCAATATCGTAAACGCCCATCCAATCCCAACGCCGTTTATCATGGGCCCTATCACCGCAGTCGCTGCAGCGCCAATCAGGCATCTAGTTAAGTTATTACTCGCGGTAGCAGCTCCCGCATTACCCACGTTCACATCAACAAGAAGTACGTTGAGCGTGTTGTTGAATCCGATTACAGCCCAGCCCAGCAAGAATAGCAGGACACATGGCACGGCCACGTGTGCATGATATTCGAATACCCAACCCCAGGCGATTATACATGCTATGCATAGGGCCAGCATTGGAATACCGATCTCGAGCCTGGCACGCTCAATCGGGAAGTCGGATAGGTCTTGCTGCTTGCTACGTTCGAATGGAACACCTTGTAGCTTACAATGCCGCCGGTAGTTCCAATTCATCAATCTCCCGTTCGCGATAGCGGCAGCTATACTGCCGCCGACCATAGGGAGGTACATAAGCCCCACCTTGATCTCATCAAAGCCATAGTTAGCAGCTAGTTGCGTGGGCATGACGGTAGCGACGCAGTAGAATCCTGTGAAAACAATACCGCCATACCCGAGCAGGAGGAACATCTCCTTCTCGAGGAGAATCGTGATCGATTTCCAGACATTGAATTTCTTCACATGGAGGCTACGTTTCGTCGATACGCGTGATGGTGTGTGGGCTAATGGAGCGCCACTAGACTGTTGATTGCGGCGCTCGCGGCGTCGCCGCAAGGCGTCTTTACACAGTTGCCAGAACGTTCGGTAAGCGGGGTGCGGGCGGATCGATCCATCTCCCACGATCTCCCGGCAGGTCTCAGGCAAGAAAAACGCGTGGATGACAAAAACTACCGCGGCTAGGATGGCGAGGATCCAGAAAATAAAACGCCAGCCAACTTCCTGCGACAGTACGCCACCGATCACAGGTCCTATGGCTGGCGCTAGGAGAATGGGCAGAGAGGTGTACGCGACATAGTTGCCCCTTTCGGCCGAGGTAATGATGTCGGCGACAACTGCTTGACAGAGCGCCACGGTCGTACTAGAGCCGGCAGATTGCAGCATGCGGAGGACTAGCAGGGCCGGGTAACTAGGCGCTAGGGCACATCCAATATTAGCACATATATATATGACGAAGCATATGAAGTAAGCCGGCCGGCGTCCCGCGGAGTCCGCTAAAGACCCGACGAACATCGGAGTAATCCCTTGGAAAACCTGCACATGAATAGTTAGCGATTACGGTCTGGGATATGATCTACCCTGACGAGTCATGTTAAACAACCCCCCTTTCTCCGATTTTCAACGTACCATGTAAGTAGTGACAGTCAAGTTGATCTGACTAGCCGTAACGTGGAATTCCTGAGCTAGGACCGTGAGTGCAGGTAGGTAAATCTGTGCTGTGAGAGGCGAGAAGAAGGCCCCGATAGCAGCACCAAGAACGATGCCCCTTTTCTCCCAATCTGTAAACGCGGAGTAGTTTGGCCGCTGGTCGACGACGGGCTGCTCACTCAGGGGCTCGGCTAATAGCCCAGAATTGCCCTCCTCCTTATCTTTCTCTGGCGGATTTAACTTCTCCTCGAGGCCATCTTCTACGTTCTCTTTCGTCATGGCGGCTTCGAACTTGTTGCCACTGTGGCTGGTGCGAGACGAGGTTTCCGACATGACGATGTGGGAGCCCGGGAAGCTGGCTTTTGGCTCGTAAAGATGCCAAGAACAGCTCTAACCATTTGCACCGGGTCCCTGCTGCTTAAATATCTCGCAGTTCCGAGAGGAACGTTGAGCATTTTGAGCAGACCATACGACGTTGCTAGCCGTTCTCGCTTTGCGAGATTTCCAATGGCGGCCAATGATTCTCGGCTCGAGGGCCATTCCGCCTGGTTTAAGTGGGCTTTCGGAGCCGACAGCGGGTTTCTGACCCCGGTAAAACGTGGGATATGCCGGTTTAGGGGCTTTGCTCAACAACTTTGAACATTACAAATGCTGAATTAGTTAACATTACCGCCTTATGCAAAGTTCACAGATGCTGTGACTCACTTAGTCGGGTCTTGTGGTCGTATCTGCAGTTATGAAGCATCCAGGCAAACCGGCTATTTGATGCCTATATTGTCTCGCATTACGAAAAGGGTAAGACTTCGGTGAGGTTGACCGTTTTATTACCCGATACACAGCAATTCTATACTCGATAGGGGCTACGAGTCGAAGTTATTATCCACTCTCCATGTCGCAATGTGAGTCACGGAGGTTGATTGTCTGATCACGATTTACATGCCCATTAGAGGCGTTAAGAATAGAAACTCGAGACTTACGCATAACTACAATATATTCGCCTGTCTTTCTGCATTGTTGTCTGATAACTGTTTAGGAGAATCTACGTAGACTGTAACTACGTGACATTATTTCCGTAAGTTTGGTTTCATAGAGTTAGTAATTAGTATGAGCGTAATTCTTCCACTTTTGTGTAATTAATCTTTCAGGCAATGATTCCTTTTTCTTTTTCTTTTTTCTCAATGCAAGTATTAGAAATTTAAATAGGCTCAAGAAGCATTCGTGTATACGCACGTATAGACTATATTTCTAGAAAGTAGATCTTATTACTTGCTGTGGTATGATGTTTCAAAAGGCTGCCTAGTTGCTTGGGAGGAGGAAGAAAAGGGGTTGCGGATCGAAAGTTGGTTGCCTAGGGCAAAACGAATTAAAGCACAAGAAAACAAGAATTTTCAAGTTGCTGCGCATGGATTCGAACCAACAACCCTCAGTGGCATAAAATGCGTGGTCACATGTAGACCAAAATAGCAAAAAAAGAAATCATCTTCTAGGCCCAGCCTTGGAACTATAGTGCCCGTAGCTACTGCGCCCCATTACACTCTAGAACTGGCATCATACATGTGCTCTATATGGTGGATAGCCTAGAGTTCATGTCCGCAAGACGGGTAATCTGGTATTTGTTTGCGACTCCTTTTCAGGAATGGACCTCTCGGCTTCCCAGCCATCCTCGAGATCTTGTCGTGTCTGGGCAGTGACCGGATGAGCCAAACGCTCTTGAATCGCGGTATGCCAACTGTGATTGCTGCTGCTGTTATTGGGGCTTATCTGCTTAAACTCGGTTGCCAGTGACTCATGGTTGTACCTTTGTATGTACTTAGGTACACCCGGCGACGACGAGGTGCACGACCCTCAGGTACTTAACTACGCATATCCAGGAATAAACTGCAACTGTCAAAATATCCGTATTAGAAGTTTAGCAGCGGAAACCAAATTATCTACTCCAGCCTTGTCCAGACATTTCGTTACTAGTAATTTAATAGATTAGATATCTACTGAACTGTAGCTAGGAATTATGACCTACGATATACTCTCCCCTAAAGGTTGAAAGAGACAATAATCTAGTATGTGATAACATTTGGGGTTTTTGTCTATGATCCAAGAATTCGTGAAGCCCATTAACAAACATATAACAACTCCGAGTCGGCCACAATATTTCTAGTATACAGAACATACCAATATAACTCAAGTATTGTGGGTGTAGCATTATCATCCGTGTAGTTTCAACTGGCTATGTTCAATTGGTCGAAAGTGCCTCAAAAACAAATGGCCATTGTCAACATGATGGTTGATGCTCATCAGCAGTATGATAGAGTACCGTTGTCCTTGATAACCTCGAAAATCGAACTCATAATGCAGAATATATACATATACAAAGAAGGTTAAGCATGCACCGATGGCAATGCCGACTATTTGCCAGGCCTTCTCTAACATAGATGCCAGATGCGAGACTAAAAACTTACTTTTCGGTTCCTTTTTGTCACCACACTTTGCTTTTTTATGATAGCCTCAAAACCCCCTTAACTGCCTCCCTCCATAATGGACCCAAGTAAAACATAATCGCTAACTACCGATGCAAAAAAAAATCCAGGTAAAACATATAATTACCTAGGTATGTAATCCGCAAGTTCGAGCGTGCATAAGCTCTCTGCGTTTCTTATCTTTTACTGTTTTACTTATTAATTAACCGCTCGTGAATGGGATATAGGGGAGACGATATACTTACCACTATCGAATGCTAAAAACTCATGTAAACCTGATCCCGCGGGTACCATGGGAAGCACAGGTACCTTCTTATCTGTTATGACCTCTAAGAAGGCCGGGCCATCGGTGTTGATGAGCCATTCTAGGCACTCCACTGTGTTTTCAGGTTTGATAAGTCTTCGATGCTGGACTCCCATAGCGTCGGCTAGCTTTATGAAGTCGGGATTCTTCTGGTGTGTGTGCGCGTATCGGTCATCGTAGAAGAGGTTTTGCCATTGGGTCACCATACCCTGCTCCTCATTATTCAGGACGATAACCTTAACGTCGATGTTGAATTGTGCAGCAGTTGATAGTTCTGTCAAGGTCATGTTAAACGAAGCGTCACCATCGATATCGATAACAAGGGCATCAGGTCGAGCGACCTTAGCACCAATAGCAGCGGGAAGTCCATATCCCATAGTGCCGAGGCCTCCGGATGTAATCATGGTCCGAGGGTGCCTCCACCTGAAATGCTGAGCCGTCCACATTTGGTGCTGGCCAACACCTGTCGTGAGAATCGTGTGCCTCTCTCGGTTGGCCGTCAGCTTGCTAAGCTCTTCGATTACAACCTGCGGCTTGATCATCCCCGCTCGTTCGGTTCGCTCAAAGTCGTTCATAGGCCATTTTGCCTTCCACGAATCAATCTGACTAAACCATTCCTTACGGTCCGACATGCTCTTTATGTTGATCAAGGGAAGAAGCTGTCGGATATTCTCTGCTACGTCGCCCTCGATAGCTTCGGTTGCTTGTACAACCTTGTTAATGTTCTTCGGCATGACCTCGAACTGCACGATACCCCCACGACCCTCGGCAGCTGCAGCCTTGGCTGCAGGTGCGAATTTGGTGACATTCATGGTTACACGGTCATCAAAGCGGGCGCCGAGGGCAATGATAAGATCGGCATTTTGTATCGACATGTTAGCGAACGCTGAGCCGTGCATGCCTAGCATGTAGAGCGATTTCTCATCCAGCTCGTCAAAAGCACCGAGACCGAGGAGGGTCGTGGTAACAGGTATCGAAGCCTTATCAGCGAGTTCCTTGAGGATCTCTGGTCCACCAATCGATGAGACAACTCCCTGGCCAGCATAGATAACGGGCTTCTTGGCGATATTCAATAAATCAGCTACTCGGCGAAGAGAAGCTTGAAGCTGCTTCTGAGAAATTTCCATGGCGGCACGCGACGCTGCACTGGGCAAACCTGGGATGGCTGACTCGGTAGGTATAGCCCTTCTTAGGACACCAGCAGTAACGTCTTTAGGTAAATCGACGAGCACAGGACCCGGACGCCCGCTAGTCGCAATGTCGAAGGCCTCGTTGATGCGTCGCGGTAATTCAGCAGTGTTTTTAACCATGACGTTCCACTTAGTACAAGATCTCGATATTCCCACAATGTCTGCTTCCTGGAAAGCATCGCTTCCAATCACACTCGTAGGAACCTGGCCACAGAAAACAACTAACGGCGTGCCATCAGACATGGCGTCCTGAATTGGAGTGATGACATTGGTGGCACCTGGACCGGAAGTGACTAGCACAACGCCAGGTTTTCCAGAAGCACGCGCATAACCCTCAGCCATGTGTCCGGCGCCTTGTTCATGCTTTGGTAAGATGAATTCGAAATGTTTTGAGTTGTAAATGGCATCAAACACAGGTAGAATAGCTCCGCCGGGGTAGCCAACTATTACTCATATTAGACGTCTCTTCTAATACCATGTAGGCGTATATGCAACATACATATGTGCTTAACACCCCTCCTAAGCATCATTTCATGGAAAATTTCTCCTCCAGTCATCCCAATGAACCTAGAAATACTTGGTCAGCACCGTGGGCTTTAAAGAAATAGACCAGAATGGACATAACATACGACTCGTCCATCTCAGGAGCTCGAGGGTTAACTAAGGGTTGAACATGGTTTCGGTCTTTCGTATTGGCGGTGTTGAACGCTGGGGCAGGGGCTTGTCTGACCTGACTATATAATATAGAATGTTAGTGGCGTAGTCAAAGATATAATGAGTAATCGTGGAAAATAGCTACTGGATAGAAAGCGTGTAAGTGAGAAAAGGATATCAACGTACGCGGGCGATTGAGCTGAAGTAGCCTGGCTTCTGACACCTGTAGGGGCATTTTTCTTGGTCTGGACAACGGAAGAGATGGACGACGTAGTGAGAGAACGGCGTTGTTGTCGCGAAGTCTGAGCCAAAACCTTTAAGGCTTGGCCAGCTTGCCGTGAACGAAGCATGGCGCAAAGAGGGGAGACGGCAAAAATTAAATAAAAAAGAATAAGAATAGCCAGCAGAGATTTTGAGGGTATCAACAAGCCGATATCAGTCTATGGTAAGATATCCTCAAATACTACCCGCTAGCACCTTCGTTAGGAGTAGGTAACTGATCAATGGCAAAAAATGTTACGATTATTGGAAGATTTATTAGTTTAATTCAAGAGTCATAGAACTAAATTTAATTCGATGAACCCGACAGCGGAACACAAAAAAAAAAGTTAAAACAAAGACTGTGGGGTATGCAAGGGAGGGGCCATCAAGGACCCTTGTAAGTGCCTGCTGCGCTGTACTGCTACGGTAGTTACCTGGGTACCTGGGTTAGGTACCTACACTACCGTTTTCTGCCGTACCCTGCCGGATTCTCCGCCTGTTGTAACCAACATCTTGGAACTTAACAAACCAGTACTTCGGTGGCAATTGGCGATATCGGCATTTTTCCGAAAATTTCTTCAGCTACTGATTGGTCCCCACACCTCGATTCACGGATTTTCTTTTAACGGTCTAGAACATCAGATCGATCGTCTGTTGGTTCAAGGTTATATTGCGCGATCAGTACATAGCACTAGATCTCTTCCTATTTAACTAATGTCAAATATGTATAACTTTCCGTTCAGACATGTTCGCCATCTACGAAGTATGCTACCGAACTAACGTTTAGAGAGTATGTGCGTCATTGGCTATCTACTCACATGAGAATAAATTTAGTATATCTAAGTCATTATACCTAGGTGCCTGGTTATTAGGTAGTGAAAGCCAAGTTATATTTCTACGAGAAGTAAGTTGAATATGAATTAAGAGGTAATGAGTGGTCAAAGTAGTGAGGACTTTATTGCTCTTGGTGCTTTCTAATTGGAAAAAAGCCATTATAATTTCTTACTGAATTCAATTTAAAATAGAGTTGATTCTTGTCTCCAATTTGTCCCACCAACGAATAGAGTTTACTACAACCACCGCATTGGGAGCCTTTCACTTCAATTTCAGTCCCTTGCCCCACTATCCAGTTTGTTGTTTCGTACTTCCTTAACAACATTGTAACAACTACATGTACTCATTATTTTCACCCTTATCAACAATAAAAAATAAACACATTTTTAATCCAGATCAGGCAGTACTTTATATCTACCTAGGAAAGAACTGACAGGCGCTTATCTTTCTTTCTTTTTTCTTTTTTTTCAATGTATTGTATAAAAGTGCATTAAAGCCATACGCAACTCTACGTGTCTTGGCTGTAGATGCCGCCAAAACCACCACAATGAGACTTCGAAAATCAGATCGAGGGAGGCGTTTTAACAAGGGCTTAGCTTTCGATCTTTCCGATGAAGAACAATCGGACTTAACCCGACAATCCCGTGATTTGTCCGACGACGAATTTGTTGTAGACCTCCAACCGCCGGATCACAAATATGAGCAGGACGACGATCCTCGGGATTCTTCGGTCTTCGAATCACAAGATGGCAGGCAATCTGAATCAAGGCGCAAGAAAAACAGGCGCTCCTGGGCACCAAATCCAGCCAAACCACTTAGCGAAGTACAGCCCTATCCAACAGATCCTGCACAGAAATGGACAAGGACTTACGTTGGCCCAGTCAAACGATGGACGCGGCTTGAATACCTGGTCGATTATTGGTTTGGTGATGTGGAAGACCGCAGAGAAGTCTTTAATGAATTTATGAAACTATGGTTCAACTTTCAGCTTTTACCTCCCAAGCTTCCGCAAGGATCCCACCAGTTAGAGGTAGCGCGGAACGGGTGGATGCCCAATGATTTCACCCAGCATATCGAAAACAAGTATCGTCATTGGTATGAGAGATATCTAGCTATACGAACCGCATTGCAAGAATCAACTCTTATAGATAAAGCGAAGGCGTTCCGGTGGTTTCTTCCACGAGCCGACGGTGAGATACGCGTGTTACTCGGTCATGTATCGAATCAGAAAGAATACCTTCTTAAGCAAGGAGAATGCATATCATTATCGGATTCTGGACTTCCAATCGAGTATGAAAGCAATAATGAGCTGCAGAACGGCGGTTGGCTGCTTGATGTTGGGGGCATTGTCCTTTCTATGGGATGGGCTCCAGTCAAAGACCATACAGACCAGTTCCTAGCTATGTCAGTCATCCCACATTCGGACCAGGCCTTTTATAGGGATCTAAATAATGCACCAAAACCGTCAGAGCTAAAGGAGGGCGCCATTCAGATTTGGAAATTCAAGGCCGAAAAGGACTCTGGAGGGATCAGTCGGCCAGTTCGATCCTCTCCGGAACTAATACATGCAATATGCTTCTATTGGGGGAGAGTAAAACGAATGCAGTGGTGTCCCGTCCCGCTCACCATTACGCATGGCATAGCTCTCTTGGCTGCGTTGTGCGGAGATGGAAAGTTGAGAATCATGGAGATCAAGCGTGATCCAGAGAGAGATAGCATCGGAACTTTTGGTAAGGATTTATAATACAATAGGAGAGACTTGGAGATTGCTAATGTTTCGGCAGAAGAAATGCAGGACCCAATGGTCACTATAGAGCCTCCTAAAGAACATACTCTGGAAATAAATTGCTTTTCCTGGCTGAATATGAACCGTATTGTTGTTGGCCTTTCTGACGGCTCCGTAGCAGTATGGTCGGTTTCGCCCTTCCAACAACTTCAACGCCACCCCGTTCACTCGAGCCCTATAATGGACATCGTATCCGGTTACCCCTCTAAACCCTTTCTTATTGCGACGATGCCTATGGGGGGTGTGTTCACTTTGACCGACTTGAACCGACCCACCGCAGAGAAGACGTACCATGGAAACCCGTTAGTTTCCCTTCAGCCAAACGTCCTTTCCTGGAGCGACCAGCTAAGGGGTTTCGCGTCTATATGGCCTACCTCGTTTCCAGGAACATCAACCGTTTCTTTCGTACATTCTCGGGTGTTCCCTCTTTCTCGTCATATATGCACCGTAGAGGGCCAAACGAGTTGTCTAGCGTTTGGAACGTGTCACCCATGCCTTCTCGTCGGAAGCTCAGATGGATCAGTCTGGACTCTTAACGTCATGCGCAAAGTTTTATCGCACAGGGAGAAAACACATAAGATCAAGATTTTTCAGCATGAATACGCTGCGCCTCCACTCCCTGACGCTACGAATGACGATGATGAGCAAATTCCGCTCCGTGGGGGGTGTCGTATCCTCCATGGCTTTCTACCTCAAGTCAATTTTCATCCACTAGGCACGAGGATCGCGAAGGAGAGTAGAGTCAAGCGTGCTAGAGGGGAGAAGAAAGCAGCTAATAAAAAGGCAGAGAAGCCGGCGAATGAAGAACCGTTTGAAGACCTAGCGGAATCAGATGAGGATTACTTCACTATGGTTCCAGCTCCTATTGTCGTCCACGAGCCCCAAACACGCATTACGGCGTTATGTTGGAATCCGAACGTGGAGTTTAGCTGGTGGGCCGCGGCAGCAATGGGGTCCGGGCTGGTGAGAGTCATGGATCTTGGCATTGAGAATACCCAAGGGGAGCCAGAAGAACACCATGAGGGGCTCGAATCGGTCGAGCCGAATTTTGACCGTGATGATGATGATGGTCGCAATGGAGATATCGAAATGAAGGATGGCCCGGATGGTGATGTTGAGTTAGTAGAAAAGGTATGATGAAGCGGCGTAGGATAAAGACAAATTTGTAGCAATTCACGTGGTCACCTAATCATACATAAACGTATAGACACCTAAGAAGCCACGAGTTGAGAGCACACACACTTATACATATATCCATAAACTTTACCATATACGAGTTCATAGGCGTACCCAGCAGGTCGCCTTTGATCCTATCAATTGCTCTTTCTAAGGGGTAGTTTTATAGAACGCTCGTAGGGCATAGTGCAATTTAGTCTATAGCACAAGCATGTTATCAAAGCGAACAGAACTCTTCGTACATACTTAATCCCACCCTTCATTATAAATACATAATAACTATGCTCGCCACCTGTTGATCGACTATTGAATGCTATTGATTCTAGATAGAGTACACATTACCTAGTCACTTCCGTGTACATAGTTAATTTCCCCGAGAGGGGGCAACGATGCGTCCCCACAACCACACTAGTTCCATTGTGGACTATCTCAAGCGGTTAGCTTTCCGGATCCCATAAATGGTGCCTCATGGTAAGGAACACAGTAGCTCTAATTTATTGTCGATTACCTTCTAACATTCTCCCCCCATGATACTGTGGTGATGATCGAACGCTTTAATCATGCCAGTCAAATGTGATGCAGCCGCAAGTAAAACAAGGACATGAAATATCTGATGAGAGCTACCCCATATGTCAAAGGTCCGTGGAAAACTTCGTTCAGGCCATCGAACCTATATAAGTGTCAGTATTTTTTTATAGCGGTATGTGGATATTTCAGTATCTCACTGCATACTATATTACTCTAAAGTTAGCGGTTCTTACTCGTAGAACATTGGGGTAAATTTTTACGAGATGTTGTGACCATAGACATATTCCAGCCTACAAGGAGCTCTAAGAAGGGAGGGGGTGGGAAACATTAGGGGGGCTTACAAGAAACGCTCCAAAGATGTATAGGAATCCTTGGAATAAAACCCAGTTAAGACCCATACGTTCATTGAGTATCCGATAGCCGTATATCCAAATCGCATGGCAGATGGGGACAACTCCAGATACACCCAGGCCCACAAACATGGCCGCTCGATAGGGTCTCCAACGTGGTGTCCGGAACTGTTCTACCCAAGACACCACACCACAGCCAAAACCTAGAATGAATATCTATAAGGAAAGAGAATCTCTTAGTGCCTGAACTTGTTTTCCTCTCATATGAGATGTAGGTGGACTGCTCTCAAGGTGGTCTGAACAATAAGGGTATACATACCCCATACAAATAGATCGTCATTTGTTTCGGTATGCAGAATAGACCGTAATAGAGGGCCGGAACGTAACTCCCCACGATAAGGAAAACGATGCCCGAGTAATCCAGCTTGTTCCCCCACTTTGCTACTTCCGCGGAATGATTCAAAAGGGTGTCTATTATATGTTAGGGACCTTCACAAGGGAAATATGTCTTGTTAGGGTATTGGGGGGGCATCTAGATAGGGTGATACACTATCATCCAGAAAAAGAGTTTCCCTAAATAGCACCATAGAATACCATAAGACATATGGTATTGATAACAAGGTGCTGACGACTTACTACTCATCGATTAGTAAACCCACAGGCAAATAACTTCGAAGCAAAGGCTATGGCTCATAGTTGGTCACAGAAAGGGTTGGTAAGAATCCTCGAACATACCGGAATGTAGCGCTCATACCGAGACACAGAACTGCGCCAGTAAAGAAACAGGCGAACACCAACACGTCCAAGCTGCTGGCAGATGCGTATCGAGGTGCGATGACATGATACAACCAAGCTCCCACAGAGGTAAAGAAGATGGCGCCGAGGAGATGCGTCCAGATGTTAACGAAATCGTTATGGACGTAGAAGATCGAGGTGAAGGACCGCCAGTAGCTGTTGCTGTCCGGACGATATCCCGTGACGATGTAATGGTTATCGCGCCGCCAAGACGGCAGGTCATCCCACAGCACAAGCAACGCCGAGGCGATCTTCTGCTCTACATCCCTGGCGGATTGTACGAAGCTTGCGCGGCGCTTCCGGAGGCCGGAGTCCGGATGTGTGTCGGCCATGATATGTAGGTACCTTGGGTAAGACACGGGAATCCCGGATTCGTTCCGTTTATCGTTTCAGTCCGAACGGGTCTTTAGATTACCAGGTGCTGTTATACCCCCACTAAGAGTAAACACAAAAAATATAGATAAATGATTAACCTTTTGCTTTTCTCTTTTTTTCTACGTTCTTTTCTTTGCAGGGAAACGTTGGGTTGTTTAAGTCTCGTAAGTTTTGTTGAGAAATTAGTGGCACCGGTGAAAGTCCTGGCAGCTGTTTTCACTTGGTGGGCCGAACTCTTTAATTCTTCCGTCTCTTTTACTTGGTGCTATTGGGACGACTTATACGAAGACATTATCAAGGCAAGTCTAGCGTATAATATGCAGTATTTTACTCTAGTCATATATGCGTAGGTAGCTACCTCGTATATATGGTAGGTATGTATATATCAGGTGGAATAGAAGGTATATTGAAAGTCATCGCGATAAAGTATTCCTATTAACCCTGGCTATAATGTAAAAGTCATCCATCCGTAAGCGCCCACGCTGTATGCATCCCTGTTCTCGGCGCTATAGCTTCGTCACTTCCGTGAATCGCATGATCGTAGGATTGCATGTCTTATTTCTTGCCGCTCTTCTTGATACCCTGTCCACCGGTGCTCAATGGACCTTTTCCACCAGCCATCTTGGCCATCTCTTTGCGCTCCTTCTCTTCTGTTAATTGAGGTTAGCGATGGGCTATAATATGGAATCGTCATTGAGAAACATACGCTGCCTCAGCTTCTCTTGGTGAGCCTTGTCCTCGTCGTCGTACTCTTTATTTTGCTTCTTCGCAGCCTTCAAGGGCTTGACCTTGCCGCCTAACAAAATATCGCTGTCAGCCAAAGTCTATTCAGCGTATGTGGATTCCAAATTACCTTCTCTGTTCTGGCCACCCATTCTGGACGAGTTTTTTCGTGCTAGTACTTTTGATAGAGGTGGTTTTTACAAGAGAGGTCAGATGGGTTGTCTTTATCTGTTACGAGTGGCGGAAGAAAAAGGCTGTCGCGAAGGAAAGAGAAAAGAAACCAAAGTCTGGAATAGCCGAAGAGATGTGCTGACCGCGGGGCACTAACAAAGAAAGGGTCCAATGGCGCTAATCCTAGTTTACATTAGCCTTAGGTAGATCCACAAGGTGCGAAGTATCAGGTACCGTCCCACAGACGTGAATCACAACGTGAGTTTACATTAGGTACATTATACATAGGTACACTAGGCCAAGTTTGGGTTCGATCTGCACAGCCCCAACCTAAACATCCATTTGATAAACAACTCGGACTCGGTAATACGTAATTCCTTTTATTGAGGCGTTAGGCGCAGCACCTGGTAGATCTAACATAGCTTGTTTTATCACTTCGTCACCACATGCAGTCCAGACTTGAAGCGATTCAAAATTACCGGATCAGGAACATCCACTTCCATACCCCTTCAACGGAAAGTACCTTACCCGTAATAGCTCTTTGCTTTGACTACACGGCATCCTGCATACCTTGCCGGACGTTATATATTACCTTCCCGTATTCGATATTTTGATCTACGATGCGACGGAATTGAAGAGACGCTTTGACGGTTCGGCTCAGTTCTATGCACCTCGAATACCGAAATTTTTGTGGCTAACAAGTATTCACCTTATATTAAGATCGGGAAGATCCCCGCGCTTCCTAGGCATCTAGGCATCGTTTCTTGATACAGTGAGCAAAAAATGGCAACTCCTCCCAGTTCTGACGAGGGGGAGATTGTAGAGAATGGCGTTGGAGATTTGAAGGCAACTTCACTGCCTCAGTTTGAAGGAACCGGTGTTGACCGTATCGACAGAACTCGAGCTAGATATTCAAAATCAATATCACCCGATAATGTGAACGGCTCGAGATATGCCCCCGGCTCTTCTCGACGAAGTCGCTCTCCTCGCGGACGTAAGCGTCCCCGCGATGATCGTGATTCGCATCGTGGTAGCCGCCTAGATTCGGATCCGCGACGATTTCGCGTACACTACGAGGAAAATACCGACGGTTACCGCCGGTCGCGCTTGTCGTACGATGACGAGGACCGCCCCCCTTCACGTTCATCGGCGCCCAACCTCTACTATGACGATAGGGATCGAGACTATGCTACTCGTACTAAAGGGAGAGATCGAAGCCGAGACCGTGAACGCCACCCTAGGAAGCGAAATAGAAACCGCTCTCGTTCTCCGTATAGACCACCGAACGATAGAAATCGAGAAGGCAAGTTGCGGTATGATGACAGCAGGCATCAACGCGCACCAGATCAAGACAGCGTAGGAAGTGTCAGGTCGAGCCATCAAGGCACCCCTCGGCATTCACAAGATCATGCAAAGTATTATGAGCGACAGGATTCGATAGAAACACAAGGTACTAGCAAAAATGACACTAAACGTGCACCAGGTAGTTCGGAAAAAACTACTCTTACAGCTCCTCCAACTCAGCCCAACGAACCGGATAAGGACTACGAAGAGAAGCCTGAAGATATAGAGGCGGAATTAGAACGCCGACGCCGACGTCGTGAAGAGCTTCTCGCCAAATCACGCGGTGCTACACCAATGCTGGTCCAAGCTCTCCAAGCTTCCGAAAAGACGAGTGCATCCTCACCAGGGCGGACACGAGCAAGCACACCTATGGCCATTGATGGAAACACGCCCGGTTCTTGTAAGGATCTCCTGGCTCTATAAGAATGTCGAGTAATATCTAACCCCTTTCGCAGTTACCTCATCGCCGAACTCGCCAGCTCGTGTTCTTCAAGAAGGAATGTCACCTGCTGCAATCGAGATTTCTAATGATCAAGAGCTCATCAACATCCATGGTAAATTCAAAGGTACTGATGACGATGGGCCTTCCGCTGCAGATTATGATCCAACTGTAGATATGAGAGAGGATGAATTACGAGATGAGCTTCGGCATGGTCACATTGGTCCCCACGGAGAGACGCTTCCCCCCGAAGAAAAGGCCGAAATTGCCATAATAGAAGAGCCGCAAGTAGCAGAGAAGCCGAAGACCGACGAAGACGAAGACTTCGATATGTTCGCCGAAGAGTTCGATGAAGAGAAGTTTGCTGCCCCCAAACCCGCTCATCTAGACACCGCCGTAGACAACCACAAAGCCCCACTTGCTGTTATTCAGCCCAATGCCGGTGGCATTCTCGAGGGAGACGATAAAGATGGATACTACAAAATCCGAATCGGTGAGATCATGGACGGTCGATACCAAGTCCAAACAACTCTAGGTAAAGGCATGTTTTCCGGTGTCGCTCGAGCAGTCGACATTACAAGTAAGAAGCCGGTTGCCATTAAGATGATGCGGAACAACGATGCTCTCAGAAAGGGTGGCTTTACCGAGATTGCGATTTTGCAAAAATTAAACGACGCTGACCCTGAAAATCGTAAGCACATCGTCAAATTCGAACGGTATTTTGAACATAAGGGTCACCTTTGTCTTGCATTTGAGAACCTCAGCCTAAACTTAAGAGAGGTCTTAAGGAAGTTTGGTAATAATATCGGCATTAATCTGGGCGCGACGCGCGCCTATGCACATCAGATATTCGTTGCTTTGGCTCATCTTCGCAAATGCAGTATCATCCATGCTGACTTGAAGCCGGACAATATCTTGGTAAGCAAGCACATCGTGCAGAGCGGATTAAGCCATCACTAATCCTGTGCAGGTAAACGAAACTCGCAATGTCCTCAAGATCTGTGACTTGGGCACAGCTATTGATAGATCAGACGCCGCAACCGCGAACAACGAAATCACACCATACCTAGTCAGTCGGTTTTATCGAGCTCCGGAGATCATTCTCGGGATGCCGTATGATTATGCCGTCGACATGTGGTCCATAGGGTGCACCTTGTATGAGCTTTACACCGGCAAAATCCTATTTACAGGTGACAGCAACAACCAGATGCTCAAGGCCATCATGGAAATCCGCGGCAAGTTTAGCACCAAGTTGTATAAGCGTGGCCAATTATCTCATATGCATTTTGACGACTTCGGGAATTTCATTAGCCTCGAGACAGATAAAGCGCTTGGAAAGGTACGTTCACATTTCTTACTTCATTAACACCTCCGTTACATATTGCTGGAGAATCTTTAGTATGGTTCCCTTCAAGTTTCTATTTATATACAGCGTTTAAGTAGCCGCTTTTCCGGAAACCCAGGTTGCTGTAAGCTCCGGGGTGCGGCTGCAAGCTGCAGGCAAGTCACAATTAAAGCGAATGACTGCATTCGGAGAAATGCAAGCCAGCCGCACGGATATCCTTGTTCAAGTTAGTCGTCCTCTTGCCGTTGGGATTACTCCACTGTGTGTCAAGTGGGCAGTCAGTATGGAATCCTACAGTCATATTTCATTACTTCCGTGTCAGGTTGGGGTGCATTTAATGCGCCTATGATACTAGTACTGCCAGGTCTTGCGGCGTTGAGCTAACGATCTCGACCAACCTCCAACCCTTCCCTTTGTCCTAATTATATTCGACCCCGCGTCTCTTTCGTCTAGCTTTTGAAATAGTACATTTAGAGACCTAGAAGCTGACTGATATTCAGACCACCATACGGACCCTGGCCGTTGTCAAGCCGACCCGTGATTTGCGTACTCGCCTCCTGGCTGCCTCTGGTGGCATGAATGATGTAGAGTCTAGGGATCTCAACTACTTCATAGACCTACTAGAAAAATGTCTAACGCTCAACCCGGACAAAAGGATTACTCCGTCCGATGCACTTAAGCATCCTTTCTTTGCGGCTAAGATTGTTGGACCCTCAAGATAGTGCCCTAGGGGTTTACCGCGAGGATCTCGTTGACGTGGTGCGCGTTAACTTTATAGGTTGTCTATAACTCCCGGTCTCTGTCGCCGACTCCCGCGTATCATAAGGATCCCTGAATCATCCTAGGGTATTTTGGACTATTCCGGTACCGTTGAGTATGATAATGCGATTTCGTTCCAAGAGGCTTCTCGTTGGCAGTATCACGCCGGCCACGTTCCTTCAAGCGGACACACGTCGCTAGCATTACCCTGTTCTAGTTACCTGGCCTTAGCGATTCGGGATTTTAGTCTAGATGGAAACTTGACTACTATAATTACCATGAGGCTAGGCGATTCAAGCAAGGGGGGGAGAACATAAGTTCATAACTAGAATTTAGGACAAATGAATAACCATTCAATTGTTGGATCTTTACTTCTGCATTTAGTGCTGGCTAATAATGTGAACCTTGATGCATTTTTCTTTTCAGAATTGCAAAAGCCAACGCTCCATCGGCGCCTGGTGACATAGGGAAGCACGTTGGTGCTGGTCCTTAGCCTATTCATGCCATGTCAAAAAATCATATGTATTTCAGCAAATGCTTTGCATGAAAGAGGATTATATGTTATGTACATAATCATTTCAATGATATGTCAGCGTCAGTCATCTCAAGCAGGAGCCTGTTCACCCTGCCTCAGTTATTTACCACAGTAGAATCACTTGCCCTATCTCATCCACGTTAAGGATAAATCCCCCGAGTCATACTCAAACGAAAAGCAGTGTCTTACCAGAGATTTGATTCGATAGTAATACAGAATAATAATGTTCTCGAACCCACGCCCCTATGTCTGAGTTGTATGGCTAGTGTAATTCATTTCCCGTAGACGGGTGATGGTGTTACGTCTTCATTACACTTATTGTCAAGACAGGAAAGAATTGGTGTTGTCATTGATGTTTCTGTGATGCTAGAGAAGCCACGAAGGCTCACTTGAGCACATAAGCGATAAAATTTACTACTATCATCTCATTCTCAGGTATAACTATCTCCTAGAAGTCCAGCTGAAGTTATGTTGTAACGGCGAACACAGCCTTGACGCCCGTAACCGGCTATCATCCCTCCTGTCCTACCAATTTACAGATCCCGACCCCAAACAGGATCATTAAGCTCTTCACAGACTAACACCGATAAATCCCGGTTGGTACAGTGGCCATGAGAGGAGCCTTTGATATCACCCAACGTTGGTATATGGTCTACCAGGGAACAATCAATTGCCAAGAATGCAGTGCAGCATTTTACAGACCCGGCGGTCCGTTTTCCAGATCTAGCACCTCCTCCGGGCAAACTTCACTGGCGCTACGAGGTGTGAGGAGTGAGAATGATCCATATTGGACCCTACACACATGGTTTCGAAAACGGGGCGGGAACATAAGGGAATTTAGGCATCCAATTATACTTAGAACTCCCACAGGTACACTTCCTTTTCTCGTTGGCATTGCGAGCTCTTGAGAGGTCACTCGTTTTTACCATCCTTCCTTGACTGTATAAAGGACACGCCCCGACCACCCACGTCGCATCATTTATCCAGTTAACGTGTTTTCGTCGCTTAGACGTAAAGATGCGCATTGAAGAGCTCCATGTATGTGATACGACCCCAGGAAGGATCCGGGGGCGACTTCATGATCAATTGAAAGGTACTTTGATATTCCCGTGGCTGAACCTCTCACCTACATACAGACAAGTAGTATCACTGGACCTAGTTATGATGTATTAGCGACGAGCTCTATGGCTTTCTCCTCGCGTTTTTTTACATTCTCTACCTCACTGGCAGTAAATTATGAAATAATAAAAGTAAAATAGCATCAGTATAGCCACGTTGCCTTCGTCCTATCTAGTCAGCTTCGTTGTTGGGCTAGTTGTAATACAACGTGCTCTTGCTATAGGACTTATGCTATAGGACGGCGAGGCTAACAACAAGCTCGGGATATGAAGCAATTGACGAGATCTATCTAGAGGCACAGCTATCTACAGCCCGGCCCCAGCAGAGCGCACACGCGTACGAGCTACCACGACGCATCTAAACAGTGGTCTAGACTTTGAGATACACAGGAGTTCTTAGACATGCAGATATGGAAGACCTAGTTTAACTGAATAAACACAATGCATATACCCGCCGAAGCGCGTCAGTTCGCTGTCGTGGCCCGGGGCGGGGTGACGACGCACGAACGAGCTGGTATCGATGGGGTGGTGGTGTTGAGGCTGTGCTTGGGTGTTTTTATCGCTACGATGTATCACTAGACGTAAACTACGATGGCTCGCATTCAATCAGCATCGTACACCAATGCTGTGTTGGGCCATGGTGTCACGTCTCATCAGATCGAGTTACAGCTTTTTTTTCTTTCTTCTGTTCTATTTTCACAGCTGGATATTTACATCGACGTCGTCATCGCATTGACCAATGAGATGATGTGATCGGGACGAAGGGTACTCTAAATATAACCCCCAGATTCATGCGTAAACTGTAGGTCAGATAGGAGGCCGCCGCCACGAGGCTTAGCCTTGATTATACAACCAACTAGGAGGCCGCCGTTAGCGTCTAAGTGTAAACTGTATCGTAACTAAGAAGAGTTGTTGTCAACGCATGTAAACAACCCGGCCTCGGATCACAAACGAAAACGCCACAAATTCACTCAAATAGGGGCCCAAGAGGTGTTAGGATCGTTGCCGCTTCAGTGCTGTGCCGTGTTTCCTCGCGGCGAGCACGGGATGCATGTGCGCGGCTTTGTCTCAACCCGGCGGCAAGTTACTCATGCGCTCATGTAATATGTCCATAGTAGTAATATTATTGATGGCGATGATATGCGTGAGCTTGAGGTAGGATCGCTGTGCTATGTCTAACTGAAGCCGTTGGAGAGCTAGACATGTTGCAATGCTTGACTCATCGAATAGGCAATGCTAGCCATTCGGGATAATGGCCGGCAGCTACCCGAAACCCTCACCTACAACGATGGGGTCCATGCCGGCGCCCGGCCTAGGCGACATGTCAGATCTGGCGGCCGCCGGGTTGTAGTCGTGCGGCCATTGTGCTCCGGTATCCAACGGGTTCACAAGTTGCGGAGGGGGCAAGGGATCTATCCGTACATAGACCGTAACGCAAGGGACGGCTTCTCCACCCTGTATGATGTGCGTGGACGTGTAGGTCGGACTGGTACACAAACACCTCATCAGCTCAGGGGCAAAGACGATGAATGGATTACCTACCCGTGATGTAAAAGGCTGGATCACGTAGAAAGATCCCGAGCCACTGATGAAATTGATGAGGTGTAAAGGACGACCCTGAGACAAGCAGGCTTGAATTCAATAATGGCGGATCTAAACCACCGCCTTGGGAACACCAATAAGGAAGCTCATCATCAACATGAAATGTAGGTATTAGGGAGCCGGCTGGCGGGGCTTACAGATCGGCACCAATTACGCAACAGGCGCGGTCTAGTAGGTTGATCTTGAGTCCCTAATGACGGCAACGACGAAACTTCCTTAGCGAAGCCCATTTTTGATTACCAGTTGGTCCAATTGAGTGTTAATTCTCGGCCGCCCGACTTACGAACTCTCTAAGCCTCCTCCCAGACTACCTCCCGGATGATACGAAGACAATCTAGTTCTGTCGCTATCTGTTGCTGTTGTAGTTTACTATATCCAACAATTAGATTAAAAGCTGGCGATCCTGACGTATCTTTGATGCCCGTGTTTGTTTCGTGTGCCTCGTCTCGGCTGTAACAAGTGTTTAGGGCGGCGTAGGACACTCGTGATGAGAACTAGCCATGCCCCTGTAGGGAAGTTTCCAAACAAAGAAATATATATGTCACTAGTTATTCGTATTTACTAACTACGATACATTGCTAAAAACTAGCGAATACTTCTTTTCGTTCGGGCACGAGTTTATCTACGTAGGTGACGATCTTTCTATGCGTCCTTTTGTTCTTGTGCTGCTTATCGGTAGGCTAAGGGCCGGGTTTAACCAAGTTGACATCATACATAGCGACTATCATGGGAATAGACGAGGCACGGTGTGTGAGGTGATAGTGGGAGCGACTTGTGCTATCTCATGATGGTCACCCTTACTTAGTAACACGCCATTTGTGACGAGGATATTAAACCTTTGTGACATTTACAATTATATTGCTTTCTATTAGCCGCCGAGAGGTTGTAGGGTCATTGGGTATGCTCGAACGACGATCTGGCTCGATCTTGAGCATCCTGTGCTAAACCGGACCGGGAAACTAGAAGATGCAGAAGAATTCGATGATCAACATTCGACTGTCACTATTGGGTATACCTACCTACATACCTACATACATAGTAAGCGCAAGGCAGGTAAAATAGTCCGTAGCGTCGATAGCGTCGATAGCATCGGCGGAACTCTTCCGGGAATGGGAGGGGCAAACTACAGCGGCGACGATCTCAGCGTCAAAAAGACGGGGGTTCAAGTCCTCCATAACGGTTTCTTACTGGGGACCCCGCGATCCAACGACCGAGCCAAGACGCATCTTCCTTCATTGTAGCATATCTCGGGATAAGTTACTGCTTCTTAGAAGCCATGGCTGCTGGTCCTATACAAGAAGGGGCAATATGGTCCTTGGTCTTTGGTCCTTGCTCCCTTGCCAAACACGTGCAGGGTACGGCGCTGGGTAATAACAGGAAATTATCAAGATTCAAATCTCGCTCAAGGCGGGCGATTCCCTCTTAGGGCGTAGTACTTGTCTGGTGTGCCCACTTGATTAAGATCTTCCATCGCCGGCGATCTTTCAGGAGGAAGGGTTTACCGAATCACGAGGCGCACGGCAAGGGCCAAATTGTCAAAGGCTGGACCATCTGGACCGTTTGGACCGTCTATATAGCATTACGCCCGTACCAACGTCATGCGTGGTTCAAGGATACTGTCTTGTCATACGACGGAAAATATCCTAATTCGTGTCCCGACACCTTGTTCGAAACTCATAGTTGTGCTTCACCTTCGCTGAGAGACTCGCGTTAGAGTTCTAGAGGTTAAGAAGTTGTATTCCGTATTACATGGTATGATGCACACTATTAAAGCATTATTAGGGCGTCCAGACCCCTGCCGATTCTTCGGCTGGAAGCCCCATCGTGAAGATTGACTATTACGACGACGCAATTGTTTGAGGCCAAGAACCCTTGGAAGCTTAGCTCGCGAGGCTACAAGGTCTGAGCGGGTTATGGGAGCAAGGGATTACTGAACCGAACGACTTTGACGCGATGACATCCCAAGCCCATGTCTCGGGATCGCACTAAGGTCTATTACTCACAGACCACGCGAGCACAGAGCACAGATGATGATGATGGATGTTTGAGCGCTCGTGGGAGACAGGGTTCAAAACATCCTGTTCGAATATTAAGATCGTATCCGTATAATATTATCACAAGCATTGTGGCCGTGATATAATTTATTATACTATGTATGTAGTAAGCCTAGTAAATCCGACTGAAGTGATGATGGTTGCCGACACCAAAGGATTGGGACGTCAATCTGATACGCTACGGCGCAGGCAAGGCATTAATCCCATACGCAGTAGACAAGCCATGTTTAATCAATAAGTTCATGCAGAATTGTGGTAACGTTTGACATTTGTTGCGGTGTGTATAGGCTAAATTAGGAAAGTGGCATAACGTCGCTCAGATTGGTTGCTGTTGTTGAAGTGTTGAAGGAGAGGAAAGAGATCGGCCACACGATGAACAGCGAGAGAAGAGTGTGTGTTAGTGTGTGTGGCTCACGGCGGTGAGTTTCGAAGGGAATGGTAATCATCTTTTTCGTTCCGCATTCTTACCACACCTTGTCCAATCTGCCGACTGCTGTTTAGGACTTGTAGATTGGCGAGGAGGCAGAGATAGCCTCTCTTCTGAAAGCGACCAAAATAATACCATATATTATTGCGCTTATGTAGTTGTATTGGGTGTATTGGGTGTACATATTAG
Source organism: Daldinia decipiens (assembly GCF_022478715.1). Classification (NCBI taxonomy): domain Eukaryota; kingdom Fungi; phylum Ascomycota; class Sordariomycetes; order Xylariales; family Hypoxylaceae; genus Daldinia; species Daldinia decipiens. The sequence continues at coordinate 730,792 of NW_026054551.1, read as the reverse complement.
GGGCTGAGTGTAAATATTGTATGACAAAATTGTATGACTGGAAAATGTCGAGTGGCTACTGACAGCAAATCAAGAGCGAATCAAGAGCGAGTCAAGAGCCATAAGCATCCAAGTGTTTTTTTTTTTTTTTTTTTTTTTTTTTTTTGGATTCGTGGTCATCTGAGATGAATAATATTTATAGAACAAGACAATGGTGTCTGAAGGTCAGGTCTCCAATGACTCTTATCGTGAGAAACATTTACTACGTATATGAGAGGAGTGTGGTGGCGGTACGGAATGATAGGTACCTAGACTTAGGTACATGGAATTGATAGAAGGTTTAAGAGATACCGCGGTTCAAGAATAATTCCGATCTTCCGATCTTAGTCGATTGCTTTTTAGGTTGATACCTAACATGGGCACATTAAGTTAGGTACGTACCTTTAAACCCCAGGCGTTTAAACCAATCCATTTCATTTTAATCCTGGCATTTTTACATTTTACATTTTACATTTTGCATTTTCCCATCTTCTACCTTTTATCACCAAGGTTGATATGCTTATCACTCAGTACAGTTAAAATAGATACTAATGTTGATTGCGTACATACTATGCTAGCATATATTGACATCCCATTTCTTGCAGGCTGTTGGCTTATTTCAGATCTGAGCACATAAGCAGTCAGGACTGTATCTTGTTCGTGGATTGGCCCAGATGCCCTGGACCGACAGCCTCACTTCTCGGCAAGACATCAGAAGGCGCCAGCCAATCTCGTCAAATCAATCCTTCATCCCTTTGCCGTATTACGAGGCTACTGCATGCGGTCGCCCACGCCCGCACCAAAGAGATTATTTAATACCACCCACACTGTTCGGAGATAATCCCTCACTTCAAGGCCACAACCTGTAGCCTCGAAAAACCTGGGGCTCCATCAGATTCATTACCGTCCACACCCACCTGTTGCTCTTGGCCAATCATCGCTACCAACGGCTAAGGGAGGTCTCGTCTGTAGACCTTCGGGATGCAACGAGAAGTCTGAGCGCCATTGGACACTTTCTTGCATTTGCTGCAATGCCACCACTGCCATTCTACGAATCCGGTATCGTTACCGCCACTAGTAAATTTTCTGCAGCTCCCTAAAATTCAGTCGGTTAGTTAGTCAATAATTCAGAAAGCGCCCGGAGGGCGAAATGGCAAGGCGCCAATTTCCTCTATTGAGTAGCCAGTAGCACCAGTAATACAGTACCGCCAACGGCCGAAGCCCTTCCATGAAAAAGAGAATCTAAAATGAAGTAAAAATAAAAATATACTCGGCACATACTCATACAATATCGAGCGCGCGGGTACAAGCGGCCCCAGCGAACATCCCTAATGCATCGCCTTTGCCGCTTGACTAGCAAAATGGCTTAGACATCAGCTCATTTCCTGCAAACGGCATATTTGCGGCGGCAAAATCAGATCTAGACAGCCAGAGACACAGCAAACAGCTGCTATCATGCAACGAGATATACTAGGTACTCAGCATACCAAATCGCTGCGCCGTAGTATACGGGCATGCCGCGCAATTAGTCCGAAAGACAAGAAAATACCAATGGCCCTCTGCTGTAAGTAAGAACAGCAACAGCAATACCAATCTGTACATGTAGATATCCTGCGTTTTCACTCTGCGAGGAGACGAAAAGCAAAAGGAAATATTAGTCCACAAACCAGATAATTAATGCATACCGGATATAATATTACCAGTGTCAGTCTATGTGGGCAGATTTATCGGATTGTTCTCTCACAGATCAACATACATACATAGTCCAAGGTGCGACATAAACAGAGACACCGATCTTGCACAATGACAAGCCATTGGCCAATGTAGCATTAATCATATGGGATACGAAGCAGTATTTGCAACAGAAGGATTACTGGGCAAATTCCTATTCAAAATGTTGGTCTCAGATACTCTGCCACAGCCGGGTGACCCTTATGCATTCCCCTCAAGAGTCTTAGCAGCGACACAGCTGTACGAACGAGCAAAGCATACGGGATCTCCATTCTCTGAGAATGTTTCCGAGTCACAACGCTGGCCTTGGCTTGGACAGCCGTCTACTATGTATTAGGTACTACAAATATGCACGAGGCGGGAAAAGAGGGAAAGAAAGTTTGCCTTAAACAGTTTTTAACAAGCAGAGATCCATTTATCAGCAGGTTTGCTCGAGGCGAGCTTCATTTGAAAAGGAAGGGGGAAAAAAATAAAAGATGCAATCTTATTAGCCATCTCCATAGTCTCTTCAAAGTTTGGCGAGAAGAAGTCTTTCTTGTTAGCCAAATCAAGGATCTTGCCAACCGCCCGGCGTCCCAATGGCAAAAAGAGCAAAAAAAGTCATGCGAGTCACGGGTCGCCGATTTATGACGATTTGCCCGGCCAGTGAGAGAGCGGGTGTGTGAACTAACGAGATGAAAAAGAGGTGGAGAGTCAGCAGCCTGTCACTGTACCAGTCTTTCCAGTCTTTCCAGTCTCTATCAACAAGATCACACGCACGCCCCCTTCTCTTCGGCTCGGTCTCTAACTAGCTCGACTGGGATCTTGGGCGTGGTATTAGACATTGGAATATGGCTCTATTAGGGTAGCAGTGGCCCACCTTGGGCCGTTGAGTGGACCATTTATTTTCGTGTGTCAGACCATCCTTGTCTTCGTATATTACGACGAGCCACGAAGATCTTGGTCCTTGTTCGGGCTGGGTTATCCATCCCTCCTAGTGGAGCGCCCTAGAAGCACTGGTCCCATTCTTGACACCTCCCCTTGCTCCCTTTCTCCTGTGAGCTCCACCCTCGCCAGGCCGCCTTCACAGCTACGCTAGCGCGTCAAATTCAAGAATAGCGCATGCGTGGGAAGTGGCACCAGTAGGTCAGACATGGATGTGAGCTGGCTATTGATCACTGTGGATTGAAGAGTCAAGCAGAAGGTGGCCAAGGCTTTTCTGCTTGAGCCACTCCAAACACGCAAAAGACCCAGGCCCCTGATGCCCGCTATCTCAATATCTACATCAACCTCCCAGTCTGCACCTTGCTTCAACCTCACATCGTTCACTACTTCCGTTCATTGCAAAAGCTACTCGCCCTTCTACCTCACGACTACCTTTTCGAACTCGGATTCGTCGCCATAATATCCGTCGCCATCAACATTCCCTTATTCTACACTACTGGCCGTCGACATCCGGCCCCTACACGGCGACTTCTATACTAATTCCATGGCCCGTTAACTCGACGCCATCTACATACGACCCAGGAACATAAAAACTAGCTACAGCCCAAGGACTTTCCGTGGATTTTCTCCCAGGACATTGCCTTTTGGTTTGAGGACGTTGTTCCAGTAGAGAAGGCCGTTTTCTCTTGATTCCTTTCCTTATCTCTGTTGCCTTTTAAGATCCAGTCCCGGTTTTACCAGGAAAGGACCATAATCTGTCGCATACCATGCATAATGTGGCAGCGTACGGGTATCCCACGCCTCCGGCATCCCCCGCCTACGACAACACCAAGTGTGCTTTCCAACAACCACCACTAGCTGTGCCTCCTGTTTGCCAACCTCGATACACTCCAGTTGCCCCGGAAGATAGATTAGGAAAGTTCCTTGGAGAAAGCCTGCAGTTGATAGGAATTATTGGAACCGGTGCCTATGGCGTGGTCTACCTGGCGGTCGACGTCAAGACTGGAGTCCGATATGCAGTAAAGACGCTCAGCAAATTCAACGCAGACGGATCACCTCTGGATCGACGGCAAATTGCCTTTCAGCACCGGGAACTACGCTTACACTATATGGCCTCGGCGCATCCTAACGTTGTTTCCATGCACAAAATTGTTGACGACCCGGATTGCATATATGTTATCCTGGAGTATTGCCCGGAAGGTGACCTTTTCCTCAACATCACAGAAAGAGGACAATATGTGGGTAAGGATGCATTGGTCAAGAGCGTATTCCTGCAGATCCTGGACGCCGTTGAGCACTGCCATAACCTGGGGATCTATCACCGCGACTTAAAACCTGAGAATATCTTAGTTTCGAACCGGGGAGACACGGTAAAGTTGGCAGACTTCGGCTTGGCGACCTCATCAGACCGGTCCGAAGACTACGGATGTGGTTCGACTTTTTATATGTCACCAGGTAAAGACTCGTCGGGAACCTTTTACTTCAGGGATGTACTAACTAGTTCGTTTTCTCTTACGCAGAATGTCTGGACCCATCATCCCGAAGGCCATTTTATTACTGCGCCCCAAATGATGTCTGGAGCCTTGGTGTTATCCTAGTAAACTTGACCTGTGGTCGTAATCCGTGGAAGCAAGCCTCCTTTGAAGATTCCACGTATCGTGCCTACACCAGGAGTCAGGATTTCCTACGGACTATTTTGCCATTGTCGGATGACCTCAACAATATACTAGGACGGATATTTACCCGCAACCCAGACCACAGAATTACGTTACCAGAACTCCGGAACAGCATCCTCGCCTGTTCCAGATTTACGATTTCACCTAATGCGCCTGCTCCCCAAGCGGCGCTCCCAACACCGCCCACTTCGCCTGGGCCCATCGAATACGTTGACTGCGAAGAAGCCATTGTCGAAGACTTGAGCTACGATTCGCCACTATCACCCTCCGCTTCGGATTCCGATACGGAGTCCATATGTTCATCCGACGATGGATCTCTTACCTCGAGTGTTTCGACTATCGACGACATAGACGACGACGACGACTTCGTTATCACGGAGGATGAGATCCCTCCTACCCAGGAGCCCCAGTTGTATGATTCAGATGAATCAAAAGTTATGTTTTCACAGGAGTTTGTTCCGCAATACTCGGGCCGTATTGAGCCTTGCCAGCCTTGCGCAGTTCAAGTTCCTGTGCAGGCTAGCTGTGCACCAACCAAATTCGCCTTCCCATATTTCTGGGAAGTGGTGAATAGGTACACACAACCTGCACCCATACATTCCATTCCTTTCCATCCACAAGTTCATCTTTTTTCCAACTTCCAAGGCTGCTATTAGCTGCATTGATTATGTATAGCTGCCCTGTTGCCTTGGATGCATTTTTAACCCAAGGGTCATGTTGGCTTGTATTACCGGATACCTGGATATAGGCCATTAGGAGTATTATACCATGGATAGCCTAGCCACGGATCCGGACCACCCCCACAAGACCTAAGGATAAGCTTCGACAAAACCAGTTCAACTTGATATTACGTTTATAATACACATTTCTATTGGAGCCGTGGAAATATATCCGGAAATCCATACCCAAAAATGGAGCTGAAAAAAAAGTCGTATTGACAGACGCGGCGCATTTTGGGAGCATTTTTATGCCCTTCGAACCTGTACTTACTTCAACGTCATGTTTTTTTCTTTTGTTTATTCAGCGTGGAGTTGGTGGATGATTTGAGAGATGAGGATCAATCCATAAGACCAAGGACCAAAGGAGCCATTATCTTATTTACAATCCGGGACTGATACGGGAAAGCATCATTACACGGCGCAAAACATACAACTGGAGATGTTTGAAGCTGGGAGGCTATTACTGCACAAACTTGTTATTTTCTAATATGTCGTTATTGCACGGGCTGCATTCAAAGGGGGATGTCGATACTTTCGCTTGGATGATACCAACGTTTTTCTTTTATTATTGGATAGCACGGGCATTATGGATCTTGAATATCGAGAGCCATTGGGAAAAGTTTATCGGGACCAGTCACGGATGGATATGAAGCTGGATTTTGAATAGACCAGACGGGGGCCAATAACCCACCACATACCGCGCTTAACAACAACTGTTGGCGCAGAATTATACGTTCTACCTATGGACACCGATCAGATACGGTGATCCTCTTGGGAGCCTTTAGAGACAAAAATACGTCTATAGGCTCTCAACAAACCAATACAATGTTTTTGCGAGCAGTCGCAATAACCACCAAAATATGGCTAGCTTTTATAACTTGCGCACAAGTGACAGTGCTTCGTGATTGTTGTCCCAGGCATATTACCTATGAGAAGTCTCACTAACTATTCGCTATTACGGACCCTAGACTAACCATGTCATAGATGTCTAAGGGTCATGATATCCTAGATAACTTTACTACTTGCTACTGGGTGAAATTCATTTCTCACCTTAGGCCGCTTCGAAACCTTTCTTAGAACAAACAGCAAACCACCAAAACATCAACAACACCATTGATGATGATGATGATGACGATGACGACGATGAGAATATTGACATATACATCAGAGGAGTGATGGCTTCACGTTCGCTACGCTGATTGGGCGAAAGCTGCCGACGCCACTCGCCTTACTTTACCAGGGCAGGGCTTGCGAGTGTGCATCGACTTGCAGATTGTTCTGCCCTCATAATCACATTTCCGCCGTCGATGCAACGCAAGCCTGCAAGCCTGCAAGCCTGCATTAGTCTTTTTTGGGTTCTGCGGTCGTTCCCTAAGGTTGCGAAGCCAAGAAAAATGATCTCTCGAGTCTGCTTCTCTGTTTCTTTGTCGTTCCCCCAACCCCCCCGTCTTCCCCATTTCCTACCTATGTACGGCGCCCCGACCGCCCTTCCTTCCTCTCATTTTCCCCCTCTGGCGCTTTTTTTGGTTGGGCATTTCGCTTCCCGCCTCGTCTCGTCTCGTCTCGTCTCGTCTCGTCTCTAACCGGCCCGTCCGCTACCACCATATGGACCTAAAACTAGGTAGCCCAGCCTTACGAAATTTGCTAATTTGACGAGGCGATTAAGCTCGTCGGGCTTGTCGACTAGCCTTGGGCTTGGCGGCTACATCAGACTAATGCTTTTTTTTATTTTTTTATTTTAAGTGATTGCTATTGTCGCTAATGTTGTAAGTGGCTGACCGCGCGAGAGGCTTGCCTGGATCGGTACCTGGTCCCTCTCCCTTCTCTCTCTCTCTCTCTCTTCTCCTCTCCCTTACTAACAGCCCATTCTATCATCTCATCTGCTGGGCTGCTACGTACTATGTACGATGGGAAATGGGAAATGGGATGGGATGGGTTGTGGACTATGGTACCGGCCCCCCGTTTTTAGGCGCGAAAAGAGCCAGGCGCAGATCCTTGGTCCTTAAAAAATTGTCACGATATGGGGCAGTCCCATCATCACGCTACATTATACATACATACATACATGTCTACATTACGGTACCCAGCCAGCCAGCCCGCCCATCTCGGCTACTGCACGGTTGGTTAAATGAAAGGGAAAGAATACATTATATTAAGAAAATAACAGAAAAAAAAAACAAGAGTCCAGCCTTATTTGGCGTTGGACGCAGTGTTGCGCGTAAGTATCAAAGACGTGCAGTAGCTCGGGGCGCTGCGCGACGCTTTGTCTTTCTCTTGTCTTCCATACGTAGCTGGAGGATAAGTGAGTGGTCGAGAGAAGGAGATTCTTGTTTACCTAACCTAGGTAGGTAGGTAGGTAGGTAGGTAACGCAGAGGAAATATTGCGCCCTCTTCCGTAGCATTGCAAAGATCATGATTTCCCCGTGTTGCAGTGCATCTGCTCTTCTATACTCGACTCTGCCTAGCGCGCTCCCGGTGTGTTGGTGTGTGGGAGTGGGATGGGATGGGATGGGAAGGGAAGGGAAGGGAGTGAAGTGCTATGCAGCCCTTTTCTTCCTTTGTTTCTTATTCTTATTCTTCTTCTTCTCGCTTTCCTTGATTTCTCTCGCATTTTCCCTTCGTCTCCCTCCAAGTCTCGCCTTGAGCGAATCAGCATCGACGGGGTCCATGTCCCTAGTCCGAAATGCGTATGCAAGTCGATGGTTTGGGTATGGCGATGGGTCGGCTTCCCTTACTTCTACGTGGTGATTGGACCGATAGCCTGGGTTCACTGGCACATGGCGGTGAAAGGTCTCTGCTCCTCTCTCTGCTTTCTCTCTCTCGTGTCTTCGTGCTTTGCGCTGTGTCCCCCCCGTCTTCCGCGTCCCAGATTCGAGTCCTCGAGAACCCCTCCAAGGCTTCATCGCGACTGGGACCCACCCATTTCCGCCGTCCTCTCATCGAGGGCTGTGAGGGGTGATATTGGGAAGAGGGTTTGATGAGATGTGGGCGGAGATTGGATCGAAAGGTTCAAAAGCCTGCTTACGATCATTGTCACTGTGCCGCCTGCTTCCGAGTGGAGAGAGGCACAATCATTTCGTACAGACAATACTACATACATACACATGCTCACACATGCCAATGCTAATGCTAATGCTATTGTTATTGCTATTGTTATTGCTATTGCTATTGCTAATACTAACGGAAGACTCGATATTATGGAGTACATACAGAACGTACGCACAGAACATACATTCGCATACATTCGCATAGGTCCTCAGGTTCGCATGGCGCAGGCACCAAAGGCGCTCTGCATAGTACTTGTCATGTTTATTTGCTAGGGCATAGACATAGGCCCAGACGCAACTTATCATTCGTCAACTTCCCATCACGTACCCATACGGGGGACGTTTTCTCGACCGCTACGTGTGAATGTGCTCCGTAACGCGTGCCTGACTACCCAAGGTAAGTGTATGTATATGTATGTAGGCATAGTACGTAGAAGGCAATGGAGCCGGCGAGAACAAGACCCAGGACCCGAAAATAATGCGCAAAGCAAATCGGAGCGACGTTGCCGGTCCTGATCTCTACCCAGCTCGGTAGTCTCGCGGTTCGATGAGGGCATCGCCAACCCAAAAAGGTGGCTCGCAGCCCTCCACACCGCAACCCGCTGTCAATTTCTGGGTACCCCTAAGGTTTAAAGCTGGCTTTGGCCCGAGGCTGGAACGAGCAGCAAGAGAGCTTTACGCCCACATGTGTGGGGGAGGAGGGACATGCGCACGTAGTGACGTGGTCCCGTTCGATAAAGGGGGAATATTCATTCTACATATTCCGTACTTGGGATAGGTATGTATGTATTATTAGGGCGGTGCAAATCAAATCGCTCGATCTATGATCTCCCGGCCGTGATACCCATTGGACCGTTCATCTCCACAGGGAACAGTACATCCCGTACATCCCGTACATCCAAGGCAAATCCACAGTCTACGTATGTAGTCTTCGAGTCGTGGCACCTGATCCTGCTCAACTGCGTGTCATCTCGATGCCTCCTACGCTGGGGGAACTACGGTACGCTAAAATAAGGACTGTCATTAGGGCTGGCCATGCGTTTTGGGGCCTCGTCTTGCTAGGGGACAAATCCCTTCGAAGCGACGATTTATCGGAATGGAGACTATCGTCAAAATCGACCCTCATCAGGCGCCTGAAATCTCTTGCCATGGGCATGTCTTGGGAGAACATTCGACCTCCACATGTCCCAAAGCAGGCTCTCATTCCCCACTGACAAGTCCTGATCGGGTCAAATACGTTTTCCCAGACAAGTAGTTAAGCGGCTCAGTCGACAGCAAGGGGCCTAATAATGATTGCGTGTCTCTCGACCCAAGGTGCGGTGACTAGGTATTTACATGACACTTCAATAGCAATTCCCAATTCTGTCCGTTGTTGTATGCATGCGTCCCCCTAAGCGAAATCATGAGAGGCAATTCTACCAAGTCCTATTGGACCTCTCGTTAAGTTCCAGGCAGAACTTGTACATACATAATAGTAGTAAGCAGAGATGCCAGGGCGTTCCACCGCATCCGCCTATGGTTGTAATATTTGTCTTAGTCATTATTCGTGCGTCTGGGCGATGGCATCGTGCCCGACAGGCTACGGCGATGAATACCTAAGCGAACGACACGGCGGGAAAGAGTTGTCTTTCCCCCCTTTTCCCCCATCTTACATTCCGCTCCCCATGCCGATGCGGAGGCGGTGGAGTTGGGTAGCGGAGCCGGCGACACGGTCAAGATCGTCGTGTCTCGATATTATTAGCGTGGCAACGTATAGTGCGAGTCTTATAGCCAGGCCGGGGAGCTCTCCACGCCAATGGCCGCCTTTGTTTTTGGGAACACGAAGGCCATTGCGGCTCCGCGTGGGCTGGACATTGTTTCGGCATATTTGATCCAATCCGTATCTCATTTCGCGAGCTGTTTGACACATGGGGCCTAGATCGCCATTCTGTTTTCGTGTCAGGCAGCGTCGAATTCGAGAAAGGAACAATCCTACCCCCTGAGGGCGTTGGTCACGCGCCGAAGTGGAATTCTCGTGGGTGAGACCGAGATGCACAACCGTATGTCAACCGTGTGTCGGGTCGAAGCTCTAGGTTAGGCTTTTCTCTGCCAACCATCTAAACTAAGGGGGTAGGTAGTGGGATGGGGAAGACAGCTTTGCCGTTCATACATTACCATACACTACCAATCTCAGCCTGGTAGTTACATACGCGTGTCCTTCGTTGGGGCTTCCCGAAACCTATCATGGTGTGTAGTACGCGCTGAGGCTGAGTGTCTTACAGGAGTCTTATCCGGTAAGCTTCACGTCTCAAGACTGATTGGTCCCAGCAACCAATCGCCCGAGGCTGCTGTAGAGCCACGTATGTAATATCTATGTCCCTTAAGGGTCACCAGTTGCCATCCGCCTACCCATCCGTCCCTATCATCGCGACGTCTGGCATAGCCCTGCGTCTGTTCGCCGTTTGAGTTTCCATACTTACGCGGTATTCCCTCAATATGTGAGACCAATATATGTCTCTGATGACGGGAGACGGGCGCAACAGCAAAAACAACGTGACATGCCTGCCATATTTGCTTATTCCTGTCTTGCTCTCCGCCCTTCGGCTGAGACCCTACAATCAACGTGGCCCACTCAGGGTTCATCCATGTCTGGAACCGGAAAGATGGAGAACCCGGTAGTTAGCATGAAGCATGAAGCAGGAAGCCGGAAGCAGGAGAGCAGTCTTATTCATCACGTGAAAGACATGTGGGTTAGTCTGTGGGTAAGAGGGCGTGAGTTGCCTTACGCTATCGACAGTAGGATTGACGATCGTGACAACAATATGGTTTAGGGATCCATATTTGCCGCATGCTCGATATCGATATCGATATCGATATGCCCCTCCAGACAACACAAATCGCGGAGTCTGTTTTGGTTCCTGCGCGAACCGGTTCGCAAACAAGTCAGGCTCGGCTCCATAGTTGCTGGGTCCATCGGGGGGTGCCGGTATACATAGCCACGCTCCGACTATGTAACAGCTCATTTGGTATGTATGTGGGTTGGTAAATAGTGTCTACTATGTATCGGGCACCTTTTAATCGCATCTAGATTCGACCTGAAGCTAGACACTTAGTGTATGTACATAGCTCTCACGAGCTTCGAGTGGAATTCTCGGTGACCGTTTTAATCCCGTCATTCTCACACATCTCATCTCCGCGGGATTTCCTCTAGCTTACTAACTACTTCTTGTCCGTCAAGATGCCATGTGTACTAGTTCCAATTATCGATACGTTCTGGTCGGCGATTTGTTGGAGACGGGACGCGCTGACACAAAATGAGAGTTACCCATCAGGTTAGAGTTGTCAAGTGACAACTCAAAAGCCTTAAGGTTTACCCCGTGGGCCATCTTGTTAGTTGGCTTCGATACTGTTGCTGTGAGCTGTGAGCTGCGAGCTGTGAGCGGTGAGTTTTGTGTTCGGAACGGTCTGGGATACTGTGGGTTCTGGCAATTCACAGTTATGAACTTATGCTCACCGTAGTCATTACGCTATAGCTGTAGCCAGTTAGCATCACTCTAATACCATTACCTAGTAAAGGGGTACAGCATACGGATGAACTGGGCGAGTTATCAGATGTTAGGCCAGTCTGTGTTAGGCTCGAGTTCCAGCGATGCTGTACGGCAGCTATCTTGTTGTTCGTCTATTCTAGCGCCGTACCTCGTACGTGGGTGTCTAATAACCTCTTAATCTCTTAATACATATTTACTGGAGACGTCACTTGGGTATTTGTCAGAACCATCATCTAGTTGTTTCTGGCGCTTCCGTTCGTAATTAGCTTAGGGTCGGGCAGAACATCTGGAAGAAATCTAACCATCGACGTATCAACCGTGGCCTCACTTTCCGCGCTACTCTAACCCAGTAAGATCGGGTTTTTTTTTTTTTTTTTTTTGTAAGATAGTAAGATTAACTGACTCGCGCCGTCGTAAAAACGGCGGGAATGCTGCCGTCTCCTTATCTGAATAACGGATCGCTCAGTTCCCACTAAGACGGCAGCAGACCCGCCGAGGCGCGGAACTGTGCCTAGAGTCACGATTTGTGGCGGGCTTTAACTGGGCTGGTCTTAGAGAGCTAACTAACAGCGGAATACTTGCGAGCACCGGTAAGGGCGGGTATTAGCTCTGCTAAAAGCTCACCGAACCCCGACCAAAAGAGAGCTGGTTTGAGGTGTATGTTCCACATTGCATACACGAAGCTTCTAACAGCCCTACGATCTTAGTGTATGAGACCACGACTCAAGATATACTGCTACGTATAATGGGGCTTATATCGAAGTGGGCACCCACAGAGCCGATCCTATCTCCAACTAGCTTTGAGATTTGCAGTCACAAGTGGTCCTAGAACAGCGTAGAGCGTAGATGAAGGGGCGTTGAAGTATCAATAGATCCATACTACCTAGTTAGTTAGAATAAGATAAAAGTTAAAAAATAATAAAACTACTAGACTATTGGTAACGATCTAAGTGGGATCTGAGAGCGTCAGAAGGAAAATAGCAACCCGGATATCGCCCAGCGCCCCTAGATTCCATCCCTTCGCTCGGTCTTTCTTTTCCGCGTTCGACGACCTTCTTTTCGTACAAGGAAAAACCTCCTCCGCCAACAACCCACCCGCCCCTATTCGGTAGTAAGGAACCCCTCCCGCCGCTCTCCGGCGTTGCTAGCGGTCGGCTGCTTGCGCCCCTCCCCTCCGTCTAGTCGCTGACCTCGATGGGCCCGCCCGGGACTACGGGGTCGGGGGTAACCGGACCGCCGGGGAAGCCCGGCAGAGGGAAGAAGGGGCCGCCGGGAACGTAGTCGTTGTCGACGACGCTTCGCTTGCCGGGCACGAAGGTGGTAGTTGTGCCGTCGGGTGATTGGATGATCTTGATGCCGTACTTGGTCAGGAGCTCGTCCTTGATGGAGGCGATGCGCTTGGCAATAGGCTTGGGCGGGTCCGTGCCGAAGTTGTGGATTAAAGCCTCGTACTCGAGCTCCAGGGCCTTGATGTGTGCCTTGACAGGGTCAGAGCTGCCGTCGCCGATTCCGATCGTGTCCTGGCGCTTCTTCTTGTCGGACGGGTCGAGGCCGCCGGTGATAGGTGGGAGGACTATGACGGTGTCCTGGCGCTTCTTGGTCGACGGCTCCAGGCCTCCGGTGATGGGAGGTAGGAGAGTGAAGATCGGCGGCGGCGGGCTGCCAGGTCCTGGGAGCCAGGTGTTCGGGTCGGGAACGATGATATCCCTCTGCTCCGTGGTCTTGGACGGCTCGGAGATAGGGGCTGCGGAGGCCAAAGCCGCGAGGGCTAGGGCGGTAATGCCAACACGGTACATGGCGAACTATTTTTTCGTAGCGAAGATTGAAGTATTATTCTTAGCTGATATGCTGTGATGTATGTATGTATATCTACCTAGGTAGATAATTAAGTATTTGATGTCGTTGCGATGTTGCTGTCGTCTGTTTGATATTCTCAAAACATGCCCTGATCGTCGTCTTCGTCACCCACATTTATACAAAAGTCTTCCCAGGTAATTCGTCATAACCCCCCTCTTCTGCGAGAGATAAGAAGAGCCTAGTCGTTACCTGAAAACAAGGTTGAGTTCATTTATTGTTAATATCGATATATTGGAGCTACGGCGCGGCTGGCCCCTAGATAACACAATATACCCGGGGTGAAGGGGATTTTAACCGGGTCGAGTCCTTCTACCCAACGAACCACACACGAACCACGCATGGGAAGACATTTTCATGATGCTTTTTAAATCTGCCTTTGCCGGTCATCCGCTTATCTCGCTGAGAGCCGTCAATCACGGAATAGGAGCGAATCGTGGTCATATCCCTTTTAGCTCGAGCGTAGGCTGATGTCGCCAGAAAGGAGACATCATCGTGGAGTGTGCTCCAGGTTTGGGCGTTTAGCAAAGCATCTGACTGTTCAAATGAGCCGGGACCTAAGACGATGACGCTACCGACGGCTCGAGATTCTCTATTTTTGGAAACGTCAACTTCTAGAACTCGTCGTGGTTAAGTATTTAGACTCTTTCGCTTATGTGAAGCTATCCATCAAGCAATATAACCAACGGCTCTGACCCAAGCAGCTGTGTTATGCAGTAGCATAGCAGGTGGGTTCGAGATAGTCGTCGCTATGTAGGGGAACATCGTCGAAGTGTCACGATGTGTTTAGCTTCATGCAGGGGACTAGCAAGATTGACGGGACCGAGAATCTGGAAAAATCTGGACAAGTCTTCGAACAGGGGATTGAAGGAAAACTGCACTGTAGTCCGGAAGCAGAATCGGGAGACTAGCCGTTCGAGGCTGGTCTGATAGGAAAGATTATAGGTTACTTGGGGCCTAATGGTCGAGGGTCACGCCATTAGATCAATGGTTGGTATAAGACTTCGTCGCCGCATTAGGGTTGGGAGCTGGTAGCCCGTCCCGAGAGTTCTGCTTCGGGAAAATACGATATGCCAGAAATAGATCCAGCGTGACATCGTCTGTTTCCAGGGTCCAGCCCTTTTGTTGGAGAACCGATATTTGAAGCTCTTCACCAAAGCTTGTGAAAGGCCATTCGCAAGTTCAAACGAAACACCACTTGAAAACCACTTGTCAAGTGACGCAACTCTTAGGATAGTATATTGCTGACATGCGGGGAGCCGCAATCCGTCTGCGAATGCACTACGACATGGCGAGACTGGGATCGCTGCATGACGCCGTACGTAGATAGGACGGAGGCCGCCAACAAGTAGGCAAGCGGCCGCCCATCAAACGATACATATCAGATCTAGAGCGTCGGTATCCAATGGCCGTTTGGTCTTCCTCGCGGCTTTTGGCAATCTAGAGTGAACTCGTCGTAAGCTTGACATCAGGTTCGGCGACCCGGGTATGCCCACACGTCTTTCGATGTTGGGGTGAATGGCCGACTGAGAATCTAGATTACGTCGCATGCCACCCGGCTGGGGACGGAGCTTAGATCGATTCCTCCTTTCGGAGCGTCTTAGGACTTGTGTGGCATTGGACGGTTCCAGCTCACTACGGATGTCTACTGGAGCACCCCGGCGAATGCTTACATAGTAAAAACGCCGACTTGACGCCTAGCGAGTAGCACCGAGCGCCGCAATAGGTTGCTTACACATGCTTCGATCCCCTTCCAAGCTTCGAGCTGTCACGTCACTGGTATCAAGCCAGATCTTGAGGGTTGGTAATGAATTCATCCGCTATCCTACCTTGCTTGCAAGCTGCAGCATAGCACGCTATGTACCATGAGCTATTGATAGCGTCAGAATCTTCACGGATTAGAGTGTCCAGCTTAAACTGTTCCTTCTTTCCCCACGGTCGTGGGAAGGAGGAACAGAAGAGCCAAAGTCAAGTCTGTTCTAAATATGGACGACAAAGGTCTATTGATACAGGGGTTATTAGTTATTCGTATTTTCGGACTAGCCTAGAACTGAACCTAAGGGTTTTGCTGTTTCCTGGGTAGTGATGAACATAGCGGATGACTGAGTTGCAAGGTGTAGCTGGGTTGCTTTTGAAGTAGTCCACACATCTCTGTACAGCTATAATAAGCCTAGACCATAATGTTCAAGCCTCATCACCCCTTGACTATAAATATCTTTGGCAGTTGAAAATACAGTATTTTAGTGTTAGAATTGAATGATATTTCTGTTCTCTTCTTGTGGTCTAGAGCGTCTCATGATGGTCTTACTCGTCCCAACTCTTGTGGTGTCTTCTACTCTGGACCGAGATAGGTAATTTTCTATTCCTCGGGAAGTCCTTGAATAGTAACAGTAGTACGAGCCGGTACATGCTTCAAGTTTGGATTAAAAATAGAAGCCAAGCATGAACGAACATTCATGAGTGAAGCTCGTCATTACCAACAAATTTCATCTTTAAATTATCCAGCAAGGTTAGATCGTCACCTCGTAATCAATATCCTTTTCCTTGTAATTTCTCTATCTAGTGTAGGTTAACTTCGATACCTACTACTTTTTGAAAAGTCAAAACTAACAGGGAATGCCTCTGCTCGGGTAAAGGCGTATATGATGCCAGTGCACGTAAACCGTAGAGGAGCGGATAGGGCCTCGTCATGGGACATCTATCTGCCGACTCCCTATTGCAACTACAATTACGATGATAAGCAAGTTGTGAAGGTTATATATTGTGACCTTGGCGATCACTCTGAGAGAACAGCTAGTGACACCTTCAGCAGGCGTATAGTGTAGGTTTCGTCCAAGGGAGAACTCATTGGAACATTTTCAAGAAATATGCTGCCTTTGGTCCGAATATAGGCGGAAGTGACGCGTCTATTCCTAGACACGTATATTCTGATTTTGGAATAATGCCCAACTTTCTATGCATGTAGCAGCCTTACTCGAGTCTCCATTGAAGCGGCAGATGGTCAAATCCATGCTCCCAGGGAGGGAACATCGCGTTTAAAGTCGAGAGATACCTCACGCGGTGATATTCTCGTCTTTGCTAGAATAGTATGAGAGGTTCCGTTGCTAGGTTCCCGGGTTCTGTATTAGAAGATGCCTTGTGCCTGCTAAGAGCATCTTGACGCGATATCGGTAATCATTAGGTGTTATCCCTATACTTGTTGCCGCCTTTTAATTCTCCTAGTCTATCCAATATCCAATATACGATAACTAACCTCCTATCAAAGAATCAACACAATTTACACTCTAAATCAATCATAGATATTTTATAGAGTAGATCACTAGGTTAACCATTTACCAAACTTGATCTATTAGCAAAGATACTCTATTAGCAAAGATACCTAGGTACCTAGTTTATTAGTCAAATGTATATTTTACTATCGCGCAATTGAAACTTCAAGCTGTTTGATATAAGACGTGCCCCTTTTATTAATACTTAGTGGGTCCGTGCACTACCCAGGGTCCCCGCAAAAAAAAAAAGTTTGTAGGAATTTGCAATATGTAGTAACTACCTAACTGCTAATAAGACAATGACGTCGCAACTAATTACTACAACTACAACTACAACTACAACTACAACTACCTCCCAAGTAGGTCGAGGAAGCATCTAAATCTACGCACCATGGTCGCCACTGCGTGCCCTTTCCTTCGCCGGGCTCTGCTCTACGGTAAGAGATATATGTTGCATACCCACCTAGACAACCGAGTCTTCTTCTCCCGTCTCTAACCGATATCACAGTCCCGGCGTCGTCAACCCGAATGCTATACAAATCCCTCAGTCTCTCCTGCGACACCGTCATCTACGACCTCGAGGACTCGGTGACGCACTATGCAAAGATTGATGCTCGCGATGCCCTCAACCAGCACTTATCCCAACTAACCGAGCGGCCGGCCTCCATCTCCGAGATCGCCATCCGCGTCAACAACGCCCGTTCTCCTTATCTGGAGAAGGACCTCAGGCTTGCCGCGTCGATTCCTCTCGTCGATACCGTCGTGGTGCCTAAAGTGAACACCATCGGCGACTTGAGGACTGTTTCCCACTTTCTGAAAAACTACGAGAATAAGTATTACAAAGAGATACGCACTAAGCCCGTAAGGGTTATAGCCTTGATCGAGTCGGCGCGCGCTGTAATGAACCTCTCGAATATCTGCCAAGGGCCGCGCCTTAACGGCGTAATCTTTGCCGCCGAGGACTTCGCCCTCGACCTGTCGCTCACGCGGACGCCAGACATGACCGAGTTCTTATATGCGCGGTCTGCCATCGTGACAGCCGCCCGCGTTGAGAACGTCCCTAGTGTGATAGATTTAGCATGCACATTATATAAGGGGGGGGACGAGCTAGCGCAGCTAGAGGAAGAATGCCGAGGCGGAAAGGCCTTGGGATTCAATGGCAAGCAGTGCATCCACCCTTCGCAGGTCAAGACGGTACAGCGGCTCTTCTCACCCACCGAGAAGGAGGTTGAGTGGGCTGTCAGGGTTAATATAGCGAGCAAAAAAGCCACAGCTGCGAAAATAGGGGCTTGGACCCTAGATAATAAAATGATTGATGCCCCGGTTTCCGCCAGGGCGGCAGAAATAGTTAAAAAGGCGGGAGAATGTGGTATAGATGTCGATGGACTACGAGAAAAGTGGAAAGATGAAGAGCCTCAATAAACCACCTGTAAGTATTAACCTTGACAAAGATGCGACTGCACATTGCGATATGGTACTAATATATTGGTGTGTAGTATTTATCAGAATCGAGAGAACTGGTTTGGACGCCAGAAGCTTGACATTTCAAAACTCCCCTCCTCAAATTCTTCCAACGGTCGTGTGATACCAGGTAAAATCCTAGGAGTGCCAATACTGTGCTGGGTATACGGCGCCGCAATATATAAACCCTCTTCGCATAGCTCAGTTGTCCTCGGCCTTCTTAGATCTAAATAATCAGGATCGAAATCAGGAGATAAGTTGAGAGGTGTCTCCTTTTCCGTATTGTAAACTATGAGCTGCTCGTGGGATAGTCCCGTTTCGAGCGAAGATGGGTCTAACGCTCTCTCCTCTAATCCTAGACTATCATAACTGCCGGGAGAGAGTTGCCACTGTGACTCGTTCTCTATTCTGGCGATAAATTCGGCCATAGTCTCAAGTTCCTGTGATCCCGGAAAATCTCTTTGGTACGAGCCTCTACTTAACCTCCCTCCATCTTGATTTTTATAGGTAGGCGGGGTTACACTTGGTTGTAATAAGGTGGCCCCTTCTCCTGATATTGGGACTGACGGCCCCTTTTGAGCTATCCAGGGGACGTCATTAGAAGTTAACAGGGTATGTCCATTATTGGCGACCGACTCATAAAATAAAGCCTGGCTACAACTTCCGAGGGATTCCCGGGAGTCTTGTGTGTCTTTATCGTGATTTGTTACACGAGGAACTTGTGAAAATTCAAAATTAGCTGGAGCCGCGTTCTGTCCCCATGTATTAAATTCTACATCGGCGCGGGATATAGCAACGGAGGCGCTTCTACTATGCGGCATAGGCGGGGGAGGCATTGCATCCCTAGAAGCTACAGATGCTTCGTCGCTCGCCTGCTGTTTCCGTCTCTCCACGTTTTGATCTACATGTATAGCCGTCGTCTCGAGGATTTGGTGAATAGTGACAGGCTTGCTATCTGAGCTACGTGGAATCCCAACATGTTGCCTTGAACTACCCCTCTCAATAGGAGTTAGACGAACTTCTCTAACAATCTGCTGACGGTCAACATTATTAGAGATGTGCGGTATGTGCAGATTCGTCTCCTCTTGAGACCTAGATGCATGGCGATCTTCTGTTATTTGGACGGCTTCTGCTGACTCTGAGAATTTATGGGGGTCTTCAGTCATTATAGCTTGGTCTCGATACCTAACCTTGCGAGATCCATTAGAACCTTGATGCATATTTTGATGGGCGTCCTCCGATTCTATGTGATGAACGTTATATGCTTCCGTCTCGATTGTCTTTCTTGCTGTACTTGGCTCAGTTGAGTGACCGTCGTATGAAGACATTCTAGTATTGCCGTATCCTCCTGTCGTTATGAGATCTACTTTCATTGATTCTGGAATGGTTGTTCGGATCGAACCTGACGCATTTGGGCTGCAACGATTGTCCCTTTTATTAATACGCGGCGAGTGGCGACTACTGGACCATGTTAAATATGTCGTATCTCTGCCTGCGTCTTTTTCATCTGGGATTGTATCAAGGGAACCTAGTCTGACAGGATTGGCAGTCTCATCGTGGGCTTGGGATATGTAGTTGTTCTTAGAATATCCATGATGACTTGGAGGTGACGAACCGGGAGGTTTTCTGCCGCGGATGGGCGTGAATTGTTCGAAGTGATGTCCCATTTCCCGGTACTTTCTACCGGTATCCGGCTTATGAGGTCTTAACCCGGGAGTATCTCTGTCGGCTTTATGTGGTAGGAAAAAGGACGATACTTCCTCCATTTCTCGGTCCTCTCGTCGTTTCTCCCTCATGCGGGACTTAGATAATATTTTTGGTTGAATGTTACTACTCTGCTGCTTTAGAAACTGCATATCGGAGAAGGTTAGATCAGATACTGTTTGCTATTAGGTTCCCACAACTAAAAAATCCTTTGAACATAGTTATCCTTACTTGGCTGTTTTTTCGATGATCTTCCATTGTCGAATAGACCAGGTTTTAGATGTGGTTGGACCTAAGCGTAATTTAGACCAATACCACTCACATGTGACGGGGTCCTTACCGTAATGCGTTCATTGAGAACAGCATTGGAAGTGAAATTATTCATCACATTTTTGCTAGATGCCATGGATTTTCTCTTGTCCACTTTCTTGCGCTTTTTACCCCGGTGGTTGCTATGGTCTACAGTACTTCCCTCTTCGCGATTTCGTTTTCTTTTCTTCGTTTCATACTTGTCTTCTCTAGTCTTTCTTCTAGGTCTTTTCTCAAAGTTCGGCTGCTTGTCCGCACCAGAAGTGGTCGACGAAGCATCGAGATGTACCAAATCTGCGTCTCTCGGGGCTCCGGTAGTTAGAGTGTCCACATGATCCCCTTGAGCGGAGCCGGGGGTATAGCTAGGAGGCTTGGTAGTATTCTCAAAACCACTGATGAGCGAACTATCACTAGGGGCCGTTCGCCTTCGCGGGGATTTTCTCGAATCCTTTGGACCCGAAGTCTCAAACGGAGAACCTGATTGGTACATATAACGACTAGGAAAGTCGTGACGAGGACTCCATCTCGGATCTACACGCCCAGGGCGTTTATTGTATGGGGACGTCGCATCAAGTGGTCTATACGGGAAACTATTGCCTGAGATTTCTTTTCGATATCCTTGTGGCGTACCAGGCAAGGGGTGGGGATCTAGCCTCGCTGTCTGCTCTAGCCAGTCTTTGACAATGTCATAGCGTAGCTGCGGTTGCGACTGCAACGCGCTATTCGACCCTCCTAGAATCGAGTTGTCCTTGCGGGGTTGACGTGGACGTTTCAGATGTGATCTATTATTGGGCATTTCGTATGAGTTGTTTCCGTCACGCGGCCGATTATAGCTATAGCGATGATGTGAAGAGTGACGCGGAGGCGGTATAGCTTATCTCAAAGTGTGAGTTGAAACAGCAAAAAGCTTCTGAGACAAAGCAAAGATATTACGTCAAAAATGGCAGGTCTACATATTGTAAGCCTAGGCCCTAGGGTATACCCGCAGTGTGGTAGATCATGTTCTAAGCCACGGGAAAGCAACTTTAGACGAGACGAGATGCGTGGGGACTAGGTTGTGTTGTTGGCATGATGGTTGGAATATCCCAGGGCTACGGAACCTAAGACTTAGCTGAAATTCAAGTTTATGCAAGTAATACAAATAATAATACAAGTAATATTATAGGTATAAATTAATAAGCGTATATGTAGGTACCTACCTTGTCATGTACATATAAGTAAGGCGAGGCATGTGCACATCAGTAAGAAGGAGCTACCTCTTCACGTGGGGTTTGAGGTTATTACCTGTATTTTCTCTTACGATGGATATAGTGTACCTTGAGGGACATACGCTATTGAAGTAGTATATCGGTACATGTATGCAAGTGTGGATGGAGACGCATACATGTGGGTACATAAGCTTGATACTCTGTCGGAACCGACACCCAGTGGTCTAGGTGCTTATTAATGCTTTTAGTTGCTACCGAATTTCCAATCTTTTGAAATCTACATACCTAAGAGGTACCTACCTAAACTATTCAATCTACACCCATATGAGATGTCTATCCTATAATTAGAACTCGGGCGGGATTGGCGCTTGCTCTTACTTGGAAAGTTTTCATCATTGATCTAGCCTAGATTTTCTTTTCATAGTTATCATAGGTTATTACAAGTTAAAAATGTTACGTGAATATTAATAGTTAACGCGTGTTGTAAGAGCCGCATGTCAGCGTCGTGTCGTGCATTGCGGGTAATAATACCATTATTGAACGACCAAGCTTCAATCCCAAGACGTCTGAGAAACCTTGCCAAGAAGGCCCCTGATTGCCCCTGGATTGGAAGTTGGAAATCTTAGCCCGACTGGTAAGTATAATTGGTCTGTGCAACCCCGCAACGCTCAGGTACGCCCTACATTTACGTCTAAGGTACTAAGGTACCACTACTACATCACCTCAATGTCCATACACACTAAAGAATTAGAACTCTCAACTTTCACATGTTGGATCTTGGCAGCTCTGACATGTCTAGCATATAATTAGCATATAATCAATACCACATATTAAGCATCTACTTTACCCCTCAACGCCGAGGTTTAGTGATTGGCAGATTGCTGATAAACTTCTTCTTCCAGCTTAGGTCCAACGCGTTTCATTGCCCTGCGTTTGTATTCTACTCAAGGTCCCTCAAGGTCCCCCGAGCCAAGGGATGGATATTCGGAGCGCCAGCCGGCCCCATCAACAAGTTGCGCTAAATGATATGTACAATTACATACAGCCTTACGACTAAGAAGCTGTAAGTCTTCTTATTAAGTGGACTCGGCATTTGGATCAAAATTGCTCAATGATCGACTGCGACCTCCACGGCTGCATACAGCGTCGTATCCCATGCGAACAAGCCTTTGAGTACGCGGAACGCATCTTGTATCGAATCTGAGCCAAAATCCCTCCGCTATCGAATTCGTATTTGTTATAGTTATTGGCTACCATCGTTTTCCATCTACCTCGCCTTAGCCACAGATCATATCCCACATTCCATACTACCCTATCATCTATCATGGGCTTATAGCGTACCCTTCTACGAGCAACCGAGATATCCGCAACCGAGATATCCATAGTGTGTATATAACTTCATACGCAGTATCAGTATGGAGCTAGACTCAGCTCTCCTCTTCACTAAGGAATTAACAGGTACCTAGTTATCAAGTTATAGAGGTTAAGAATACACGACGGCATCACCCAAGGGCCGAGTATAACGATTGAAAACAACGATTATACGGGTTTTGGTTAGATAAAATGCCCGTCTCTAAGAGCGTACATCCTAGGATATGGTATTTCGACGTTTCACTTTTGCCCACAACTAAATGCAGCACATTTTCATCCTAGTCCGTCTCGAATCATACCAGGATAATCGGTGTCTCTAAGTTGGCTCTTCGGAGCTCTACCGTATTGCAGTATTGCAAGGTCTTGAGGTATTTTAATGGACTTCACTAATACCCCCCACCTCAGAAAGCAGCATATGTACCTAGGTAGGTAGTTTGTATTTTTCCTATGGTCTTCAGCACTGACGCGAGGGTCTAGCCTTGTGGATAAGCAAGCCCCTCGGGAGACTATGGAGAGGCGCTATGTTCTCTTGCATTATTTAGCCAAGCAAATAAGACTTCCTGTTTTGAACTGATGTCCTACGGCGATTGGTTGATCACAGAAGTCAGGGGTCCAAAAATGGCACCCCTGTGTGATTGGATATCGCGCTTTTCCTCAAATTCTTCGAGCTCGTTACAGCTATTTCAGGCCCAGCGAGTTTTAACAAAAAAAAAACAAAAAAAACCGATTCCCATAGGGCTCGAAAATCATAGGCTAGAGAATAGATAGCGAACGGACTATAGCTTTCTTTTTTTAACCCCCAGGCAAGGATTACGAAACTCTAGTATTCACTATTCACTACCTAAACTGACGGACATGGAATCTTGACAACTCCGATCGGCCGCACTTACATACACGAGAATAGGTAGATGTGGAGTATATCCTACCTAGCTGGTCGGGGCAGATGCTTCGCAGATCGTTCTCGAAGCCAATACGCCTCCTTTAACCGCGTTATGTCGAGCAGCTTGGACCACACGAAGCAAGCATACCGCTGATTAATGACATTCCATTCTAGGACAGATCCGACTTAGCAATTCGTCTGGCACATGTAGTTTGTGCTGCGTGGAGTCCCATGCCCTCTCCTTAGGGCAATTCGAGGTCACTTGCACCTCCTCTGTTTGATGCTTGTTTTGAAGCTATCCCTGCTGGCTACCTCCTTCTTCTCTTTGTTGGTGGTGGGTATACGCTTGTTGAGTATTGTAGTCTGACAGCCTGTGCCTAGGGCAAGTAGAATATATTGTATAAAATCAGGCGGCCTCGAATACATAGATATCTTTCGTTCCTCGTTCACGCCAACAGATACTGGTTGATTTGTCATTTAGAACGCCTTCAAGTTGCTTTACCAATTTTTATAATCCTTGCCTATCCGGCCACCTGGATCTTGCATTTCGTACATTATCAACCCTGCCATCTTTACCGTACCGAAATACCGAAATACTTTTCACTTCGTTACCCTTGCACCTATCAGATACCTACATACGTCACCTAAGCCCTAGCATCTGCAGACCTTCCGGCACTGGTTACTGGTCAAGTTTGCAAGTCGAAAAAATAAAATAAAAGGCAACAACGATTTGTACGGTTGCTCTCTTCCACGTCTTCCACGTCTTCCACGTCCCGCCCCTGCCTCCCGTACAATTAGTGGACCCAGTAGCTCCTTCCTCCCTTGCTGTTATCTTGCAGATTGCTCCTCCCACTTTGTTTAGACAATAACGGCAGTATATGTGTGCAAGCAATCACTACCTACATATATTACATACATATTCACTACATATACCGGTGTACTTTTATTTCGACTCTCCCGATCCGCACATCGTTATTACGTTATTACGTTATTACGGGCCAATCATTAACCTTATTTAATGCAGATCCTACCCTTTTGAATCCAAATCTTCAGTCATCAACAATGTCGAAACTATTCATCGGGTATGGTAAAACGGAGTTCCCACCTATTATTTACTTGGCTAATCCGAATGTTCTCCTCTATTTAGTGGGCTTGCATGGCACACTGAAGATGCCACGCTCAGACAGAAGTTTGAGGAATTCGGTCCCGTTGAGGAAGCGGTATGTGGTCTTATTACCATCTTTCTATAGCACTCGCACTATCTTAGATATGGGAGTCTGGAAACTCCACCGAGGCTATATTCAGAACTAATTGGGTTGATATTAGGTTGTCGTCAAAGATCGCGACACTGGTCGAAGCAGAGGCTTTGGATTCGTCCGATACGTGAACGAGGAAGATGCACAGAAAGCTATTGCAGGTATGAACAACGTTGAGTAAGGTGCCACTTCCCAATATTTCGGAGATTTATCTAACGGAACAAATTAGATTCGACGGACGATCTATCCGTGTCGATAGAGCATCCGATACTGGTCCTCGAGGCGGTAGTGGACGGGGTGGTGGGTACCCGCCTAGGGGTGGGTACATGCAGCAACCTCAGATGCCCTACGCTGCTGGCCAGCCGGTTGCGTACGGGATGCCGAACCAAGTGATGTACCAACCGGCCTACGGACGCGGAGCAGGTTACCCGCAGCATAGTTACGGAACACCCCCACCTCAAGGTAAACACACAAACCCCTTAAGAATATTTCAACTTAAATCGGTATATGATTAAACTAACCGAATCTTACAGGCTATGCACCCTACGGCTATCCGGACCAACAGCAAGCGGGTCAACAGCCCCAGCATCAACAGCAACCGCCTCAGGGGCAGCCGCCGTACCAGTAGACCTGCTGTGAGCAACACAGGGAGTGTTCTATCCAAACCCCAATGCCAACATTATGCAGAGTTGGCATCTGCTGAAAAATTGGCCTAAAAGGCACGCTCGTTATCGGTGAATTGGCGCTCGGAGGTCTGATGTTCCCACAACACACTTGACACTCCTTATGCACAACACGGCCAAAGTGGTACTCTCCATTTGTCACCATTTCATTAAATCATCCTCAACTATCAAGTCTCTATCTCTGAGATGGGAGGATTATAGTGAGTATATCTCACCAATGTACATACATTCGTTCGCCATCTTCTATTCGAGGCTCTATGGCCTTTATGATTAACGTGAATATTCACGTCATCTATCATTTTACGAGTCTACGAAAGACCAAAGAAGTAAAGAAAGAAAGAAAAGAGATGGGAGAGCTACTTGAGGATTAAGAGTTCGACCTTCTCGAGAAGAAATCATCATGAACCTGGTCCCGGAGGGTGATAGGGGAAGGCAAAGCCGGGAACGAACTGTGTAGCAATAGCGCTCAGATCAATGGACATGATTTCCAATGATTTTCCCTGTTGAACTTCATGACCTAAGTACCTAACGCAATTCTCTATCTCGGTGCCTAATGTTTACAACACCTCTTCCCCCCTGTAAGATATCATTCACGCCTTCTCTGTCTCTTCCTGCTCGTCTACGCTGCTTACTCTCCTAAACTCGTGCGAGACGGGGCGTTCCAAGCCTTCCACCTGTAACTGGCCCTCGCGGCGCTTGCGGTCAATCTCGCGCACGCGATCCGACAAATCTGTGACGTGGGCGTCACCACTCTCCGGACTTAGCTCGTTAAGGGCCTTCTCCAGACCCAACAGGTAGTCCCTGTTCAGACCGCTGGGACCTTCGCTGACGTAGATGTGCTCGGCGAGTGCCTGCGGGTCTTGCGGTCCCGTGAACTGGTCATTATCGGGGGTGCCGATGTAGACTAGAGTGCGGATGGACAGCGACCCGTCCGCCGGGTGGAAGGGCGTATAGTGGATCGTATACCCGTTGATCTCCCGGATGTCGAGGTATTCCTTTACCTCGGCTACCTTGTCTGCTTGGATTCGGTACGCGGTACCCCATACCTTCTCGGGCGCCGAGTCATGCGCGTCGACGAGGGATGCCCAGAATGACCTCTCGATAAGAGTGACAACGCGGCCGGGAGCTTCAGGTGTCCCGCGATGGTCTTGGCTGAGAATTTCTTTGATGTCAGAAGATGATATAGTCCACATATATTAAACTTGCTGGCCCTTGTCGTCGCCACACACCAATGCCGAGTTGGCTCGAGTTAATCTCCGGGGTAGATTAAGCTTACCTTGCCTAAAGGTATGTCAGCCGTATACTTCTCAGCTAAGCAAAGTGAAGGGATCTATACCTGCCAGAACCGCCTGACATAGCCCGTGACCCAGCCGGGTACCCGTCGATCTAGCGGGAAGGCTCGGTGAGTTTCGGCCTTGGACACATATGTTGACGTAAAGGAAGCGAATAGTGAAGTGCTTCAGTATAGGATCTTACCATAGTGCGGAGGGGGTTTCCATATCAAGCTTCTACAATTCTATAAGTAAGGTTAAGCTGCAAATCTAGGGAAGCATCCGAAAGGATAACGCACCCATAACCGAAGATCCAGAATTCGTCCGTTTCGGGCGGCGCTCCGTTGACTGGCATCGTTGATATTTAGGTCAAGCTTCCTCGTTTGTCCTTCGCCCTTTTTTGCTTCTTTAATTCACGCACGCTTGCTTGAGTTATTGTCTATCGATCCAAATATATCATAACAAAGCTCTCCAATTATCATAAGGACTGTTCTATCCGCGAGTAAGAGTCATCGTCGTTCAATTTGACGGGAAGTCGGAAATGGTACAATAACGCCAAGCTTTTCGTCTTTTGCGGCTTCCTAAGCCATCGGGACTGCCGTCTTTCGCGGGCGCGGCTCCGGCCAACGGAGCATGTGCTGCACAGTACATACTAACACCGTGCCTATCTTACATACATAGGTTACCTAAGGTAGGTACCTATGTAATCCCGCTCTTATTATTCCGACAGTCCGACTAGGTGGTTATTATTTTTAGCATCTATGTGCCCTACGCAACTGGACCTGGATCTACGCATTGTACAATAGGTACATGCTGCGAACAGCTGCAGCTACCTACCTTAGGTACCTAAGCTCCAGAAATTCACCATTTAGGTAAATTTACCTACGGTATTACAATACCACAAGTCCAAAATCTCTGGGTAATTGCGATGAACGTTAGAAAAGGCTAATAGGCCGCGTCATAGAGTACCTACATAATGTACCTAGGACAGGCACATCATGTATACCAAAAAACTAAGAAATCCCCTAAAACGTGACCTCTCATATTAATATTAATCTTATTTTATTCCTGCAGCATCTCGAAACCTCATGCATAGAAGACCTCAGGTACCTACATACGTAGGTATGAAGCATGTATGCACCCCGCAAATACTTAAGAGTAAGGGAAGCATGCGCCTCGAAGCCCTTGTTTTGCTGCGCCATACCTGCTACGTACTATCGCATAGACTTGCCGCCATCTATGGAAGGATGGAAGGTGTTGGGAATGACAAAAGAACATGCTGTGGGTTCAGCGCAACCCACTTTGCAGGCAGTATGTAAAATATGAATATTGACCGGGATGCGGGACGGGACGGGATCGTCATGCCTGAGCCTCACTGGGGAAGCTGAATCTATTCTAATCCTTCAGAAGCTTCTTTTTCCATATAAGTCAGCCTTCGAGAAAGACTGAAAGCTCGCCCTGATTTAATTCCCCAGCTTCGGTCAAGATAACAGACAACCGGATTGATCCAATGTGTTATTACGTAGGTATCCAATGGAGTACGTATGGATGCTGTGGTAGGTACCTAGACGATGACACTGCCCCGGGCTGCCCCGCCGCTCAGCATCGGTGTGAACTGTGTGATTTTGATCGCCAGTCTGATGCCTGCGGATCTTTAGTATCAGTCAGACGGACACTAGCGGTGCCGGATATCCATAACAAATAATAATCTTTGCCTACCTACGTATTCTGGAGACCAAAGAGAACAGCTTGTTAACAAAAAATATCCGATAACAAATGCCCGACACACGCGGTATTTGTGATAATAAAGCAAACCACATTGCTTTTTATTTTCTTGGTATTTATTTTCTTGGTATTATGTACATAGTAGTTAGCCCCTAAATTGTTATTACATAGTTAGCTCCTTTGGGTCTTGGGTCTTAGGTCTTAGGTAGTTCTTGGTTCTGGCAGGTGCAGCCCTAGAGTTAAATCCTCAAGTTTGAACTTAATAATAATCATACTAATCTAACTACTACTACTACTTTCGTATCTTCCCTTTTGTCTTTCTCAACCCCTAAACCCCATGATCCTTGACTTTCATCTTTTTACCCCGATTTTATTGCGGCTGAATCTAGGTAATTGACTCTTTGTCCGTTACGTGAGGACTGGGTTGCACTGCCGCTTATTACTCGTCCGACACCTTTCCCAATTTAACTGTCCTATCTCACATCGACATCCTATAGGTATTCCGTACAAAAAAGAAAGCTGGGCTGCATTGCAACTTGCATTGCAACTACGCCTTCTCTCCTTGTCCCATATAGTAAACAAGTCTCCCCGCTAATTGCTGTCTTTACCGTCTTCATTCTTTTACTACCGGTATTAGTCGATTCCAAACTCTAGAGCGACGTAAACAGCAACATACTACACAATGGCTTACAACAGACCATACAATCCGGACGAACTGCCAAGGTGAGTCGCCGCCTAGTGCTACTATACCCCGCCATCGTCATCGCTCAGAACCGCGATGGTCTAGAGTGAAGGGACAAGTGTGATACTGAGACGAGGACGTTGCCATCTTGTCAGATGGATAATAGATATTCGTTTGATTTTCATGCGTCACAGCGATGGCTAATTTATTTTTGAAACCGCAGATTCGCAGAGCCCGACCCAGTACGTGCACGCACCTCCGCCTCCGTTGAACACTTTTTCTGCCCTATATTATAACCCCTGCGCCTGCGCGAGCCCCTCTTCTATCCACTCGTACTCGACTGTAAATAGCTAACATTCTTCCCTTCGTAGAAAGGCGCCGCGCCTCACCCATCCTCATCCTCTCGCTACGAGTCTAAGCCCCAACCGCCTGTTCCTAGCCCCCGACACGACTCTCTTCCGGCTCGTCGTACAGACACAGGACGTCTGACTCCCACTGGTTACGGCCCAAGCGGTTCGAGCGGTTATAGCAATAATAGTGGTGTCGGCCACAGCAACAGCTACGATCACGGCTATAGGCCGAACCTACAATCTACCATGTCGCCGCCGCCTACCGCCACCGGCCCGCGACCTACCGCCCATAACCGCCCACCTCCCACGAGTCGGCCACCTCCTTCTCCTACCCCTGGGGAAAGCGTTGCCGATCCTACCCTGCTACCGCTGTTCAAAGCTGTCGATAAGAATAGTACGTCTTCTCAACCTAACCGTGTTTCTTTGCCTAGATACTAACCCCTTTCGAATAGACACTGGTCAGCTCTCCGAAAAGGAACTATCGGCTGCTCTCGTAAATGGCGACTGGACGGCTTTCGACCCGCAGACGGTGCGCATGATGATTCGCATGTTCGACAGTGATCGGTCGGGGACGATCGGATTCGACGAATTCTGCGGACTGTGGTCATTCCTAGCATCGTGGCGAGCACTATTCGACCGGTTCGACGCGGACCGCAGCGGCAACATTAGTCCGGACGAGTTCAGCAACGCCCTCGTGGCCTTCCGCTACCGCCTTAGCCCCGGCTTCGTTGACCTGCTTTTCCGCACCTACGACAAGCGCAACGAGGGCGTCATGAGCTTCGACCTCTTCGTCCAGGCCTGCATCAGCCTTAAGCGTATGACCGACGTCTTCAAGAAATACGACGAGGACCGCGACGGTTACATTACTCTCAGCTTCGAGGACTTCCTCGTCGAGATCTTAAAGCAGCTCAAGTGAGGCAGAGGCCGGAAACTTCAAGTTTACACGGCTTCCCACGGAATTATTAGTATGGGGTGAGCAAAACCAACAGCGAGGATTGGCCGTATTTTTATATCCGCAATGGTCTGCAGGATAGATGTTACCTGTGGGGCTAGCAGCAAGTTCACGAATACGTTGCCGAATACGCGCCATTGTTCCGCGTAAGTGTAAGCAATCCTGACTTATGTTTCTATGGGCGGGGAGAGGATACGCATTCGAGGAATTTCGTTATGTGAGCTATCATACTATCTCATAGGGGGTTTTAGAAGTAGAGGCAGAGGCAGATGGTGGCATGCAGGCGAGGCAGGCCCGCGGATCTTATTGTTATTTTCGGTAGATACCACCACACTATGGCCATATGGATGCATAATGAACGAATTCATCTAACAGATGAATCTTTTTAAGTCTTAGCCTTTGCGATGGTATAATATTATCACGTTGTATAATAATAACGGTAGGTATCCCTCTCCTTTCTCCAAAAATCCGTAGCAAGTTTTTGGCCATGAATAGCAACGCCGTTGACTTTTTGTCCCCATGCCTTTCCCTAACCCTAGGACATAAGAAACCCTATTCCAAAAATGATATGCCCAAGTGGTTCACTAAAAATGACAAATCCGTAAAGACTAATTTTGTCTGCCCTTGGTATCATGTAGAAATCCTCCCCCGAAAAACACCAAAACCCGACAAGCCAATGTGCCTAAACATAAGAAATATCGTCCTGATAACGGACGATTACTTTTCCCTGAGCGAATAAACGAGCCTGCAACCTGGTAACTTATTCAAGTAGGGGTAGCCACAGACCTAAATCTGGAAAAGCCTCCTATTAATGACTTCTTTGTCTTCAGGTCACTAGGTATCTTCTCCCTACGAACGTGGATTGGTCTCAGGCTGCATTGACTTTTCACCTTGACATTTTGACGGGCCTGCGCGTCCCTGATAACCCATTGGTCGTCCATATTCTCCGAAGAACACCACAACATACCGTTTCCGGAGACGGCAACTTCGTCGCCGCTGCCGAGGCGCAGAATTTCTGTGGTGACGCCGCCGATGCTACAGTTACTGCCCTTCCGTACATGACCTGGTTTCTCCTTACCAGGCTTCCCTTCTTCGCCAGGGGCCAAGGCGCCTTCAACTTCCTCTCGCCGCCACCGTTTCGTTTTTAGCATGGCCGTAGCGAGGCCCCTGACATTCTTTTCCCCGTCGTGCGTGCTGAGCCAGATGCGCGCACCCAAGCGTGTCGCGATCTCAGCGCCTGTAGGTACGCCCGCGCAGATATTACCGCCGAGCCACCATGGATTTGTAACGCTGTCCATACAGTGCAGGAGAGCCGTTAGGGGGAGCGCTGCTTCGGCTACAAGATGTGATGTGACGTAAGATGCGATGTAGTCGTATGAAATGCCATGGGGCGAGAAGAGGACTGAGATGGGACGGACCATACCGGTAGAGGTAGCGGGACGAATATAGTTCTGGGAAACGGACCGTGGGAAAGAATTGCTTGGGTTTGAGCGCGCCGGAGAGGGAAGCAAGGTTGACGCGGACTGGACAGAGCGCAGGGAGCGTGGTGATACTGGTGGGGACGGGGGGAGGAGAAAAGGATTAAGGGTAGATGAGTTATTCGTAAGTGCCATATACGAACCCTGCATAGTAGGCGTATTAGGGGTAGCAGGTGGCGAGGGCGGTTTCGATATGGTAGGGATACCGAGTTGTAAGTGATGCGTTGGCGGAGGCCGATATGTTATACCAATTGCGCCATGTAGGCCAGCTAGGTCGCGTTTCTGCGGTATGAAGGCGATGGTGACTTCACCCCCTTGACCTCCGGACGTCACGGGCGGGACGGGAATTCGCACTACAGACTGCTTTCCTGTCAACCTCGGGTCTTCCCATCGTTCTATCGTCTGGATCTTCTCCTGATCAAAGTATTTCCAACTCTTGATCAAGCGTGCTGCTGCTGGTTCCGCAATGATGATCGTGTTTGTCCCACTTGCTGGTAGCTGCCGGAGCGTAGCTTCATTGCAATGGTCGCTCTTGTGTTGAGTGATGATGACGAGATCCGGTGGGAACGGGAGCTCCGAGAGCGAGGATATGCATGCCGGATGTATGTGAGTCGTAATCGAGATCTTAGAGTGAAATACCTTAGAAGGACCTGTTATCCAAGGGTCCAGGAGAACTGTGAACGGCTTCGGCATTACAATACGCTGTGCGAATTCAGGGATGATGGGCTCGAAAGATAGGAGAAACGAGGCATCGGAGTTGAGGTTCTTTATGGTTAAAGCCATTGCGGATGTCGACGTGCCTGGGGGGTTGTCGTCTAGACTCCCTCTTAAGGGGGTTGGAAATTGGCTATCATCCGTGGTCAAGAGAGCTTACAGATAATGAGGGACGAGCTGACTTCAAGAGCTTCAAGCGGAGAGATAAAGCAGCAAGAAAAAGTGATGACGAAAAGGAAAGTTAAGAAGAATCTAGTCTCAGCCGCCCCGATTAAAGAGGGGGAAAGCGAGTTAACTGTTTAACTGTCATACCACGGAGTGAATTGATGATAAAGCGATAAAGTAGGCGTACGAAGGAGAGGAATACTTGTTAAACATCGATCTATGATCCAATAAACTCACCATGTTGTGATATTGAACTATCATCAATAATCAAAAGTCAGGGTATACAAAATCCCTTGTCCGCTTTCCCGCTTTCCCGCTTTCCCGCTTTCCCGCTCTTTCTACATACGTACCAACACTTGTTGTGGAGGGCGAGGACAAGTTTTAGACAATGGATAGTCGACCATGTTTCACTTGGTTCAAGCTGGGGGGATGTGGCAGAGTGGCAGAGTGGATGCGAAGCTGTAAGCTAAAGGATCTGCAGATGGAGTGAGATGTTTCGGTGTTTTGTTGCCAAGTCTGTACGACACCGGTTGGTATCAATGCCGTCTGGACCGTGCCCCGCACTTTACACTTTCTTTGACACTTACCCTAGCTTGTCATTAAGGGTCTTTTACTGATTGGTCAACCTTCTACGGAATAATAGGTGGCTTTCGGGCTTACATAAATGTTCAGGTTTTTTTCTCATCCTAAAATAGATATTTCTACCGAGTATTACACGTAAGCGTTTATTATACGTACAAAGTAGCCTTAAGGCACAGCTAGTGTAACTATGCCTCTTTTTCATATTGATTATTAAACTATATGTAAAAATTCAGTTATTTATTAGCTTACTATCGTCAGGAATTAGTAAGTACCGCATGAAGATAATCATAATTTCATGTAACATTCCAATACGTACACACACACACACACACACACACACATACCTCGTGCCGTTGCCGCACAATGAGGAATGTTTTCTTTCTAATCGCTATATCTATTTGAGTATGACGTACAAAAACAATATCACCTACTATTATTTAGATTCCCGAAGAAATGGAGATATATTAATATCATTCCTATATAACAAAATTCGTATCTCATTTCCCAAATGTTCATTCCCTTAGATGACGACTTCCACTTGCCAATAATGATATCTCCCCGTCATAAGATCTACAGTTGTCCAATCAACTAGGTCCAGAATAATTATACAACGCATTTCAGATTTGTTTACTGTTAAATTACGTGGAATGACACAGTGATCATGCGGATAACTAGGTACAGATTGCTCAAGAAGGTCATTCTACATGAAAGCTACATGAAAGCTTTAACTACATATTTTCAAGTCTCTGGGTAGCTCTTAGCGTGACGTCTTCCTTTTCACCGAAGGCTTCGAGAAACTAGCATAGGGACCTTGTATAAAAGATGTTTTCTTTCAGTAACTAGCTCTACTGTAACTACAGCGTCAACGTAGTACTCGGCTTGTAGTACTTTAGCCTTCAACTTGAATGGCTGGATATCCATGTAGCACAGGCATTGACTTTTTCACCTGAAGATTAAGCTATATGCTTTGGATAGGTACTGAGCTTAAAGCACACGGATAGAGAAGCAGGCGGCTATAGGCACGTCCCGACTCTAACCCGACGTTAAAGCCTATTAATTAATACCGTTCAGGATGTCAATGCATAAGATGAATCGACCGAGGCTAACACCACGGCTAGTTTGCAGCGATACTTCCAATTCGTGTCGTCACATGTGAGGTGTTTCTCTCGTTGCTTAAATATTTCTCATGGGCAAAGCTCTACGAGGCGTCGACTAAGCCGTCAACGAATACGGGCACGCGAGTATATGAGCAATATATCAAGCGCCTGCAGGAGGTCGTGCGAAAGGAGTTAGGTTCGGTCCGACTAGAAATTCCGCTACGGAGAGTATGCTGTAGATACCTACCTAAGGTAGCTGGTCCTAAGGTAAGAATGTAATTAATTTCTAATCGAGCAGAAACCAACGTACGAATTTAAATAAGGCTTTTCGATATTATCGATAAGAACGGTTAGCTGTATGCCTTCGTCATCCTTTTTAGTTTTGAGACCCCGGTGAGGGGTAAAGGTGTGTAGAGCCCTGGAAGTGTGCAGCACTTGCCGAGAGTCAAGGTGAGAGAGGATTCGTCAATTCCTAAAGCTTTAACAGCACTGGGATCAGCGGTTACACAACTCAGATAGGTAACTACAATAGTTGATACAGCAGATGCAGCTTCCTCTCAGAGCTAATGTTTTACGATAAGGAATTATGAGAACACCTTCCTAGAGCTCAGGGTAAAGGGTAGAAGAAGCAAAAAAAGGGTTTGCAAGCTTGCAGTAGCGTACTCTCGTACTCCCCACATCAAGCCGAGCAATCATGTACATACTAGCATGTATTGTACATTTCTACCTACATAAGGTACATAGGTTAGGTACTCAAGGCTTAGCAGCACAGCGCCACTATGCATAGAAGGAACATTTTTCAGCTTCAGAGGAGTTCCCGAATAAAAATTTTTATCCGAGAAACCAAAATCAAGATACTAACAATAGCAAAGCGTAAGACCAATGTTTAGCCACGATTCAATTCTCGTACAAAAGGGCTCCATCTAGACTCCATCTAGACATTAGTTGGCATTGTCGGGCCAATCTCCCGAGTGGAAAGTCTTGGTGAAAGCAGCGCGTACAAGAAAAAAACCGACCAACTAATGCGATTGACTAGGATGAGAGCTTTTTACCACAGTTCTACTAGTCGCATTGACAAAGAAGAGAATTGGGTAGCTACCTACCTACCTATGTACAATATAATATGTACAGTACCCATGCTCGGCTGCCACCTACCGTAACTAGGGTACCTAGGTAGGTAATCCGGCTTCGTCTGGAATGAAATGTATCGAAAAAAAGCCACATCCGCAATCAGACAATCAGACAATCAGAGAAGCGATGGCAAATTGGGAGCTCATGTTCCATATCTGATGTCATAAGCTGACGAGCTTAACCACGGGTTCTTTTCATATTTCCGCCGACAGGTACAGCCAAGGAGAATACTCGCTTTTCAACTGGAGAGGGGGAGATGTGTGGAACAAGTAGCATGCATGTGAGAGAAGCGTGCGAGATGGAGAGCTTCGATAATGAAACGAGCCCGCCTGCCCGCTTGGCCCGCCATGCTAGGTACAATACCTCAATACATACATACTATATTGCTACCTGGCTACCTGGCTACCCGACAGAGTCTTCCTTCGATGCCCCGCCATTTCTCAAGCCTCCACTTGAAACCTCCACCTATCGTATCACCTCCGCAAGCTTCTGCCTGCCTACCTGTCTACCTGCTCAGCCAATGCCGGAGCTCTCACCAGTACATCAGTACATATGTACATACCTAGACGGATGGATGGATTCGGTCAGTGCATCCACCTTACCCACCTGCAGAACCCCTCGCCCCCTCAAGCTTCCTGCTGCGGCGGTACTGCAAGCCGGGGCTTTGTCTAGCTAGTACCTCGAGGCAAGTATGTAATAATGCATTCATGTCTCGTGGGAAGCAGCTGGCTCTATTTGTTATACACCATGAGGTGTAAGGTCGCATTCAACCCGTCTTTACCATTCGAGGATCCCACCCCCTGCTCCTGGTGCACTGCAGGTATTATGTGCTTGTACACTTAGAGGCAACAAGGAATAGAAAACCTTGGCCTCTTTTTACTTAGCTTGCTCTAGTTATCTGAAGCTAAGAAGCTTGCATCGCCAAATTCCGAACAGCTAGGCCTGAAGCTCTGACGACGCTCTCAACTCAAAAGGAATCATTGAGCTCTCTGGAAGTTCTATTGCTACCGGAGGTGCTTGCGTCGTCGGCTTTTCTCTTTTTATTATTTGCATCATTCATTTGCATCATTGTTTTATTTCCCACCCCGCCCATCACAGAAGAGACCCCACTCCCAATGTTCAAATAGCCATCCGTCCCAGCCGATCCTCGATCAAGTCAGAAGGGAAGCTGTCCGGTCTATTTAAATCGAGTTAAGAAAGAGACGGAGTGGGACAGAGCCAATAACACGGCTCTCTCTCTCTGTCCGCTCTGATTTGAACTTGCCGCACAAGCTTGGGGACAAATTTTTTGTACTCGTGTATGTATATACGTATGTGCGATACAATGCCTGCTTGTCTGCGACGGGATGCTCGTCTTTCATTCGCTTTGGTTGGATCATCTATCTTTTGGGCTGCTTTGGATGACAAGCTCAGTTTACCCTGTCCGGGGGGGCAGGCTTTGCTCTCTTTGTTAACAGCTACTCAATGTTCCCGCATTAATACCTTGCTAGGTGTGGTACCTATCTAGGATACCTACACCACCAGACCACTTACATATATACATACATACATATGTATACGCGCATCTACCATTTACATCCCAGGTCCCCAGGTCCATCTACCTTAAGGTAAGGTATCCCAAGGCCGTCGATCCAGCTTTGGTGTGTGGAGTACAGGTAGGTACTTATTATACCTTCTGACCCTGACTTGTGGCCACTGGCCACCCTACATCATGTATTATTAGTACTATGTAGTAGTACTATCACAGTGTTCCTCCTGTGTTCCTTGTGTATTCAATGTTCCTTGTCTTCTTACCTACCGACCTATCTAAGCTAGGAGATTCCAGTACCGCTGCTTTCAGCTACCCTTCCCCCCTCCCTCCCAATAAGGTCACCCTTCCGGTCTTTTCTCTTTCCTCTGCCAACACCCACGAGAGACAGAGAGAGAGGAGAGAGAGTAAGGTCTTCGAAACACCTCATGTAACACCTGTATAGGAGCTTGGAGCTACCTCGGCAGAGCTGTCATTATCCTTTCTATGTCGAATTTAATTATTACATACCTAATCTTCAAGCTTCATAGACTTGGACTATCGTCAATTGGTTACTATTAGTGGTGCTTCTTATCGTCGACATTCGTATCCGACTATCGATCTTGCGAACTTCCCCCCCCGCCTTCAATTCCCGACCAGTAAATGGCGGGGTTGACTGGGTCAAGATGCCGCCTCGATCTTCCTTAACGTCTTCATTCTCAATTACCGACTCGAACAATGAAGTCGTCTGTCCTCTGCGAAACCAAGATGGCTCGAGCTGTCGCAAGCGCTGTATTGGCGTAAGTTGCAACATCTTACTGACTCGCATCCCGAAGGATTGAATTACGAAGCTGTATCGGGTTTCAACCCAGAAGCTATGTCGCAAAGCCTAGGAAAGACAATGTCTAACTTTCCATTTTGGAACAAATAGGAAAAGAGATATCGCTCAATGCAAGAGCATATTCGACGAGCGCATCCAGAGCATTACATTTCGAAGCTCCCCGCGACCGAGGAGAGCTTCTTGCTTATGATTAACACACCTCCGTCAGATCGATCTCAAGTTCAGAACTCTGCCGGCCCACCACCAGGAAGCCTCGACCCGAACAAAGGCTATCCCCACGAGCGTCATGCATATTCCCGAGACGCATCTAGCGCTCCCGGGACCCCTAGGAACCATGATGAATATTCTGGGGGCTCGATTTTGCCTGCCGCGAGTGCCGCTGCTGCTTTGGCTCAGTTAGGTGGCCAGCACAAGTTCGAGACGGATTGGGATAATGAAGCAGTAAATACTCACCTAACGTCACTATAATCATTGATAATATCAATGCTGATTCTGATCTTGAAGGGCTGGCAGTCTGACAACGACGGCCGGAGAATACCGAGGAGTACAATTGAACTACCTCCCATACATTTCGGAATGGAGCCAACTAGCGAACCATTCCCTTCAATTAACTCTGCACCGCGTAGGGACTTGCTCCCGTCAATTCTTTCAAACTCCCCACCAGGTCGTTCGTCGACTCTTCCTCCTCTTCAACGATCGCTTGGTCCTAACCGACCCAGAAAGCAATCTATCACTAAGCGTGGCCACAAGAAGCAGAAATCCCGAGGTACCGCAAACGAATGGCTCCGGAGAATTCAGAACGATGAGCGCCTTAAGCCGGGTGGGACTGATCGTAAGGCTCATTCCGTCGAGCCCACAGCCGACTACGGCAAAAGGTGGGAAGACCTCATTGATGCTGCAGCCTCGGCTACAGAAGATATTGATGAAGACAGGACTCCTGTAAGTCGTGCCCGGCACATTTATTTTCCTTCTCTAACGTCCCAGGTTCCCCAATCTCCTATATCAATACACCGAGCTTCCTTACCCCCATTTCCCCATCAACATTTCCAAGGCTATCAAGCTTCTCCTCTGCAACAAGCTCTTACTCCACCATCCTTTGCACAAGAGATTCCAGAGCCTTTCCCATCCGTCGAGAGTGGCGAGAGCGGAGAAAACTTCCATATAGGAGCCTCTGGACTTTCAGATTCGTCGCCCAGCTTTTCATCTCAGGACGTGCATATCTATTGTGCTGCGTGCCAGAGAGCGTCAAAGCTCCGGGAATCTTATGCATGTACAGAATGCATTTGCGGCCTATGTCGAGATTGTGTCAATATCTTGATGGAGGAGCAAGGAGCCAGAAGAAAATGCCCGCGCTGTGCCACTATTGGTGGCAGGTTTAAGCCCTTTCAGTTGGATATCCGATGAAGCATCTCGCCACTATTATACTCAGCTCCAAGGATCTAGCCCAGCAATCCGGTGCCTTCCCCTTCCGGACAAGCATACCATCACCAATGACTGTCACTCACCAATATCTATACAAACGGCATACTGCTAAGACAGCTTATGGCCCCTACTATCCTACTATAGAGCCCATTAGAGGCCAGGCCGTAGACTTGACAAAAGGCTATGTCACCAAGTGGACAATCTGAGACACATTCTAGGCTAAAGGCCACGATCCACGATATGAGTTTACACGGAATCGAATAACGCCCTGCTTGAGGAATGTGAGCGGCCCGCGTATGCCGCCACGATTTCTTATGACGTATAGGATTGGCGTACTTGGGAGTGGACATAGAGAGCGTTTGCATTTTGCGACGGTCATTCCGAATGAGCCTATTCACTTCTATCCTCTTCATTAGGGGACGACATATGTTGCTGGCCGCTTTACATACCGGAATTTTCTTTTGTTATAGGGAGAGGATTGATTCCCCCGGCGTTCCACGTGGGATATTTGGTTATTTATGATATTTATAGTCGATTTGAACCCCTTCTGTTTGAAGGGAATCGCTGTGCGGACGGTTTGATCTGGGATACTCTTGTTTCAACGGCAGCAAGACTCGCATCGATACGCAAGCTGGCCGGCTCTTTGTTTTATCTGGGAAAGAGACGACACGAATGATTTAGGGGGGGGGCGTTTTACGGTTAAGACCAACGTTACAAATAGCAATGCGATCATGAACATTACGTTATATCCGCTTAAATAGCCCAGTTATATATACACACACGAATGAAGAGTAGAGCTCTAATTCATCAGTTACCATCTTGCTGGTTATTTATCTCTTGATGTTTACTTGATTGAAACTAAGCTTCTCGGTTCCTATAGTTAACTGCCTACCTGATAGAACATTACTGACATATGATGCTTAGGTAGTTTAGTAAAATACGGTCTAGTATGCAACTGAAGCCAACCGCCTGCTACTAGGTTGGCGGTAATTTATCTTAATTATATTATTATCAAAGGACAAAAAGGTATTGCTTTGGCTGTAGTATATTTCATATATACCTAGGTACTAGTTTTGATGCTATAGTAAACTATTATAAACAACGTTTTGACTCGCCAACGAAAAACTCACGCATGTTGCTGTGCAGTTCTCCTTTCGTGTTACGGGACCAACGTAAAAAAATAGAGAAAGAAAAAACAAGACATTAGGCAATTCGATGATATACTTCCTCCCTTAATACGGATGGATCCATGTACGCATACCCTATAGGACCTACTTAACGCCGCAGTATTTATATTTACCTACCTATGTATGTATGTACTAAGGTACCCAAGCATGCGCGACAACCGCCCCCCTCTCGTCCTATTATCCCTCTCGCCTCGCTGCAAGGGATCGATCCCATTACCGAATCCCCGACGGGAAAGCCCCGTATCGCAAGCAATCAATACAAAGACAGATGCGCCCTTCGGCCTTCGCCTCACCGAGTCTTCCCCTTCGCCTCCTTCGCCTTCTCCAGCAGCAGATTGCGCATGGCGGCGCGCACGTTGCGACTCCCGCCGAGCTTGGGGCCCTTGAGCACGTCTTCGTCGGCAGCAGCGCCGCCCTTGCCGCCGCCGGGGCCGCCGGACCCGGACCCGGACGGCGCGTTCGTCGGCTTCTTGCGCTTCTGCTGGCGCTGGGCCATGGCGTCCATGAATTCGCGCCGGAACTCCTCGGCGATCCGGTCGTCGGCCGCGCCGTCGTCTTCGGCGCCGCTGCCGGGTGCGGCGGGGGGCGGGGTGGGCGCTTCGTATACGTCGACTGTGTGTGGGGAGGTATGTTAGTTAGTATTGGAATTACTTGTGCGTGTGGACTTTCATGGTATTGTATTGTGGATGGGGGGTAGAAAGAAAGGAAGGAAGAAAGAAAGAAAGGCTTACGTCTGCTTTCCCGGAGAATCTCCTCGACCAACTGGTCCCTCTTGATATCGTCGCTATTCCGCCTATTCCGCGACCTCCAGGGCTTGCCGTCCCGTCCGAGTCGGACTTTCTTCGGGCGACCGCTCTGCTGCTGCTGCTCGTCGTCGTCTTCAATGGCTTCGCCGTGCAACTTCCGCCTAGCACGCTCCGTCAGCGCTTCGTTGCGGCTGCGGGCCTCGTCGCCAAGGTCGATCTCCATAAGCTGGCCTTGTAGCGCTCTATTCTGCTGCTCGGGTCTGGGCACCGCTGTCACCGTCGCTGTCGCTATCGCTGTCGTTGTCGCTGTCGCCGGTTGTTGTTGTTGTTGGTGTCCCCGATTAGACGAGCGCGCGGCTGGGTTGGAAGAGAGCGCCACAGCGTTGTGTCGCTTGGCTAGTTCGGCTTCTATATATTCCTCCCTTGCTCCATCAGCAGCTGCGCAGCGGTCGCGGGGTTGCGCGCCGTGGGGAAGGGTGAGACTCACATGTGCTTGTTTACTAGTTCTGCCGCCATACCTGTCTGCGGCGCGAAACGCTTCTTCACGCCTGCCGCGATATCTAATGCTTTGTTCTCTTCCTCGCGGATCATAAGACTAAGGTCGTCGAGACCGTCTCCAAAGCCGTTGGCGACGGCTGCTGCCGCGTCGTTGGAGCCGTAGTTGCTTCCCGCGCCGAACTTGACGCCGCCTAATCGAGCTTTTCGCGCATTGCGTAGACGAAGAACTTCGGCTACTGAGAGGCCTTTCTCTTCATCCTCTGCGCCCTCGCTTTGAATCGGGGTGGCGACTTCAGCTTTTCCGGGAGTGTCTGATGCGGTCGGTGTTCCTTCTGGTCGTGGCGTATCTGCGCATCTTGATCGTTCGTCGTCGTCGTCGGCGGGTTCTGCTCGTTGTCTGTAGGTCTTCCTTTTTTTCCCACGGAAGATTACTTGAGGCACGGGTGTCGACTCCGAAGCCGCACTATCCATGATGATAGTCCACAGCGGATTAACGGAGATGCGTTTGGTTCGAGATTGATGGTTTGTATATGTATTTGGGTGATACGGAGTAGGCTTAGGTACGTACACCGCATTGAAAGTCGAAGACAAACATCAGATAGTTAGTTCTAGTTTACCCGATAATCTGCCGCTTATCGCTTCTCCACCGATACCGTGTTGATAAAGCTTCTTAGTCGTCATTGTACATGGGCTTGTCCAAAGCTACCCTGCATAGGTATGAACTGTTATCTACTACCGTGCATACGATCTAACCATCTATTACACCACAATTGAAGCTCCAAAATGACACAAAGAGTAAGTGATATATTACTTCGGATAGAGCTAATATCGAGTTAGTAACTAATCAAGATGTTGATGTTAGGTCTACTTCCTTGCCCACGGCCGAGTTCAAGGTACGGACTCCACTACGATGATAACGAGTAAGCAACCCGTATCAGTAGATTAGAAGACTGACGTCACAGTGCGATAGGCGTGAGCTACCGCTATTTCGCGCAGAAGAAAGCAGCAGAACACAGTATTACTGGATGGTGTCGAAATACAGAACATGGGAAGGTGAGGAATTGCTAGCCTTTTATTACTACTACTCTGTATGAAATGACAACTCACTCGTGTCTGTTAGGTTGAGGGCGAGGCCCAAGGACACGAGGATTCTATCACATTGTTCTTAAAGGAACTCGACAAAGGCCCAGCGCATGCCCATGTTGTCAAGTTAGACAAGGAACCCCGAGACGTACAGGAAGGGGAGGTACGTTTCGAGGTACGAAGATAGGGGCTCAAAGCTATGTTAGTATTATAATAAGTCAACTATAATCAAATAAGTCGTAAAACCGAACGGGCTACTGCCGTTTATGAGGTAGATATCGTAATATTTCAAACATCATTAACAAACTTCTAGAAGCCCCTGCCTTTCCTCTTGGCTACAGGCTTCTTCACTGCGCCAGAAGTAATAATCTTCTTCGCTTCCTTGTTGGCTGCGGGCTTTTTAACTGCCCTCTCCTCTTCCAATTTCTTTTGGTCTTCATACCTCTGCTTATCTTCTGCCATCTTCGCCTCGATCTCCATCTTACGGTTGAACTCGGTCTCTGTAATTCGCTTTTCTCGAGCCGAGTACCCCTTCTCTTTTACCGAGTAGAAAACACCACCTAACTCCGCAAGCCAATGGGGATCGACTGACGTCACTGTTGACATGTACTCTTTTGACGTGAGGATAAGCTCGTGATATATTACGTAGTCGGGAAGAAAGCCGAGACCGTATAAGGCGCTTGTGGGATGGAGCTGTACGGTAACTGATGTGCGTAGATTGATATACTCCCCTATACCCTTGACTTTGGCTGCCTGATGGTAGTAACCGGAGCAAATACACTTGCGAATGATATCCCAATCCGTACCGCAGCTGATCATCTGCATCTTTTGCATCTTCATGATATCAAGAAGCTGATCTCTAATCTCCTTTGCTCTCCGCAGAGACTTTGGGTGCAGGAAGTGGCGTGTACACCAACCATCCGAATAGCCATTGGTTTTCCATTGTGAATACACGTGGAGGTAGGTTAGATGATCGGACTCGGGAACGAAGAATTTCTCGCGCGCTGCATCAGACTCTTCTTGTCGTTCCTTGGGACGGTAGAAAACGTTAGGGACGGAGAGCATGGAGACAATGGTAACCATTTCCTCGCTACAGCCATACTCCTCGGACATGATGAGGAGCTTTGCTAGAGAAGGGTCCATAGGGAACGCGTTCATCTTAGAACCGAGATCTGTCAGCTCTCCGAGGTTGTCCAACGCACCCAAAGCCC
This sequence comes from Daldinia decipiens, assembly GCF_022478715.1. Classification (NCBI taxonomy): domain Eukaryota; kingdom Fungi; phylum Ascomycota; class Sordariomycetes; order Xylariales; family Hypoxylaceae; genus Daldinia; species Daldinia decipiens. The sequence goes on along the minus strand of NW_026054551.1, from coordinate 686,513 downwards.
AGAGATCGAAAAGGGAGGTGGTAATGGTATCCTGCGGTGGCGGATCCATAAAATCAAAGTCGAGCAAATCTCGAACACCTAGTGACTTTAATAGAAGCACTGTATTGCTGAGATTAGTCCTTTGAATTTCGGGTATCGTTTGAATATAAAGTTCGTCCTTGAACGCCTTCTCGGTATACAAGCGAAACGCTTTACCGGGGCCTGTTCGACCGGCACGGCCTGCGCGTTGGCCTGCATTCGCTTGCGATATTGGTGTGATCTGGAGCGTGTCCATACCCATCCGAGGGTTGTACACCTTTAGCTTAGAATATCCCGCGTCCACCACGTACATAATACCGTCGACCGTCAAACTAGTCTCTGCGATATTAGTAGCCACAATACATTTCCGCACTCCAGGAAGGGCCCGGTCGAAAATCTTGGCTTGTAGATCTGCTGGCATCTGACTGTAAATCGGAAGGATGCTGAGCTCTGGTGGATCGTTAAGGGCGTCTAAGCGTTCTCGCACTAGTTCGCAGGTACACTCGATATCTTCCTGTCCAGTCATGAACACTAAAATGTCGCCGGCGCCCATTGATACGTGTATCGCGAGCACTTGCTGAACCGCTTGATCGACGTAGTCTTCGACTGGCGACCGGTGAAACATAATATCAACAGGAAAAGTTCGACCTGGAATAGTGAACTCAGGGGCACCACCAAAGAAGTCCGAGAACCGCTTCGAATTCATGGTGGCAGACGTAACAATTAACTTGAGATCTCTTCGGCGTTGTAAGATCTTGTTGAAAAGCCCCATTAACACATCCGTATTTAGCGCGCGCTCGTGAGCTTCGTCCATGATTACGCATGAGTAACGGTCCAGATCCCTCTCGTTAAGCGATTCTCGAAGTAAAACACCATCGGTCATATACTTGATGACGGTGTCTTTACTAGTACAGTCTTCGAATCGAATAGCATAGCCAACCGTACTACCCAACTTGACTTCCATCTCCTCGGCCACACGTTTCGCTACACTCATCGCCGCCACTCGTCGAGGTTGAGTGCACCCTATCATGCCTGATTTCCCGTACCCGTCTTCGTATAAAAACTGTGTAAGCTGTGTCGTTTTCCCCGAACCTGTCTCGCCAACTACTATAACAACTTGGTTGTCTCGAATCACCCTCAGTAAATCTTCCCGGACTGCAAAGGCGGGTAGAAACTCTCTCTGCTCCCTCAAGGTTTTACTCTGACTAAAAGCGCTTGCGCCTTCGTTCTTTTTCATGTGCTCGCTGAACTTGTTCTCTCCGGACTTCGGTGCGTCTTCTTCTGTGGCTATCGGTAAAGCGCTATCCCCCTCGTCTTCTTTCACGCCCAAGACATTTCCAAGGGCGGTACCGGCCATGTTAGTAGCCTCTTTAGCATGACGCTGACGTTCCCTTTGCTGCCTCCTTTCTCTCACCACGCGGCTCCCTTTACGACTAAATACAGCCATGTCGCTCTGATAGTCCCTAACAGCTGGAACCGGCTCCAACTGCTTGGTAAACACGGTCCGTCCATCTAAAAATGGTGGCTTGAGGTCGTGAATTAGTAAGTGAACGCGAGTTCCCTCGTCATCGTCTTCGAAGTCATCCCCTAATGCACGTCGTTGAGCGACACCGGAAGTAAGCATACGATTAGTCTCCCAAGCATCGTTGTCTTTTTGCCTCTGCAGTTGGCGCGCATTCATATGTCGTCCAGATTTCTTCTCGACCAATTCGGCCTCCCGCTGTTGCTGCTCGACCCATGAAGTATCGTACGATCCAAACGGGTTATGGGAGTCATCGCCAAAGGTATGTCCACCAGTCTCGTCACCAGTATACCAGTCGCGATCAAGGGCATTCTGCTCATCTGCGCTCACTAGGGGTTCCGGGCCGTCGAACTCTTGCTGCTTTGGGGTCGAGGCGTAGTTCGATTGCGCGCGAGGCGTGGAAGCGCGCGAGCTTGAGCCATGTTGGAAGCGGTTGTGTGGTCGAGATGAGTGGCTCCGATTTGGGAGAGATGTATAGCGATCATCGGAGCGCAGGGGATTGAAATCTATTTTGCGCCTCTTGGGGCTAAAATTGCCGTCCTCCCTATCCATCCCGAGGGTATTTGTATGTAGTAAGTTGGTAGGTCGAGATGGTCTCGAGCGGTGTAAGTATTAAATCGTAAATCGAAATCGCGGAAGGAAAACAAAAGGTAAAGATGGGCTCGGCGTTCTTGGCGTTCTTGGCGCTAACCGCTACATAAGCTACCTAGGTACGCTAAATTTCCTTATCGATCTTTTATCAGCAACTGCCCCGCTAAAATTTTATCTCGAATTTTTGTAAAATCAAAAGTTGGCGGGGCTCTTTTTAGATTTCTTGCGCCGTATTGACCTGTCTATTAGGAATATTTTCTTGGGCAGATCGAGTCGCCAGCAATTAATCATGTCGTCTATGATAACGACGTCTACTTGGGTACGACGAGGCTTTGCGGCGCCGTTCCCTGCCAAGTACGACTTCGACGAGGCCGAATTCGACAGGATAGCCAACCTAGCTAAGTTACAATTAGACGATGCGAAGGAAGACCTAGAGGAAGCGCAAGAAGAAGAGGAAAATGGAGCAGGCGATGACAACGATGACAACGATGACAACGATGACAACGACGGCGACAAAAATGCGAACGAGTCAGATCACAAATCCCCAGCGCAAAATGAAGAGGCAGACGCAGAGGAGTAGGTCTACTATTATTGTATTACGTATAACTAGCTACTAATTATGTCCAAAGCATCGACATAGACGACGCGGACCTTAAGGAGTACGACTTAGAGCACTATGACGATGATGAGGAGGAGGGCGAAGGCCAACGAATGGACATGTTTGGAAACATCAAGTCTTTGGCATACTACGAATCCAATAAAGACGACCCCTACATCACAATACCCGACGGCCAAGACGAGGATGACGAAGATAGGGAAGAGTTACAAATTCTAGCCACAGACAATCTACTACTAGCCGCGAAGGTCGAAGACGAGCTTGCGCATCTCGAGGTCTACGTATACGAAGACGAAGCAGACAACCTCTACGTACACCACGACGTCATGCTTCCTGCGATACCTCTTTGCGTAGAGTGGTTAGACATTCCCGTGTCAAAAAACAACGTGGATAAAGATTCGGTAGCCAACTTTGTCGCCATAGGGACGATGGATCCCGATATCGAAATCTGGGATCTGGATACTATAGATTGCATGTACCCCAATGCGATTTTAGGCCAGGGGAGCAACCCGCAAGAAGAGGAAAAGAAGAAAAAGAAAAAGAAGAAATCGAAGAAGGCCAACGATGAGTACCACGTCGATGCAGTTTTGTCTCTTGCCGCCAACAGGAAACACAGGAATCTGTTAGCTTCCGCTTCGGCAGACAAGACTGTAAAGTTGTGGGATTTGTACACAACGAAGTGCGCCAAGTCCTACTCATATCATACAGACAAAGTTTGCTCGCTGGCATGGCATGCTGTTGAATCTACGGTGCTGTTGAGTGGAAGCTACGACCGAACTATTGTTGCGGCAGATATGCGAGCCCCCGAGGCCAAGGCTCCGCGATGGGGTGTAGAGAGTGACGTTGAGAACGTTAGGTGGGATCCCCACGACCCCAACTTCTTCTTCGTCTCTACCGAGAACGGAATTGTACATTACCACGACATCCGGAACGCGCCGCCAAATCCTTCCGCTAGCAAGCCGGTGTGGACGTTGCATGCCCACGACGAGTCCCTGTCGTCTTTCGACATCAACGCGCACATACCGGGATTTATGGCCACCGGCTCAACTGACAAGACCGTCAAGCTCTGGAACATTCAGCCAACAGGGCCCGCCATGGTAGTAGCCCGTAATCTAGACGTCGGCAAGGTATTTTCGACAAACTTTGCCCCAGACGCCGAGGTGGCTTTCCGTCTTGCCGTGGCAGGAAGCAAAGGAACGATGCACGTTTGGGACACCAGCACAAACGGAGCTGTACGACAGGCATTCGCATACAAGATCTCAGACAAGTCAGATGGGGAGATCAGGGAGAGGCTCATCGGTGTCGAAGAGGACGAGAGCTCTTCAGATAGCGAGGAAGGTGAGGACGAAAACGGCGAGCCCGAATCCATGGATGAGGATTAGATACCGTCCGTCGAGTCTGGACCGTGATGTTTCACGGGTAGATGCATTTTGGTACAATAATGAACAATGTAGTTAGGCTGATTCCGTCGTCGCACGACCCAGAATTCGTTTCTGGTTTCTGGTTTCTGGTTTCAAGAGTTCGCATGACCCAATAGGGTAGGGCGATTTATTTATATTTGTGCCGGCCGACGGCTGAAACGAAAAGGAATAGGTGGTGATGATGATCTGGACTGGGCCAGATCTTGACAGCCACTTAAGTTATTTATGCTTCCTGTTGTACCTGCATGAGCAACTACATCGGCAGTCATTAAAGACATTAAGCCGCACATTCGTGTTGAGAAACCATATCATAAGATCCGTGTATTGATCACAAGCTGTTCCAGTTGCATCGGAAAGCTGGACCAGATGTCAATTGATCGTGAGATCTTGTCAATCCATATCAAGTCAAGTTAGTGCAAGTGTCCGTGCGTCATGACCAGAATCCGAACATCTGGATCCTTCAAATCATCGTTATGGTATGTACCTACGTAATCCGTAAATAGGTCTACATAGAGATCAAACTTGTAGATCATAAACTTACCTAGACAATCAACTTGATACCATATAAAACTGCAACCTGAATAGCTTCATCCATATAATTTTCGAAGGCGGTTAACACTCTAGTGGATGGCTTAGCATGACATGTGTGACTGCCCCTATTATTAAAGGTGAAGTGCGAAAAGCAATGCGAAACAGAGGAGCAGTGTACGTAGATAGTATGTACATACCTATGTTTGCTGCTAGATCGGAGGCTCGGGAAGAGATGTAGGTACATACATTGTAGGTAGGGCTCGGGCTCCCTCAATTTTCCACTATGCAGGGATAAATATTGAGCCACTTCGCACGGGTATGTACCTAATGTAGGTAGGTACATAGTATGTCGCTACGGCCGGCCCTACTACCAACACCTCATAAAAGAAACGCTTAATTCGTCTGAGGCTGAGTCCGATTTAGCTTTCGCATCTAGCGACCTCGCGCTTAGATGACGACTACATCGTCTCTTATTACATAGAACCGCTCTCTCAGCGATAAAGTCGGATGAGATCAGAAGAGGTTTGGAGGAGAGCGCGTGAAGATGAAACACTCGAACAGTCATAGCCAATGGCACATGAGAACAAGCATCCAATGAGGTTTTCTCCGCAATTAACGCCTTGCGTGGCTTCGTCAGTTTCAAACTGCAGAAAACCCCTGCTCGCACCCGATCAAGTTTGTTTCCTCTTTTTTTCTTTCTTACTCTCTACCCAAAGGGGGAAAGTCTTTTCGGAGACCTAGTTAAGCCATGCAATCAATTTGAAGACTTCAAGGCAAGGATGGTCAGGAGATGTTCGCTCCCAATCGATTTGCGCGGTGGATCAACCATGATCAGATCCATGTCCACCACGGGAGGGGTGGGAGTCCTGGGACATGGGCACGGTAAATTACACGGTTATGTAGATGTTTTGTGCCATCGCATTGAACAATGAACAATGAACAATGAAAACGAGGCCTTTGCGTGTATTGCGCGATTCTGTATCTTGAAGAGATGCGGCCAGCTTTGTAATGTCTGACTCTGTGATATATGTGATCTAAGAGCATAGGCGTCGTCAAAAGAAGGGCCACGTAACGGCGCAATCTTACGCTGCAGGAACGGGATGAGTTGTGCAGTAAAAAAGAACAATACAATGTATGTCATTATGTAGCATTGACGACGGCTCAAAGGATGATTCGAGGGTTCTTTAAACTCTCATGTTTGCCTTCATCCTACTGGCTGGTCTCGAACTGGTACCTGCATTTCTACATTTAGTGGCTGATAATCTTTGCTCGACGTGGCGTTGGGGGGGTGGTAGTCGGGAGACATTGGCCGGGATGCCTAACTAATGAGAATCAAGAAAGGAACCGCTAAAGAGAAGCTCTGGAGAGTTGGAGACTTGATTCGCCAACACGCCGCCTGCCCAGCTTTTTAGGGACCAGGGGGCAACGATTGAGTCAGCCAATCCGCAGTCCCTGTCATGAGATTCGCCTAACTGGGGTTCCCGTCCTGCGCTAACTTGCAAGCGGAAGCACGAAAAACCATTAGACGTCGCAGGGATTTTTAGATTCTACATACTATGTAGGTAGTAGGGTCGCCGTCTCTAAATCTTTTAGTGCCACTGTCGATCGATCAAGTCTTTCCTTTAGCTTGAATGTGTTAGAGAGTCTAGTAGGAAAATAGTGAGGGAGGATGCGCAACTGAAGCAAACAAAGAAAGGGGGTATGATTTATGACTTGGAAGTGGACATAGAAATGGTTGAGGAGGATCAAAGAAGTTGAAGATGCTTAACCTTAGGTACTGAGAAAAGAAGTCAAGCTGGTGCGTGTAAGTGCACTACATGTACATATGTATATTAAGTCAATGTGGGTTGTCAATGCCTTAACAAGCATAAGAAGAAAGAACATGCGAGCATATTGTAAGTTGGTAACTAATACATTAGTTATGAGCAAAGTTTATAAGAATTTGTATTGAAATACAAAGACTCTTTTAGTACTTGAAACTTCACTAATACTTTCGCCCTAAGTTCCCAGACTCCCTGTAGGTGGAGACTTAAGATGCCTGTCTAGGGCTTCTTTTTCCCCATGTCTTTCTTTTTTTTTCCTTCTCTTCTCCCCCAGTCCGGACCACGATCCCCCCCCTGGGTGCGCTTTATTAGTATTATTGTCGCGGTTCCTTTTCATCCCAAGTGCATGCACTCCTTCACTTTCCACTCATTCTAACCACTTGCCCGTCTTGTTGGCATTATTCTTCCTATTCATTCATTCCTCTTCTCTACGGATCCTCATCCAAGACTCGTCGCCGGTCACGAATTAACAAGTCTCTTGAGGCTTCGAAAACATTGTCCTTCCTTTTACACTTCCAAGATATTACGACCACTATTGTCTATATCCTATCTTATCAGGAACCTGGTTGTTTCACTGTTTCGTTCTAGTAAATACAAACCATCTTTTGACCAACCCTCCTAAAAGGTTGTTGGACCATCATTGAAAACTACCTAACCCGCTCTCTCCTTTCAAACTGTCAGCCAGCTATTTCGGAGTTGGCGATAGATCTTGTGTGAATATACACAAATACCAAGACAAGAGATCCACATGCTACCAATATAAGGGAACTCGTGAGAGTTTGATATCATACTTTGATAAACCTTGGACAGGTTCGACTACGATTGTTACACTCACATTTCACTTTTGTGTGGTGGCTACAGCAAATTTAGGTGACCCTATATTCACCTCGGCTTTCATATAGGAATTTAGGGATTCCGAAGAGGCGTCAACTGGGAACTCTAGGAACTCCGGGAATCTCTACGCCTCAGTGTCTTCCCCGCGCGACTAGTGCATCTTGCACTTGTGTGAATTAAACGGCTAAGTATTCTGCAACGGCAACCTTACATTCGCAGCTACTCGATTTGGTCATCTTGGAGACCTAGACTCGTTGGTCATTCAACGTAACGATACACCTAGTCTCAGAGGGAAGACCCCGCGATCTCATAGGATCACATCAGGTTGTTTCGCTAGGACCCTACCACATTGTCCACCTGCCTAATTAGGGTAACATCGTCTCCTGCACAAGCGTCCGTTAAGCGCGCCCTGAAGTGGTATTCATCACCGGCCGGAAACAAATCGTAGTGTACTTCCTGTCACTATATCCTTTTCACTCAACTTAGGGTTGTCACATTACCCGACTTTTACCAATATCAACTCTAGGCTTTAGGTGTCGCATATACCCTATCGCCTTTCCGTGAAGAAAATTTCACCTTCGAAGTGGATTAACGCAGGCCGGAGAAAGTTTATAGGGCGCGACTTTTACAGGTCCGACTACCAGCTTACGTTAAGGGTATCTTTCAAGCTGGATTCCTTCGTCTAGGTGGCACAACATAAATCCAACGCTATACCTAGCCTCCTCCTGTGTTTCGACTCATATTCTGGAAGTCTTCCAGGGTAGAGCAATTGGTCCTTGATTCTTTTTCATCACTAAGAGGCTCTTGAAACCGTCAGCCAACATGTCTCTTGCGCGCGCCTTTACGACGAGGCGAAAGCAGTCCTCGCAGGATCTGGGGATATTGCCGCAACGGAGCAATACTGTCTCTAAGAATAACTCTGCGGCAATTCGCAATAAGATATCTGGTCCTATGGCCCTTACCCACACAACGAATATGCTCGCATACAACGCACCGGATTTATATCCTCGATCAGAAGTCTCACCAACTGAGTCCAACAAATCCGACGACTCTTCTTCTTCTGATAGTCCTCGTAGTAGCTCATCATCGCCGCCGACGAGCCCTGACATCCCAACAGCAGATCGATCTGTCACGCCAGAGCCCAATCATCTTTCGTGCTATTTCGTCGCTCCAGGCCAGCCCAAGACGCCTTCGAACACCAACGAGGCGCCAGTTATTCCAAAGCGATCACCATCACATACTAAGAAGGCATCAATCGATAACTTAGCAAACAAGTTTGCGCGCCTTTCCAACCAATCGGGCAAGTCCGTCTCCACGAAAGCTAGCTTTTCGCTTTCTCGCTCGTCATCAACCTCGACAACAGCTACTTCCGTCTCGTCCGGTTCTTTCTCGCGCAAACCATCTGTCTCTTCAGCTACGGTGCCACCTATGCCTCCCGTAGTCACATCGCCACCTCCGGCTCGCCCGACTTTCCGCCGAGATTATTCCGACGCCCAGCATCCTTTTGGTAACGAGCTGGCGCAGGTGTCGGAACTCGCAGAGGAGTTAGGTGTTAAGGACAAGATGCAAGTTATCGACGAGGAGGAGCAGGAACTTCTTGCCCGAGGTCTTTGCAGTTTCCGACCCGAGGATTACTTGGCTGAGGTCCAAGGACTCTTCGCGACCTTCTTCAAACCCGAACCGGCCGAAATAGAGCAGGTATGGATCTAAACCGGTGCAATTCACGTTCCACCCGAATCTCACTGCCGGAGTTTCGGGGGTAGCATTATATGCGGCATTTCAATGTATATATTTGGACAGTCGACTAAGAGTCTGCGCACAAACCTAGCCAAAAAGGTGTCGGCATAAGGGGACCTAGCGATCAGATTTGCGGATTAAGTTGTGGAGTTTGGGCTGACATCGCGCTCTGGGCAAGGTTCAAAGGGACCAAGGCGTTCGAGACAGGGTTGACATTTGTGGTTTTAATACATACCCAGACACTTAGCACTAGACCTATACCGGTCATTTCTTCTGTTGTTCGTTGAGCTTGATGGATTGAGGTGGAATTTATTGTTTATGAAGCGCCTCTTACCAAGGCTTAAGCAGTGTTAAGAATTGATGTGGACATACGCCAGTTTATTTATGAATTACATCTACGTAGTGTTAAACGATGAACTAAACATTATCTGCGCATGCATCTGTGACCGTTTTATTCAAAAGATTTCTAGATATCACTGGTCGTTCGCAAGTTATAAGCCAACTTGATTTGTACCATATCGACCTAAGAAATAGATTGATGCTACTACCAGTCAGTATTGAATGGGTAAAAGCCACGCGGCTGAAGTTGTAATTAGAGTGTTGGGAATTTCCAAGTCTTTTATATTAATTAGTACAAACAACACGGCATGTTCCAGAGCAGCCTGTTAGTGATTAGGCTAATCTATACTTGATAGTATTATGAGGTCTACAGATACAATCGAATTTTCTTATAACACTGGCTTCTATCACACGCATCATCCTTAGAGCTATCTCTGTACGGTATGTTACATAAGGTAGAGGTGACCTGCTATACAGTAGCACGAGGCACCCCCCGCACAATAGCTCTCTCTCGAGACACACAGCTGAGAGTAGCCCCTCATTGGATGTCGCCCTCTGGACTAGTTCACGATAAGAACCTCCTCCTTCTTGTGGTATAGTATCGGCGTTTGTATTATTCAAGCAGGTCTCAGAGGAATACGGCCGAGATATGGAGATACGGAGATATGTATGCACACGTGCGAACATGGCCCGCATGACAAGAGACAATAACAACTGGGCAACCCGCAGCTGTGTCTGGTGATCCGGACTGGCAGAGTAGTGTATAAGCGCTCACTACGTTACTTAGGTAAAGGATGACATGACGGATAGCCTAAGACATTAGACATGAAGACCTTATCTCAGCAGATCGGCCTCCAGCTGTCGGTCAAAAGACCCATGTTAGTAATCTAGGTAGAGTCTCGGTTTATCTTAACCAAAGGTAGTCATGAGTATTGTCGTCTTTGGCTCCGAAAATAGCTACATACATAGGTACATAGTTAGTTACATACATAGTAGGTGACAAGACACTATTAAACCACGACGATCTTAACGTGGCTTGGTCTATACCACCAGGTCTCTGCAGCTCATATAGGTATTTTAAAGATGGATGTAAAAACCATATGCCTTCCCAATTTCGATAAAAAACGCTACGACACACAGCTGTTCGATCTTAATTGAATCGTTTCAAGATGCTATAGCAGTAAGTAGATTAAGTCACAACCATGGTCGCTAGGTATCTCTAAATACGTTTATGCAAATCCTAGTCACGATATCTCCGCGTCGCGTTTGAAGACTTGGGGCGGTGAAATTGCGGAATGCTCGTGGGATGGAGCAGTTCATCCTCGGTTTCATGCGTACCAAGGTATAGAGTAGAGTATAGTTAGATGTAAAAAGATGGGATAGAAACGCATTCGGGAATCATTAAAACCCCATAGTTATTACTTATAACTACCGATTAACTAGGTTAAGCGATTTAACTACGTCATAATAATTGTGTCAAATAAAACTTGAACTTGGACTTTATGTAACTAACTAATCCGTAACTAATACATTTTTATGTAATACATTCACATGCGTACATTAACTTCGGCTAGTTACGTACCTATATTTTGTATGTATAAGAATGATCGAACATTAATAAATGATTATTAATAACATGGCATCCCATCTGTATAACAAGTATACGTAATCCGTACTCACGTATGTATGTACCCACGGTGGAGAACGGCATCACTGCGTGCAATGCGACCACTAAAATTAGCACACCGGGATGCTAATTGATTGATCCAACCCACTAAAATCAGCCCCTGAAGCCCCTAAAGCAACGGGGGTAGGGTAGGTAGTGTACGACGCAGTTGACGTATTTCCATCCATCCATTTTTCTCTCATCCCCCTTCCTTTCTTGGCTTTGCCTTGTCTTGCCTCGTCTCGTCTCGCACAAACAACAGCCTTTTTCGTCCTCTTTGAGAAACAATACACGCATGACGAAAAAGTCCGAGCCCGAGTCCCGTCGCACTTGTTTTTTTTTTTTTTTTTTTTGTAGTTGTACCTAGTCGCACGACGCTTCCGTGCCGAGGTCCTCGCCATTCGATTCGATGCCCGAGCCGCCATCTTGAATATATCAACCCGCCCAATCATCGAATGCTACCCTCCTTGATCCACCCCTAAAGCAAATGCTGCGCCTGCCCGCGCTCTTCCGCCTGCCCTCCAAGCTACGGCGGCGGGCCCGGCGCCGGAGGATGACTACCCTGGTCTCCCTGATTGTCATCCTAAGTCTGTTTCTGCTGCCCTTCTACGTCGTCTATAAGCCTCCGCGGGCCCTAATCCGGTACTTTTCGCGGCGATGGCCCGACGTGCTGTGGGAGGTTCCCACGGACCAGAAAGTCGTGGCCCTGACCATCGATGACGCCCCGTCGGAGCACACGCAGGAAATCCTCGCCGTGCTCAACGGCCACGAGGCCACGGCTACCTTCTTCGTTATCGGCGGCCAGGTGCCCGGCCGCGAGGAGATGCTGGCGGATATCGTGCGCAGCGGCAGCGAGCTGGGCAACCACGCTATGCACGACGAGCCGTCGCGCGCGCTGTCGGACGAGGAGTTGACGACGCAGATCGAGACGGTGCGCGAGCGTATCCGCGCTGCGTACGCGACAGCTAATAGCGTCGAGAACCCCAAGATGCCGCCTCAGTACTTCCGGCCCGGGTCGGGCTTCTTCAGCGACCGCATGCGCGCACTGGTCGACAAGCTCGGGTATCGCATCGTGCTTGGCAGCGTGTACCCGCACGATGCGCAGATCAGCTGGTCCTGGCTCAACGCGCGCCATATCCTGAGCATGGTGCGCCCCGGTGCTGTGATCATATGCCACGACCGTCGTGGCTGGACGGCGCCGATGCTGCGGAAGGTGTTGAAGAAGCTGAGGAAAGACGGGTACCGCGTTGTTAGCCTGACGGAGATGCTCGACATAACGGGGCAGCGCTGAGCTTCTCGCGGCGGCAACGGTATTAACAACGCAACTAGTGCATCGTCGTTGGCGACGAATGTATACCATTATAGACGTGGGAGGAAAAGACAAGGTCCCTATGATTACGCCCCGTCTACATCCAGCAGAGCTTGCTTCATCTCCAAATGGCACTCTGCCACTTCGCTGCGCTACCCGGCGCCGTATACTAAAATATAGGCTACTTGAGGTTAGGGTAGACAGGACCGCCCCAACATTTTCTATACATGAATGATAATGGCGTACGAGCCGGCGTACAGGGCAGGCCTACATACAAAACTACATGCAAGAAGAAAGGCCGACCCAAGTGTGTGTACCAATAGGAGGCGTCGTATATAAACCCATACCGAATCTTTATTCACAAATTAGACGCTCCGAGAAGAGCTGGTGTCGGGATTAAGGCTTATTGGTCTGGCTTAGAAGGAATAGGGTATTACTCAGAGCTTGTAGAATAGGGAATAGGGTATGAATAACGAAGAGTCAGGTTGTTATTATAGCGAGTGAGCTTTAAGGCTGGGGATAAACATATTGCTTTGCTGAAGTATGTAGGTTTGGATAGAGGCGCCTTAAGAGTATATAGTATCGTGAGTTGACCGCAAGTGTATAAAACTTCTGTTGGTTCTAACTCATTCTATATATATTCCACCCGAGGCTTTAATAAGCCCGCGTAGGTTTGCACTGTTCTTGTGAGGTAGTCTTCCCAATATAGGGGGTTACCCCTTTTCAACATCAGCTGAGGATGGCAGAGAATGTGCTTGCATACTTGAACACAGGGTTGTCTATATCTTTCTTGTTCTTATAAGCAATATAACTAGGTTAGTTCATATTATATAATTTGAAGCAGTAGATAGTCCAACCTTCTTCCTTTTAATTTGGATAGCTACTTCAACCTACCTACACATCAATCCCAACCCGATAACATCACACTCCCCCGATCAAATTCGCACCGCCGTCAGAAGCAACCTTGGCACCAACATCCCTCTTCGCCCTCTCCGCCTTCAGCGCCTCAAACCCTCGCACCAAATCGTCCCTCAGATCCTCAAACCCTTCTATCCCAATACTAAACCGCAAAAGCCTCTTGTCGACCCCGGCGTCCGTCATAGCCCGCCACTCGACCAGCGACTCGACGCCGCCCAGGCTCGTGGCGTGGTGGAACAGCGCCAGCTTGCTCGGCAGCCGGCGCGCGTCGTCCGCGTCGCGCAGGTACACGGCGAACACGGGCCCGAAGCCGGCCGGCATCTGGTCTCTCAGCCAGCCCTCTTCTTGTTGTTGTTGCAGACTGGCGTGCTTGACCTGCGCGACCAGCTCGCCCACCACGCTGTTCTTCCTCGACGTCTCGCCGGCGAGCCACGAGACGAGCTTCTCCGCGTCGCCGCTCTGCTTGCGCACGCGCAGCTCCAGCGTCCGCAGGCTGCGCACCCCGAGCCACCCTTCGAAGCTGCCCATCACCGACCCCAGCACCAGGCGCTCGGCCCGCAGCTGCGGCATCCAGGACCCGGCGTGCCGCGGGTGGACGGCGAGCACCCCGCACAGCATGTCGCTGTGGCCGCCGAAGTACTTGGTGCCGCTGTGCATGACGACGTCGGCGCCGAGGGCGAAGGGGTCCTGCAGCGGCGGCGGGGCCAGCGTCGCGTCGACCGAGAGCAGACAGCCCCTGGCGTGCGCCCTGTCGGCGTAGGACCTCAGGTTCCTGGCCTCGCCGGTCGGGTTCAACGGCGTCTCGACGTGCACCACGTCGCCCGGCTGCAGGTCGGCGAAGTCGGCGTCGAGCGGGATGGTTTGGAGACCGGAGAGCTTGGACACGACTTTGATGACGCCGTGGCAGCCGTGGTAGCCGTCGGTGATGGCGATGCGGCGCGGGTTGAGGAAGACTAGGAGTGCGTGGAAGGCGGAGAGGCCGGAGGAGTAGGTTAGCGCGGGGCCGTGGAGGATGGATGTTAGGACGGCTTCGAGGCGGTTTGTGTTGGGGGCGGTGTCGCGCGAGTAGACGTGCGAGTCGTAGGGGTTGTTGGGCTGGGTTGCTTGTTAGCTTTTTATTTGGACTTTTATTCTTTTTCCACATATCGTTCATTCTCTCGAGGAACGAGTATATAATAAGAAAACATACGTTGATATTAGTCCACGGCTTAAGCTCGTCCGGATCGTCGTTATACCGGAACGTAGTCGAGACGTGCATAGGCGGGGCGACGGACTGGTGCGAGTTGAGGAAATCGTCGGCGTGGATGGTTTGTGCCGACAGCGAGAGGTGTTGGAACCTAGAAGCCAGTGCTGTCGCCGTGACTGGTGCTTCTGTCTCATCTATGCCAACGACGGGTTTCTCGTGGGCAACTCCTTCGACGAGCTCCGGCTTAGCGGCATCTTGCACGGATACCCCGTTTGCGGTACTCTCCTCTACCGTCATGATTCTGTCTTCTTCCGGTCACTCTAGTTTAGTAAATAAGGAATCTCTAGCTCCGTATTGAATATATATAGATAGGTACCTAGGTATGAAGGCAAGTAAATAGTGCCGATAGATATTAGGAGGGTTGAAAGGATAGTTACGATTTAGAAAATAAGTCGTATAAGTTGGATGCAGCCGGTACAAGGTCGCATGGGGCTTTAATGGAGAACAAGGGCGCCCGATGTTGATTCCCGCTCCGTTATCGGGACTCCGTGTCGTTTATTATAACTTTTATAACTTTTATAACTCGGAATACCGAAATTCCTAAGCCTACATACCTAACTAATGTACATACCTACCTACCTACCTAGGTACTAAAGTCACTAAAATGCCGAATAGGGGTACGCTACTTTGATTTATATATATATTATTATGTCTTCCATTCTCAACGCTTCCCCTCCCTTCCGCATGCAATTATATATAGGTATATGTATATATATATATATGCTACGCCCTTCCTCTGACACGTACCTATTTCCAACCTCCCATACTGTATCCTTGCCATTTTTTGTACGCCATCGCTCAACACAAGGCCACTCGTCGCGTACGAGTACAAACAAGGATTGGTAAAAGGCATCGAAACATCGTTACCCTAAGATGCGAGTGATCAGATCCTAAAAGCGCCTTGCTAGTCCCAACCGCAAAATTTCAAATCGCCTCGCTGAAATTCCTATTATAGCCCTTGCCAATGGGCTGCTCGACTCTATACATTCGTCCTATACAGCGATTCAAGGAAATTCGTTACACGTGAATAGGTGATACTGAGGTGTAGGTGTAGGTAGGTGTAAGTGTGTGTGTGTGCGTGTGTGTTTGTGTGTGACATATTTAACCTAGTGATTAGATCGCCTAGATACCGACGAGCCGGGGCTTGGCTTCCTCGACATGTCTACTACCTCTGCCGAGCTTCCAAGTAAATCCATCCCTTGCTCGGGTTCGACTCTGCTGATGTTATGTTGATGAACGTAACCGTAGTTTGTAGGTCTGTCTTCTGTGCCATCGGCCGAGGGTACGTGACTGGAGGCCTCGGTTCCTGCCGCCGACGACACCGAAAGGCGCTTTTGCGAATTAGTTCGATCGAATGGCAATCTTGCAGACATGCTTCCGGTTGGTCCCGTATTGTTAGACTGAGTCTGCACCATTGGCACCCCCAAGGTTGGCGCGAGATCGATAAGTTGCCTATTCTCTAACGGGTTTACGCTGGAATTTCGTTTCGAGCTCTTCCTAGGTACCTCGGGCACTGCTGGCACTTCCCCAACTTCTGATGAAGCTTTCACCGTTCTCTGTGACGGATGCCTGCTCGCCTTGGAGTGCATTCTACTAGGGATCCTAAAGCTTTCGCCTGCGTCAAGATCGGGTAAAAGGGGTGGCTCTTCAGCGACTCTGGGTATTTCCATGTCTATCTCGTCATCTGATCGAGGCTCGCCATCTGATTGAGGCTCACCGTCGTCGTTAAGCAATTCGCCTTGGGCACTATCTTCGACGACGCGCTTGGTCTTCTTCGACTTTGGCGTATCGTCCTCATCGTCGCTTTCTATCGGGCCATTTCGAAGTACACCCATTGCTACCGGTATGCCCTCCGGTGGTTCCTCGGTAAGTTCGCCATTTCTGGCCCTCATCGCAGGGGGCATTCGGGCACTTCTGACTACTTCGAAGCCCTTGCCCTTCTCTTTAGTCTTACCGCCGAAAAGGCGTTTAAGCCATCCAGTAGCAGTCGCGACTGGGCTGGTAGGATCTGCTGGACCCGTGCCTAACTTGCGACCCGGCCCCTCCGAGTTTAATGCGGGACCACGCACCCCGTAATAGAAGTCGACTTCGCGGGTCGAGTAGTCTGCCCTTGGCGCAAAAACCGGTATATATGGCGCAGGTGCCGGAGCTGGATTTATCTTCCCCATGGGTGGTGCATCGTCATCTCCGCCTGTCGTTGCTCCCGTAGGTTCGCTTAACCGATGGTTTGATAGGTCAATGCTAGCTAGGGAGCTACGCGCCCGATGTGACGACGAAGTGCCCAACTCATCAATAGTAGCTCGGCGAGCACGTGGGGGGCGGTAGTAGGGATCAGCCGTAGGCTGAGGACGAGTAGCTTGCCCTGGAGACGGCAGAAAGGAGAATGTACTAGCGTCTCCAGGGGTTGTCGTCGTCGGGGTGAAAGCACCGCCACTGCCAAGTGGAATTGAGTACGCGTCCAGACTTCGGGCATCTAGAGCACTTGAGCTTCTTAGGTTAGAACTGGCAAGCATCCCAATGCTACCAGCTGATTCGCTTCTTACGCGTCCGTACCCGCGTTTCGTTACAGTTTCAGAGGTCAACATCGCCGTGCTACTAAGTTGACTTTGGCGGGATGGACCGCCGCGTCGGTCTACGCGTCTTGATAGTTGGCGAGCACCGAAGATCTTGGAAAGCCCACCCCTTCTCTGCCCGTCAATGTTATCTCCCCCGGCACCTAATAGCCGTGCGATAACCTCGATGATCGTCTGTAGTGCGTTTAGTAGGAAGCCAAAAATCAGTACACATGCGTGTATCAGTAAGATCACGTAACCGATCCAGCTCTTCTGGCCCTCGGAAACTCCTAGACTTGGTGTAAACGCAACCATGAGTATCACAGATACAAAGCGAACCACCGAAAATCCCGTATGATAGGCATTCATCGAAGTAGGCGAGTGGAAAGGCCGAAACGCGTGAAGTGTCAGTATTTGAATCACTTCGCATACGGCCAATATTACTACCTGTGCGGTACCCGATGGCTGCACAGCGCCAACGGCGATGCCTCGTAATAGTGTTAGTATAATTGGAATTATCGCGAAAGCAGCCGCTTGGTCAGAATATGTATTGTAAAGGGGCCCGTAGAGGAGCACGGTCGGGAGGTCGTCAAACAGGTGCGCCCTAGGCTTGGTACTTATGATGAGGTACATGAGCCATATCGAAAATCCAATGATCAAGACCAAAGTAAGAACGGCCAACCCTACAAGATAGCCCGTGGAACGATCCGCAACCACCAACTGGAAAGCGGTCAGGGCGACAACGGGAAGTAAGAAATAGCTGAAGACGATGCGAATGATATTGCCGATTGAGAAAGGTATATTCTTGGATCGAAGATCCTCCTCGGGGACGTGGTTGATATATCGTAATAGCCATCGTACAAAGAACCAGACTTGTAATAAGAAGAGCACGGCCCCAATGATGACCAGTAACCATACCATCATACCGGCCCAAATATCTTCGACTTGAGCCATGCCCTCCAATTGCGCAGTATTCTCAAGACCGTACTGACCATCGGTCTTATAGAGTCCGTCGACCACACTCTGCCAGGGTTCGGCCTTGGAGACAAAACTTTGGTTGAACATCAACGCAGCCCAAGAGACCTGACTCGTAACTGGCTGATAGAATCCGGGGTATTCCAGGGTAAGACTACCGGTAAGAAGGACGTATTGGATGTAATGGAGACAGTCGCCGAACCCAGGAGTAACTAGACGTAAAAGATCGGGATCTCTACCGTAATTTGATGTCCAATGGAAGACATCGCTCGTGCCCCATGGACTGAAGATTCCTGCGAAAGCCGTCGCAAACCCCACCAAGATCAGTACAAATAGCGGGACAAACTTCAGAGACCAGGCGATTCCGCCGAGGTCCGGCGTGAGAATAGTAGAAACACATCCAATCGTAGTCTTCCCAGAATCGCCATACCAAATAATGAAAGTGGGAGCAAGTGACGTAAATGCATAGGTTGAAGATAAGTCATTCGTGAGGTTGAACGACGGGAAGTCGTAGGGTGGTGAGTCTCTACAATAGATTTAAATGTTAGTTCATCATAATAGCCAATTTTAAACATCCTCTGCCGTCCTTTTCTTGATTTCTGCGGGAGCAACCTACTGGGGTATCTGATCCTTGAACACGGGGCCGAGCGGACACGACCCATTCTGGATATTGCCGCAGAAGTTCACGGTGTTATGATAAGGCTCGTACGTCGAGACGTCAACTTTGTAGTATAAAGTTGTAACTTTGCGTTGAGCGGCCGGCAGATTCGGTTCGGGCTCGTTTTGTATCTTTCCATTCAGTATTTTACTCGGATCATCCCAAACCGACGAATTCCATGGTGGCAGCGGATCGGTGCCAACGCGCCCCGTCACATTCCCCCAAACTGTTACGATCAGGTTGTGGTTCGGATTCTCGGTGTCGAATTTAGCGTCGACATACAGGGGAACCCATTGAAGCTGAACTTGCTCTGGTAGTTGGTTGGAGTAGATGTAGTTGCTATCTAGACAGTTGTCGAACGCGACTTTTACAGCGGATGCGGTACGAATCCAAGTACATGCTACCAAAGAACCCACCACAATCCTGGATAGGGACGGGATTCCGAAATTTCGGGTTGTTGGGGCAGAAGTTGGCAAAGACAATAATGGCAAGCATCTATCTTGCTCTGATTCATAGGTGCCTATCATCTTGACGGGCGAAGCATCATCTGCCGCATATACATCTTGATTCTCGTCAAACTTGGCGTCGTCGTCGTCGGCATCGACGTCGGCGAATCTTGAATAGGACGTAGGCGTACTAGGAGGCCTTAAAATATGATTTCGCATCGTTCGTCGTCGGGAGAGCGGTATCAAGATAGTGTCGCCCAAGGCTTAACGCTGAAGGATCTAGGACCACTAGGGCCACATCGTTGCCGGGAAGAGCAGTCTCGCTGGACCTTGCAATTGATTGGACGCGCGCGACGGGGAAATGTTTCAAACGCACTTGAAAGATATGAAAGTACTGTTTCGTAAAGATAAAATATACCTAACCTAGGTAAATACGAGAGAATGATTATGAAAAAACGAGGGAGGATTTAGGAAAGGAGATCGGATATCGGGTTACTTTGGGGCGTTGTTGTGGCAGTGCGTCGTTCGGTTTGTAAGTGAATTATGATGTTACCAAATCTAGCCTACCAGCCTCTGCAGCTGCTGCAGAGTCTACAACCAAAGTTGTATCGTCCGTGCCTGTCTAACGACCCAAAAAACAAAAATCCCTGTTTTCCTAGCTTGATTGCTTGCTTACTGCTGCGGACTATGATTTGCTGGAGGGTGTTTCTAGTTATGCTAGTTGATAAAAAGAGATAAATAAAAAAATAGGTAGTTCGCGATAGAAAATAAAAATACCCCTCCAAAAAAAAAAAAAAAAAACCGAGAGTGGTGTAGAGTCAACCCAGGAGAGGTAACGACAGTGATAGCGCTGTGTACACTATTAACAAAAATTATTATTACCTATGTTAGGAACTTCATTAATATGAATTGGGAAAATAAAGAGAGAAAAATCGTTAAGGCGGAGAGATCCTCCAGGGACCCTTGAAGCCGTCTTTAAAGCCAACGCATTTTGATACATTAGCGCCCAAGACGAAAAAGGTAGGTACGTACCTCGTACATCGTACATCGTACAAGGCTACCTATCATTACCAAACTTGTGAAAGCTGAGACTGAGAGTTCCCCTATGCTTCAGTCTATAATTATAAGCAATAGCTATGTCGTAAAATGTTTCCAAGACTGCCAGGCAGCATGATGAAAATGGTTCTAGTCATAGAATCGAATGATGGGATATTTATGCTATACCCGACGATTTTCATGTTCCCAGCCAATTAAAAGTAACGACAATAGTGATGAAGTCATCATGATCGAACCAGTACTACCTTATTAGATATCAACTGGGATAACACAAAGGTAGGTATAATCGAGGATGGTAGGTATCCCAATGATATGGAGAGCTCGTTTACTAGTTGAACCTTATTTCCCGTTCTTTCCTACATACATGTAGAACTAATTGTGAATAGTGTGCGACGGAGCTACCCACATATGGTACAATTATGTATGGAAAGAACCACATAAGCTCAGGTATGAAGTACATTATATGTAAGATAAGGTACGTGATAAATACTACCTAGGTACCTAGGTACGCTTGTCTGATATAAGTACCTACCTACCTAAGACATACATATGTACATACCTGAGGTAAGACATTAGGTAGTACCTACTATATTTGCTTACCTTAATTGCAGAGAAGCCGTGATCGAGATGGGGTTTTAAAGTGTTTTGTCCAACTCTAAGCAGTTATAAACTCGATCTAGACCCCAGTATTTTGATTCATTTTCACTCTAAAATGTCGGGTACTACGCGATAGCATCCATTAGGTAACGAGTTCTACCAGCAATAAAATGAAGGGTGTGACGATGTCCTGAGCACTGGAACTTTCCTTTCCACCCGTCCCGAGCTTCTACGCATCCGAAAGGTCCAATCTCCCGCAACACGAGCGTTCCGTCTCCGTTTCTATTGCGGACGGCCAAGTTTCGAAACATCCGCTGCGCCGATTTATAAAAATTTATTTCTAGTATCGACTCGGCATTGGCAGTTAGCGAGATGTGGTGCGCTCGTATCAACCACCTCCGTCATAGAGCTAGACATCTCGTTTAGATGCGCTGCCATCAGCCGTCGAAGAATAATACTCCGAAAGAAGCCAAAGGGGAGCCTCTCGTTGGGTCCAAGCTAATACGGGTCTGACAGTGGGGGGCGCCGTACATACAGGAGTGGCTGAACAGCGCCATCCAGTCGGCGACTCAGTCGGTGGCCCGTTTTGGTCCTTGGCTTTTTATGCCATGTGGTGAGATGGACCCTGGATGCGATGTTCGCATTCGTTCGCATTGCGAGGCGTTAAGAAGATAGATTTACTGATTCATCCATTGATTTATTTATTTCACCATTCCAATATCACTGCGGCTTTTTTTTCTTTTTTTTTTGTTCTTTTCCATCTGACCGTGTGCTTTGTTTGCGACGGCGGAACCACCGATCTTAAGTGCTGCGCGCTGGCTACCTATATAATCCGAAACGCGTCATTGCATGTCGGTCTTTATGCAAATACGAGCCGGAAGCTTGCTAGAGCCTAGAGGCTTTAGAAAATCGAGATCGACGACTGGGGTCTTAACGTGGCACAGCGTTAGCGCCGTGGGAAAAGCAGGTTCTTCCCACTGTATCCCGACTTCATTTCATCGTAACCGATTACTATGTGCTACGGACTTCGTCACGATATATAGGGCCGTCATAGCACCGCCGTGGTATGAATAAATGCATACTAGCATACTAAAGCAATTATCAACCATATATCCAGATTTGACTGCCCGCATCGGAAATTCGGACATATTCCTCGTCCTTCTATGTGAATACTATATTCTTAGGAGACGAGACATTCATGTCATCTTCCTCGGGTAGGAAAAAGAGAAAGGTTGACTCCGAATCCGTCAGCTCGCAAGTTTAGCCCTCACCCTCACCCTCACCACATGCCACGCCTGCCTGTGCCAGTATACCAATAGGGGTTGATACAGCGCTGAAGACTCATTGATATCTTACGTGGCGGTAGGGATAGAGAGGAACTTTATCCCGAGTTCAAACTCCTACAGTATCCCATTATTGGGCACACCTCCTCACTATCCAGTTGGGTCTTGTCGGCCAATCACTGGAGTTGACTTCGTATTCGCTTGCTAGGAGAGCCATGCATAATCGTCAGACTTCTCCCTGGTGAGTAAGATGGGTTATGTAAGTTGTTGTAGGTTGTAGGCTATACGGGTTAGGCCAGTATAGAAGGGATTGGACATACATACATATCAGTGGATGCAAGTTGGCAGTTCCTAATATTCGTTATCAACCCTACCTAAATATATTGTAAGCTTAAGCCTACATATACCAAAGGCCTACCGCCATACAAAGATGTATTCCTACACTTAATGGCCTGAGACTACTTAACAGCACATAGTAAGCTCAGTTGCGCAGATTTCCTCTTCACAAGTTAGGCACCAAGGCTACCTTTGAACATAAACCGTATACTAACCATATTCCTACTATACAATCCAGTGAATCATCACCGCGAAGAAACAACCCCTAGGCTAATCGAATCTTAACCCTCCATCTCCCTCTCCCTCTTATCGACTTTATAGAAAACCATCCCTCAGAATACCGCCAAGCAGAAGCATACACGACAACAGACGATCAACAACCCACACTTCGTCCTTATCCCACCCCAAACCACCCCCCCTTCCGTGCTAGACTCTAAAGCTCTCCACCCTTAAGACGACGTGTCCGACCGTCTTCCCCGCCCTCTTACGTATCACCCCAAGAGCCCAAGCCCCAGATATACATCCATACATACATACGTAGATACGCAATTCTTGTACAAGTAAGCTAAGAACGACGCCATTGCCCCCGCCCACGGATACCCCTAGGCCAATAGGTGGTATCTCGACTCCCACGGTCTCGACGGTCTTCTCTCCTTGCCTTCCTTCACGGTTCGGGTCACTAAGACCAGCTGCGACTAGGGAAAACCCAACCTATCCTCAACTATAGCGAGTACTAAACCTGCAGAAGCTTTCGAAGCGCCGAATAAGAGCTAGCGTAGCCGGGTACATACCAGCCCCTGTAGAGCTAGACGTAGCTGTATTAGCGATCATCAATTGTTCGAGACGATGAAGGGGTCACAGTAGCCATAAGGCCTTCTAGTTACGTTGGTTTCGCTGGACTGTCCTGTTTCGAGGACTAAGTAACTTTTGACGACTGCGGTAACCTACCTGTAGACAGCCGGTATAAGGATAGGTACTTCCTAGATAGCACAGCAAATGTAAGGGGCCTTAGGGGCATTGTTCTTAAATATATATGGCCCTCCTATTCAGAGGTTCTCCTAGATTCACTAATAACTTTAGCACTTGGGCTATTATAACTTCAAATTAGCTATAACTAATAGTATTAGTTGATGGGCTTCTCTCTCCCATGAAGCAATCATACAAGCACCTTAGAGTATCTACAGCTAGAAAGCATCATATATCACCATTATCTTATAGTTCTTATAGCTTAACCCCCCACCCCCCCCTTCTCTAGTACTAGCTACATCTGCTCATAGTGAAACAACTACTTAAGCAAACTAGATCACCTGAGTAACGTCTCAGGTATCAATAACAGTACACCGCTTTACTTGGTTTACGAACTAGCTACAGCTCCTTTACCTTTTAGAAAAGAGCAAATATTAACTTCAGGAGCGAACTCTTCGCCATCGTCTGCGCCCATCTGTTTAAGGAAGGCTAACTTAAGTCGTTCCTCAACGTTGCGGCCCTCGTCCAGACTCATCTCAAGACCATTTTCTACGACACCCTTCGTGACGTATCTATCGTACGTCGCATACTTCTTGACAGAGATGCGCAAGGTTTCTGTATTCCACACCTCGATAATAGTTAGAGAATGAGTCTGGTCGTATGAGGGGACATTTTCCAGGGGTAGGAGAGAGCTCTTTAATCTTCGAATTTTCTTTGGCTTCATACCGCTCTCTTCCGCAGCTATCGATTTTTGACGGCGTAAGAGATATGCCCGAGGGTCACCACTAGCTAAAGTCGTATTTATAGGCTCGTTTATTTTAGAGGAATTGAATTCATCTTCGGGGTGATGCTTGCGTGACTGAACACATGGTCGATCCTGGGCTACCTTTGGGTTGACGTGGATCTGATGCTGCTTCTTCTCGGAGACGTAAGGCGCCTTCTGCAATGAAAGCTTATGACCGAAGTCATTCTTCGCCGGTATTGGCACATACTGAAACCAATTATTCTCCTGATATTCCTGACCTTGTGAATCTTGATGATTGATACCGCTACTATCCTCTTGTAATTGTCGTTTGCGGTTTCCTCTAGCACCCCGGAAGGATATTGTTGTCTGTTTCATACCATCTGCCATGGAATCGTCCCTTGGATTTGTTAATCGATCTTTGCTTATTACAGCCGCCTCGGTAGATGAGGGTGGTGACCAGGGGAGGGAATTGCGGTGTCGTCGCGGCTTCAGAGTGGTAGGCACTGTAATACCACTCATGGCATTCTGTGAAGGCATCCCAGATGGCCTTGATATTGGGCTACGGTATGGACCACCTGGCACTCTGGGCCGTAATTGACGTAAAGGAGCTTGTGATTCCAAGTGTTGCTGGCTTGGGGGAACATCAAGGTCTCGTGGTGCTGCTCCTATGTGACGAAGGATAGGAGGATCTGGAGTCATTGGAGATTCGAATACAGAGAGTGGCGAGTTGCTCTTTTGGACTGGTTCGTTCCTGATACGCTCTTCAACGATCCGACCAGGAATAGGCGCATTCATCTTTGCGATAATCCACGGGTTTACATCTTCCGGTGCCGAATTTTTGACTGCATCTAGTTTCTCCTGGAAAGTGGGTAGTGCCTGCGCAGGACCGGGATACTTGCTCCGGAGATCATTGTAGCCATACTCATTGAAATCTGTAGACATGTCAACTCTGTATTGAGTAAATCCGGTATTTGATAGATTGTCTTGGAGGCTTTGAATTTCTTTAGATCCTGCTTGAGCGGATGATATTTGAGTACTGTTCGGCTCAGTTTCGAAAGATACAGGACTATGCGTATGCTCCCCTGTAGCTTCCAACAGAGCAGGTAGTGATTGGGAGGTAACAAGGGCCTGTTGACCTTGTAGTGCTGGTTGTACTATTGTTTGGTTTGATATCTGTACTGACGAACTAAGGGGTTCAACCCTGTTAGTGATGGACTTGACTTGTGTCCCTGTGGATGGTGGCTTTTGAGCTCCTAAATCGTCCCTCTTGTTTGAGATGGAACACCTTTTAGCTGGTAACTGTGAATGTGGGTTACTGGACGGGGATGAATTATACACCTCCTTACACAAGTCCTTAAATCCGCCAAGTACTATTTTCTCGTCTGAGAATACTACATCATCTTTAGACGCTTCTATATTAGCATCGTAACTTCCGGGAGGACACTTAATATTTAACCGAATGAAGTAGTTTTTGGATTTTGTTGTTGGGGTATCCTGTCGGGAGACACTGATATGCTCAACGTAAATGTCCAGTAATTTCTTCATAGTGCCCCTTTTTGCTATAACAGGGCGACTATCAACAGAGAAATAGCGTTGCTTGGAAAATTTGGGATGGTCTAAATCCGGCTTTAGAATGAAGGCTTCGAACACATATTTACAATTCAGCGGAAGTTCCTGATGCTTGACAGAAGAATCGTTGCTGCTCGTTAGATCACTTATCTCAGATATCTTCTCGAAGCAATAAGTCGTAATATCTGGACCAAACAGCTGGACAGCCGCTTCTTTTACGCTGCAGCGCAAGTTTGGCGAGTAGTTCCAATTCTGTTTAGGGAGCTGCAACACCCTAAGCGAATATTTTAGTTGCGGTCTTGCCATGGTGTAAGAACATAGTAGTTCGCGGATCTTGGCTATCGCTTTTACCGAGTCCTTAATAGCCATCTGTTCTCGAACCGGCAATTTATGGAAAAGCCCGGTAATACTTACAGTGGTTCCAACCGGTGCTGATGTTGGCTGTTGCTTCAGTATGCCTCCCTTATCTGGTTGAATGTGAAGGATAGCCGCTACAGGCTCCGAAGCGATTTTAGTAGTGACAGTGACTTGGGCTAGGGAATTTGCGCTGGCTAGTGCTTCTCCACGAAAGCCGAGCGTTTTCCCAAACTGAGTTCTCAGTTCCTCAAAGCTCCTAAGTTTGCTCGTATGACCACGTCTTCCAAGTGCATCGTAGTCGTCTGGGTGGATACCGATTCCATTGTCCCGAACTTCGATCTTCTTCACCGTGTCTGCAGAGATGATGACCTCAATCGATGTGGCCTTAGCATCAATTGAATTGTCTAAGAGCTCTTTCACTAAACTGACTGGAGTTGTGATAGCTAAAGGCGAACATAGGAGTCGAGTGGTAGATTCAGGTAAACGAGAGATTGTAGACATAGTGAAGATCAAACCATATTAGTTGAAATATGAAATAGCTGGACCCCTAATCTATCAACGCTAGATGTAATTGAATGAGGTCTATTCTCCATCTACATTTAAGAGTATAAGGGAGAGTATAAATAGTGTTTTCAACTAGGGAAAAAGGAGCAGAAAGCTCTATTAGGTTTGAGCCAAGTAGAAACTAAAGCATCCCGACTTTCATCGCACCTGCTTAACGAACTTCAATGTTAGCCGAACCTACTAGCCCCTAAAAATCGGTAAGAGAAGTCACGACTCAGAATTTGTGTAACTCCCTCCATTTTACTGCTGCATAATCGAAATACTCCGGTTCTAAAAAATACAGTTGAATACATGCAGCAACAGTACGAACTGTAGGTACATCAGGTGACGAAGGCAGACACCTAGGTGCCGCAAAGGGTTAAGGCAGGGTATACCCCTGTTCAGAAGTGCGTCATGCTCTGCCCCTCTGAATGGTATGTACAATACATAGGTATGTATTCGTACCTCATACAGCCCACCCTTGTGTACCTCGACTACCTCTACCGATGTAGGTACAATGCATGAGGAGCTTCCCATTCTGACACCATTCATTGACTCCTCCTCCTCACATTTCCAATTCCCTACGCTACGTTACCCAATTGCTTTATATTATATATTAACAGGACCACTTATGCCCTGACACCCGTCTACCACATTAAATAGGTACCAACTAAGCTCTGTCGAGAGAGAAAATATGGCGCACTCCCTCAAAGGCCCTTCCCCCCAGGAACACGATGGCAGCAGCCTGCGCATCGGCATCGTGCACGCGCGCTGGAACACCACCATCATCGAGCCGCTGGTCAAGGGCACCAAGGAGAAGCTCTTGAGCTGCGGCGTCAAAGAGTCCAACATCGTCGTGCAGTCGGTGCCGGGGTCGTGGGAGCTGCCCATCGCCGTCCAGCGGTTAGGAACCCCCTCTCCCCCGAAAATACTTGCCTACCCAAGAGTCCTTGACTCTACCTGCCATTTCCCTCGCGCCGTCGCAATTGCTATCTGATTTTGTATCAACGCAACGTCAGGCTAACCCCTCCCTCACAGCATGTACGCCGCCTCTCAAATCCAGCAATCCAGCAGCGGCAGCGCCTCAGCCGGCGACCTGCTCGGCGGCTCGACAACAGACCTAGCCTCGACAGCTGCGACGGCAACTGCGACGCAGCCCTTCGACGCCATCATTGCCATCGGCGTGCTGATCAAGGGCGAGACCATGCACTTCGAGTACATCGCGGACTCGGTATCGCACGGCCTGATGCGCGTCGGCTTGGACCTGGGCATCCCCGTCATCTTCGGTGTCCTGACCGTCCTCGACGACGCCCAGGCCCAGGCCCGCGCGGGCCTTACTTCCGGCGGCCACAACCACGGCGAGGACTGGGGCCTCGCCGCCGTTGAGCTCGGCGTCAAGCGCAACGCTTGGGCTAGGGGTAAGATGGAGTAGAAAATATCCAAAAATGAAACCAAAAAAGGACAACGGACTGGTAGGGATTAGTCGGACGAAAGTGTAGCCTCGATCACCGTCGAAGGGACAGGGCAACATCATAAGAAAATCATAGGCTAATTACGATAGGCTTTAGCAAAATACCTTGGCTCATAGGATAAATTCCAAAAGATGTCTAAATGAATGCTATAACGCTGGCTACCAACATAAATGAATTAAACGATAAAGCAATACCCCCAGCCTTTCATCCTCTTCTCGCTAATCCAAATATCACTTCCGACTAGGTATATATCCACAATTAAAGATTATCGTCGAGGTATGTAGATGGCTGGGTGGATAAGTATTAGATTACCGATATATAGGGTGTTCTATCATGAATCGTCCCACCACGAGCTTCAGATATACCCTTTAATCCACCCCACTGATCTCTTATTCTAAATGGCAGGTCTTTCTCTTGTCCAAAAAAAGCCAAATTTTCCTTACGAGGCCATATACGCCTCGTCCTACTTCGCAGAACATGTTTTCACTTGTGATCTTGAAATATACAAGGATCCAACCCGTCCTCTGTTCCAGAGGGCCTCTCAGTAGACGGAAAAACTAACGGAAGGAAGCGTTGTTAGGAGTTCGACCGATAAGTATGGTTCTGTGCTCTCGCACGTGCCCCTATTTTATGTAGCCCGGGATCATGATATAAGCCATTGGAATGCATATCCGTCCTTTAACTGATGAGTGCTCCGATATCGTCCCCAAAACTCTTCTTGGATCGCCAGACACCCCTCTTCTTCTCCCGCTTCGCTTTCATGGCTTCCCATCCTTGTTCGTCGTCGTCATCCTCCTCCTTATTCATGGGAGTCACTTTCGCTTCGGCTTGAAGCTTTGAGTGAATGGCTGGCATAGCGCCGGACATGGTAGCGGTTCTGCTGTGATCGACCATTGCAACGCTGGAGACTGGTCGGTATCTTCCAGGTAACCCAATATTGCTGCGTTCTGAGGGTGCAATTGAAGGAGTATAACCCGTGCCCTGGGCGCGTATCGAGGGCGCATAGCCGGCTTGAGGTGGTTGAAGCCACGATACTGAGCTTGGCTGAACCATACTCATTGTCCGCATTTGCGCATCGCCCCTTGGTAGATCCAAGTTCATTCCCTGGCCCATGTGATTCACCATTAGATCGCCCATAAAAGAATTGCGCGGTCCCTCTGCCAAAGATCCCACAGACTGTGTTGGCATATGTCCCTGGGGTCGAAACGGCGCTTGCATCTGTTCTTGTCCCGGACCACGAGTAGCCATCATTTGCATAAATTGCATTTGCATTTGCATAAACTGGTTCATCTGCTGCGTTATCTGCATCTGTGCTTGGTCGCCGGGGGTCATCATCGGGTTAGGCATCTGCGGCATACCCATCGGGTACATCGACTGAGGAGGAATGCCACTCATAGGGTCAAATCCCCCATTCATCGGCATCCCGTTCGTCTGTACGTTCGAGGGAAGGGGAAAGGAGTGCCTCGCACCGTCAACTACCGGACTACCACGTCGTAACGCCCTCGATCGCTCTTCGTTGGCAATCACACCAACTAGACCTCCAGCAGGGACCCCTCTATTCGAAGCAGCAGATCCTCCGCCCAAGGCAAATGATTCTCTTGGGGGCTGGTTAATTAAGCCCGCGCCAAGGTACGGGTCCTGAGGCAATTTCCTAGCAAACGGTGGTAGATTGCCACCGCTACCAACTCCCTGGCCGTTATTGTCGCCCACGGTAGATCCTGGTCCACTGATATAGGAAGGCTGCGTGACAGAGGCCCGCAAGTTAGGGTTAGACGACATGTTGTTGAGACGCGCCGGCGGCCTGTTCCTGTTAGGGAATCCGTGAGCTGCAAGAATTGCTAAAGGTACCTCTTCGTCGGAATCGGAGCCATCCGAAAGGGGGATCGGGGAAACACCTTTGCCGGACCCGTCGTTTAATACCAAGTTCGGAGTGCTCATTGACATCGAGATGCTAGGGCGAGAGGCGTGAGTGTTAGTAGACGATTCGCCTGTTACCTTCATCATTTGTTGTCGATAAACAGTCATATGGGCCTCCTGCTTTCGTCTCTGCTTAGCCAGCTGCTTTGTTTTCTCTCGATCATCCTCGTCATCATCGTAATTATCCTCTTCCTCCTTATCTGATTCCTCCTCGTCGGCTATCCCCATAATCTCATCTCGAGCTTTATCTTGGCGGTACTTCTCAAATTCCGCAGGAGTCATAACCTTATTCTGCGGCATGGTCTGGGAGCGAGGGCCCGTTCTTGATGCCAACTTAGGGCGACTAGCGGATCTATCGAAGAGATTATCGTCGTCAGTCTTATTATCGAACCTAGCCGACCTAGAGTACGACTCGGTGACGCCAGACCTAAAACTGAGGGCGCTATCTTCGTCTCTCCTGTACCGGCCAGAATTTCCGCTAGGGTCTGGTGCTTCGCTAGCCAAATATTGAGTGGCGGCAAGAGAATCCCTTAGCAGTATGGTGTCTTCATCATCGTCATCTGATCGTCGGCGCTCTCTAGGGCTGTCATCATGCTTTGGAACAGGTGGCGGCCGCGTTTCATGAATAGTAGGGGACGTCAATGTTCGCCCAGACATTAACAATCCATCAGTCGAGTGATGGCTATGATGACTATGATGGCTGTTCCACGAATGCTGTGGAGGCTCAACAGGAACAGACTTGTCAAGATGAAGCGGTGTAAGCTGGCTGGCTCTATTTGGCATCAAGCTACGTTCCTTTATAGTAGCGACACTAGCACGCTTGTCAAACTTGAGCATGCTGCTAAGATCACCACCTAGATCCAACATGAAGTCCCTGTCTTCAACCTTGGGAGGCGTCGCTGTGCTGACCGTCGAAGCAGTCTCAGCCCGCGAGCGACGACGGGGCGTACCTGGACCATACTCATCAGGCATCGCGGGGACGGCAGGGACGGTGTCCTCTGCTAGTATGGTTGGCAATGTACTCTTTCTGTTACCGAAAGAGAAAGTTCGGCCTGCTTGTTTAAGGAAGCCGCTGTGATTCTTGGGTGCTAGTGGCGCAGGAACATCTGCCATGGACATAGATTTTCTAGTAGCACCACGCCAGTCGTCCTGTGGTGGTAAATCGGTTGACGAAGGAGCCGTAGAGGCGTTGCTGTGACGAGAAGAATTATCGGAGGCTGTCTTAGTAGTGTTGGAACTTCCACTGCTACTAGGGAGGATCAGTAAAATTGCATAACGCTAGGGCCAGCTTGGTAATATAACTGTACGAAGGTCTGAGACAATAGCGTGCTAAAATCTGAGTAATTCGTAACAGTGGGCAGTCCACTGCGTACTGCGTTCTGCTCGGACCAGCTCTTGGCGATGAAGCCGCGGCAAAAATAGAAAAAACGTTGGAGATATATTACTGAACTTAAACGTACCGATTATTTTTCAAGCCCGCAAACAGGTTATCCTCCGCAGCATGATCTGGAACGTTTGATCTAGGTGCAGACCCCGTCATCCGGGCCAACCTGACACCACCATCAAATGATTTTCCACTGCTTACTTCGGCCCGTTCTAGGACTCGGAAGGAATGCTCTGCTACCGGTCCATTTGGATCTTCTGCCGCGGTAGATTTCCGCCGAAAGGTGACCGGAAATCTAGGCATATAGATTGACTCGCCTCAAATTCTTCGAATTCTCCGGGTTACCAAGAACCCATAAACGAACAAAGATCTAATAGTTGCAAGTATCGGCTAGCTGGTGCGAGATCTCTGCTGGTGTGTTACGTTACAATAAAGGGGATTATTACAATAGCGAATCGAGTTGTCGTCTCGACGATGAAGTCGTAGCTTACGCCCTGTTAAATGTCTGAATATGACGCGAACCGGCGGAAAACTGCATGACGATAAAAAAGTTCAAGTCAGCTGTGTTCTTGTGCAGATGTAACCGACCGATATCTTGGGTCTTTGGGTCTTTGCTGCAATGGAACAATCGGGAAGCACTAGTCTTAAAGCCCGAAACGTGGAATGGGTGAACACTTGTGGAAAGCCGGGAAGAACGGGATGACAAGCTGAAGCTTATGGCAAGAAAAAAAAAAGGTGGTTTGTTGTTCCGCCTTAAGCCAATTTAAAACGTCAAGCAGTCTCCGTGGCGAGATTGATATATCGAACCACCCTTACAATTCTCCCGCTTTCGGACAGATCTTTTTTTGATTTTGATTTTCTTGCTCCCTGATCTATTTCGAACTAAGCAAACAGGTAGTATGTCACTTACACGGAGGTGACGATTAAAATAGGGTGGACAAGCACGGCTTGCTAGTAACGGTCGCTTGCCGGGTCGAGAGCACAGGTATTAACCTTATTTATTAATAGAGTACGTAAAGCTGCAGGAGATGCGATTCGATGGAGAAGTGCCGATCGAAGAACTGGTCGAATTTGAACAGAAATTATAAAACCGAACTGAACGATAGAACGGACGATAACGTGAAGAGACAACGTTATTGATCACGGTCGGAATATACTTTTGGCTTTCCGAACCACGATATGATGCTGAGGTGAAGCGACCGAGCGAAGGGAAGAAGAAAAAAAAAAGATCGAGGGGCACCGTGTTATCGAGAATACTCAAAGAGAGAAATCCTACAATCAAGCGATATTAATTCCCCAACTCGTAAGCTCATGCCAAGTAGCACCACAGCTTCGGAGCAGGTGAGAATATTCAAAAAGTGGCTGGGACGAGGGAACGAACGGTGGAGAGATGAAAGTATAGAGACGTAAAGAGGAAGAAAAAAAAGTAGAAAGGCGTGTGTGAGTGTGTTCAATGACGAGGATGTATGGTGTCAGGCGAGGAGGCAGCGAGACGTTATTTTTCCTTCGTTTTCGCCAATGCTTAGTTACATGTTTCTTCCAATCACAAGCAGAAAAACCTGGACCTGGAAATGATCTTGGCTTACATACTTATGTACGTTAGTAGGTATAGTAGGTAGGTACCTAAAGGTGTCGTGTAATCCGTACGTGATTTCCATGTACCCATTGTACGGATTGGATGGTACATGGATGCTAGACTCTATTTTTATGAGGTCAAGTGGTATGGAACTTTCATTCAATCAATGTCCAGTGTTGGCTGGCGAGTTCCAGTTCTATTGTGACATTTTAGCGTAGTACATATGTACCTACCTAGGTATGTACCTACCTCTTCTGGCGCAAATCCAATACAAAAATGTACCTAGCTACCTCATCTACATGTGCTAAGGTACCCAGCGAGTGAGCAACTGGGGGTAAGGGGTGGAGCAACTTATTCGCGCTAGCTACATCTGATCATGCATTGCACGATCAATTCGTCCGCTTCAAGGAACAGGCCCTGCATTGGCCAACGTTCTAGGCTCACAACCCACTAACTACGCGTTAACTTGCACTCTAGAAGGAAAACGAGCAAGGGGGAAAATACTCGTCGACAAAACATAAGAAACGACTTGGCTTCCATCTTTCCATTTATCTTCAACGTTCATGTGCCTAAAGCCAGGGTTTAGAAACGGGGTGGCATTTGTCTCAAATCAAGCATACAACCTCCGGAAATATTTACAAGTGCTTCATGTTGATGAACAGACTAAGGTCGTGTAGGTTGCACATGTACTTTTATGTATCTTACTTACATAGAGTACCTCCTGTAGGCTGTAGGTAATAAACCGAGAGGCAAATTGGGAAAAGGCACTAGAATCGGCGAGCCAACAGGCCGGTCTAAAGAGTGGAGGCGGGATACATACAGACTACATATGTAGACGCTGAGGTTTGTGTGTATTGATGTGGTTGGTATGCGATTGTATCTGCAGGACTGCACGACTGCAGTTCAAGTTCACCTGCCAACCTCCCTGCCTCCTCTAGCTTTGCATAGTCTTTGAAGATTTGCGCGCGTAGGTGCCACGAGGAATGCATCGATCGTTTGCACACATACATACCCGGTACCTATGCATTCAATACTATGCATTCGATACATAGTTGGTTCTCTTTTCCTTTCCCTTCTCCTTCCCCTCAAACTTGCTAGTTAGTCCAACAAGAATGAAAGATTTGTAACTAACGCCAAAGTAGTTCTTAAGCCGTCGAGGCTTCTATAAAAGAGAAGGAAGTCGACAAGCAAGCAGGAAAAAAGGTCGTATTTCAATCATCACAAAACTTGCTTGAATGTATTAATATGATGATTCAAGGGAGTTGTCAAGAACTAACCAATTGTAAGCCGATCCACTAACACGAGGTTCGGCGTCAATAGGAAGTGATTAGCAAAGGCCGACCGAGCTGAGTGGGAAATCGGCGCATCTTGGAACAATAAGTGATAAAGAGCTACCATAAGCTCCAATTTCTATATTTGTTCTATTATTATTATTAACTAGGTAGATTAACTATGTATAGTACTCTTCAACTAACTACGCAGATTAAGTAAAAGACCCGTACAGAAGGTCAAGCCTTTTTTTACTTTTTACCTTTACATTTTGCAAAGTTCGCAAAGTTCGCAAATAGATTAATACCTACGTAGGGTTTCCGGACGATGTTAGTTTTGAGTATCATAATCCGCTATGCCAATAGTTATTCGGTTATCGTTTTAACTTTCTAGCTTCCCGGGATTACCCATCTAATCGGTAAGGCCGCTCAAGGCACGAGCCATTCGTTCATCGTACTACATATCATAATAGACGGAGACGGCGTCTTCTCTAAACCGCGCTGGCTTCGAGAATACCGTAATGTATCACTACATGTAACTAGTACACATCGACATGTAATAGCCTCTAGCTGATCCGCCTAGTGGTACTTGGGCGCGAACACACGCACTATATACCTTGTAATAGAGGTTGATACGTATGTAAGTACGGTAACTAGTTGACATGTAAAAGTTTATTTCTTATGTACCTCGGTCCCATGGAAAAGGCGTCTAAATATTAAAACATCCCGAACATTCTCTCTTTTTGACCTTTTACGCACGCCGCATCTTGCAGCCACACGCAAAGTCTTGCTACTGCCAGAACAAGCCGAATACATATCAGATCAGCTTTTTTTTTTGTTTTTTTTTTAATAACCTGCCAACATCTCTCAATTTTGTCTGAACTTGCGGTAAGTCTCCGTTGCCCGCATATACCATTGAGCTTGGCCGCGCGTATCAAAGTCTGTATGTAGAGTGTACCCGTCCGCATACATAGGATATTAACTTATAGGCTAGCTTTCTTTTGTCTCGGATCATCGCTCGGACCTCACGTAGTGCTATTAAGCTACCCCACGTGTTAAGACTACATATAATTAATGTAGTCTTTATTGTACAAGTATAACTAATCAAATATAATGCATAAACCATCTCTACATACATAGTACGCGAGGTATGTGGCTTGACAGTACGTACTTATGGATATGAATCTACATTCAGCAGCTTTGGCTGATCAAGAGAATCCCCTGTCATACATATGTACTTGTCCAGTCCGGGACTGCTTTTAAACGATTTTAGATCACGGCCGTGTTTTGTTCCGGTCCACAATGTCAAGTCCGCCGTACCCGGAATAAGGCTGCCCAGATTTTCAACAACTATTTACGGGCTATACAGATCACTCCATAACTATCCACCGCCAGTCATGTTCTGCATCGTAGATCTTGGCTTATTAGAGATGTTGCCTTGGAAAGAACATGCCCCGAATTCTTTTTAAACTGACGAATCTGATGCTGGCTCAGGGGTTTACTTAGCTAGCCTTGCAATCTGCCCCATATTCCATCCAATAATCCTTAGCGTCGTCAGCGGGCCATGCTTTCAGGGGTTCAGAGCTCGAAAACCTCGAAGCGACCGGTAGCCCGGAGATCACTGATCAGATCTGACATGCGAGGCCGGATACTACCACCCCCTATATCATACATATATGCTTATCTCCTAACATAGATACATACATTTACAAAAGTCCATACATAGTAGGCTACTAACATACCTATCAGCTCCTATATTAGCTCCTAATTGTGAATGCTCAAGTACATATCCTTCCCGCTCAGACCAACGAAAACTTGAGCCCTGCTACATATGGGGGAGGCTCTAGTTTTAACGCTAGACGGACCCCAGCTAAAAAAAGATAAATACGACAATAATGGCAGAGGCTTATCAAAACCTGGATCGGGCATAAACAACTACTCCCGGGGACGGGGTTTAAATCTGCAACAAGCCCGCCCAGACAGCCAGAGGCGCAAGTGCATAACCAAGCTTAAAAATTGAGCAATCGGAGAGATTATTCACCAGCCCCTATTTCGCCGCCGACGTATGTAGTATTCGTCATCAAGCCTCTCGATCCTCCTTCGCGTACATACAGTAATTGATCTTCAAGAGGATCTACACAAACGAAATCAACCCTACGATTTAGTATATGCGCTCCTACAGCAACAAAGCCTTTGCAAGCTCCCTATACATGCCACTAGCGTCAACTACGTGCTCTGTTCTCGAGCTCTGTATGTACGGATCTAGAAGTTAGTAAGAGAACAAAATTCTCGGCCGAAGAAATTTGTATTTCACGAAAGCCTATCCGTAGTTCGAATATGATAAAAGGCCTAACCTAATCATTGCTAACTCATCCACACGAACGCGCCCACCAACCAATTCCACATTAATACATTGTTCAGCGCCCGAGACAATGGAGGCCTACGTGTTGGTAGTAGCCGCTAAGTCTCGTAAAGGGGCCCTTGGTGCATCCCTGGAACTGGAACGACAAGAGTCAGCATAACCTCTCTGACTAAATGGGAGACGAGAGATAAGACAGAGAGTGAAGTTTGACATACCGGGCACATCCTATTTCCTTGACCATGCACATTATCAATGTGCTGAGCCACGTGCCTCATATTCATGAAGCCGGCTTGCCCACAGCCGGGCCATCCGCACGCGTTGACGTGCCTAGTTAAATGGCGTGTCCAGTTCACCGCGTGGGACCCGCAC
This sequence comes from Daldinia decipiens, assembly GCF_022478715.1. Classification (NCBI taxonomy): domain Eukaryota; kingdom Fungi; phylum Ascomycota; class Sordariomycetes; order Xylariales; family Hypoxylaceae; genus Daldinia; species Daldinia decipiens. The sequence continues at coordinate 649,511 of NW_026054551.1, read as the reverse complement.
AATGGGCAGGTGAATTGCCCCTAGAAACGGTTATTCAAATTAGTTTCCTGCTTTACATATACAATCTATAGTTATAATATACTTACCACTGGGGGTGGAATGGCACGTAACTGAGCTAGATTACCGGGCAGTGGTGCCACGATAGGGGCAACAGCGGGAGCAACGGGAGCCACGGCGGCAGGCATAGGGCCAGCACCGGCGGGAACCACCGGCGCCACCGGCGCCATCGGTGCTACGGCGGCAGGCAAGGCTCCACCGGCTGGAACAACCGGGGCTGCTGGACCGGCTGCTGGACCGGCTGCTCCCATAGGAGCAATAGGGGCGGCTGGGACGGGAGGGGCTGCTGCAGATGACATCTTGTCTGGGAAAGGTCTGGCGAGGGGAGTTGAATGGTCGAGAAGGAAGATGAAGTAGACGATAGGGTGTCTTGGACAAGAGGTGATGAAAACGAGTGATAGATGATGTATGGACAATAACGAAGCCTGTGCGTATTAAAAGGCTGCAGGTAGGTGAAGTGAAGTGAAGTGCAGAAATGACAGTAGTAGGCAAGTATGAGACTCTTGTTTTCTGCTTGGGAAAGAAGGAAGAAAACCCTAAGCCTGAACTTTTAGTCAGTGCAGAATTTTCAAGGAAAGGTGGTGAGTGAATGGGCCAGGTTAGAAATTTTGGAAGGCAGTACCTAAAAGCGGAACTCTTTAGAATCTTTCATGGAACCTGCTTATGTAGGCAGCGAGGGGCCCATGTGTTAAGTCTTGGACAGCTGGGTGACAGGGCGAGGGGCGAGGGGCAAGGGGCGACGACGAGGATGGGGAGATGAGGGGACGCCAGGACAGTAACTGTGACGATGCTCCAGGCTAGCATCACAAAATAACAGAATATCGAATCTTAGCCGTGCTGGGCTTTCATAGAATCCTGCAAAGAACGTTGTGGTCATCAAATGGTATAGTCGGATGAGTGACGGCGTATACTGGTTGTTGTTGTTGTTGTTGCGTAAGAGGGCCTCAAGACCTGGAGTAATTCTGCCTTAGAAACGCCAGCTTGTGCGGTCCAGGATTTGTACAAGAGAGGTAAATCGTACAAGCCTGAACGTATCTAAATATGGGTTATAGGGGAAGGTAGACGATAGACGTTAGACGTTAGACGTTAGGGTCTTGTTAGTCTTGCTTTATGTCCCTTATAGACGGCGTCACATTTGTTGGCGCTTTTCAGTTATTAATTGTGTACGAAACTCACTGAACTAAGCGTTCTTATATCGCTTGTACTTATTCGAGTATACGCTCAGTCATTAAAAGGTAAAACATGTAACGTTGAGGTCTGTAAGTGAATCGGTTCAAATATAATTCATTCAGCCTTAAAATATAAGACCGATTTTATTCATAGAGCTGAGTGAGGAGAGAGTTTTGGTATTACGCAATTAAGTCTAATGTATATATATAATCTATAGTTGAAATGAGAATAAGGAGTGGCTATACATCCTACTATTAGAGAATTCAACGTGCCATAGGCTCAAAACGTGATGAAACAATATTTTAAATTTATAGTTAAGAAAATCTTATCTATTATCCTTACACACGTTGTGTTACATTATTTTAGACTATTCTCCAGTTGTCGTTACTCTTGGGTTCTAACATCATTAGAACTCGGGTCTTTTGTTTGTCGAGTTCGGAGTGACTGGACGGTAGGTTAGTATTCTCAAAAAGGCTTCTTGTTTCGAGATGTGCCCAAACCTTACATAAGTTCCCAGTCGCGTACATTGGGGTTATGTGCCCATAGACACTTCTGCATGGATTTCTGGTTGAATTCGTGATGGAAGTCTTGCACGTTGACGAAGCAAAGTGTTGGATGAACAAAACGCGTCGATGCCTTGCAAAGTTCAGATAATTGGCCATCTTTCAAAGCTGAGATTGCTTAATGACAAAATCAATAAATATGGTAAAGAAACTTACCGTAATAACTCATGTATCTTGGTAATGACCCCTAGGCCTTCCTTTACCCCCTAGATGAAGGCACCCGGGAAGAGACAAGGCATATTTAAGGGTTTGAGTGACGCTGTTTGTTTATGCAGGCAAAAGATTATAGGCACTGTCACCTAACTGAATAATGTGACCACCAGTAGAGGTCCAGCAGGGTTGGTGATTGCGGAAACATAGTGACCATCGATGCTCTTATTTGGTGCATGATGAATAGCCTCTTGGAGCAAAGGGCTCCAAGTCTCTAGCTCCGGTAAAAGCGACGATAAAGTTGCATTCGACACAGTAGACGACCAGGTTAAGAGTCTGTTGTGTTCGTATCATCTTCTTCCTAAAATATCCATTGACAACTTTACAACTAAATGATATGGTAGAAAGCAGACGCTGAATACCCACTTCAGTTGTTATTACCAAGGATCACGTCAGTTTTGGTAAAGGCAAGGATGCAATGGATCTTGTTAGCTTCCAGAGCAAGCAAGATGGGCCTTTCTAGGTTTCGAATAAACTCCTCTGCTACTGGTGCGTCCTTGAGGTGATCTGTTGAATATATTCCACGATAAATTACGAGGTCGGCTTTGAAGGCTCTAAGCGGATGTCCTAGTGTAAGAGAACTATAATAAGTTAGAAGTGTCGTTTGAAAAGAAACTAAGATGGAGCTGTGGTCTAAGTTATAAGAGCTTAGAAGATGTTTGAATGCCTAAAACAAACAGGAAAATGACAAGCAAAATAAACGGCACACATAACTTGTTAGACTTTATCCACTGAGATTTAGCCCTGATATTATCTAAATCTATAACAATATCGGCTGTAAGGCGGTGGCCATCAAGGGAAATAGCGATAGCGTTTCTATTGCTGATATCTTCTTCATACTTATTGATAATAACCCCATAGGCCATAGGAATATCGAGCCTCTTGCACTGACTGAGGAACATTTCGGTGAAGTTTCGACGACCGAAGAGTGAGTTGACTCGGAATGGATATGCACTGGTTAAAGCCACGCCTTCTCGATTCCATTCAAACTCTTGTGGTGGCACCATTGGTGTACCATCACGACCAGCAAAAACAATTTCGACTTCAACACCCTTCCTCCAGCCCTCTAGAGCTACTATCATACCGGCTACGCCAGCTCCAACAACCAAGGCTTTTGAACCTATAAGTGGATAGCGCAATACGCCATCAACAATAACATTCTCCTTACCGATATTCCAGTGGTGAATGTTGATGTGCCATTGGCAGACATTCTGACAACGTTGAATTTTTCTTGGTAGAATTAATATGGTAAGTTGTGTATGGTGATATTGATGGCAGAAATGGTGTTATTGTGTCTGGATGAACAGCCAGCACTTATGTGCTATAAGGCGTGTAACTAGGCGTTCCAAAGTCTCAACTAATAATACAAGATACCATACCTAGATATGGAGATCGCCACTGTACACAGCTTACGAGCATCGACCATCAACTTACATGAGTAGAGGTTGTTATCGTACCAAGATAGGCTGAGAGGCTCTACTCAATAGTGTGACTAACTTATACCTTTTACTATTATTTTCTTATATGTGAACTAGTTGTATAGGTACGCAAGCGGAATCTTGGAAGGTTACATCCCGGAAGGTCCGTCTTGTTTCTTTAGATAAAGCTTTATCCATGGATGTTGTTATAGGTAGATCATTTATCTACAAGGGTACGATTATGCCCTTTTAGGGTTTAGATTAATGCATTGTGTAGTTACGTAGGTACTTTGTAAAACTCGATCTAGGTACCTATAAAGCATATCATAGGTATCATATAGACTTATGTTATATTAATTGGCACTTTCAATAAGATGCGAACAATAGTTGATACTATATACCTGACGACCTATAAACAAGACGTAGCTAGGTTAAATAATTGCTGTCGAGAAGGGCAACGATAGGTATACTTGGTGCTGATAACGAGGATGATCTGAGGTAAAGACTTCTAGGTCCTGAGAATACTTAGAGAATATATAACAAGTTGAAAGACCTGGTAATATTAATGTATGAGGCTTCCCTGTTTATAAGTACTAGTATGCATGCGCGCTTTATACATACTGTATCTTGAATTTATTGCTTACTATGATAGTATATGACTAACTAATAAACTGGGAATTGGAGTGGTATATGATCTATAATCGGCGCTAACATCGGCTGAAGTCTGCGCTGATTGCCCTTCCGTATCTACCCGGAGAGTCCCCCCTACTGTATATCCTGTTATAAAGATATAACTACTTAATATATAGTTAGAACTTTCTACAAATCTAATTGGAGCTTATTATTCCTTTATCGAGTTTGTACCCCGCGACGCAATCTTTTTATCTGGAGCGCGTTTGCTTAAGCTTAAGCCTCCCGCAGAGAGAAATTCGGCAACACGAAAGAGCTAACCCAGGTCCGTCCGTACGCTTCTTTTACAATATACTCAGTTTTAGTTCACTGTTCCCTGGCATAATATACAAGACACGCCCAAACTCTCTAATCATGACCGAGGCGCGAATCTCGGTGCTCTGCAGCGGTAATGGGTCAAATCTACAGGCGCTCATTGATTCATGCGCCTCTGATGCGCCTGATAGCATACGAGGCAAGATCGTGAAGGTGACGGTGAATAGGAAAGGAGCATATGCGGTGAAGCGGGCTGAGAAAGCCGGCATTCCTACGGATTACTTTAATCTGGTCAAGGACGGATATCACAAGCTCGGCGAAAAAGACGCAGCCGTGCTCAAGGAAGCAAGGCTAAAATATGACGCCGATTTGGCAGAGAGAATACTGCAGGACAAGCCAGATCTTATTGTTCTGGCAGGCTGGATGCACGTCTTGACGACGAATTTCTTACGTCCGATCAGCGCTGCTGGTGTGCCGATTATCAATCTCCATCCCGCTTTACCAGGTGTGCATCGAAGTTCACTCCAAATAGGCTTTGACTTATTCTAACAACGGCTGTCATAGGAAAATATGACGGTGCGGGTGCAATCGATAGGGCATACGACGATTTCAAGGCCGGAAAGCTCGAGGACAATACAACTGGCATAATGATTCATTATGTTATTGCTGAAGTCGACCGCGGCGAACCTATTTTGGTTCAGAAGATCAAGATTGAAGAGGGAGAGAGTCTACAAGATCTCGAGCAGAAGATCCACGGATATGAACACGAATTAATCGTGAAAGCAACTGCGCTGCTAGCGGAGAAAATATATACTACAAAGGCATCCAACGGTGTTGGCCTATGAGACCAGAACGAAAACGCAGGGCCTGTCGGTATTTAGGTAGAAGCTGCTTTGGCCCAGCCGAGTGAGTCTATTGAAATTCCTGCCGCTTGGAAGTGCGAAATCGGTGTTACATATGTACATGCATGTATGCAGCTAAGGTCCCGGGATGCGAGTGAAGTTATCCGGGGTGAGGAAAGGTAGACGAGACGGGCCGGAAATACTACGAATTGTTTCAATCGTAAAACGTATTTGGAGCTTTTTGCGGAGGATGGAACCCCTTTCAACCAACCAGACAACCAGGAGGTATCGGAGATAAACGAGAAGTAAGGGGACCGCCGATCAGAGTGGTTTTTTCACAATATGTACAGTCAGATAAGGGTTCAAAATAGGGGACTACGACGTTAAAATCATCCCCAAGCCCCCCAAGCCCTTCCAAGCCTGCAGGATCAGAGGCCTCAGCACTTGCAGCACCAAGACGAATGATGCAAATGCTGGACTAAATGTCTTGGCAAACTATGCTATTTGCAGTAAGATCGGCTCTACTCCCGTATTAGTCTTGTACAGTGTACGCCACTGTACGCAGCTCTTAGCCTCAAAATTAACGACTTCCCGGCGTTTACAGGGTTCTTAGATGCTACGCAGCGCTGCAACTCTCAAACAGGCCCCAGAATAACGAGTGAAATAAATCATAATACATACATGTCCATCCATAGGTAGGTAGTTACATGTTATGTTAATGTTTGGTACATGTAGGATTCAATTCTTAAATATGTACTTAGTAATGCATGTTTCCTACTTTTCGAAGTTTCTTCTTCTTCTTCTTCTCTTCTTCGTTGCTGTTGTTGTCTACTTTGGTCTTTGGTCGTTGGTCTTTGGTCATTGGTCAATTCTTATTTTTGGGAAGCCAATTAGCAAACAGTCAATCCATACATACCTACGTTAACCAAGATTCATCCGACTTTGCTAGTCTAAGTCGAGAAAGTCTAAAATCGAGGCAGTGCCGTCCAGTTCAATTCTACACTAACCCATACGGTAGCTGGTGACCTACCTACATTTCTATTTCCACTCTTCCTTTACTCAAACTACCTCATACTACCTCATACTACATATTTCTACTCATCTACAAATACTCCTGTAAGGTCACCAAGCATGTCTTCTTTGGATAACTCGGTCTCGGACCCGCGTCGAGGATTTGTTCCCTTCAACCGCGGTTCTTTTCTACTTTCCCAGGATGAGAATCCCTCGCCAGCATCACCGCACGGCCCTAGCACGCTTACCCATCTGCTTAAGAGTCGTTCCCATACCTCATTACACAACTATGGCAGCACCTGGCGAGGTGCCGTGCCCAACCTCTTAGATGATGAGGAATCCGGCCTACTACCGTCTATGTTCTCTCGTCCCCCATCCGAACCCGATGATGAAGCCCACCGCCGGTCGCAAAGCGAAGAGCGTCGACTCCACCAAATACTCCATAGTTCAACTATGCGCTCTATGCTGCTTATTGGCAAGTCGAACCCTCGATATAACTGGGCGCGCTACTGGAAGACGGAAGAACAGTTGAATGAGATGAGGAAGCCATTGCGCGAATACTACGAGCGCACCAATTATTTGGTACAGCAGTATCTCTACATTGATCGTTTGCTCGACAGCAGTCTGCCCCATGATCTACTCAACGAGTATAACGATCTACCTCATCATTCGTTCAAGGATGTGGATATCCCGGCTACTATTTCGGAGGAGCAATCAAGCGGTGCTAGCGTCACCAAAAGCAATAACGGAAGTGGCCAGGGTGGCGAGGACCTGCTCGGTCCTATAACCCCCCTCACGAATTTCTCAAGCCCTCAAAATGTTACCTTTTCGGATGGCGAGGCGGGTGGCGACAGGGATGTGGCGGCTCCAGGTGTAGTCGTAACGAAGAAGGTTAAGCGTACCCCGAAGGACATTTACCGTGCTACTGAGACTACGCCCCTATTTGTTAACGACGAGGAAGAGGATGGTCCCAAGCCCGAGGTTCCATGGCTAGAGGAAGACGATGAATTGGACAGTGGCGACAAGATTGTGACGACAGCCATTTATGTTAACTTTACGGCAAACGTGCTCTTGTTAGCGGGCAAGATTGCTGTCGTCGTTTCAGTATCGTCCATGTCAGTATTAGCCAGTTTGGTTGATGCGGTGTTGGATTTCTTGTCAACGGTCATAGTGTGGACGACTACCTGGTTGATTTCCAGACAAGACCAGTACAAATACCCTGTTGGCAGACGTAGATTGGAACCTTTAGGTGTTTTAGTCTTCTCAGTCATCATGATCACTTCTTTCGTTCAGGTCGCGCTGGAGTCGATACAACGACTGGCGTCGCCTAATCACGAGTTGGTTGAAGTGTAAGTAATTACCTCATATGGCCATATCTGACTGAGCTAACCCTATTTCTAGCGGCATACCGGCCCTCAGCATTATGCTTGGGACGGTCATCATCAAGGGACTGTGTTGGTTATGGTGTCGGTTGGTCAAGAACTCGAGTGTTCAGGCTTTGTAAGTGCTCTCGACGGCTGGTATCATCACACTCGTATGCTAATAATATGCAGAGCTGATGACGCAATGACGGATGTGATTTTCAATACGGGATCCATCCTCTTCCCTATAGGTACGTTTCGTGAGACTAACTTGCCTACCGACTTTTGCTAACTAATAGTAGTTGGATTTTACGCCAACATATGGTGGCTAGACGCTCTAGGTGGTCTTGTTCTGTCACTGGTCGTCATCTTCAACTGGTCTAGAACATCGCTGCAACACATTAAGAATCTAAGCGGGTTCTCGGCAACCGCCGATCAACGGAACATCTGTAAGTCTACCTTTCCCTCCTCTCAACTGATATTCTAACTAACTTGTCAATAGTACTTTACCTCACAATGCGTTTCGCGAAGACGATCAAACAGATCCAGGGCCTGAATGCCTACCACTCGGGCGATAAACTAAATGTCGAAGTTGATATTATCTTGGACGCATCTACCACGTTACGGGATTCCCATGATCTTAGTGAAAGTTTGGGCTATGTGCTAGAGTCAGTTCCAATTGTGGATAGAGCATTTGTCCATGCCGATTACGCGAGTTACAATCTGCCTACACATATGGAACAGCAGTGCAACTGAAAACCTTAAGGGGATGGTCTTGGTTAAGAGTAGGAAGTGTGTCTAATTTTGACAAGGAAAATTGTTGCATAGCTCGGTTTGTTTCATTTCAGGCTCGGTAAAAGAAAAAGGTCGTAGTGATTTCCACCGGCGATAGTATAGTGTCCTATATTAAGTAGCAGGCTTTATGCCATTACAAGATACCTTTTGGTCATGTGGTCAATCTGACACATAGCATTTTGTCAGCATAGCAAATCCGAGATGTTTTACAATTGCTTTACATGCTATTTACGTGTTCGCTATCTGCTTTCTCATCGCGTAAACGGATTACATTTGGGGACGCTTAGTCGCGATTCAGGTGTATAATACTGTTTATTGGGCTTAGTTAAAAGAGATGCCCACTGTATACTAATTTAGATAACTACTACCTAACCTTGATGATGTAATTCCAAGTACACGGTGCTTTAAGGATGAATGTGCCAAATTCATTTAATACCTAATCCCTGAAGCGGAAACTAAACCTTCAAGTAAACTACCTACTGCGTCGACAAACTAATTTAGTTGATCGCTATGCTTTTGGGGAGTCTTAGACCGGAGATAGTGTGAATTCCAGATAAACGTTAAAGATACACTGTATTCTCACTATAAGGAGTTGCTTATAAAATATATCTCTTGCCAATTGTAACTTTGACGGGGTGGCTTATACGTTCTTGTTAGTCTTTACTCAGTGATTGTCCTAGGGAATCCTCTCATGCTCAGCGATCAACTTATACAATCTTAACAGGTAGTGATGTATGCTTGATATCTATCTGTTACTTACTACTTACACATCAGTTGTACTTGAGCTTATCTTTAGGTTTTCCTAACAACGTATTCCTTAACTACTAAATGCTACTATAACCTAAGCGTGTAGTCTTTTTGTTCTGGCTTATATACTAATATTTTGAGATTATGGTTTCATTTAACTATAGACATTAATTTAACACATTGTTAAAACTTAAGGCTACTTTCATTAGTTAAGGCTAAACTTTACATAAAGTTTACAGGCTTCTTTTAAGCCAAATATAATGTTTATATTAATAAAATAATATTTAAATGACCGACTTTGGATATTTATGCTAGGGATCTTTCTATTACTTAATCAACTGTACGTTTATATAAGGGGATCTATTGAACATACCACTACATCAAACAGGAATTTTTGTAATAATGTATATGCTATCACAGTATATCTGACAGGATCTCTCTATTGTATGTACTATATAGCTAACTTACAACCTCAGCCAACACACTGGTGTTCACATTTAGATCCACGGCACTATGATATAACAGTTCGTACCCTCAGCATAGTTAGTTACAGGCTTCCCAATTTGAAATAGCTAGTGTTAGGTTTTTATCCTCATAAAAACATAAAAGCTACACATTTTTCCTACTTGGTGGATTGTTTAAGTTAGCATATAGCAAATGTGCATGACTTTATGAGACAGAAAATGGATAAGTTCTAAAAAGGCTTGGATAGAGAAACCCACAGTGAAACATTTCACTTCACATCTATCACATGACATTGAACCAGGGCTGCTCTGCAACACACCGTGGCAAAAAGTCTCATCATTGAAACTTCTTTGTAGCCTTTCTACGCAAAATAAAAGGAACTAGGGACATATGGCTCCACGTAGCATTGTCCTTGGGTACCTAGGTAACCTAAGGTCATAAGGGGTAAAACGGAGCAGATGTACGTAAGTATATTGCTGCTGTGGTGATATCACTGGATTTTCCATTTAATGACAGTTCGCCTCGTTATTTTACGTCAAGGCTACTTTGCCGCAGATTTACAACTCTGAGTACAATAGACTACAGATGAACTACTCTCCCATTTTCGTACATGAACGAGACGACTGAGAGCTCATGTATTATTTAACATCAGAAAGCCTTTTTAGTTTACTATTTCGCAATAGCTAACTGTCTAATCTATACTCATATCACAAGGCCAGGCCTACCAAGAGGTACTTTGTAAAAATGGCCTTTTACTTGGCTTGTTTTAATAAACAAGTCCGTATTGTCTGTCATAAATGCACATTAAACTACAACAGAGGACACTACACTGCCAAATGCCTTACATATGTAGGTAGATCTGTAGCCTTGTACTTTGTAGCTCTGTTTCCGGGGTATCCAGAAGTGGTTTTGTATTCATAGGCTTCAATTGTCGTCCAATTTAAGACAAGCTTGCCTACAATGCCGTTCCCATTCCTGTGAGAGAAGGGACATGGAGGGAGTAAAGGACGTCCATCTCTGTTCTTTCCCTGGGCTTCAAATCGTCTTCTTCTAACGGAGAGTCTTATTGCCAACATCTCCTTGTTCAGACTCGGGTGATGGTGTGTGCGTCAATTTCACTTACATACGCCGACTAAGCACAAGTAGGCAACTCGCCGAGTCGGGGAGGTCGACGTCAAGAATCTGCCACTTTGCTTTGTCGTCTTGAACGAGGTTGGCCCATGAACCTGTGGGCCTTGTTGGATTCAATATTCCAACTTCTGCTCTCGCGTCTACCTTCCTAAAAAAAACACTTTTATATACCTCCTTCTCGAGCCAACTTTTAACATTCTTTTCCGATTTCCTCCTAGCTTGATTCTCGACATTTTCTACAATCGTTTTCTCTTTCAACCTTGATTTCTAGATACCCATTTCGCCATCTATATCATGGCGTCCCTGCAAATTCAGAGTGCTTATACATTCCTCGCATTCCCTGCCGAGCTCCTAGACAAGATCGTCTATGAGTTATCCCAGACAGACTTATACTACTGGTCCCTAACCTGCACCAAATTCTCAAAGAGGATCCTGCCGATCTTATACAAGCTAGACCTGGGAATAGACCCGTACAAGAAAGATCGTGAGGAACCCTACGGATGCTACAGATCTCTAGCATGGGCATGTCAACAAGGAATAAGGGGTACCTTCGAAATGGCACGCAAATCGGGAGCAGATCTAAACTATTTCTTCGAGCTTCAGTCCGGATTATTAGACCAATCATTTCTATCTCCTTTGCAAGTTGCGCTCGTCTATGGACACGAAGATCTCGCCGAGTGTCTTATTGAGGCTGGGGCAGACGTTACTGCTATCGCCTCCTGCAACGGCAATTATTCGGCTATGCACTTTGCAACATCCGTCTCGATGGTCAACCGATTACACGCTGCTGGCTGGACCCCCGAAATTCATCGCCTTCATGTGCCTTACAGATCTGTGATATGGTGGATGCTACAGAGAGGCGCGGAACTTGACGCTATGGAGGCTGCCCTCGACCTTGGCGTCTCCGTTGACGATGAAGGCTGTGGTCTTTCGATGTTGCATGCTTGCGGGGCCCATAGACTGGACGTAGTGCGTCTCCTACTAAGCCGAGGCTTTCGCTTTGAGGACCAGTCTATTCTTGAAGAAAACTCAGTAATCGGCATTCCAGGAGTATGCGAGCAACTCTGTCTAACACTCGCGCTCCAACGTGCTGTACTTGAGACGAGGGATGCATCCAACACGACAGAATTGATCCGACTGCTTCTCGAGGTGTACGTAAACTCCGGAAAATTAGACTATCGCAGCGAGATTACCTGGCTGGTCTTGGCGACAGGCTCTGGCATACCACTTGCAGTGCGCTCTCTCCTTTGGGATTCCCTGGTCGTCCAATGTGGTCTACCGCAGAGCTCCGATCTTGCAGAAACTTGGGAGAAGGAGACCGTTGGTTATATTATGGATATGTTACACGACATCTTGACCGGTGACGACGGCGTCGTAGAGCTTCTGCACGGAAACCTCAGGTCTATCCTTCGGTCTATAGGGTTCTGTCTTCGGGCCGAGGGGGGCTTCGACTGGGTCCGCGTCCAGCCTCTAGTCAAGACGTTGATACGGGGGAGCCACGAGCACATCGATATCGTCTGTACGTATCCGACCCACTTCACGAACCTCTATCTCAGTAAGAATGACGAAGCCCTCACGCTCGAACTTATCGGTATCCTACTCAAGAACGGCGCAGATGCGGAGGCTAAGCTTGGTGACGAGGAGTACGGCGCGGATCTGTTGCACCGTTCTGTTGGCATAGGGGCCATCGGACGAGTAAAGGTGCTCACCGATTATGACGCTAGAATCGACCCCCCTACCTTACAAGAGATGGAGTATCCGATCATGTTCGTACGAGACGATTTGGACGAGGAATTGCGGATTAAAATGGACAAGGCACAGAAAGAAATTGCCCAATTTCTAAATCTGAAAAGGAAGGGGTTAAGAAAGAAACCTGGTAGTTCGTAACGTGGTATTGGTAAGTTATGGGAGTGGTGATATATGAATTGGGACTGGTTGTTGCATGGCACGTCACGAATATAAGGCAAATGGGCACCATACTTGTATGTAGGTGGTTCAATTAGCACAATCAGAAACATGTGGTATGCTACAAAATGTCTTTATGGCTACGTAGAGGAAACGTGTAGATGGGACCTGGATCAACCATCGTATATATAAATTGTGTAGTCGCTGACAGTCGCAATTTAGCACGGTTAAGGACGAACTCTTAGATATTCTCCTTGACACGAAGAAAATTCAACGGTATGTAAGAAACGCTATTTTTGCGCGAAGAGCATTCCAATTATATTAGGTTAGGTACTTATGTTTATGGAGATACATGCGAGATACCCAGACCGCGAATATATCTATGGCAAAGAGCTTCTAGCTATATTGATAACCAAATCGCATATACGCTCTCACAATATATATAGCAAGCAACTAACCTTTCTTTATTAACTACCTACGTGTTAAGGATTTAGTATATATAGTATAGTTAGAATGTACCTGTTGATGGTTAGATGGTGAGGTTCCTAAGCAAATTCGAAGAGTTCGTCCGTATTACGGGAAGACGAGGACAGTCAGAGACGACCAGGAGCGATGGAAAGACGGCTAATATCTAAACAGTGATTCCGGGGCTCTAGTTGTCAACACGACGATGAAAATCCCTTGGGGGGGAATTACAGATATATGGTAGAATTAGAGTCGACGAGATTTAAATAATGAAAAGGGGGAGAAAGGAGAAGAAAAAAAAGAAGCTCCCTCTTCAACGCCCAGCCAACTGTTATTCTTTTTCACCGACAGTCACTACTGCGCGCCCTACTTTCGCTGCGGGTATTTCTTTGCGGCCGTGCCGGTCCTCGCTAGGTAATGAGAGTTTTACCATCGGCAGGGGTCACATCTGGCCGTATCTGGACTCAGTTGAGGGTCGCTAAACCCCAAGTGTGTGAATCGAACTGTGGCCTCTAGGTCTTAGCCCCCCTCAGTTTAGGTGCCTAGTCAATTCGACCAACTGGTCTCCGGTGTTAAAGGTCTACTTGTCTTTAGACATTATAAAGCTTCCAATGGGTGGGGGGGGAGGGGGTGAACTGTTGCCGTGCTGGGCAACCAGGTGGCGTGTCTGGCAGCTGGTCATGTGGTTGAGTGTTTGCTTGACAACCAAGGTACGTGCATTTTACACATCAGGAATATTTTGACGCATAGATAGGTAGGTACCTAGGTAGCTTAGGCTCTAATTAAATCGCATAAAAACCTATTCATAGCCTTCTGTAAAAGCCTAGCTTTCGTTAGGTCATATGTACGCAAGCTATCTTCACTTGCTTATGATGACACCCGTACTCGCTTAAATAATATTCCATATAAATATGCTGTCAATCAACTTGTCTCAGGACAATAATCAAAATCCTATAGACTTCGCTTATCGCGGTTGTCACGAATACAATGCGCTTCAATGTCAAGCTCTCTAGAAGTGAATGGTAGATTTGTGAAGCCTCTTAAAACTTTTGATTACTGTGGAGGGATTTAAATGGTATTGTCTATACCTACTAGCCGTATCAAATAAGGATTCGTCTAGAGAGACGTCGATGTTATAATTGCTATGATAGACCAAGACTGATAGTAGCGGAAAGGTAAAAGGAGGGCGGGCCGTGTAACACGACTGGTATGTCCGTGACCGTATAGTAGCTCAACCCCCATTGGTCAATTTGCCAGTAGCTGGACGAATTCGGTAAGTTCTAGTAAACTACCTCCCACCCCCGGCTTCGGATTAATTATTTGACAGGCCGGGAGGTTAGGGGTAAATAGGGGTAAAGACGAACTAATGAAAGTTCCAAGGCTCTTTTAATTCACGGCTCACTATGCAACACACTATTTTCAATGAATAGCTACTGTATATAGTTTATGTAAAACAAATGTAAATTCAATTCAAGTCTAAACACTAAAACATATGCAAGAATCATCATATCCATACTACAAAAACACAACAAGGCTGGAAATGGTGAAAGCGCTAACCTACATATCTCAGACCAATTTCACCCCGAGCCAAGGACAATGACCTACCAAGCAAAGGCTACCTACCCACTCAGAGATTCGGATGATATCCAGTTTCTACACCCCGTCACCTGGGCGGGCCACGCTCCTGCTCCCGCCTCCGAATTAAAGCAGCATCAGCGAACAACCCGACATCCTCGAGCAAGTCGCAAACATCATACCTATCCTCTTCCCGGTAGTCTGCAGGATCGTAAGTCCTGTTGGCCTTAGCCGCCTTGATAGCGATATCGCGCTCCTCCTGCTCTATAAGCCTGTCCAGAACGGCCAGGAAATCAACAGGGCTCGCGCGTCGTGCGAACCGCACAAGTCCCGTCGTGACGCGCGCCCACGTCGAAATCCACTTGGCGTCGAGCGTCCCCGCCGCCTCGCGGAACTCGATCGTGCGCGAGTTCGCCGACATGAACCCCTCCTCCCTGTCGTCTGTCAACGCCGGCGCCGAGTAGTGCTTGAAGTTGTAATTGAGGCGGCGGCAGAAGGGGCCCTCGAGCAGCGTCGCGACGGCCACGGCCGAGTCGCAGGCCGCGAGGTTGGCGATGCCTTGGATTCCCGAAGTAATGGGGTGCGCCTTGATTGCTGCCGAGTTCTCGTACCTGAACGCGTTGGAGAAGATGGGGTCGTTTTTGGCGTCCTCGCCGGCTGGGTCCGGGACGGGGTTGAGTATTGACGGAACCCAGCCGATGCGGTCCCACATTGCGTCGGGGACCGTGACGTACTTGGCGACTTCGCACTGGTAGAGGGCTGTGATCTTGTTTACATCGTGGGGGCGCATCTTCGGTGGCCAAGACTCGTCCTCGTCCTCGGACTCGACGTCGACGGAGGGGGGGGAAGGACTGAACTGTGTGTTGGAAACCCTTTTTAGTGGCTTAGGTGACGAATCGTTAGATGACTCGTTAGAAGATGGGATTTTGGGTAGAGGCTCTGGGTTGGGATCGAGAGGGCTGGACTTTGGTTCAGGGGTATCCGGGGAAGATGATAAAGCGATCGTGGTGGTAGGAGATGGTGTAGGGCTAAAATCAAAATGCGGCGGTGACGGCATGTCGCGCTGATACTGGGAATATGGAGAGTCGGCGCGGGATCTAAATTTCTCGAAGAGACTCGAGATACCCTCGTTCGTCTGTATGGCTTCATTGTATTCAGAGAAGCTGGGGCGATCGTCATCTTTATCTGGTTCCATTAGCTCGACTATGTTTTGCCACTTTCTGATGATATAGGGCGAGTCGATCCGCTCTTCCTTCTTCGGTCTTGGCTTTGAGAGTATGGGGCCAACGGTAGATGATGCTAGGAAGAAGTTGTTAGCACTTGGATCGTATTGCCAACCGAAACGCGCAGCTTCGAGATATGGCGCGCTCGCTAGTAAAACTTTGTAGAATTTCTCATCATCTATGTCCTTGATACTACTACCATACATAAAGGCACATTGTGCGAGAACCACAAGCTGTATCTGGTCGAACGTATCAAGTTCGGTGGGGTTTGTGGTTCCGAAACGGTCTTTACAAAGGAAATGAACATGTTCGATGACTTTGGTATCCTGCAACGCATCCCAGCGAATCCAACCTATATTCCTGTGTAGTGTATGATCCTCGGGGGGTACATCTTTCTCCCGTTCCTGTTCGCGTAGGTGACGTCCTATAACCTCCACTGCCTCCCAAGATGGTAGAAGGGAAGGTTCTGGGTCGCTGGGAGATTGATCTGGTGAGTCTTCTGTCGATGCATTACCAATATCGTCTCTTAACGTTATGAATGGACCTACACGATTACGCCACTTTGCGTATGCTTCCCATCTCTCCACGCTGCCAAATGCCTCTTCCTCCCTAGTGGTATATGAAAATTTGGTTATTGCTATGGGGTCATCGGTTGACAACCACGAGTCCAACTCCTTTCGGACATCTTTGCTGGTAATTCCTTCAGTAGCTAGTCGGCTATGGTAGCGAACACTTGCGGAATATGAGTGAACCCTGCGCCACGGGGGGTGTAGACGTGAGAGAATCGGATCAGCAGCCCAGAGGAACATACCTAGTCTCCTGATTTCCTGACCTGTGAAGAAATCTGTTCCATTCCCGATGTGAACGTGGAAACCACATGTCGGATTGACACGGAGGCGGTAATTATATGTGAGGACGTTGGTAACGTACTCAATCTCCTTAAACGACTCGTCCGTTGCCCATAACGCTGGGCTTTGGATTTCGATAGCTTGCCACTTGTATTTATCTATGAACCTTTCCCCAAGACTACTATCCAGAGCGACGTTCCATTTCTTTTTCTCACGAAGTCGATAAGGTGACTCGTCCCTCGTCGAATCTGCCGACGCAGTGTAACTACTCCTAGCTTCAGAAACAGGAACCCCATTTGCCCTAAGAGTAGCGCGAATGCTTTCCCTGATTTCCATCGTGGCTTTGTAGTTAGAGGTATCGACTCGTAGTAGAGGGGGGAGCAAGTGAGCTTCGGTTTCATTCGGATCAGGCTCATTATTCGGTAAATAAGCTACCAGGAATTCTAATTCTATACCAAATGAATGACAAGTGCCGACTGGTACGGTGAATTCATTGGAGCTCGCCATCTCTGGGTTTGATATGTCGAATACAACGCCGCTCAAGGCGATCTTCCTATAAATCTTCAGATAACCTAACGAGGCTTTTGTCGGACCTTTGATATCGTTTATGCTCGCTGCTCGGTATGAGATAGTTGACCATTGCATCAAATCACTTCCGGAAGGATCTTGCGGATACAAGTCAAGTTAAGAGCCAATATATTCATTTTCCATGAAAGAAAAAACAATAGCTTTGTGTGTGTGTACCTCACCTTTCCAGAAACAAAGGGGGCGGTGACACAATCCATTGGACAAGTGTCAAAAATTCATATTAGACCGGGTCGGTTTCTCAAAGAGCCAATGGCACCATTTGATGGATTTTATTGTTCTGTCTCTGCTATAGCTACCACAGCTCATAGTTTTTATTAGCCTTACTAACCAGAGTCGCGGCGTGGCTAATGCTAGTACTTTACTCTCAACAGCTTCCTCAAACATTAGTTTCCATCGACGTATGCTTGCTCATCAATACTCGAATCGTCTCCTCGTGAATTAGGGTTGTCACGTACAACATGACTTGGGGTATAGGGGGGAGTGCTGCTAATATCAAAATATAAGGGGGAAAGGAACGGCGGCCACCAAAATAATTATTCCGTATCAATAACTATACATGCTGTCGAATCCGGCAACCATGAAACTTGCGCCTATATTCGTTCCTAGAGCATGTAGGCGAACATGCCGAGAGCCACAGCAGCGGCACCATTTCCAAGATATTGAATATGGGTAGGGACGGCAGCAGCCTCGGAAGACGAACTCGGAGCGGCGGAGCTGGCGGGAGTAGCAGTCCCGCTAGGAGCTGCACTAGAACTGCTAGTCGAGCTCACGCTGCCCTCTCCCTTGTGCTTGTCCACATCTTCCGTGCCACACTTGTCACCAAATGTCGATGTGCAGTTCTTTTGGCCGGCAGCGTTGTTCTCGTTTTGCGTGATGCAGTCACTCTGAAGTCTTTCGCAAACGAACTATGGAGAGGAATAGTTAGTATACCTTCTTAGGTTGCAGCAGTAGAAACTGCCTAAGTGGAGGAAAACTCCTACCCAAGGCACCGTGTTCATGAATTCATTCATATCCGGCTCATTGCCGCCCTGGCAAACGCACTGGAAATCCAGAGTATCCTACATCATTATTAGTTATGCGCTTAGCTGTATACTAACACTGGCTGCTAGAAACTCACCACCGAACATCCGTTCTGTACTACTGATCCGCAAATCGTGCTGCAACTGTCTTGCTGCCCTTGACACCAGTTGACTTCGGAGAATGATCAGTATCAGGCACCAACATCGCGACTCAACGAGAACTTACCGCGATCGGAGATGTCGACTTCAGTAGGATCGATCTTAAAGGTCGAGTTTGAATTTGCTTGAGCAGAGACGAGGGCAAGGGCGGAGAGCACCACGGCGGCAGCGCGTGTGTTGACCATGTTTGCGATCGAACGGCGTGTATAACTGATAGATGCCGAATTGACTGCTGTTCGAGCCAAAACCTGCAGATAAATAAATATCTTATCGAGAGTAAAGTTTTTGCGAAACGTGGATTGGATAGGTAAGAAGAGATGATGTGACTATGGATTGAAGGAGAAGATGGAGGAAGATTTGGAGAGTTGTAGGATGAAGTGCGATACAAGCCGGGATGGGGTACGTAATAAGACGGAGATGGTGTGTTGATGTATGGGTTGTACCTGAATTTATTGGCCGGGGGGTGGACAGGGAGGTATTGTCCGTAGAGTTAGGATGTTTAGTATTTGTTTGATGAGGTCCCTCTTCGGATAGCTGGGTAGGTATGTATGAAGGAAAAAAAAGTCTAGACGGCCGGAAAGAAAAAAAAAAATGACCATAGAGACAAATAGAATACGCATTTGACCGACGAAGCTCACGATAACAGACCCTAATTTATCCAATCAGCTTTCATTATTCCTACAAGGATATTTTCCTTTGGAACTGACCGGCGTTGCTGCAGCATTGGTGCCGCTTGCCGAGAGTACCTAGTGTCTTCGCTAGTGCCATATCAGGCCAGAAATTTGGAACGCCAAGAATCAAGTTTTACGGGTAAGCCTAGGTACCTAACCTTAGATAGGGAAGGTTGAAAAATATATTAAGCCAATTAGCAGTCTGCTAGCCTTCTAACTCTTTCCCTATTCGGTTAGCCCACTTTAATTCATCGGCATTGCTTTTCGCTAGTTATCACTTTTCATAACTGCGAAGATTTGTCTGACAGGCTCAGTCGCCAATTAAGAATTACGAATGATATATAATTCACGTCATCTTGCCGAAATTGACTTTATAATCCCCATCTTATTTCCTATCTAGAGTACGAAGCTGTGTTTAGTTCAGATCCATTACGAAGAAAGTAAAGTATCAGTCTATCCTTATGCGGTAAGCGTCCATAACAGCAATGCAGCTTCTTCAGCGTCTACTTCGTATCGCCGCGTTAAAATATTTGGAGTACAGCATGCGGGGTTTATGCAGACGGGATTGGACAGGATCTCCAATTAGTAAGTACGCCTTAGGTACATACCTCTTAAGGGGGTGCTTTGGGATGGAGGTTACTCCGAAGGTATTTAGTCAGGTACAACCTACCATGGCCATACAACCAACCCATGTACAAATGAAGGTGAGATAAGAACCGTAAGCAAATAGTCTATTTCAACTTTTACGAGACTTTGCCATTTTCTTTAGAAAAGTATTTATTTGTACGCCTCGATGAAAGACATCCGTAACCTAGTACATTCACTACACTCACCACTTTTTCCCGCCTCTCATTTTTCTTTGCTTGGTAAAACCACGTCAATGCCAATGCCAATGTCAATGCTGAGCCGAGAATTATTGAAACCCAAGGACCTAAATGCCTTATGTAGCTTGATATTATCCGCCAGCAAGGGGTACATATTGATGCTTGGTTGCCACTCGGCTCATCCGTTGTTAATCCACCGTTAACATCCTATTTTGATTGATCCTTAATAATCTCCTGGGTAAACACATTGACGCGAAAGACTTTGGCATGCTGGCATTGGTTTTCTTCTTTGACTTATTAGTTTCTACTATGAAGTGGATGGAAGCCGCATCCTCGAGGGCCAAGGCCACATGCTTTTACCATCGATAGAAGGGAATATATCACAAATCAATCGCGGCCATATGTGACCAATAGCTTGTCTCTTAATCTACCTCTTGGAACAGATATGAAACGTGTCGTTGACTTTTCCCCTCGGCTATTCTCAATGCTCTGTGCCCGACGGCGCTAGATACTACTGTTGCTATCCTGCTAATTGAGGGGATTTAGAACCGAAATTAAGTGGAATTAGCAACTCTCTTGGATGGTTCCATAATTGCCTGGTTAACCGATCCGCTGAGCGCATCAAGAATTTGCTGTCTGTATTTGAGCTTTACCGGGTCTCGGCGTGGCTAGTACGCTAGTGCGCTTTAGAGAAGTACTATTATGTATTACTAGTTAACGGTACAAACGCCGACAGACCGATTAAACTTTTTGGACCTAGCCACCTAGCCACCCTGTAGCTCACCGTGCTTTATCGATCCCAAGTGGTTTAGCGCCGAAAGTTCGATACGCGAGTAGAACCCAACGCCAATCATAGCGATCAATGGTCAGTGATCAGTTATCAATACATTACCAGGTACCTAGTAATCGAGGGCGCAGCGATCAACTGAGAGTGCAGATGAATGCCTACTTTGGAATCTCCACATGGGGCCGATATGGTCTGTGAGAACGGACGCATCCGCTATCCGTCGACTTTTACAAACCAACCAAATAATCGGATACTATGTACGACAGTAAATAGTAACTCAGTAGTATCGTCATTGTGGTTTTTGCGCCAACTGGTTCGGGCATATATATTCAACTGAGAAGGGATCGAAACACCAGGTTACTCATCTAACATCCTCACGTATACCACATTCATTTCGTCTACAGCAAGTCTAAGTGCATAAATATTACAAACAAAGACGCGGGCAAGCATTCAGTGTCTGGACTTTATAGGATTGTCGTCTCACCTTTAAGTTTTATTTATATTGGCTTACCTCTTACTCAGAATATCTAAATTCTTGGCAGCAGCAACCTGTAAGGTACGATCACCTATGTCTTGGCAATTATTATTCTAGAATATTTCCTCAAATTTAGCACCTGCATCTCTGTACTGTTTACATACTTCTGCCATCACATGACAGCCATTGCTAGAACCCAGCCAATCAGTTGAGTGTTGAGTTGACCTCGGAAAAGAGTAGTTCCGATTAGTTTGTTTAGTTAGTTTAGTTTGTTAAAGTCGACGGATAGCGGATGTATCCGTTCTCACAGACCATATCAGCATCATGACGGAAAATTGGTATACTATTCCGATGAAAAAAATCAAAATAGAACGTTTCGGTTGGCATGTCTTCTAACGACCTTCCCCCTTCGGTGGGACACTATTACATAACTCAACAGCTTAAGTCTTTCTGCATCCATTAGTTGGTAAGCATTTACAGGGCACTTTCATCTAAAGTAACGGCCCTATGTATAGGCATTCGGCTTCTCAATCTCGGATTAGTCTTGATTTAGGTTAGATTCCACCGGACCCTGCTTATGGGTCTTCGTCTTGAATCGCCCGTTAGGAGGGGCCTACATCACTTTGAGTTGACTGAAGCCACTTGTTAAAAAGGGCTAAGGGGAGCTGTTCCCATGAAAAACGCATAATCGTTTGTGAAGATAGTTGTCTTAGTTGCCCTCGATATTTTATCGATTTTATGAGCAGAATGTTGGTTTCCCTCTTCCTAGCTTTGTCGTCGCTCACTTTGGTGCAAGCTGCACTCAAGTACAAAGGCGTCGACTGGTCTTCAGTTATAGTTGAGGAGAAAGCTGGGATATCTTATACCACTACAAGTGGAAGCGCTCAGCCCCTAGAAAAGATCTTGAAGGAATCTGGAGTCAACACCGTACGGCAGAGAGTCTGGGTCAATCCTAGCGATGGCGTCTACAACTTAGACTACAATTTAAAATTAGCAAAGCGGGCAAAAGCCGCTGGACTCGGCGTTTACGTGGATTTTCATTATAGTGATACGTGAGTTAAGTAGAGCACTCATTGGGCCGAGTCTCAGTAAGGATGCTAAGTCCCTAAAACATCCACTCCAAATCTAGTATAAGACCTCAAATTATTGACATCCTCCTTAATGCAGATGGGCCGATCCAGGACATCAAGCAATTCCTTCAGGATGGCCCACGAACATTGACGATCTTGCTTGGAAATTGTATAACTACACGTTAGATGTGTCGAACAAATTTGCTGCAGCGGGCATATCACCTACCATCATCTCGATCGGTAATGAGATCACGGCAGGTCTCCTGTTCCCAACGGGCTCCACAAAGAACTTCTACAACGTTGCTCAGCTCCTACACTCGGCTGCATATGGAGTCAAGGACAGCAAGCTGTCTCCTAAGCCACGCATCATGATCCATCTCGACAATGGGTGGGATTCTAACACCCAGAAGAATTGGTACGAATCTACCTTAAAGGCCGGGCCATTGAAGACATCAGACTTCGACATGATGGGAGTTTCCTATTATCCGTTCTAGTAGGTATCCCGTAACATAGGACAACAGTAGGGTTATGGCTCCTAACCAACCAAATAGCAACCCGTCTGCAACGCTTTCGAACCTTAAGACGAGTCTTACTCACATGGCAAATACATGGGATAAGGAGATTGTTGTGGCCGAGACCAACTGGCCTACCTCTTGCAAGTCTCCCGCTTACTCGTTCCCAAGCGACCTTAAGAGCATACCATTTTCAGCAGACGGCCAAGCTACCTTCATGAAGAAAGTCGCAGCGGTGGTAGCCGGAGTAAATAATGGCAACGGAATCTTCTATTGGGAACCAGCCTGGGTGGATAACGCAGGACTCGGGTCTTCATGCGAATCCAACACAATGTTTTCGGTATGTTCTCAAGTCTTGAGACGAAAAAGAAATCAGTCTACCCTTCCTATGCATTTTATATATTTATGGTATTGATTCTAACATTATATATACAGTGGCCCGGGAAAGAGTTAAGTAGTTTAGACGTATTTTCGTCGATATAGATAAAATCTATGTTCGCTAAGGGGTGGGTAGTTGTAGCGCTCTATAGGCATTTCTCGACTATCGATGAATCGAAAACGTACCACCTCAGGCATTGTTAATGATAAACGTGATTCTTTATTCCATACACGTGTCTTTGAGAAGTGATTTGATGTTTCGTAAAAGCAAACACAAAGAGCAGATAGCGGTAGGATACATCGGGGACATTCGCCCCTAGATTTGAGGACAATGAGACTTGCTCGAAAGGAAGTTGCCTCTCATCGAGTCCCAGCCGTATCCCACGTTCTTAGGGATATTCTGATTCTTAGAACTCCTTCATTTCCTAACAACTCACTAGATATGAGTGATGAGTCTAATGATGACTCCCATCAAATCTAGCAATCCGACATGCCGCTAATCAGCATCCCAACACAGACCCTCAGTCCTTATGGGATACGGCCTGGGGGACAACCAGCGTCGCTCACCGCCGTGAGCGCTCCAAGTACGACCGATTTCGTGTTAGGGATCGATACTTGTGGTTTCACCACCGCCAGTACGAGTGAGTTTCCCCTCTCCTTGATTGGAATCTACACTCCGAGCACCAAGAGATGATTAGGGTCGCTAACGTAAATGATTAAAAGTCGCTTGTAAATTCGGATATGAGTGTACTAATGTAGAGGGATATCGCGGTTGCTGCTTGCCGGGCGCTGATGACTGTGCCTCTACG
Organism: Daldinia decipiens; assembly: GCF_022478715.1. Taxonomy (NCBI): domain Eukaryota; kingdom Fungi; phylum Ascomycota; class Sordariomycetes; order Xylariales; family Hypoxylaceae; genus Daldinia; species Daldinia decipiens. The sequence continues at coordinate 625,488 of NW_026054551.1, read as the reverse complement.
ATCTATACGGCCTGCGTCGACTATGGGAAAGTCGTCCACACAGCTGAATGCGGACCACAGACACTATGCTGGTCAGTTTGAAGCGAGCAATCTTTCCCACTTCATAACAATATTACTGGACTGATTGTACTGACTATTCCAATTATAGCCCTAGCACACATCCATCCTGCTACACATATTGGTTCGATGATGTCGACGACCCCCAGGAAACATTTAGACACATCGAATGCCAAGCATCACGGGGATTCGGGATCCTATACCCCTTTCCTCCAGAGTTAACCATGACATCGGACACATCAACAACGGAAACAGATCCCCCACCCGACACTTCTAATTTAACCCAAATCACGATCGAGTCCGAGGGCGACTCATCGTCTGATTCCTCGACATCCGCGGGTACTATAATAGGTATCGTAGTCGGCTCTGTCGCCTTCATCATCATATCCGCCATAATCGTCGCTCTAATATTCCGCCGGCGTCGGGCCAAAAAGAACGCTGCTACCGCTCCATCGGTTCCCGTGAAGAGCACAGATAGCTCGGTCGATATCTTGCCATCTCCAGAAAAAGAACCGAGGCAGACAGCAGCCGCAGCAGCAGTAAGACCAGAAAGACCGCCGACCCGAAGAAGCTTTCTCCGACCCCTTTCCATGATCCAAGAGCATCCTCTCTCCATCGCCAAGCCCACACCCATATCCACCACCTCCTTCGTGCCAGGCATCAGGAGGTACAAGTCCGCAGCAGCGCGCCAGAGCCCCACGCCGAATTGGCCACTTAGCCCACCTGGTAACCCCCTAAGCTCGCATCCGATCGACGCAGACTTGATGAAGCGCCTCAGCGACAGTCGGCTTGGAACCCGCGGCGGCTCAGAAAGCCGAGCAATTAGCGACGGGCGGCAGAAAAGCCTGCCACGCACCCCTGTGCTCCCGTTCCCTCCGCCACCTCCGCCGGGCACTAGACCCGCGGCCCCCCTGGCGCCGCTCAAACCATCGCGTGACTTCGAGAGCACAGGCACCACGCCCACCAGTGCCACAGCGGCGCTGCAAAGCCCGCGGCTAAGCCACGTTCCCGTATCACCGATCATGAACCGGGTTCTCGACGGGCCTAGTTCGCATCGCGCCGTAAACAACCCTTTGGCTTCGACTGCAAGGCCTATTAGTGCCGTGGGCCCGGAGCCCGTGTCGCCGATCGGAAGTGACGAAGGGGTAGATGATTTGCCCCGGCTTAGCTACATCTCGGCGCCTAGCGCGGCTGACGAGGGCGGGCTGGGGCGTGATGAGATGGTTTCGCCTATAGGTGCGTATGAGGTGGATAGTGATACGGAGGTGCCGGAAAGCCCGGTGACGGTTAGTCCGCTGGAGAGCCCGCGGGAGAGTATGGATTCTTAAGACTTTAGAGGATGGGATGTTAGTTTGGTGGTGCTATACATTGTGCTTGGTATAGTTTCTTTGTATACATATATTTCTACAGTTGTTCGGTTTATTTAGGTGCAACAGCATCTATGCAGTGTATCTCGGGACATATATCTCTTAGCTATGCGTTACATACCTCATATGAATGTGCCTCATCGGGTTTCGCAGGTAGCTGCTGTAGAACATCGGGTTATTGAAGCACGCGCTTTTACGGCTATGTACATGACTTCGGCTTTGACTTGGGATACTACGAGGTTTGGTCGTACATGTTTGTATCTTATTCCTGTCACCGCGCACGGTTAAATAGGCGGTGTTAAGGAGAACAACACGTAGCTGTGTCAAGTTAAGATGCGCTGCTAGCTGGACGTTTTCTCATTGGGAATGATCCTAACAAAGTCGGGGTCATTACATGGCGTTTATAAAGGGGGAAAGCCGGTGACAAAGCCCTTAGGCTATGCTAGCTGTCCAGCTCACCAACTGACGACAGTCAATCAATTGCTACATCGGGAACTATTCGCGATGTCGCCCAATTGGAAGTTTTTGACCGTCTCCTCCAGCGCACTCTAGCTCGCCTGGGCATCTCTTGGCCCTTTAAATACGAGCCTCATCCGTCGTCATCCACAACGTGATTGCAAATAGGAACACTTCATTTTCATCTGACTTAGAAACTCGGGATATTACAGTAATGTGCGGAGGCGATCGAATTTCCGAGTGTGTTACGTGTATATGTAGAATATCTATTTATGTTATACATATCGCCAGTTTAAATATCAGCGATCCCCTTTCTCTACAACATGAAAAATCTACAACCCTAAGATCTTCACCTTATAAGTTAACTACACCATACTACATCTTGTATAGATTAAAGCGAAATAATTTTCATAAGAGAAGCGAAGGTAAAACAGTATGCAGCTCCGACAGCATCTCGTCTCCCTTGGCTTTGCCGCCACTGCCGCCGCACAAGTCTACCAGGGCTTCAACTACGGAGCAACTAATAACGACGGGTCGTGTCGGGGATACAATGACTTCAGGGGCTTCTTCGAACGTGCTAAGGGCTTGCCCGGCACGGGAGGCAAGTTTACCGCAGCGCGTCTTTACACGTCGATCCAGTGCGGTACGGCGGCGGATCCCATCTCGGCATTTCAAGCTGCCATCGACACCGATACGCATATACTTGCCGGCCTATGGGCTAGTGCCGGCCGTGGCGTTTATGAGAATGAACTAAACGCCCTTATTGCCGCTGCTAATCGGCTAGGCACGGCCTTCACCGACCGCATCATTGGCATTAGCGTCGGCTCTGAGGACTTATACCGGAGCAGTCCCGAGGGCAAAGCTAATAATGCCGGCGTCGGTGCTACCGGCGCAGAGATAGAAGGGTATATCGGCTGGATGCGAGATTGGCTGCGCGGTACCCCCTTAGAAGGCAAGCCGATCGGCCATGTTGATACCTGGTTGGTTCCCCTCTCTTCTCCTATGCATCGCGAATCAACCTCCCATTTCCCCAAGTGTTTAGAAGTGAGACGATAGCTATTACTGACCTATGGCATGAATTTCTAGGACGGCTTGGGTTCTACCTGAGAATGCCGGGGTGATTTCATCTGTTGACTTCCTTGGACATAACTCGTTCCCCTATTTCGAAACTACTAAGCCGAACGCTATCGGGCAGGCTGCAGACAACTTCTGGTCTGCCGTCCAGCAGACCGAGGGTGTCGCAAGAGGAAAACCCGTTCTTATCACCGAAACTGGCTGGCCGAGCTGTAAGCCCCCCCTCCCTCCTAGGACAAAGGCGCAATGTCTTTCAGCCTTGTCAACTGATCAATCACAATCAAATATAAATACTAACATGTGCATAATGCAGCGGGCCCCCAGCAACGTGACGCCATCGCTTCGGTCGAGAACGCGAAAACCTATTACTCGCAAGTCGGCTGTGCGCTTTTCGGACAGCGCACCGCCTTCTGGTACACATTAGTAGACGCCAACACGGCACAGACAGATATTTCATTTGCTCTTACCCCTATTGATAACGCAACGCCTAAATTTGATTTGGCTTGTTAGATCTGATGGAGGGTTACATCTAGGTGGCATTAACAGAGAATGAGGCTGACTTTAACGGATAAAGATCTGCCTTGGGTACCTAACCTATGTAAGCCTTCTATCTGAATGTTGTCACTATAGTACATTGAGTAGCTGTATTCGATTATTCTAGTAATTAGCCAGGAATTCAAAAAATGAGTTAATGAATCAAATATTCTGGTTGGGACAATACACCATCACCAAAAGGACGGACATAAGAATTCGTAAAACATTGTGGCTTTGCGCGAGTGGTTGTCTGGTAGGTACCTACCTACCTATACAGATATACCCACTTTGGGCCGTTCGGGCAGCATCCAGCGAAGCTTGATACACGACGGCAAGGTATATTAGGTAGCTATATGTAGTGTAGTTCCTCATGAGAACCATGTTGCTGACTCCCTAACCTACCTACCTAAGTAGATACGTACACAAGCACTTAAGCCAACCTACAAGACATCGTCTCTATGGAGCACCGGTTCGGCTTCAGAAGCTCCAGCAGCTTCTCTTCAGAAGGTATGTAGTATATATCAAAAGCTTATATGGTGTCACTGAGCCCGCTATCACTTCGATTTACATGATAGGTGCATAAGAGCTTTGCTGATCAATCTTGTGGGATAGGCTCCGTATTCCCAAGATATTTCCATGATTTATGTACGAAGTGTGCTTCATTAGACATGGTTGCACTTGTCACAAACGCGATCAGTACGGGTGCTCCCGTACACGTCTACATCATAGAAAGTGCGTCTAAATATTATGATGGATGGATAATTTGCCCCCTGTGTGATATTGTCGCTCATGTGTATCGAAGTCTTCCCCTTAATACACGCCAGTATGATAGTCTGGACTTGTTAATGTATCCCGAAAGCCACGGAATGGTCCCTTCAGGCGGACATGCACCACGGCCAACCAGTACCATTTTCCTAATGTTAAAGCCGAGGACAGTGCAGTGTGCCCTTGAGGATCAGATGGAGAAACTTGACCTGGATCACGGAAGTTCCAACTTAGTACCTCTGGAAGTCAGTTGGGATCCGAGTAGGACATTGATTAGATTATCGAGCGTTCGCGAGTTCATTGATTATGAGCTTTTGAAGCAACACTTATCTGCTTGTACCTTATCATCTAGCCATCAGAAGCGCTGCGAACCCCCAAAACACAAAGAAAGCTGGCCGAGTAAACTGGTTGATTGCCAGACGCTGAAAATTGTGAGAGTCGAGTCATGGTACGACTACGTCGCACTCAGTTATGTTTGGGGCAAGCAGAAGCACGATACATCCAAAGGTCTTCGAGACTCTCCAGCCACTATTCGAGACGCGATTGAAGTTACGAACAAGCTTGGGTATCGATATCTCTGGGTAGACAGATATTGTATTGACCAAAGCCAGTCGATCGAGAAGCACGCAGAGATCCAGCGGATGGGTCGTATATACAATGGAGCTTCCCTAACAATTATGGCAGCCGCTGGTTCAGACCCTGATCACGGTCTGCCAGGAGTTTCCAAGCCCCGAAAGAATGCCGCACCAATGAGAAACCCCTCTAACTGGACGATTGTCGATATTCCTCACGGTCTTCCTGACCTAATTGATGCTAGTGCCTGGCGAAACAGGGCGTGGACCTACCAGGAACAAGTACTATCTCGGCGTCGTTTGTACTTTACGGACCAAGAAGCGGTTTTTCAATGTCTAAATTACAATGCTAGAGAATCGTATTCCTCTCGGAAAGATCCAAATTCATATAAGTTCTTCACCCTAGATCCTATTAGAGATAGTCCATATCAGATTTTCGGCAGCATAGCGGAGTATTCGCGGAGGGAATTAACCTATGAACATGACTATCTAAACGGACTTTCGGGTATTCTTGAATACCTGGCTGAGGAAGAGGATTCCGTGTTTCACCTGTTTGGTGTGCCAATTCTTCTTCGAGAATATGTCACAGACGAAAATAAAATTATAATAAGAGACTATCCCGCTCTCCTAATGATTGGGATGACGTGGAAAATCTCAACAGGGAAACGACACAGGGGTATGAATTTCCCTAGCTGGTCTTGGATTGGCTGGTCAGGCCACGTTGATTGGGACTATGACATTCTCTATGAGCTTTCTTCGAGCAATGAGGTTTGGGTCGAAGATGAGACGAAGAAGCCTTGGCCACTACGAGATTTATGCAAGCAACAGCACGTTTCGATTCGCAACTTCAACCTCGCTCAAGCCATCCATGTCGAAGCCGAGACTTTTGAAGTCATCCTCGAGGTTAACCATATTTCGGACGTGCACAATGACTATAATGCGATCTGGAAAAGCCAGGATGGTCGCATTGTGTATACAAAAGCCGAGTTGATTGAAGACCTCGGTGAACATCTAGCTCAGGAAGATAGTCTCGAAGCCGGAAGATTCAAAGCCCTCGTACTCGGCATACGTGGAGACGATAAAGACGATGAAAACTATCCTACCACTCGTACCTGGGTATGTAAACTACTGCAGAAGAATCCAGATGGACACGAGGTAGTTGGACATATGTCATTTCAACTTGATTATATCATTGACAAGTCGGAAGGAGAGTGTAATGAGTTGCTGCTGCCCTACATGGTTAAAGAGCGGGTTCGCTTGGTGTAAGTAGGTACCTACCTCTTGGATAGACTATGTTCCTCTCCCGCTCTTACAGTGGTTAAGAATTTGACTTCGTCTTATACAAGAACTTCAGACATACTATATTGAGACTCACGTTATTTCTCTTCAAACCGCATGAGAACGCTTTATACAGGACAAGAATATTATCTTTGGCACTAAGAAAGAGTACGATATTCTAGTTGCTTATAAGTGCTGCCTCTTTGTTTTCCTACTGCTCTTGATGGGTCACTTAAACATGTATATAATAACTAATACTAATAACAACTATTCGTATTGCCTTGTACTTTGAGGGATTGATCATACGTAACTTTTAAACATATCACTTATATGATGTCTAACCTTGGGCGGTTGAGTTCAGGGGTTGAGCTCAGGGGTTGTGGCATATCTCATGTGACCGTTATGGCCTGTGGAACTAAAGCAGACATCCCTGTTCATCCCCGATTCTCCCCACATTCCCCAGTGCCCCTGAGAACGTTATTTGTATCTAGACTTTGACTGTTTTATCTATTTGCCATTCTTTAACGGCACATCGGTGGAGGAGCTTAGATTCCGAGTCAACATCCTCGGTGCCGAACGATGATTCATCTCGTCAAACAGACGACGCCAATTCGACCGGCCGGCAATGTAACGCCGGGTCGGAAACGGCTGGCAGATCTCCGATATGTGTACACGCTCACTGCCTTTGTGTCCCTCGGAGGCTTCCTCTTTGGCTGGGACCAGGGGGTCATGGCTATGATCATTGCCGACGAGAGATGGTTGAAGCTGATGCAACCTGCAAGCGATTGGAGTGTGGGCTTCGTTGTTAGCATATATAACATCGGCTGTGTCATTGGGGCTATGACAACTGGCTTTTTTGCAGATGCCTGCGGTCGTGAGAGGACCATTTCCTTGGCGAGCACCGTCTTTATCATTGGCGCGCTACTTCAGGCCGCATCCTACACCATCGCACAGATTGTATGCTTCAGGCTCATATGTTATATCGAATGCATTATTCCAAATTCTAAAAAACTAACATTATGCTAGAGCATCGGCCGTTTTATCCTCGGGCTAGGGGTTGGCGCATATTCTGCGGGTGTTCCGCTCTATATTTCGGAGATATCCCCTGCAGAGCTCCGCGGGAGGATAGTCGGGATCGAATTGATGATCCTCTGTTTCGGTGAAATGGTCGTGTTCTGGACCGTCTACGCCTTCTATTTCCTCAACTCCGACGACTGGTGGCGAATCCCTTTAGCTATTCAGGTTGTGCCTGCTATCATTCTTGCCATTGGATGTTGGACGTGGGTACCTCCTAGTCCTCGTTGGCTTGTGGCTGAAGAGAGATATGAATGTGCTCTTGAAGTTCTCTCGAGGCTACATGGTTCGGAAGCGGCAGAACTCGAAATCAGCGAGATCCGGAAGACCGTGTCCGAAGAGCAAATAACTACGCAGGCATCTTGGTCAGACATGTTTAAAGGGCCAGTCCTAAGAGTCACCCTATTAGGAACCAGCATCCAAATGTTCCAACAAACTACAGGAACTAATGGGATCTTTTATTACGCACCTTCGCTCTTCAAGAAGGGTGGAATAACAGACCCTACCATGGCCAATCTAGCGACTGGAGGGATTGGTGTGGTACTGTTCCTTAGCTCCTGGATACCCATTTTCTATTTCGACCGCTTTGGACGAAAAACTTGGTTGCAATTCGGCTTGATAGGCATGATCTCCGCCCTTGTTGGGATTTGTGTTCTACAGCAGCATGCCGCAGACTACCCCCACAGCCCGGCAAACAATGTTATTGTAATATTTCCTTACATGTTCTTTGCATTCTTCAATATGAGCTGGAGCTCTGGTTCGTGGACTTACGCAGCTGAAATTTTTCCAATCTCCCTACGCGTGAGCCACCATCTCAGTTAATATAGACAAGTTTTCTTAGGGGCCTCACTAATCAACATTTCCAGGCTAAAGGAAATGCGCTTTGTACAGCCTCACTTTGGATATCGAATTTTGTGGTAGCCCAGGTGTCACCCCCTATCGAGACCGCCACAGGTTATGGCCTTTATATACTGTTTGCGATTATATGTATCGTTGCGTTCTTCTTCGTGCGATATGCCCTTGGTACGTGACCCTATTATGACACACCCAACGCATCTTCTAACCACTTGCAGTTGAAACAAGAGGCCGGTCACTTGAAGACATGGCGGAGCTCTTCGGCATTGACGGTAGTAAAGAGAGCCAAGACCTACAGGACTCAATAAGACAAGGTAAAGTAGCATGGTTCCACGCTTTCCACAATAATGTTTCCTCCGTCGCCCCTACTCTATTTTCAGATGCCTTGTAATTAAGTGTTAACGGAATTTCTATCACAGGATTACTTCAATCTAATTTAAGGGATGAGGATGACACCCTAATTGACGATGACTCGGAGAATATAGAGTAACAATTCTCGTATATAGGTACGCTCCGGGTAGCCCTATCGCAATATAGGCTTTCTATGAACTACTCTGGCCTCCTGTATAATGTATAGAGCTTCAAGAATCCCCATGGTTTTGTTTACTTGTTAGATTACCTTATTATTTAGATGTGCAATCTTGTTATGGGATTATCTACCTAATGTATTAGTTGCACTACTTAGGTAGGTAGGTACTTTACTTGGGTAAAGTATGGAGTTTACTATGTCTACCTACCTAAGTTATACAACGAGTCCAGCTTTAACTACCTTAGGTACTTAGGTAGTCTTCGCCAGTTCAAATATGATTGGGCTGCTACTACTGAGCTCTCGCGTTGTCAATTGCCGTCGCCTACTTAACGAGATATTGCCGAACTACCAATTACAAATTCTCTACTAGAGTCTTGGGAAAGCCGTGCATGGCCAAATTGTAGTATCTGTATTCGGCTATGGAAGCAAATGCCGCTCAGAAAGAGGCCTTGCTAATTCGAGAATTGATATAAGGCTCCCAATGAGCAAGCTGCGCCAAGCTAAATACCAATACAAGAAAGAGTATATCTTAGAAGTCGCCATCCAATGGAAACAAGTCAGGAGATTTAAAAAGCTAATTGAAATTTACGGCTAGGCTACGACCTCCAGCCTCATTGGGTGGGATATTGGCTGGGGTTGATGAACAGGCATGAATGAGTATACTAAGACGGTTAATGTGCCCTGTATCTTGCAGCCCCCCTAGATCTTGGCAGCACGGAGAAGGCAACTTTCATCTACGGCAAGATATTTCATAGGTGCATCTAGTAAGAAAAACCCGCCCGCTGTCTTAGCCGAGTAAAGCCTCTATTAAAGTCCAAAGCAAGCGCGATAACCGAAATACGACTCTGTTCTAATATAGGTGACCACAGCATGCGGTAGGAGGCCATGGCAGATCAAGCAGTGCTACATTCCCCAGGTCTTAGACGTCTATAAATACGTGAGAGGCATCGCCTCAAACCAGCTGTAGAACGTGAAGATCCTAACCAATCGAACCCCCAGTATCCGTCCATAAGCCTCAACAATGAAGTCGGCTGCGTTTACAGCCTTACTGGCTGCCACTTTGGCGGAAGGCCATTACATTTTCTCTCAACTTATCGTAAATGACAAGGCTGTCGGTCAGGACTACACCTACGTCCGAAAGAACAGCAACACCTACATGCCGTCTTTCCCCAACGAGGTTATCGACTCTCCCGACCTAAGGTGCAACAAGGGCGCCACGGCCGGCAGCACCCAGACCTACTCCGTCAACGCCGGTGACAAGATCGGGTTCAAGCTCGCGTACAACGAGTTCATCGAGCACCCCGGCCCGGGTTTCGTCTACATGTCGAAGGCTCCTGAGTCGGGCGTCGCTTCGTACGACGGCTCGGGTGACTGGTTCAAGGTGTACGAGATCGGTCTCTGCAACCCCAGCACCCCGGGCAACGACGGCTCCTGGTGCACTTGGCAGAAGGACCGTATCGAGTTCACGATCCCCAAGGAGATCCCCGCCGGCGAGTACCTCGTCCGTGTCGAGCACATCGGCCTTCACGAGGCGTTCAAGGACCGCGCGCAGTTCTACATGGAGTGCGCTCAGCTCAAGATTGCCAGCGACGGAAAGGGAACTCCTGGCCCCCTAGCCAAGATGTAAGTTGTACTTGAAGCTATATCCTCTTTCTACTTGAACCCAAAATCACTAATCTTATTTCTTTAGTCCTGGTATCTACAAGGCTGCCGACTCCGGTATCAAATTCGACAAGTGGAACAGCCCCAAGGCTAACTCATACGTCATGCCCGGCCCTGCTATCTGGAAGCCATAGAATGGACATTAAAGTAGATTCAGCTCTTGATCGGTTCAGCCATCGGTACTGAGGAGATGGTTGGGATTACTTCAGGATAACCTAAGCTACGCTTCGTAGGAAGGACTTAACAATTTCAAGTCAGTCCTAGATTACCTAGCTATCGTACAGTATTAAACTGCAAGTATGACAATATTGGAACCTTCGTATTATAATCGATGAGGCCCGTATATGGCATTGCCATATACCGATATACATTCAACTTATACACTCTTTCAATAACCGGGGTTAAAGTGTTACTTAACATAGCGTCACATATAATATTAGCGACCTAGAAATAATGAGTTAGTTGTATAGAGACTCTTATAAGTGGTAGTTTTCCTTAGGAAAGGCCCAATTTTAGTAAGCTTCTAGTATACCATACAAACCAGATTCTAATCAGATAGATAGTGTGAATTTCTATTATTATCGTCATGTCTTTGACAGCAATAAGTCTAGCCGGATTATAACCAGCTGTAAGTTTCCCCGAACTGATATATGCCCCAAGCAAATCGAAATCTAAGCTGTCATCATTGACGTTAAGAAGTATCCTCTGTATCATAGTTAGTTCGGGCATTGTCTCCCATTCTATAACACCATTCGAACTATGTGTTAAAACGCGTTATCATGCATTCTGAAACTGGAGTGTATACATTACTCCGCTAATGAGTATTGAAATAAGACTATACCCATAAACCCTTCTATGGCAGCTCATACTCAATCTCAATAGTCGCTGCTCGAACTTTATTACGCCAACATCTTAGCTATGTATGATTCAAGTTAGCGACCAAGCCCAGGAACGATATCCTATCACCAGATTCGACTTACCCCTGTCCTAACCCAAAGCACGACGATGAATCCCGGCTCCAAAAGCTCCAAAAACCCTTCGCCTTTTCCTATCGGCCCATCATCCTCAACCTCTATATGAACGCCTCTTTTCCATTCAACCTTGTAGTCTTGGTACTCGCTGCATGCCTCGCTATTGTTGCACACTCGCCATTCGATACGCCCGTCCTCTGCCGCCGCAAAGTCCCACCCTTTCTCCCTCAGAACGTCCGCGGCAGACCTAGGATCCCACCAGGTATCCAGGAGGACGTCTTCAAGAGGCATATCCTGGCCCTTCCCCTTTAGTTTCGGAGACAAGGGGCGTAGAATGCTGGCGTCGAACCGCGTGTGGCTGTTGAGAAAGCCATCCTTTCCGTCGTGAGCTATATATCCTTGGTACGCCGCGCTCGTCTGGAAGATGATGCGTTGTGGAATGGCCCTGCGCCCATCGTTGGGAATGCACTCGGTAGTGAGATATAAGCCCGCAACACAGTGTTCCGCGTTAGGTTTCGTGTAGTCGGCGTAGTACTCCTGCTCGTGGACTTTCCGTTTCACAAGCCATGGGTTGTACCCAAGCGAGACTATCTGGATGGCAAGCTCCGGCGGTACTTTATGTTCTAGAATAGAGCGCACCTCCTCGACGTCCTTGGGCATGGGACGAAAGGGATGGGCAAACGTCAAAGAGTCAGCTGCGCAGTGCTCCATATCGGAAGGGCCTGACTGCATGGTGGAATCGAAGGTTGAAGTCATGTCTCATTTCTCCGAGGGGTCTTCTCGGAGTTTTATTACTTATGCCTAAGACCTAAGTACGGGGAATAGTTCACGTTTACGCCCCGCGAGGAAAACCCCAACGCCTCATAACCGATGTTTCGGTAGTATGAGACGATATGATATCTCAAAGCAGAATAGCGGCGGACTTTTGAACACGTACTCGGAGGGGGATGCTTTGTTGGGAGACGAGAATAAGCGATGCATCATTTTCGTCCAAGCCAAGGCCTCAGCTGAAAAGCACTTGATGCATGTCATCCCCGCACGTGGTGTAATATTTATATTAATCCTCCTATAAGTATCAAAGTGAATAATCTTAAGATTGATGAGGGTTTATTCTGAAAATCCTCACATGTATACCAAATCATTGGCATCTCTTATGAAGGAGCAAGAAGTACGTAAGGACATAACTCATGAATAACTTCCAATGTATAGTACTTCATTATTCTAGAACTCCTTCACGTATAACTTACTCCCAACGGGTCAACTCGGGACAATGTGTAACCATCCATCAATAAGGTGCTTACACTCCGTGCTATCACTCATAATTCACTCCACTCCGAAGTCATCAAAAATCTACTGTCTCACTAAGCATCTTAAGATAAGAGAACCTTTTTTTTAAAAAATTTTTATTAATGATATATTGCCCTGAATTATGACCCATAAGCCCAAGTACAATACGATACCTTCCTCCGCAGAAACAACTTATCATTAGCTCGATAGAAACGACCAAAAAATCACAATTCCTCCGCGAACTACTTCTCCCCTATTTTCCATAAGAATGACCGTCAGACGCCAGACCGGCCCAATCGATTTTCATTCATCCATTGTACCTGATCCTCCACCGTGCAATACCGTCCAAAAACTCCGTGCTGAAGACGTGAAGTCGTAATGCCGTATTCATGAACGACTAAAGAAAGGAGCGTGTAGCAAGAAGAGAGTAGCAGTAGTAACATATCAAGGAAAGCACCGGATCAGACGGGCAAATTCGCCTAATTGATGAAGACGCGGCGTCCCTCGGGCTTCTTAGCCTTGGGGACCACGACGCTCAGGATACCGTTGTTGAGCGAGGCGCTGACGTTGTCGGTGTCGACGCGGCTCGGGAACTGGAAGGTTCGCGAGAACTCGCCGACGCTGCGCTCCGAGACCCAGAATCGGTGCTGGGGCTGCTTGGGCTGCTCGGCCGCCGCCTTGTTCTTGTTGGTCTCGGCGACGGTGGTGGTAATGTTACCATCCTCGGGAGCATCTTCAACCGTGGGCTTTGGTGCCTTCTCGTGGTGCTGCTCCTTAGGGGCGTCGGCAATGGCGCCCTTGGACTCGTCCTGGCCCTTCTCGAGGAGACCGGCGGGAGGAGTGCCGGAAGTGTAAGTGCGCTCGACGCGGCCGCGGACGACAATGGTCTGCTGGTCGGTGAACTCAATGTGGACTTGGTCTTTCTCGATGCCTGGCAGTTCTCCGTGTAGCTCGTAGTTGTTCTCGGTCTCCTTCAGGTCGAACTTGGGAGTGAAGGTCGGTAGGTGACGAGCATGTTGACGACCGGCTTGTTGAGTAGCTGCGCCGTTCTCGTTCTGTCCAGCGTAGCGGTCGAAGTCGTCAATTAGTCGGAAGAGGCCGGTGAAGTTGGGCTCGGCGGAAGAGTAGAATCGAGGTCCAAACATCGACATTTTGGATGTAGTAGTGTGGAACTTGTTGACAGGTGAAATTGTAGTGTTGATCGGTTTAAGGTATTTAGGCTTGATGATTCTTTGCGGCTTGACTCTTGTAAGAGTGCGAGTGAATGGTTTCATAAAAGGCTTGTTTGTTTGCGTATGATTGTTGTTCTGATTTGTGTCTGATCTGAGGAACGAGAGAAGCAAGTCTCACGATGTCTTCAGCTCCTTAAATAATTGAAAAGTCATGAGATGAGTATGTTCTACCATCTTCACGAAAGGCCTATAGAATTGCGATGGAATCATTTTTGGATCCATCTAAAACTATCTAGAAGAACACAGATGTTTCTACAAACAATTAATTACGTATTGTAGTTCGATGTATGTATGATGCTTACTTCTCGTTGTTGGTACAGTAGACGATAGGTCTCACGATGGTGCGCGAAGTTGTGAGAATTGGCTGGAAACTTCTACGGGTTTCGCGGCTTTACGACTTTGTTGCTTTTGTCACGCCAGCCCCAACATTTATCAGTCGATTCATTGTCCAATCCTATTATTCTACGAATGAAAGTAAATTTTACAAAAAAATCAATCTTCTGATTATTCGCTTGGAATTATCACGACTATTCCATGCATCGTCTTAGAATAGTCTTTGAATTGATTTAGGTACAATTGTCAACTAACAGGTGAGCGAAGCGTGATAGGTAGGTACTTAGGTACTAGGTCCAATTCTATTTGCAACTCGAATGGTGGAAGCTTTCCGTAGCTGTCTGTGGCTTATCTGTGGCTTGAAATCATGTGGCTGGGAGCCCTCCTTCCATCCATCCATCCAATTTAGGAATTCGTTCGGATTATCACTTTGCCATTCCAATTATCAGGTGCCTTACCTCATACATACATAATACATGGCTGTGGTGGCTGGGTGGCGGTGCGATCTACATGCCAAGTGGAGGTAAACTTGATGATTCAGCCCTAACTACATAGGTCGTCCTTTGTTCATGATATGTACGGCGCGTGCTTAATCATCAGAAATATGCTAAAAGTCTTGGCAGGGGTCCCATCTTGACCGGCCGGCACCCGTGTGCGAATCATGACGTCACCTCCGGCCAGAATCCAAACCCGAGCAAATGCCTAGGTTACTTTTTATTGTGGCTTTCTGATATTCTCCATCGCAACCCCATCGCCAAATTTACCCATATCATACCGAGCTTACGTAGTGAAGGTAGATCTTACCCCGCCGCCCCCCCGCATGAACGCCCGAATTGGTAATTAGTTCAGTGAGCACGTGAACATGGGGATTGGATATCCATGCAGAATGCTTGTTTACTTGCAATGACGTTGCTCTGCAATCCATATTTTGCAATACCATGGTTCCTTTTTAGCGAACATGACGCCGGCGTCTCTCGTTGGTTGACGCCTAGCAGATTTTAACCCATTTGGACTATACGGCATACATGTCATCTATGTACATACACTGGTACATAGTGTATATAGGTACTTGATGTATCCGATAAACTAACAGGGATGGGTTGTGTCTCCTTATAATTTATTCCGGGCTAATGATGGCCATGAGGGTCTGGGGAACATCGGAACATCAATACCTAACATACCTATACATACCTATACATACTAAAAATGCTCAACGGCGTTCCAAAAAGATATGGTAGATATGGTCAAGGTGCTTGGCAATCCCCCTAATCACGTACACATGGCTCGATAATGACGATGCTTATGCAAATGGCGTTTCCATCGTGTTTCTCCTTCATTATACGTAATACTATAGAGCATACATTAGAGCACTGCAATCGTCGGCTTGCTGTGGGGCGCTATCTATAGTACAATACCATGAGGTGCCACTTTTTCGTCAAGACGTGTATATACACTACAACAACGTGATGTGGGTGTACACCAGCATCACTTCTTTCTTTTTTTCCCGCTTCGTTTGCTACGCTCAGCATAGCTAGCCGAGACTAGCTCGACCTTTTGCCACCTCTTTGAAATTTCGCGGCGCGCGCCCATCACAATGGGACTTACTGTCGTCATCGGTAAGGGGGAGGCATAGTCGGCGGCGGATATCCTGCAAGCATCGGCATACCCGGTCGTGCGCCCATGGGTATAGATGCAGGGCTCTGAATACGGTTAAACAACCCAATCAACCTTCTACCAACCGTCGGCTCTAGCTCCGTGCCGTCTCTTGCGATTTTAACCTCCCTGTTAGAGTTCCAGGGATTTCGTAGTCCGCGTGTTCGGTAGAACGGTAACCTCGTAGTCGATAGCCATTCAAGCTTGAAGGGTTTCCCCCATGCCTTGCTAGGGCCCCCTTCGCCATCTTGGCCACTCCTTGCACTAGCCGAGTCATCAGAATCTTCCCTGTCGACGTTTTCGTCCACATCTTCTCGTTCTACCTCCCAAAATATCGTTCCCCGAGCCGAGTCGTCGATAATTCGCCCTTTCGGGCAAGTGTCTGTAGCTTCAGTTGGAATGGCTTTAGGAAGATCTATGTTGCTCGTAGTCTGTGCCTTAGGCGCAAACTCAATAGCGGCCGCTGGATCATCATTGATGGGCGAGGTCATCCTGGCGTAGCCGAAATATTCCCCTGATTTGTTTGCAGAGAACACCAAGTAAACATTATCAACTGCCTGTTTGTAACCCTCATTAGATTAGGATACAACGAATCCAATATAATCGCGAATAAAACTTACTTTAAATGCGTTATTTAATATTTCTTCATTATGGGACTGAGTTGCCCACAAGCCGGTCCGAACACTCAGTTCCAAATCTTCCACTGTGAGACTTTTAAGTATAAAAAACTTGTCTCTTTGTGCACCGGCGTCATTATTAGACGCGTTTCTCTGCTCTGGTTGCGTATCAGTTACTGAAGCTGTAGGTTCGGGAGGATTGTCCTGTAAGCTCTTTATAGTAACAGTAGATGTATTTTTTCCGCTTGGAGAAGTTGCTGCTGGTCCCGTAGGAGCCGTCTGCCCACCAGCTCCTTCGACTGTACTCTTTCGTAGCCGGCTAACTAGTCGTACTGACTGGAATTTCGAATCGTGAAGCTTCTGCTGAGCTGCAGCACAGCTCTGCTCATCTTTAAAATTGGCAAAAGCACAATTGCTCTTCGAAATAAGGAAGAGTGACTCCAACCCTATCGCTTCTTTACAAACGTGATGTACTAGGCTCATTAAATCGGTCTGTGGAGGTAGATTCCCTATCCAGATGGCATGACCTAGCAATGTTTAGTGTTGTAAATATCTTCAAGTAGCAGCAACGAAAACACTTACCGCTCTGTCGAGGCTTCCTTGGAGGCCCTCGGACGATGTTGGGCCGCTCCTCTGGAGACACTAAGAAACCATATCATTAGCGACTACAACACCCTTTATCTAAGGCTAGACAATCGTACTATCTCCCCGAACAAAATTTGCAATCCCGCCCGCTTGATCGCTCCCGCGTAATGGTGACTGCCCCCGCGGATCACTCGACGTGCCGTCTGCTAAGAAATATTGTCCTGGTACCACCTGGCCAGGATGTGGAGACGCAAATTGGTTCGATGTAGGATAATAATAACCGGCGGGAAGAGCATGTTGAGGCTGATTCATCATAACTGGGTTCGGATAGTAGCTTAAGCTATGTCGCGGGGATAGGCTCGATTGTTGGGACGTATGGTGTTGTTGCTGCGACGGCGATAGATGGGCATTGTAGTACGGTGCCATCTGCGGATGTTGGGCAACATAGTAGGGCTGACCTCCTAGCTGTGCCATGTTCGGAGGACCAGAAAACTGCGCTACTTGTGACATGGGCTGGATCATATTGGACGATGGACCGGTGTTGAATCGTTGCTGCAACTGTCCCGGATTATAGCCAGGTCTGTACCCAGGCTGGGGAAGTGCGTTGGTCATCGCAGTCATGTTGTAGGGTCCCTGACGGCTAGGTCCTTGGGGGTGAGACATGTCGAGTTGGCCTGAGAACATATTGGGGGATGGTCCGTAGAGTTGCTGATATTGGGCTTGAAAGGCAGGATCATTTGCGGGACTTTGGCCGTGCGATAATAGAGGTCGTCCATCATTCGGGGCGCGCCCTTGATGGGCACCGACACCCTCTCCAGTCGCAAACTCGTAGTTTGCCGCCAAAGGCGGTGGGACATCTTCCATTGGGTCTCACCAGAGGCCGAGGTATGATTTTGGCGGCTGGCGAGGGAGATCTGGCTCGTCAAGTGCTCGCAGGGTTTCTTTGAACCTGTAAACAACTCGAGCAGACTTAGTCTTCTAATACTGCCTTGACAGACAAGGTGTAATATGGCGTCCGGCAAACCCTAAATTGGTTGAAGTCCAAGGATCTTGATGAGGTTAGGGAAAGAAGTGATAGGTAGTCTTGTGCGGTGTGGCGCAAATCAATAATGGCTGAACGGTAGTCGACCGGGGAGTGACCTAGATCCGGGCGGTTCTTGACAAGGTAGCAGATCGGTATGGGATAGAGGTCTCGCGTACCTTTCTAGTGGCACCACAAGTAGCGATTGGATGATTATACTTGTGGGAAATTCGATGGATCTACCTCCCCAAGTGTCCAATCCAACGATGGAAACAGATCGGACGCAGGGATAGCATATAAATACAAATCCATAGATTCGTAAGCTGGAAAACTATGGGGTACTAGAGAGGGAATTGGGTTCCCTGAATAAAAAATTCCGACTACTAATGGGAGCGACTATGGGTTTTTTGGTATCCCGTGCCTGTGCTTAACGTCTAGAAGAGAACTTGAAGAGCTTCGATGGCATGGGATTACCGAGAGGGCCAAGGGTCCGTGTCACGAGTTGGGCACAAGTAGTTATCCTCTTAGTCCTGGCTGAGGAAGTTATGTCACATAGGTAGGTATACAGGTAGGCACATAAGTAGGGAGGGAGATAAATGTCCCCGGGATATCGACATAATATTAGACGATGTGGCTAATTAGGATGCCCATGTGGCCCGACGTGACTTCTGACAATCCTGGTTCATTAGGGCATCAAGCAGAAAGCGGTCATTATGTAACGACAATCTTTACCTTTTCCTTCGGCAAGTATGCAGTATGGTATGAGGGAAAACATCATGAGACAACTTCAAGAAACATTACAAGGAAGTTGACGACTCGCGGCAATGCAGGTGGCCAAAAGTTAGTCTTGTCAAGCTTACCTAGACATGGCTGCGAAGTCTAAGTTGGTAGTACGGGAGTACTTGTAGGGCTTCACCAGGGGAGACCAGACGACGAACCAGATAGTAGAAGCGTTGCAGGAGTATCCCGGCTTCGAGCCCCCGGGGGGTGGATGGGTTCACAGCGGATGGGCCCAGATAGGTAGACAACGGAAATCGAACGGAGTGTTGGGAGTAGAAGAAAAGTAACAAGAGTAGCCAATAAGCTTAGACGGGTGCCAATAGGAGGAAACGAAAATTGGGGACAGAGAGATGGGATTTTGCAGTAGGCCGATGGTGTTTCGCCTGGTGCCGTTTTTTTCGCCACCAGACCCTTGGATCTTCTTTTTGGGGGATCCATAGGGGATCCCATGAAGCCTACCTACCTACCTAACCTAGGAGGTACCTAGTTATTACTTATCCCATTTCGCAGGACATGTCCCATTTCTCGGCTCGTAGGCTCGCAACTCAGCCACAAAAGATCTAGCCGGGCCTTTAGTAAGGTGAGTCTCGTACAAATGTGAGCCTCTATGGGATTTTGTCAGATCCGCAGTGCCGATCTCGTCACAAAACAACTCGGTACCGGCTGTGTTCAAAAATCTGAACGTAAATCTGCTCCTGGGTAAGGCCATTTAAACGGGTTGCGGCTGTCACTATGGCCGAACCAATCCTGCGCAAAGCCGAAACGATCCAGGAACCACAAAGTAATCGAGCAACGCTTGTAGCGGAGCGGAACGGCACCTAACGATCTCGGACGCTACTCGAGACGACTAAATTTACCTTGGATGTTGGACTCTTTTTCTGAACCGAACGCCGTCTTCTAACGGGTCAGCAGGGGCAGACGAAATCTGAAGTATAGATGATTTCTTCCGAGAGTCTAACCGTTTGTACCCCCACGAAGGGTGCACCGGCGTATCTAGAGGGGGTCTTGTAGGTAGCGTACCTATGTATGTACGCTATTGAGGGTGGGTAGGTATTGTATTGTACCTAAGTAGCGAGTCCCGCTACAATAGGTACATACAAAAAGCAATTCCAGAATAATTGGGACGCACCTCGACATGGTGTAGAATGTATCAACGCTAGACCGACGGGGCCGCGTAGTCGATCTTTAAAGCTTCAAAACGAAGCAGAAGCTACATAGCTCAAACTTCAATCCGTACCTAGGCAAGCAGGTAAGCTTGGTATGCTGGTATGTAAGTAGCTTGATGCGTGCTAAGCTACATTCCTTGGATACAATTGCTGTTGTGGTGCTGTTGCATGTTGTGGCCCGTGTGATCGATGTTCCTTGCCAGGTTAATGGTGGAGGATGAAGATCTGCGAATCTGATCGGCAAGCCTGGTAGTTAGAATGATGAAATAGGAGCCCAGACCTCGGACTGAGCCGCAATCGACTTTCTGTCGGATTGTCGCAATTGGGATTGGGGAAATTGGTGTTTTCCCATCCCCCCTCAACCTGGTCGGTGTGGAGATTGCTGATCCCTAGAATCCCTGGATCTAGTGGGCAAATGATGTCGATGATGAAATTCTTCTTAACTTGGTCTTTATGAACTTTGCGACAGTGACGTCGCATCATATGAGCGGGATTTGAGATTTGAGATTTTCGGGCGCCAATGATGTTAAGGCGAACTTTTATTAGTAGTGCATGGTGGACACCGATTTGATTTGAATTTTTATTTCTTTTTTCAATTTTCAATGTCTATTGTCATAATTACCTTAGTTACATGATGCATGATGTATCTACTAAGCAAATTTATATACGGATTGTACTTATGTCCGATGTACCTAGGTACTGCATAGCATGTACTTATAACATGTATACAGGTAGGTAACCTATCGGCATATCAGGCCATAAACCCGAACGATGATCGACAACTGTTCAACATTTACATTGTATATTAGAATACCTCTTGTTGGGATATGATGGTCATATGCATGGCCAGATATATAACAGTATACAGACACGTATGCATGTATGTACGTGTGGCTTTTGTATGACATGGACGGAGCCGCCTCCGCATCAGACTTCGATCTTTATTTTTATAAAAAAAAAAAAAAGACGGTAAGTCGGTCGTGATAAAGTTCGCTATCCTCTAGTGCAAACTAACCTACTTACACACTAGTTGTTTTAACTAACTTATTCCAACCATTTTGCCTTCTTTCGGTCTTAATCCGTTTAATCCTCTGCGTAAACTTGGACTATTTACGTACATCTACGGTATTCGCCACGCTTCCTGCTCTATACCATAATCCGTTAATTCTGATATCCATATATTTCCTTATACTACCTACCTCCTATGTATTACATACATTGAAGGGTCACCGGTTACTACCTACAGATAATTAGCTTATCTTTAGTGATGAACATGCTATTAGCCCCTTATGCATCCTGCAGCTATGCGCGTTATTACAAGCATCAGCTTATTAGCTGATACCCAGTTAGGTATCCATCGAGGCGCCTGCCACGTAAAGGATTGAACTGGGTTCGGTATAACTGTGAATATTACTGGCAGCGCCACAGTTGTATGAATATGTTCGACGCCGTTGCGAATGTTCCAGTTGTTCCCACTTAGTAATTGCTTTTACCCTAGGCTACCTAGGTACCTAGGGTACTCAATTCGCAGCTGTAGTATAGCACTTGAGCTTTTCCAGGATCTTGATTCCTCACTTACACTAGGTAGTTGCTAAAAAGTAAAAGACGGCTTAACCTAACTCCCCCACCCCCCCTCGTGATAATTGAGAATAGGTACTCTTTCATCGAAACATATAAGTGCCTCTTTTAGACTGTACATAAGACGTAATTCTTCTACGGAAGTTTCGCTCCGGGCGGAGATTACTTTGTGCTACCAGCCGGTTCCAGAACTTCAAAAGAGATATCTAACTAAATCTAAAATAAGCTGTAAGATTGCTGCTGTAACTAAGTGAAAAGCTGAAGACGCATACAAAGTTGTACATAAATACATAACATCTTTGTTATTCAATACCGTAGATTTGGGTTTACACGAACACCTGGTGGGTTGTGTTACTTGGTTATACGCCTAAGAGGTACCTAACGTACGTTACTTAAAACGGTAACGTTGCAGCAATGCTTCGCATGTGATCTGCTCCGTACAGTCCGTAAGATCTACAAGAACGGTTGCCAGAATAATATGCCGATACCAGCCTGATTGCCCTATTTTGTTACACTACTCAGCCTCACTTTCCTGCTTTGGTATATATTTTCCTCTAATCCCTTTGCCCTCATGATTTCTTCGTAAGTGATCATCCTTGCCACTGGATTATGCAGTCCAAATACGCCCAAAACATACGCACTCTCTAGTGACCAGCCGACTGGAACCTACGCACCTAGGTATCTGGTAGATCTTAGTGTTTAATTGTATGTAGTAAAATACGAGCTCGACATGGCCCGATTTGGGAAGTGATCCACAACATGGAAGTCTCCTGATGCTTCACTACAATATATCGCTTTTGAAGTTTGATGGATTGTCAAACTTTTGGCCCAAGTTGATTAGATTCGTAAGCTCGCCTCGACGGGTAAGATACTTTGGGAGGCCTCGGAACATTCCATGGTGTCTTCTACCGCACCTTAGGGCAAAAGTAGATGGCCTTGCTGCTTCACTAGCCATCAATATTCGCCTCGCTTTCTCTATTAGCTGGTGACTTTAGCTTGTGACTATCTCTCCGCTCCGAACAATGTGGCGAGCGGTAGCGCAGACATTCTAGCAGCCCATCTTAACAGCCTAAGTAGCTATTCAGGAACAGTTTTGATGGTGCGAGGTGCGCTTTATTAGTGATTGATTAGATGCCTACCTAGGGACCTATGTAAAACAATTCTAAGTGCCAGTTTTAGCTGTATTATCACTGGTAGCAATTATCACTGGTAGCAAAACACCATGATTTATCTTAACGTACTATGTATCTCTAAAATCTACATGGGTTGCTATTTTTGGATTACATTTGAAAAATGTCTAATTCTTATTTTTTCGAACTCTTCTAGAGTCGATACCTTTGCTGTTTCGCCTTTCTCCATCTTGCTAGCCTTAACTCCAAAGCCATCTTGGGCGACGAGCCGGTTCTAACTTACTCCGGAAAGAAGCTCGAGCCGCGGAAATTAACAAACAACCACGTAGAACCAACTGTGATTGGTATGTAAATCGTGGGGGAGGCTCAGGCGAAGCACACTTGTGATGCAAGCTAAAACAAGCGCTTCGACTCCTGACATGGATTTGACATCTAGATAATGTGGCGTAAGACGGCTTTCCCGTTCGTCTGGGATACACCTGGATGTTTACGTTACTTGATCATCAGCCACAGGGCCGCAACCTTGTTCTAGTTAACCAAGCGCTTAAAAGCTAAGCTAGCAGGCCGGTAGAGGTTAGAGCTCATCCAGTTAAGCTTATCCCGGCAAAACAATACTGCATGGTTACTGCATGGTCGGCCGCATCAGACGGCTTATTGTGGCGACTCAACGGTTGATTTTCTATAGGGCTCTCGTACAAAATTTGGTAGAAGCTAATATTGTCACTCAAGAGCCTAACGCGACCACTAACGAGATACATTCATTAGCTACGGAGGCTAACTAGTGGTTTCGCATAGGCGAATTGATTACCGTAGCTCCTATGTACTATGGCACTGGCATCCCGTTCTTGGGCTAACAAAATCATTTCATTTAATCCCAGTTCGGACTGCCCCCCGAAGAGTTATATGAATAAGCTTAAGTTGATCCCGGCTCATGGTAAACTACGTGAAGGGCTAAGATAAGTTTGAAGTTATGCGACCTGCGTATCTTCTAGGTAGGGCCGAAAAGGGCGACTTCGGGACTATACAAGTCCAGAGGTATTGATCTGCAGGATTTCCACGTAGCCGTGCAAAAAAACGAATCTGCAGTAATTTTGATCGGGTTGCCTTGCTACCTGATCTGCTGGTACCGTCTTACCGGGTCGAGAATTCCCCTCTGCGAATACGCGTTAGACCCCCTTTGTCTCAGACTTTACTCTTCACATCGACTTAGGTGAGTTGGCTCAACGCGTTCCAACAGGAGCGGTCCGTAGCGATAGTCTCTAAATACGAGGAAAAGTCGGAGGACCTCCGGGGCCGAGTAATTTGTCATGTGTTGTTGTCTCTGGGCGGACAGTGGCATGACTTTCCCGGTATTCGGGAGTGGTCCGGTCAGCTGACATAACGGGATCACGGTCCGCCAATCGCTACGCGGGATCCGCCGGCCACCTATCGTATGGACCGAAATGCATCGTCGCACCGGATCTCAACGACTCTTCTAGCCCTCGTGTTTATGCGGTAGGTGCTGCACTGATCAGTTCATGGTCATGTTTCATCTCATGCTTTTGTTTGGTATAGGCCGTTTGAAGATGAGGATCTCAGATGTATTTCCGCATTAATAAGACTCGGAGCCGGGCCGGGTCCGGCTCTACGAATGTATATTTTAGTAACTGTTATGCGTTGTACAGAGCTGCAAGTAAGTTGGCGCTTCTGGGATTAATTGACGCTGGAAACTACTATACATATTTCTCTCTATAAACCAATGGGGTTTTAAGACGTCTGTGAATATGAAGACCTTAATCAAAATGAATACAATTTCCTTTTCAGGGGGAGATCTCAAAAACTAACTGCAAAGGTATATTTTAATAACTACAACTTTAGAAAGGGTGTCTTAAAGACAATGCTGTACATAGGGGAAGGACACGATACTATGGCATAAACACATTGCAATCAAAATATGCAATGTATATTCTGAAGTATGAACTTGACACAATTTTTACTCCACAAATCTGGCACTGGGATATGTTCCATCAAAACGCAATAAAGAGCAGATGTCTTACCTTATGAGGAAGGCCCCTCATCGCTCGGACCAACAACATTTTTTGTAATTTATACTTTTTCTTTTGTGTCCTGTTCGCACTTCGGGGCGTGGTCACCGAGCTGATGGA
Organism: Daldinia decipiens; assembly: GCF_022478715.1. Taxonomy (NCBI): domain Eukaryota; kingdom Fungi; phylum Ascomycota; class Sordariomycetes; order Xylariales; family Hypoxylaceae; genus Daldinia; species Daldinia decipiens. The sequence goes on along the minus strand of NW_026054551.1, from coordinate 600,768 downwards.
ACTAGGTACTCGGGCGGGACGAGAAGGGACGAACAGATAGAGAACAGATAGATCAAAGGCTAGTGAATATTCAACGAATATCTTCTCATGGGTGACACGGTATGAATTGGCATATGAATCAGCATAAGCTGGAGGGTATACATTGTAGCTGAGAGTTCCATCTCACCTACCTCTCATACTTGAATGTTAGATAACTGTAACGTTCATAGTAATATTAAGATAAATACGAATTGGAGCCACTGGTATATTATATTATTACGGGCGAATCTGGGGTAGGCAATATAAGGCAAATAGAGACTACTTCATAGCTTGGAAGGGTTGAAACTTAAGCATATTAATACTTAAAGGGTTAGACCAGGACTATTACGATGAGAGCTGGTGCTATTGACTAGCTATAATAGACTCTGAGCAAACTACCTAATACTATAGTCGTCACACATTTTGGCGTTGGCATATCGGCATCGTGAAACTGGGTTGACCATACTCGAGAATGTCAGTAGTCAGTTATGATGTATTTAAACATCAGGGAACTCCGTTGCCTACGATATAGTACACAGCCGCTTGTAATCGGATCACTGGCAACCCCTTAATCCTTCTTTAGTGGCAGAACCTTCTCCTCGATTCCGTCCTTGGTAATGATGACCACCTGCAGCGCATCACCGACTTCGATATGACGCTCAACCGCCGAGTCGAAGGCATCCTTCACTAGTATTTCCACCTCATCCCTCGGTAGCGGCACGCGCTCTCGTTCCTGTAGGTCGTGCCCGGTGCCGCTTTCAGGCACATACTGGTTCTTGAAGTTGACCTGGTTGTCGAGGAAGGGCATAATTAGACTACCTGCAGCACCGCCAGCTCGGCACTGCTCACGCTCGTAGCTGCCGACAGGGTCGTAGCTGTATACGGCGCCCTTGCCCTCCTCGTCGATGCCGCCTAGGATGGCGTAGACGTAGTATGGGAAGAAGCGCTTCTGGTACATGATGGTAGATAGGCGCTTGGCGCAGGCGTTGACGGACATGGGCTTGCCGTGGCGGTACCGGTACATTTTGCAAATAGCGTCGAGTCGCTCTTTTAGAGCCTCGCCGTCTGCCGCGAACCCGACCACGGACAGCAGGATGTTGGCATCGTCCTGCGACGAGTTGGATCCACCAATCTTGAATACCTTGGGCGAGTACCGCGTGTTGATGCTGTAGCCTGACGTCAGACGGGTATCACCGGCCATGATGGCGAAGTCGGCGCCGGCGATGGCGAGAGTGGAACCGCCGTTGTCGGTGTATCTGCGACGTGGAAAGTCAGATTAAGCATCTTAGAGGAGAAGGGTTGAGCGAGCAAAATCTGAGAATGTTGAAATATCTTACGGGTTAAAACGGTGTTCCCGCAAACCATCGATGGCATCTTTAGGAACTTCGGCAAACGAGTAGTTGGGCCCGTTCAGGACGGGGTTCTGGCTGAACATGGCCATCTTGGTAATTGTCGCTGTTGTATTATCCGGATGGTGCTATGTGTAGGTATTTATCGGCCGTTATGATTATAGAGTTGAATGCGGGTGGTCTGACGTGGTGGATTGTTTAATGGGCTGAAGTTGAGCTTTGATGATGATGATGATGATGATGATGATGATGATGATGATAAGGTTTCCATTCACGGCCCGCGCGTCGAGCTTGCAGCCTTGCGGGCTGACGGGCTGGCTGAACTCTGGCTAGCCCACCTCGACAGGGGTAGCTCTTGATGACTAAGTCAATTGCTACTTCAATATGTAGGTACCTACATACTTCAATACCTCATAGCACTAGTGGGGGATGGATCCACCTAATTTTTACTATGTACATGTAGATAGGGGAAACAGAGACTGCCATCTGCATCATCAATTTAATTGTACCGCTTTTGCGACAATCACTCCTTTTGGCCAAACGTTGGTCTTGTTGTAGCCCTGTGTAAACATTTCATCTGTATCACACTCTCGTTCAGAAGCCACTGTAATGGTTTGCGTTGCTTTTCTTTCTAGATAATATCGTACTCGAAAATGGCACGCAATATCCGCCAGCAGGCGCTGCAGAAGATTGCTCTACTTTCGGCCACGAGTTCCACCATCTCCTTTGACAAATCCGACCTCGATCGACTATGTAGAGCTACAAACATCCGTGGGAGGGGGAAAGAAGGTGCCAATGGCTCAGCTAGGGGTTATCCATCCTCATTGGCTCGTGTTCCTATGGTAAAGTACCTCGAAACATGAAGAGACAAATGGTTGTCAGAGTAGCTAACTGAATATCTTAAGACTATACGTGAATTTGAAGTACTCGTTTCCCTCTGCAAAGCCGCACCGATGGTCCAGAGCGGCCAAAGTGCTCAGAAGCTAGCTAGCCAATTGATACCCTACATCCTCGAGGCACATGCTCAGACTTTTCTCCCCTCGCCCGCTTTCAGCAAGATCGAACCGTCCCCTATCGAGGCCTTAGCCTCACACGTCACCGCCGCTCTACTCTCGTTAGGGAACAACTACGATGACTTACATGAGACCGTGTCTGACAATATTTGGGCTCTCCTGGCTGCAATGTCTACGACTGTAAAGGGCACAGTTCCACTGAAACTAAACGGAGATGCTCAACCAAATTTAGATGATGCCATCCATATTGCAACTGTGGCTATTTCTTTGCTGGGTTTTCTTGATGCTGCTTCTGCTCAGGCTAATTTCTGGAGGAGTGGTGGAAGATTGGCTCTTATTAGGAAGATCAGCAACCTGCTTTCCGAATCTTTCTTAACTGCCGTCGATGCTGCATTTTCTACTATTCGGAACGCCCATATATCGGACCGTAACGCTAAGGACTGGAAGAGAATCCTCCGTCATTACGCTAACCAGGGACGACCTTTAGGTTCTATGCTGCTTCAGAGGAGCTTCATGTGGCTCTTAGTCTCTGCTACTTCGCTTTTAATCGCGGATGTCAAGCTTCTCAGAACCTCTCATATCCTCGATTTATTCATGTCTAAGGATGGCATGTCAAAGCTAGGCTCTACAAGTAGTCCGGATCCCGATTTTCAGTCAATTGAGCTATATGCGAGCATCGCGCAGGAGGAGATGGACCGCCTCGAAGCAAGTGCTGATTTCATTGAGCTCGGTTCATCCGCCCAGCAGAGATTAGCTTGTGCTGTCAAAGCTGCCGTGGTCATTAGTTACTTGAACTGCTCTATATTGCACGAGGATGCGGCGGACTCTGAGCTTCTCATGGGCTGGCTACAGGAGTCTTTGGATAATCCAATGCAAATGGCAGACGAGACGTTGGCATCAACTGTGTTTCGTTCGATGGCTATACTTTCTAAAATCTCGCCGAACTTTGCTCCTACTGTGGTTCGACTACTGCCGCGTTTTATCGTGCGGACTACGCCCTCTAGCGGTATCGTTGCTACTGCGTCAAAGTCATTGGCTTTTACTTTACGTCTACTATCCCAAGATGCGGTTATTACCACGCTATACACCCTTGGAAATGTGCTAAGCCCAGATGCGGATCATAATGCTCCAAATGGATCTGCTGGCGAGTTCGGTGGGTTGACAAGCGTGTACCAAAGCAGACAATCGACGGGTAGTGATATATCGCTCCAACTTCATGGGGACGAAGACACTACATTGGTATACGCGAATATCGTCCAAGCGATATGCAGCATTGCAGAAATGTGCGATGATGAAAAGATCACAGCTCTCGCACAGGCAATGCTCTTGCAAAAGTTAACCAAGGTCAATCAGTCGGTCGACTGCCACATCGTTGTTGGAGCAAGTGTCCTGTCTCTAAATGGAGGGCAGCTGGAGTTCAGATCTCTTCTTAGATTGTATTCTAAGCTCTGTCATAATGCGTGTGCTGAAGATAACGCTATCATTCTTGATGCCGTAAGACTTACACTTATATGTGTTTACAACGGGTTGCTAACGAATGTCTACAGGTTAAGAAAGCTCGAAATTACATATCGGAGAATGTGAAGCATGATTCTCCGCTATATGACATCTACTGGGACCAAATACTGGAGGAATTGATCTCCAAGGGAGATATACACCAGTCTCAGCATATGAAGGAATCTGACGTCGAGTTTGCAGCCCGCGAAATTGCTCAGCTCCTCCAACCCCTTGCAATCCTAATGTCGAGGCATGAACTTACCACCGAGCTTCCCGGCCAAGATGATGATAGACATTCTCTCATTCGAGATGTCTGGTTTAATATTGTGGTACATGGCTTTACGTCTCTGACAGATAGGGGCAAGGAGTATATTAACGAACTGCGCATCATGGCTATCCACTCACCACCCCTAGTGGCCGAACAACGAGGGGAACAGGTTGAGAGTGACATCGAGCTCAACACTGTCCTTCGTCGAGCCAACACTTCAGATCGGGAGGCAAAACAAAAGAGGCAGCTTACAGAACTCGTGCCCTCGAGAATCGCACAGATAAAGAGCCTGAGTTACAGGAAAGTTATGTTCTTGCATGCCGCGTATTTGGTTGAAAGTTTGAGGGCTGATTCCGGAGATTGTACCAAGACCCTCTCGTACTTCTTGGAACCTAGCATGCGCAATGAAGATATACGCGGTGTTATGGAAGGTATTACGACTGTTGTGATGGAGAGATATTTGTCAAAGACTCTGGAAGCAAAGCTGCCGACTTTTTCAGCCCTCTATGCGGCTTCTCAACTCGCGGCAATTTTCTGCGGGTGTTGTCACCGTATTCAACGTGTTCAGCAATCTGCGTTCTATTGCGCTGACAAGTTCATTCGTGAGATTCCGTCATCTCTCTGTCAAAAATCGTCGCTTTTTGCTCTCCTCGAGCTATTGTCTCTTATGTGGATAAGTTGCCTCGAAGCTGAGACAGAAATGTATGATCCACGGTCGGTGTTCACATCTCGCTTGGGAAACGTCACTGTCGAACTTTCCGACGACTATACTTTCAGAAAGGCTACGCTTAATAATCTCTACATGAAAGCTAAATCGTGGGTCTCAATGGCAGTCAATCTAGCTCCTTCTGATGTGAAGGGCTTGCTTCAGACCTACTTGTCCGAGTTTGAAGACGAGGGAGCGTATGGGCATATGTCGCTTGGCCGGTCCTTTGCCGTGGAAATGGGCTCCTCAATTCCGGCAACGGATCAGAGATTAACTTCTCTGGACCCTGTTGGCCAGACCGCAATAAACACGGCATCTCATTTTGTTGCTCAGTACACAACCCGTCAGGAATATAGGTACGGCGAAGCACTACCCAGCCATAGCAAAGATTTAATAAGTTCCATGCCCATGACGCGACGAGACTCGTTCATTAGATCTGCCCCATCTGATCGTGCTGACGCTGTTATGGCGTTGGCCCACGTGGGATCCCGTCTTACCGGCAAGAAGGTCACACCTCTCCACGACGTGAGAGATATCCTCCGACGAGCGGCAGCTCTACTCTGCCGCAGTGGGAGGGATGAGAGTGCTATTACACATTACCTTGTCAGCATTCCCTTCAAAATATTTACCAAAGAGTCCATCAATTTTGGTGTATCTCTTTGGCTGGGCGTCATAAACGAGAATCCCAGGATGGAGTCTCGAATACTTGCTGAGATCGCGCAACAATGGGAAATCGCCATTCACAATAAACTTGGGTTGTTCAACCCTACTCTGATGTAAGATAGGCCCCGAGACTATGCGTATCAATACTAATATTGTCAGGCACCCGGATCCGTTCTTCCTTAAAGAGGAATTCGCTCCAAGCGATAACGAAGGCCTTGCGAGGCGTCGGCAGCAGGTACATAGTATGCTTGCTCCGCATACTCGTCTGATACAATTTTTTAGCAGCCACTTCAATGCTACCCGACTGGGTAGCCCGGATATGCATAGAATCTTTATCCGTATGCTTGACTCGACACTCGATGCTCTGAAGAACTCTATCTCTCACCCAATGGCCAGAGAGATTCGCCTAAGAATCGTTCTTTTTAGCTTAAGAGTGCTAAGAGTGAGCACCGCTGTCCGTCCATTGGTTCAATGGCGACTCAAAGACAAGATTCTATCAGCGGGATTGAGTTGGTTCAAGTTCGCACCCAAATGGTCCTTCGGCAGCAATATTCTTCAGTTGAAGACCGAAGTGCGCTTGATTACTGATGTCTTGAGTGCTCTCAAGACGGTCTCTTACGTCGGAGCCCAGGCCATCGGCAACTTCAGGGCCCTTACCCAAAAGGAGACATTGTTTCAAGTTCTGCTCGAGAGTGAACAGACTAGATTAAATGTTTGGGTTCACCCACTCGGCGAAAACCACCAACGGCCACATCTAACGCACCGTACTGGGACGGCACTCGAAGTAGGTTTATGGCCATTTAAATTAATGAGGCATAGAAAGCTAATTCGCAAGTCTACACTCAAACCACTTGTTCGCTTAGCGTGGGCCGAACATCCTTCTCTAGCAATAGAGCTAGTCAGTCGATTTTCGATCCCAGCCGTGCATAATGAAGTTCGCTGGCTGTTGTTAAATTTCCCGGCCAAGGCTATCTCAGATCCCGAGGCTCTCCCCATACTATTGGGAGGCGAACTACCATCTGATGTTGGATTCCAGCTCAAGGTACCAACCATATGACCCTCCCGTCTCTCGTATAATAACCCACTAACCAATGTAGTACTTACTCTTCTGGGCTGCTGTAAATCCCGTCACTGCTGTTACCTATTTCTTGCCATCCTATCGAAACCATCCGTTCTTGATCCAGTATGCTATGAGAGCCCTGGAATATCACTCAGTCGATGTAACATTTTTCTATGTACCACAAATTGTACAAGGTCTTCGATTTGATGCTCTTGGTTACGTGGAGCGTTACATTATTGAAACAGCCCAGTTCTCTCAATTGTTCGCCCATCAGATTATCTGGAATATGAAGGCAAACTCCTATAAAGACGACGACGCTATGATTGTAAGTCTCGTCATCCCAAAATCTAGTAGCCTCCTACTGACATACTGCTAGCCCGATGCCATAAAGCCTGCTCTCGACAAAGTGATGGAAAAGTTGATCAACAGCTTTTCTGACGAGGACCGAAACTTTTACGAGAGAGAGTTTACGTTTTTTGACGAGGTCACCAGCATATCTGGCAAACTCAAGCCTTTAATCAAGCGCGACAAACCGGAGAAGAAGCAAAAGATCGAAGAAGAACTTCGAAAGATTAAAGTTGATGTTGGTGTTTACCTGCCCAGTAACCCTGATGGCGTTGTCATCGGCATTGACCGTAAATCTGGCAAACCGCTCCAATCACACGCGAAGGCACCATTCATGGCTACATTCCGCATCCAAAAAGCGAAGGGTGGCATGGAGGAAACAGAAGAAGTAGCCGAAGAGGTGAGCAAGACGGGCCAACCCCCGGCTGAGACTACAATCGAGGTCTGGCAGAGCGCTATCTTCAAGGTTGGCGATGACTGTCGACAAGATGTGTTAGCCTTGCAGATGATTGCGGCGTTCCGCGGTATCTTCCATAGCGTCGGGCTCGATGTCTATGTGTTCCCTTACCGTGTGACTGCTACTGCTCCAGGCTGTGGTGTTATCGACGTGTTGCCAAACTCAATTTCCCGAGATATGCTGGGCCGAGAAGCTGTCAACGGGCTATATGACTATTTCATCAGCAAATACGGCAACGAAGATTCGCTCCGCTTCCAGCATGCGCGTAACAATTTCGTAAAGAGCATGGCCGCTTACAGCATAATATCTTTCCTCCTGCAGTTCAAGGATCGCCACAACGGTAATATCATGATCGACGACGCTGGCCATATTTTGCACATTGACTTCGGGTTTTGTTTTGATATCGCTCCCGGTGGTGTGCGGTTCGAGCGTGCGCCCTTCAAGCTCACGGGTGAAATGCTGGCTGTGATGGGAGGCGGTACAGACCACCAGGCCTTCAAGTGGTTCGAGGAGCTGTGCGTGAAATCTTTCTTGGCGTGCCGTCCGCATGCAGAGAAGCTGAGCCAGATCGTGTTACTCATGATGGAGAGCGGGCTGCCATGCTTCAAGCCGGAGAGTGTCAAATTCTTCAAAGAGCGGTTCGTATTGGAGCGTACCGAGCGCGAGGCGGCCGACTTCGTGAGGGACCTGGTCAGGAGGAGTGCGGGCAGTTACAGTACCATGGTGTACGACCAGTTCCAGCTCATGACCAATGGTATTCCTTACTAGTACATATAATAGATATAGATAGATATCCGGAAGGAGTTGGCGATCTGTGGAGGCGGCGAGCTCGTTTATTGTGTTCTAACCGGCAATTATCGATAGTTGCGATATTACCTCTTGAACTTATTGTAATAATAATAAAGCAATTCCCCCAAAAAGAATATTCTAGAGCGCTTAGATATGTTCACCGGTTGGGCTTTGGTGTGTTGAACCGGTGAATACAACAAGCAATTCACAACTTATATATAATTATGTAGCTATAACTACCTTAATATACAATGCTAATAGGCAATATTGTAACCTTCTTTGTAGTACTCCCCTGAAGACAAGTATGTCTAGACTCGTCTGAGTTTACTTGGGTAGTTTTCAGTTAATGAAGCTTTCAATGTTTTTTATAGATAAGCTGGAGCTCTAGTGCTAGAGGCTCTCCCACTTCACAATGCGTGGCATAATTGAGAAGTGATTAAACTTGCATACCTCGGTAGGTAGTTCAGTGTGTACCTAGGTAGGTATTGTACCTGTATCAAGCACTGCATTGCAACCTACCTACACTTTAGTACCTCCCTAGGCATTCTAAACCGCCTTATTAACAATATACCCAATAGAGTATCACGAAAATAGCTCGGTTCAATATTCAGTAGTTCTCAGCTAAATATTGATGCGTGCATATAAACCGAGCTTTGCGGGCTTATCTCTGTGGTCACTACAGGTACTAGGTTAATTATTAGATGTTGCAGCAATATTGAACCAACCGGAGACGTGTGGGCGAGGGCTTCTGCCTGTCAGACCTATCATGGGTAGGTGGTGTTTTATCTGAGACGGCAGCCCGTAGCCTGTAGAATATGCGAGACGTTGTAGTCCGGATACGTGCACCTGTGACCGCATACCAGACCCGTATCTGGAAGATCATTGCCGGGACTAGCAGGAGTAGATCCGGAGGCTAGACAAGGACACCACTTATCAAGTGAATGAAACTCGCTCGGTCAGTTTCGCGATCGGCAGCGGAGAGGGAAGGATTAAATCATTGGAGGAAAAATGAGGGGACGGTTACGTCAGTTATAGAGCTCCTGTCCCGAACGACTGGCGTATATTGTAACCTAGTTGGGTACTATTGTAGCTATGTAGGTACGCTAGAAACTTTGAGCAGCAACTACTTGAAGATTACGTAGGGCGGGACGGCCCCCATTTCATTTTTGGTCTTTCATAGGTAAGCCAACGCTCATTTATTGCAGATAGCAGATAGCAGATAGCAGATAGCAAGTACTACCGTATCTTGCCAACGGGATGGTGCCGTGCTAGCTGCATAATGTTACGAATTTATTAGCAAGTATCTATCAAGTACTGCTAACGTATCTTATCTGTAAGAACTTACCTACCTAGATATTCGGACCGGTTCTTGGCTGCGAACATCGATACGGGTTGGAATTCGACATGTTTGGGGAACTGTCTGGGCTGTTCTGTTCGTATCCAACTTGATTTGTATCATCTCCAATAATGACATGTCGATTATGCTATTTTTATAAATGTGGTAGGATGATGTACATAGTCGTGGTAAATAGTAACGGCTATATGCATGTGATAGACATAAGACAGTTTTTGACTAAGACGGAGTAAGATGCGTTACCAATACTAAGGGATATATACCACATATAATACTTGTTAATATGTGCGAAATGCCATAAATTGATTGTTATGAACGGATTACTTATGTTTGATAAGGTTGAGTTTGAACTAGTTGGTGCTTCTTTCGTGCATGTATGTAGGTAGGTATTCAGCACGTGTTGGAATCGTTGCTGGGTTTAACAAATTAGATTGGAGAAGTCTCGGTGGACTCCGCATGATAATGGCAGATGGTACTTGCAAGATACTTTGCATTCATCACATATCGTAGTGGACTGATTACGATTACAACAAAGCATTTCTATTGGTCTGCTGGCATAAGCAGTCCCATCATCCTAATCCAAAAAAAGAAATCGAACCAGCATTTACATAGGTACATAGTGCCAGCCTCTGCCTCAGTATCTCGCCTCCGTTTCTGGGCTCCTTGGCTGCTGCAGGCTTATTGTTAAGAAACCTTCTTTTCCATGGGTCGTCCCAGAAATCTATCATCCAAGTCCACTACCTTATCTAAAGGTTGCCTTTCGTTCAAACAAATCAATCAATAGACTTTGCGCACTTATTCACCTATTATTCATCTACTAGCTAGCGTCTTATTCTCACTCGTTACTTATCCATTCTTCATTTCTCTTCTTTTACTATCGCTAGTTATCATAAACCCTGTATCCTGTACCCTGTATCCTGTATCGCATCGCATCTCGTTGAACCCGCACCCCCTTAACCTAATCAGCTACCTTTACCTCCTATGCTTTTTGACGCAGAATCCAGAACGCGTAATTGAAACAAACCTTGAAACCAAGTCATCTCACGCCACACTATAATCATATCATTAGCCTTGCGCTCTTCGTTCTTCGTCCCACACATAGCGAGGCATATTAAGGACATGCTGCGATATTAACACTGGATAAATTCCAACAAAACAACAAACATCGCAACCAATCGCGCATCTACCCCCCGTTTTGTCTTGAGCCTACCTTTTTGCTCCCCTCAGTTCCACCGTCATGGGGAAGAGATGTAAGCCTCCCCTCTAAACCGTCACGAGGTCCACATCGCAACATTGCTGACGATAGTTGCTACAAATTAGGGAGATGGGGTATCATTCTAGACGCCGGTTCCTCTGGGACGCGTCTACATATATATCGGTGGCTAGATCCTGCAAAAGCACTCAAGGAAGCATCCTATCAAGAATTACATAGCTTGCCGAATATCGTAACCAAAGATAAATGGACAAAAAAGATTAGACCAGGAATCTCAACTTTTGGTGACCACCCAGAAGACGTTGGACCCGATCACCTACAGGAACTGGTCGAGCGAGCACTGGACGTCATCCCCGACGATAAACATGCCGATACCCCGATATTCCTCATGGCCACCGCTGGCATGCGATTATTGCCTCCTACTCAACAAAGAGCAGTCATAACCGAGACTTGCTCGTATTTCCGCGCCAACACCCGATTCTCTCTCCCCGACTGCGATACGCACATTCAGGTCATTCCCGGAGAGACCGAAGGTTTATACGGATGGATAGCAGCCAATTATCTTCTAGGAGGCTTCGACGATCCTGATGGGCATGCTCATGGAAAGAATCACCATACTTATGGTTTCCTAGACATGGGTGGCGCTTCGGCGCAGATCGCTTTTGCGCCAAATGCCACTGTAGCCGAAGAACACGGAAATGATCTTAAGTTACTGCGAATGCGAAGCTTAAATGGCGAGCCCAAGGAATACAAGGTGTTTACATCAACGTGGCTTGGTTTTGGAGTCAACCAGGCGCGCGAGCGCTACGTCAAAACCTTGGTCGACGAATTTTTAATCGATGGGGAGCACGAGGTGCCCGACCCTTGTCTACCAAGAGGATTGCGAACCAACGACAAGGGCGAGGCCATCAAGGGGAATTCAAAAGAGCTGGAATTAGTTGGTACGGGTGAGTTCGACGAGTGTTTACGGAGAACGAAGCCGCTATTGGGTAAAGACATGCCGTGCGAAGACAAGCCATGCTTATTTAACGGCCAGCACGTTCCGCCTATTGATTTCGATGTAAATCACTTCGTTGGGGTTTCTGAATACTGGCATACCACGCACGGCGTGTTCGGAAATAAAGACGATGACACGGCCTATGATTTCAACACATATCAGAAGAAGGTATTAGAATTTTGCAGTCAGCATTGGGAAGATATCGAGTCGAATATCGAAGCGCGAAAGAAGGATCACGGAAAGGAAGCCCAGGAAGCCTGCTTCAAGGCATCCTGGCTTATTAGTGTATTGCACGAGGGTATCGGTATACCGAGATATGGTATAGAGAATACACCAACTCCAGGGATCAACGTCACGAAAGGAATCGGAGAGGCTGCTAAGGAAAAGGGATTTTTACACCCTTTCCAAGCTGCTGACGAAGTTAATAATATCGAGATCAGCTGGACGTTAGGAAAGATGGTGCTCTACGCGGCCGGTCAAATTCCACCCAAGGACAACTATCGTCAACCTGTGGGATTCGGGAGTAACGTAAAAGGTATCCCTTCTGATTTCCAATACGCTGGATCCAGCTTTAATGTGTCCTCGGCAATCGATGGTGAGGATGATTGGGGCGATACGGCGGAAGATCTGATAGACCATGCGAAATCGAAGTCAACATCTGGACTTTTCTTCTTCTTACTGATCTTCTTATTTATCGCTTTTCTGCTTCGAAAGCGAGATAGGCGGATGCGGCTTTATGGTAAAGTTAACAAGGTACTACGCCGCCGACGCCGTCCAGGCAGCCCTCGAAAACTCAGCCTCGGTCTCTCGGCTATCTCACACAAATTATTTGGTCGCGGATCCTATAACTACGAAAGGGTCCTGGAGGAAGGTGACGCCAATCAGTTCGAACTGGGCGAGGCTTCGTCGGATGAAGGCGACAATTCCGATAGTAGCGGGGGAGCATCCAGAGTCGGTCGATCGTCAGGCCTGGCTACCCCAAAACTTAATGTCGATTCTTTTGACGACATTAAGAAGCACCCACATCCTGGAAACGCGCTTGATCGGTCCGGGTTGGTAGTCCGAACAGAAAGTCGCGAGAGACTGTTTCCACAAATGTTAACAGCTGGACGGAGGAGTCGAGCGGGCAGTCCCACGAGGCTTAAGAGCCCATTAATGAGCCCCTTGACGGAGGATTAATAAACTGTATATTCTATTCTTACCCGTACTGGGCAATCACCTTGCATTGTCCAGGCGGCACACTCCTTGTAGGGATACAGGTTCGGGGTTACCCAGGACAGGGTTACATGGGAAAGGAGTTCCGGTAGTGACGGATTTTTATGTATTATGCCTGAGACGGGCCTCGATATATGGGTTGACGAGTAAAAGCATATTGGATTCTTAGTAGATACCTTCATAGCTCGGCACGTTTGTTGTTGCATATGGGGAGGCAGTTATCAAATATTCATACACGGCTTACCGTACCGGTGGCCACGCGTGGTTAGGTACGCCATTGATATATATAGTTGTATAGTGATCTTACTCGACTGGTGAAGTGTATTTAGCGTGAGATTATGTGCAGTAAATTAAAGGCTTATGAGACTTGAGATATCCCTTTTTAGATATGCAATAGCTTTTATCTATTCCGATACCACTTGAGTATAGCTCAGAGGTGACCGTGGCGTTGTCCTTCTCTATTGAAGAATATATCCAGCCTTTTATATTGGACCTCTTAGACCGGCCTACACCTTACAAGAGGCAAATATTAAAACAGCCAGCAGAAGTAGAAGTCTGCTACCCTTCCCTCCCTCTTCCCCCCATCTCCCCTGTTTCTAACGTCCAATGCAATATACGTAGGACCCAAATCTGCACTTCGAGGAGAATACTTGCTCCCTCTGGATCGTAACTAGGTAACCGGCCCGGCAACAACTCCTGCAGTCAATCCTGCTCCCTCTCGAGAAACGTAGGGTCGTTCCGGACCTTGTTCTCGAACTTGCGCCACCACTCTTGGAAGGCCTTTAGAGGCACGACCTCGACGCCCTCGGCGCCCACCTTGCCGCTGAACCCGGCGAGGAAGTTGAATGCGTTCTGTATTATGCGCTGGGCTAAGATCTGCGTCGACGGCTGCTGCTGCTGTATCGTGTTTCCGCCCGAGTCAGCCGCGTGCAGCTGCTGGATGCGCTCGGCTACAGACGATGCGTCCTCTACGCTGATCCCGATTATGACGCCCTCGGGGTTCGGAGAAGAAGAAGAAAAAGAAGGTGGTGGAGAGAGCTTGAACACGGCGCTCTCCTTGCCGGGCCCCACGCCCCCCAGGAACTTGAATTTGGGCTCCTCTTGCCCGCTAGCTAGGGCGGTCGGGTTCAGCGCGACGTAGATGGCAGCGGCGGTGCCGGCGGGGAGGGTGGTGCCGGGGAGGGTGGTGCCGGGGAGCAGGAAGACGGCGAGGTGGGCGAAGGGTTTCGGGGCGGGGTTCGCGGGGGAGGGCGCGGGGTGCGGGATCGCGTATAGGAAGGACGTGGCGCTGGGCTGGGAGGACGGCACGGTAATAAGCGGCTGTCCGGCTGGGACGATGCCGAAGAGCGGTTGGTTTGGCTGTTGTTGCGCCATTGTGTTTCCCTTGCCTGCAGGTAGGTAGGTATGTATGTAATCCGACCTCTATTTTTTGTTTTGTTTCGATCTCCAACGATTGTTTACGGCTGAACCGGTGATTAATTGGTGCCTAAGACGACTTAGGAAAAGACGTTCCGTCACGTCGTTGATCTGGGACCCTAGGAGGGTTCAACCACCTCGCGGTGAAATGGGTTGTGACATGGAGGAAGCAAAGGTACAAGAATTCGGGATACGGTGCTGGAAGCTTCAGAAAGTTACTTGGGTACCTGCTAAATTTCAACGTCATCAGGTGGCATGGAGTGGTGGAGGGGCAGAGATGCATGTGCGCTAAGACTTTTGCGAAATGCGCATACATATTGCATCCGCATCCGGTACCTCCTAATGTGGCTACCTACACCAATGTAACCTAGGTACCTATATAAATCTAGAATGCACCTTTACAAGGCTATCCCCAATTCTGGGCAGGAACATGCAGATAGTGAAGAAGGTACTTCCACAAAAGAGACAACGCTATTGGATCTTGCTCATTTAGCATTTAGTCTAACTAGGTACATGCATGTAGTATCCAAATCTTTTAAAGACATGTCAAGATGTCTACCTACTTAACAATAGTCTTTTGAGGCACCAGGCAGCAAGCAAATTTACAGCAAAGAAATTTGAGTATCATCTACGACTTGAACCTCTTATAAAAAGACCCCAAGCGAGTCATTGCTATCTTTTCCAGGAGAACAGAATAATACTCAACTCACTCCGAACGCATTAGCCGAGATGCCGCGTTTAATGAGTAGCCTCGATATCATAAAGGAGGCTGATGCGTAAGTTAAAGCCTCTCTTATAAAAAGAGCGGTAGACTATAGAACTAAACAATTTGCGAGAGCGTAGCTTTCCTTACCCAGACAAGGAACCTCAAGCATGCAAGGCTCTCACTGACACGCTATACACGCTGGTCTGGAAGGATGGGCAGCCTCTTGGCTATATGCTTGATTCCGTCGTTACACAGCTCCTCGCTACACCAGAAGAAATCCGCGGTCCCGTAACTGTGGATGAAGCCAAACGCACCGTGCGTGCTTTCGAGCTACCAACCGAAGCCGAAAGAACTGCGCTTGTGGCTCGCTTAATGCAGTATTGGCGGGAAAATCATACATATGATATATTAAAGGGCTGGCGGAACGAACTATGGCCCGTCTACGGCAGCAATGATGAGGTCCTGTACAGCGCTGAGCGCAGTGGAACAGGCCTGCTAGGAATCATGCGTTACGGGGTGCATATGACAGCCTTCGTCAAGGATGACACGGCGAGCTACGGCATGAAGATATTGGTGGCTCAACGAGCAGCTAACAAGTCTACGTATCCCAACATGCTAGACAACTCTGTGGCGGGCGGTCTTATGACTGGGGAAGACCCCTTCGAATGTATAATCCGAGAGGCGGACGAGGAAGCCGATCTACCCGAATCGCTCATGCGCGAGCGAGCCAAATTCATCGGCATGGTCACGTACATCTACATCACAGACGAACGAACAGGCGGTGAGGCTGGCCAGATTTATCCTGAGACCCAATGGGTCTACGATATCGAACTACCTGCGGACTTTGTCCCTACACCCAAGGACGGCGAGGTTGCAGGCTTTTACACGTGGACGGTCGAGGAGGTGCGAGAGAAACTGGCTCAGGGGAAGTTCAAGCCTAACTGCGCTCTCATCCTAGTCGATTTCTTCATCCGCCACAAGATCCTGACACCAGAGAACGAGCCCGACTATGACGAGATAGTGAGCCGGTTACATCGCAAACTACCTTTCCCGGGCCCCCATCAAGTTGGTCAACCAACTTCTTAGTTGCCTTTCCCCTTTTCAATATCCCACTAGCGATCCAGGTGTCGTTGGCCACGACTTACTAGTAGAATAGCTCTAGTTCATGATTTGGCCGCAATAAGCGTTCATTGGTATCTCAAGCGTAGCTGTAATATGCAATAACCATCCTCTCTACACGTTGGCCTCCAGATTATATGTAACTCACATTAAATCGTGAATCAGCCGTGGTCTCGCCGATGGGCGAGTAAAGAGTGCTATGCAATAGCAAATCATTTCTTAACTAGGAGGTAGGTGTTGTCGACACGCAACGGCGTTAACTTCTTATAGGGACCCTCCAGCATCATTAACAAGCCGCCAAACGAGATGTACGCGCGACTGCAGCCATGTTAGTACTGCCCGGGATAAGCAGAAAATGTGAAGATTACACGGGAAATAAGGAAGGGAAAAAGGTAACGGAAATAGCAGGGCAAGAGAAGTCGCATACATACATAGTCTGACCATCAACACCATCCTCAAACTTGTAGATCTTGCCGTGGCACACGTAGTCGTACATGTCGGCGAGGGACGACTCGTTGCGAACGTGACGCCACCCTTTCTCTTCCTCCTCGTCTTTGGTGCCGTCGAGCGACAGGCTAGTAGCCAGCACGACCTCGATGTTGCTGCCGACGCGGAGGGGGAACAACTCGATGTTGATGTCGAGCTGCATCGTCGTCAGGTTGTCGGTGGACGTGCCGCCGATACGCGCCACGCGGTCGTATTTGGATTGGTCGTAGGTCGTCACCGTGAAGGTGTCTTCGAAGAGCTGCGCGTCGCCCGCTGCGAGGTTCGACATATTGAGGGAAGGGTTATTTTTGGTTTGGCTTGATTTGGTTTGGTTTGGGCAATTGGTTTCTAGATGGATTTGTTGAATGGGTGTGGCGGCGTATCGGGTTGGGAGGTGGGAAGTGGGAAGGACGAGACGGAAGTATCGAGTTTTGGCGCGGCCGCTTTTTTTCTTTTCTCAATGGAAGCTCTAAATGGAATTCCGCCGTTGATGCGGGGTGTCCACTGAAAGCGGTGAAGCCTTGTATTTACAGGGGACCTTTGCGGCTCTGCTAGGAGCTAAAAAAACAAATCTTTTTAAGGGATTAATTAATAGGTACCATAGCGGGGTAGGGTGGGTACGAAGAACTGTTCTATAATTAAAAAGCGTTCCCTATAATCTATGCACACCTTAACAGCTGCCCCGTTCCCTATATGAGAATGATTCTCAAAAGGAGAACGTTCTCAAAATTGAGGGCATTCCCTGAAAAGTGGGTCCAAAAGGCGCTAAAAAGGCTAAAAAAGTCAAAAAAGTCAAAAAAGTTAAAAAGCGTGGTCCTCAAACCCACAGCTTTTACATTTGTGTAACGTTAAATCCCATAGTGGGGTTTAAAGTTTTAACAATTGAGCTAATGGGACGAGGTGGCCAATCTCATCGAATTATTTTTAAAAATTCAATTGTTTTTAGGCCTTATAACCTTTACTTCAATAATTATATTTTATTATAAAAATTTTACTTAGAAAAAAAATTTTTTTTTTCTAAGTAGAATCTAACCAAAATTGATAGAAATGATTCCCAAAAAGGGAACGGTTCTTTTAGGGGGAACGATTTTATACGTATCGAACGGCAGTAGTAAAATTTTAAAAACCGGGACCCACTATTCCTGGATTTCAGCCAATAAAATGCCGGGAATCAAGGGAACGTTCCCTAATAGGGAACCGTTCCCCATAAAGAACAGTTCTCTGAAACCCCCCATTTCCGCTATGGTACCTAACTAGTAAAAACTCAAAGAGGGCGTGTGACGCAGTAACGCCTTTGTGACGCACGAAACTTAGGTATGTACCTAATGGGATATGTACATATGCACCGAAAAAGGCTCAGAAAATACTTTCTAATCCAACCGAAATTGGAGATAAGCTGCCCAGCTTTAGGTATTCCATCCCTTCCCCCCCTTCCCCCCCAAATTGAAGCCCAAATGCATATACCAATAAACTACACCATTTTCACTCGCTACCTCGACTTAATAACCTAATACATAAAATTACATAAAATTGAGGCATCTTACGAACCTGATGCCGTCGTCATGTCCTTCAGGAAAAGAAATGCTGTGATTAGCAGCTCAACTTCATCTCAGTCAGCCCCATCCAAGACTGAAAATGTATCTATCCCCGGAGTTCGACCGTCTCTTGTTGATGGCCGACCAACTACATCTACTGGAACCGCATCTCTAGACAGTCTACTTGCCGGGCATGCTGGCTTACCCCTAGGCACATCGCTTCTTATCGGAGAGCATGGCACTACCGACTTCGCTGGTATACTTCTCCGTTACTATGCCGCCGAGGGTATGCTTCAGGGGCATCAAATCCATGTCCTCGGCTTACATGAAAGCTGGCGTCATGAGCTCCCGGGCATTTCAACCGAGGACAAGAAGTCATCAAGCAAGTCGGAGACTCCCTCGGATGACAAGATGAAGATAGCTTGGAGATATGAAAGCTTGTCGTCTGGGGGAGCCCCGAGGGATAGAAATGCAGCCCAGAGGCGAAGTAATTCTGCGACTGAATCTACTTCTATCTTCTGCCATTCTTTCGACCTCACCAAAAGACTCAGTCCTACCAACGTCAAGGGCCAAATTGGCTTTCACCCTGCCATGAGCATACCGGGTCTACCTTCCCACACAAAAGAGTCAACGTCGCCTTTCAAGCTGTTCATCAAGAACGTAGGTCATAAACTAGCAAATTCGCCGTCGTCGTGGATCCATCGCGTCATAGTACCGAGTCTCTTATCCCCGACGGGATACGCTGGCTCGTCTGCTCGGCCCGAAGAAGTCTTGCAGTTTTTACATGCGCTTAGAGCGTTATTAAGGCAGCACCCTGGCAAGCTCACTGCTATTATAACGTTGCCGCTATCGCTTTACCCTAGGACTACAGGACTTACACGTTGGATGGAAATATTATCCGACGGTGTTTTCGAACTTATCCCGCTCCAGTCCAGCGCTGTTCATGCCCCTCCCCCGTCTTCAAAGTCGGATTCAAAATCAGAGGAGCAGACGCAGGGACTTCTTAAAGTCCATAGTCTACCGATTTTCCACGAAAAAGGCGGCGGCTCTTCTGAGGGCCATGCTGCCCATGGAGATCTGTCGTTTAGCTTGAGTCGATCTAAGGGGTTGGTAATAAAACCGTTCTATTTGCCTCCTGTCGGGGAGGACGAAGAGGAAAGAAAGAAAGGAGATTCTAGCAAAGGAAGCATGGAATTCTGAAGTTCTGAAATTCGTCTGAGATGTATAAGTATAGCGGTTACAGTGCGAATCTATAAGTCAGACGTGCACACTGTATCAGACCCCACTTAGAGCTCTCCAAATTTTCGTCGACTTCTCCAAGTTCGACGGAAAAAAAAAAGCTTTTGGTTTCTTTCAATCTTCAACAACCACAACAGGTAAGTCGATAATTTCGTTTTACTCAGAACACTATATCGAAATGATTACAAAAATCAATAATCTGTCAATCCACTGAAATAACAATGTTGACAACCTTCTATCTGGAAAAATATGATCACCCAAATTATTCTACATTGCATATGACAAGTTTTGCCAGTACAAACGCTGACTCTCAAGCAAACAGATATTTCTGTTCTCCGTGGAGATGGCTTCTTCTACGATAAGCCGGCCTCCCGTGAGGATATCCAAAGTCGCGGGGCGGTATCTGCTCTTCGACATAGACGACGTGATGCACCTGCGCAAGAACCACAACATCTGCTCCGTGTTCGTCGGGACGATTCCCCAGAATCCCCAGCAGAACATCTTCATGGGCTTGCCTATCGAGCTGATGCCTGAGGAGGCCCAGGTCCTCGTTGACAAGAATGTAGCATACATCGTAGACGACGCCGCGTTCCATCCCGCGCGCCTTGCTACTCTAGATGACGACGCGCGCAGAAGATACCTGCAGTCTGTCAAAGCCGAGGGCAGGAAGGCGCAGATGGCGGCTGTGGAGAGCAAGCTGAGCGCGAAGCCAAAAGTGATTACTACTACTACTACTACTGCTACTAAGAAAGTAAAAGCCAAGCCAAAGACTTCAGAAAACGAGGCAAGCCTCGAAACAGACGACGAGACCAGCACAAGTCTCTTCAGTCCTCCCTCTCCGCCACCGTCAAGTGGCGTCCCCTCCCACACCCAACTCTCCCAAGCAGAAGATCCCCCCGCCTTCGCAATAACACCGACAACAAGCAGACTCATCCTCCCCCCTTCTCCCCCCCTTGCTCCTCCCCAAGGACTCTTCCCCTTCTCCGCCTCCGTGAACGTACCGCCCTCGTACCCGCTATACGCGCACCTTCAGGACCGCGGCTACTACATGATGCCCGGCCTGCGCTTCGGCTGCGATTACAACGTGTACCCCGGTGACCCCCTACGTTTCCACAGTCACTTCCAGGCCGCCAGTTACGGTTGGGAAGAAGAGATTGCTGTCCTTGATCTTGTGGCCGGCGGACGGCTGGGTACGAATGTCAAGAAGGGGTATCTGATTGGTGGGGCTGTGGTAGGTGATGATACGGATGAGCATCAGAAAAAGAAAGAGGGGATAGATGAAAATCCCAAAGCTCCGCGAGCCAGGGCTTTCTGTATAGAATGGGCAGCCATGTAGATATGTACCTGAATCTGAGCAGGATGCTGTCGTAGTCGTTAGTCCATACTTGTTTACAGCAGCTACTATCTTATTGAAAGAGCAATATCGACTTATTCTGCATATGCATCGGGGAATTCTTGACATGAATGCAGCAACCCTCTTCAGATCATGTTTGTAGAATTGAATGAATACCCCCTAAACCAGGTTACCTAGTATAACTATGTACCTAATGCATACCACACCCGTGAAACCCCCCTAATCAGACCAGAACTCCGAGCGTGTAATGAATAAATAAATAAAGAGGCCAGGTCATAGAAATCACACCATCGAGTTACTGTATCCCCTCGCTATAACATGATTTCCCTCATCGCTTTACATTCGTCTCCGTCACATTCCTCATCCTTCTTCTCGTTATTACAATCCGACATCTTAGAACCAATGAAGGCGGGGGGCATCATAGGGAACTGATTAGACAGAAAGGTTTCATAGATAAAGTTCGCCTCGACGCCAGTTTTGATGAGTTGCCGTGCGGGTTTTGAAGTAAAGGTGATCGTTCATGGAGGACAATGCTGAATAATGCTGGTTGCTAAATGACGGATGCGGAAGGACTTGCGTGCCGTACAAGTGGGTCGAGAACCGACGGGATATTACAGACAAAGAGCCCGCCTTGACCAAAGCTTGGAGAAGGGAACATAGTCGTCAGGGCACATATATGCGGCTGAAGCTGACGACTTCCCTGCGGCAGCAGACACACTTATCGAAGTTGTTCATTGCCAAAGTGACGCGGCACTCGTCACAGAGGCTGAGGCAGCGACATGGCCACACAATAATTTTGCGGGGGGATGAGTGGCATACAACGCACTGAGGCCCGCCCCTACCGTCGTCGCTGTTGTTGCCATCTTGCAGCTCACTTTCACGGGCGGCTTCGGTCCGCCTCGTAATGATCAGGTCCTCGAGGAGTTCGGCCTCCTCCTCGTCCGAGAGCTTGCCTTTACTGGGCCGCTGTGGGAAGAAGAGGCGCCCGCGCTGGTTTTGCTGCATGCGCGCGTACTTAGAGCGCGTGATAATCTGATCACTACTCAGGTGGGCGGCAAGGGCGTGGGCTTCGCGACGCTCCTCTGGGCTTCTGGGATGAAGCAGCCTGGCAAGATCGCCCATGGCTAAGGGCTGGTCAAAAGGAGTTGTCTCCCGGGAGAGCGAAAAGTGCTGAGATGCTTGTGTGGGCGTCCTCTGCCCGTCATTTTCCTCGAATTCATCCTCATCAACCCATTGGCCCTGCTCATCTTCATCGCCAGCGATACTATGTATCATGCTCGTCGTATCCCAATTGCTATCGTTTTCATCCGGCTCCCAATCGCCGCTCGTATCCACGGATCCCCATAAATCGCCATGTTTCCATGAATTGTATAATCTTGTGTCCAGCTCCTCGTCCGGCATATTAGCCGTCTCGGGGGCCATCCTAAGACGTCTTCGTACTTCGGCCTCCACGTCGGCGGTCTCGTCATTATAGAGCCTATTGCTCCTCCTATTTCGGCCCAGCAGCAGTGAATGCGCTTCTGCGGGGGGTTTTCTCTCGTCTTTATTATCCTGTTTCGGCCAGCGAGAAAGCCAGACTAAGATACGAGGTCGGGCTGTAATCCCAAAACGCGTCAAGGCTTTCAGAAGAAGCACCGCGCCCCATCGCAGCAGAAGCCTGTTGATATTCATGATGAATTCCAAGGCTAGAAGCCAACGCGAACTACGCTCGGTAGCTCCAACTCCATCCCTAGCACGTTTTTCTCCGATGCGCGTTTTGGGAATTGTCTGAGCTGCTCGTTCTCGTGCATATCCACTTGACGCTCCAAGCTGCCCGTCCTTGATTGGCACCAGTCCGATAGCTCCGACAGAATCGTATCGGGAAGCACCCAGACCTGATCCGGCCCATTGCATGCGTATAGACTCGAGCTCCCTCAGCCTTTCTTCTTCGAGCCATGTGCGGTTTTTTAAGTTGATGCCCCGGTCTTCGTTTAGATAGACCGCTTCACTCGCCATCGTGATGACACTAAAACCTGTTCGAAGCAGCGCCGTATAGAAGTCCATTTCTCGTGAAATCCGAATATCGGAGAGCGAAATATTCGCTTGCATATTCTCATGCGCGTGTGCCAATCGTTCTCGGAACGATAAAACCCGTCCATTGACGTTCCACCGATCCGGGGGCTGCATCGCCGAAAGGACCAAAGCAATAGCATATATAGCAAGACACGCGAGAGTACCCGTAAATACCAGAAGATGGGGGATAAAACCTATGATACAGACGGTAGGAAACCTAAAAAGACCCATGGTTGACGGACTGTCGACAGAAAAATCTAAAGCTTCTATCACGATGCTTCCCATAAAGCAGATGGCCCAAAACCCCGTACTAACTAATCGGTACCGGCTCTGTAGATTGAAGACACCCAGAACGTGGCTAGTAATATGGCTCATGGCTGAGAGGAAAGCCACTAGAAGGACTTCAGGGGGCGTATTGACCCTCTTCATTATCATGGATCTGGAAACGGCGATGCTGGCCCCTGAAGCCTGTTGGAATGTCACATTGGAACTACTACCACTTGAAAATAAACCCCAGCCGAGTTGGTTGCTAATAGCAGCGTCGGCCTCGGCAAACGCCAGTGAGTGCTCGAAAAGGGTCATGCCGGTCTCGACAGCCACTTGACGTCCTTGCACTGCGCACGAAATCGTTTCTAGGAAATGACTCAGGCAAAGAGTCCCGAAAAGTGGCCACAGTAGGGACAAGGAGCCATGTAGCTCATTTGAAAAATCGTGATTGTTTGGAGGGACCATCTCAACAGCGCGGCAGCTGTCATAGTCGGTAGCGCCCAAAAGGAAGACCGTACTGAGCCCATGTAAATATGTGGAGGGTTGTGCGAACATAAGATCTGATGTCTTGCTGGCGTTACCCCAACGCATCTCGGCGAAATCGGGCGAAGTTTGGCACTGGATGGACTGTAGGAGTTGCCGAGCTTGGTATGCGAAGAGAATGATAGGTAGGAAGCGGAGAAAGAGTCGTACGGGCCATGTCAGATACAACCTTCTTCGAGAAGCTGCAAATATGTGTGTACGGTTTAATATGATAGCCTGCAATAGTGCTAGACGTCAGAAATCGCTTCAACGTCGAAACAAGAGGGAAACAGACCATCGCAATACAACAGAGCGCCCACTTGCTCGTAGCATAGCTAAAGACGCTACCTAATCCCTTCGTTCCATCGGCAGAGAACTTGGAGACTAATACGGCGGGGTCCTGATCTTCGTTTTCTAATACTTCTGCTACATTAGCGGCAGCTTCGGAAGCTTGGGTAAGCATATGGGCGGCGGTAGTCGTCGGGAGAAAAAAGTCGGATGTCGTTGGGTCGGCTATGACTCGTTGCCCAAAGCCGTCAACAGCATCGGGAAAGGATATGATGCCAAGCTTGGTCAACATCCTAGGCCCAGCAAGAATCAGGTCCTCAAGCGACGGTGCGAATCTGGTTACGTTATTGACGGAATACCTGAGGTGCTGGGCCGTCCAAGAAGTGAAGTTATGCCAGATGCTTGAATTATCAAGGAACGTAGGTGCCGGGACGGCGGTCGCGCCTGGAGAGGCCATTTAGCTGGGGAGATTTATCTGGGGTATGCGAGAGGCGGCCAATAACTCCGAATCGCCCGCGACGAGATCTGACTTAGGCACGTTGCTTCCAATCAGAGAGGACAGTAATTAGGTCATTCAGAAGCTCCGAAACACTCGAATTAGCCAATGCATAGGTACTCGCTGCAAACACATGACGACTTCCCCGTCATGCGTACATTTGTTGAGTTGTCGTGGGTTTCTTTTAGTATTTACATATATATGTGTGAGGTATGTGTGTATGGAAGTATGTAAGTTTTAAGTTGGTATTAAAGAGACGATATCCGAAGTGTTCCAGAATCTAGACAAGGTTCAACGGCTATCAATAAGCGGCGCTCCTGCCATCACACCTTAACATCAGGTAAATTAGCGGGTAGGTGCATATCTTTGTCTGTACTACATACATAGGTATACATGGGTACCCAATCTAGGTACCCAATCTAGGTACCTAACGACATACAGGTAGTTCCAGAAGTGCTAAAAATAGATTCTAGTCAGCTTATGTACCTAAGGTATTCCGTAGATACCTATCTGTTGAAGTTGATGCATATTACCTAATTGATTATGTAGCTTAAGCACTTAAAAGTGCTTCTTATATTACAGAGGTTAAGTACCTAAGGTAGTTCATGAATACATAGCTCTACTTCGCACACCACCGCACCTATATTTTAAGCTCGGTATACCTAAAACACTAGCGCGCAAGCAAGAGATATTTAAGACCTCGGCAGCTCAGTTATTCACGCCAACGTCCATTAGGTACGATCCACTTTACGGATTCGTAATAACCACGAGTAACGGGTTACTTTTGCTAACATCTTTAGCTTCTGCCGCCTGTCATCATGGCATGCCCTTTCCTTCCAGAAGACCCTGTTAAGTGGCCACACTATTAACAGCATGTAACAGACGCCGTGGGAATTTATCTGGGTAAAAATGACTTGTTCTTGGGAAGGGGTTACTATCATATCCCTGAAGTCACCTCCCAATTTGGATCCATATCCGCTGGTTGGTAGATGCTCTACGCCATGGCTAGTTTAGCTTAAGAGACCTTTTTCCCTTGATCAACCGTCTCGTTTAAAGCCTGGATGAGGACGCGGTTCGCATTGCGGCATGCTATAAGGCTTCTCTCGACCATTTTGTTGTAGAGCATAGCGTCCGCAGCGGGCAGTTGGCCCTTGAACCAGACGTTGGTTACTTCATCCCTTGTCGGTAGGTACGCGACGCAACACGCTGCAAATATCTTGTGATATGAGGCAACATCCGGATCAAGGACGATGCTTGGCTGGCTCTTCTCGTCCTGAGCTGCTAAAGCCGCAACGCCTCCTGCGACAGTATCCACGCAGTCAATGCCAGCGTCCGCAATAGCCGCAGAGGCAACGGTTATACAGCCACTCAAGACATTCATCATATCCCAACCTTCATCTCTATCGTAATCAGGAGAGTCACGGTTCTGGTCTCCTTCAATTATTGTGACGATGATGTCAACACCACTTTTAGGCCAACGATCGGCGATAATTGCGCCTCGTAATGCTGTTTCCAGATGGACTCCGAGATCCCTCTCGCTCGAATCGCGTAGGTAGCCTCGTCTTTGTCTCGTCGCGAAAGGTGCATATTTGACGTGCGTCGAAAGGATAATATGAGGAGAGAAAGGCGCTGATCGCGGAAGTGCTCGAGGTCCATGGACAGTGCAGGTAAGCTTCAAGCTCGTGCCTGAAGGACGGGTCGCAAATGGGTCTTCGATTTCCAGATATGCAGATCCTGAAGCTGAAGGAGTGACTCCTGTTTTCAGAACTATACGCAATTCAAATTAGATAGCTAATACGTTCACGACAACAAGGCGACTTACAGATCTTTCGAACGGCATTATCGCCCGGTCGCTTTGCTACCCTTTTCCCTTGAGGCGTATCATAGACGGGAGGGGTCGTCTGGCTTACTGGGCCATTGATTCGTCTCCGGTCGGCCATGGTGGGAAAGGTATAGCGCTCCTAAGTGTTTTGTTGCTAAGAAGCTTCAGATGTCGCACTTCAATGAGCTTGCAGAAAGCTTACGACCTATTAGCACTGAAAATTCCATGCGACCTTAAGCGCAAAACTGCCCCACCATACCCACTAGGTACCTAGGTACCTAACCCCACGAATCCCTACGCTCTGCACCTTCTTGAAGCACTGACCAATCGGTCATCAATTTTCCGTTCTCCGAATATTTTTTTTTTGAACCCAACATCAAAAACGAAATTTCTTTCTTCGCACCCTCTTAAAAAAATGCAAGCAAGAACTTGATGCTCAACCACTCCCAATGCATGTGTCTACAATCACAGTCAGCCATAGTCGTTGTGGATTTACAACAATGTTGGACTTGAGAAGCAGTCCTAAAGAGGTTCCCCATTTACTGGGCGACAGTATACAAGACGACTTTACTTGGTAAATCTAAGTCCACCGTCGCTGATGGTTGGAATTTCGAACCCGACCTCTGCAAATATTTTGGTAAGTTTCATTTACCTTCCTTTTCGACCCCTAGACAGACTTTTCTTTCTTAGTAGGTCGTTCTGCTATTGATGAATTCAATTCCACTGTTCTCCGCGATCACCTGAGCAACTGAACAAACATGCACTACCATCTGAAGCATGAATTAGCCATTGCAATTGTCATTATTATCTTTAGTTCTTTGACTAATTGTCTCCTCAGGAAAAATAGTACTCTGCGGCTTGGATTCTAACAGGAATCGCGACCAGTAATGTGCAGCTAAGGTAAGCGGGCTCTGAAATTTTCTTTGTTGTTATTCTTGTCCATGATGAATCCTTTTTTATCAGTTCTGCTTCTGAAGCACTGTGATGATACCCATATACCAAAAATATATTCTGATTAAATACCCACTATCTTCTTCTTGAGTCTTGGAAATAGCACAAGCTAACAGAGAAGCAGTTTATAGTAAAGCCGTATCCTAGACCTGACCTTCGATATAACCAGCCTGCATCCAGTGTATTATTAAATGTAAGTTACGATGGACTTCCTTACGTGGCGCGTTCTGTCATGATGAAAACTGTTTATCCATTCAACTATCTCACATCGAGTCGAGCTTCCCTCCCGCACCATAGCCTATCCTTCTGGATATGCGAGGATTGGTTGTGGAGTTGTCCATTGGCAACCCGGCTTTCTGCTAGGGTTTGTCG
Source organism: Daldinia decipiens (assembly GCF_022478715.1). Taxonomy (NCBI): domain Eukaryota; kingdom Fungi; phylum Ascomycota; class Sordariomycetes; order Xylariales; family Hypoxylaceae; genus Daldinia; species Daldinia decipiens. The sequence continues at coordinate 573,199 of NW_026054551.1, read as the reverse complement.
GATGTTATGATTGCTTCAGTGCTTTCGACTTCTGTGTTTCGTCTTGAGGCATAGATTTCGAAGGCCGATTCAAGTGAATGAGTAAACCGGTTGTCTGAACTCATTTACGCGCAAGCTATCTCGTAGTTTAAAACATCGTGCATAGTCCCCGCTGACTTTTCTCAGCAATAGATGCATATTGAACGTGGTTAAGCCCATAGTTGCCCAATCGAGCTATGGATGCAGTCTATCCCGTAGAGTTCTTGTTTTTTAGACCCTAAGATAAGGCATACGATTTGGATTCAAATATATTATTATGGCGTGTTTGCCCCTGGTACTGCCTCTTCTCTTCCCGTAAATTTTGGTAGATGAAATATAAGTCTCATGTTATCTAAATTTCTATGATTTCTTGTGAATTACAAAGGGACTGGCTTGATGGTTAGGGAAGATGAGGGTGTCCGCTACTATGACATTTTCCCTCCTGCCAGCAGCAAATACGATAACTTCGGCAATATCATCAGGTGTTAGTGGCTCGCCTCCACTAGTTGGAATGTCAGTATAGGTGGTCAATCAGTTGAATGTGGTTACTTACGCATAGACAGCATCAGCTTTGCTCTTGTCGCCGTAGAATCGAACAAGGGAGAATTCCTAAGAGATCATCATATTAGCACCGGAATAGCCGCATATTCCACTGCCATTGTGTGGAACGGAATGTTCAACATACGGTCTCGACTTGGCCGGGATCGACCTCAATGACACGGACACGCGAAGCGACAAGCTCCTTGCGCAAGGAATCAGTGAAGCTGCGGACAGCAGCCTTGGTCGCGCAGTAAATGCCGCCGCCCGGGTACGGCTCGCGGCCGGCGATGCTGCCAACATTGATAATGTCGCCGTGGCCACCGTCGGGCCGCTTAAGGAAGATGGGCAGTGCAGCTTGGGTCAGGTTGATCAGGCCTGTGACGTTGGTCGCAAACATAACGTTAATGTCCTCCTCGGCAATCTCAGGAGCGCGTGCTACGCCTTTAACAAGGCCGCTGGTTTTAGGACGGTTAGTTGATGGGCGCAAAGTTGCTTCCATGTATATATCAAATACTAAAGGTAAATCCTCGTTCAGTAATGAAAACAGGCACTTACGCATTGTTCACCAACACGTCGATATCCCGGAACTCCTCAGGCAGGCCGGCGACAAAGCCGCGGACCTCATCGGCGTTGCTTACGTCGAGCTTGACGGGTAAGACGCGGACGCCGGAGCCGACCTCCTTTGCGATATCGTCTGCGAGCTGACGCAAGTTCTCGATGCGACGCGCCGTGACGACAAGCTTTAGGTCCTTGGGCGAGGTCCGCGCAAACTCGAGCGCAGTACTACGCCCAATGCCCGACGACGCACCGGTAATCACGATGGTCTTGCCCTCAAGGCGCTTTGCTACAGCTGAGGACATGGCGCTTCTCTTGACGAGGCTTATGTGGTGGTTATGGAGGGGTTGTAAGAGAGTTGCTCTTGGAGAAGACGAGAGTGTGAAGCGTCCTAGGTGCCGAAGCGTGGAGAGACCTGTTCGCAGGATGGGCATAAGGTAGTCTCAAGTAGAAACTTTAAGGGGAATAGAAAAAGGTGCGAGGTTTATGAAATAGACTAGGTTAGCTATAAGAGAATACCACGGTGTAAGTGCGGTAAGATGCCGAATAGCAGCGATGATGTGCTCAACCCCACCATAGCTAGTCCCTACTGCCCCGCCGTTGCAGCTTCCGTATCGGAACCCCTCGGTTGAGCTAACACCGTCGTTTATGTCAGGTGGTACCTAAGCTTCGGAATCTGACATTGCAGGACTTGAACGTATCTCTGCCTGCCTATATAATATAGCATAGCTCTCAAACAGAAACAATTCAACCCTCGTTGATCCGTAGTAGAGAATCATCCTCCATCCATCGAATAGTTAAAAATACGACAGATGTAAGGACGCAAAATCTTGTTAATGAATGCTTCCCGAATAGAAGAATTATTCACATAGAAATAAATCTGCATTCAAATTTAAAGTGTACCATCATCTATGCGCTGCAAAATTAGGGAATCATGCAAAAAGTTAATTTATGTTTGTGAAATTTATGTTTGTGATAGGCCCCGCCGAGGATTGAACTCAGGTCTCAGGAAGTTTGTACGAATCAAAATCCTGCGTGCTAACCACTACACTACGCGGCCGATGGAAACTCGTCCCTAAAGCGTGAATATGTACTAAGCAAAGGGTCTTACGTAATGTTGAGCTTCTTCCCAGTTCAAACAGCTCCACTAACGCCTCAAGACTATCGACAAGAACAACCAAGTGGCCGAGTGTTTACTCTCTCCTCCAAGGAGCCTTGATTTTCTGGCGTGCTGATAGAATAATCAATATATCTCGAAAGTCCTCCCTACGTACATACACTTAGACTACTCTAGCTGTTCCCTATGGCTTCTTGGCTGCCGTCTTATAAGCCATCGTTACGGTGTACGATCAACTTATATGAACTATATCTTTAATAGCCAGGTAATGATTTAACAAACTCGCATGTGCCTTCACTAGCATTGCTAGAATTACTACCTCACGTAGTTGGGCATTTTATGCATGAAATACCGATGGAAGAAATAAACACATTTTTCCTTCTCGAGAGGCGGGTTCGTGAAATCTGATCGATGAAAAGAAAAAGCCCAATAAGACTTCCCGCCGGTACCTTGAGATACCCAATACCTTGAATTACGTCCGCTGAGTATTTACTCTAACTATTCTATATATTATAATCGCGAACCTTTATTAAGGTCTGAGCGGACCGGTGACCTTCGGCGCTGGCGTCCCGGAGCGGCTTGCGCCTGGGGCCCGGCTTGGCGCGAGGTTCTTAGCCAAGCCGTACGACGTTATCGTTAGGGTCCTCCGGCTTGGCGGTAAGGCGCAGTTTAGGGGGGAGTTAGGCCTGCTTGGCGAGCAAGTGTATATTTACTACCTAAGACACGGTTTGGGGGTTACAGATCTCCAGCAGATTATCAAGTTTTGGGGAGGATGAGTTGAGTAGAGTAGTTTTAGTAGATAATCTTACCGGATTGATACGTAGGTGCGGTCCTAATTAATCTTATAACAGACTAATACATCGTTATATCTCTTTAACCCATAGCTTTTATCTTCATCATACTCCCGAGACTCCAAGCTTTCGCCGTCTTTCCTTGCTATCAGGATCTGTTACAAGGTAATTATTTCCAAACCATCCTCGGACTAAATAGGTCATATTTAGTCGAAAGGGGTTCCGAGCGAATAATGAACGAACGATTACGATGCCAGTGTAGAGAATAGGTGTATTTCCTAGCTATATCTCCGTCAGCGTGGGCTCTTATTGCTGACCGACTTGAGCTGAGTGAGTAAGGCTTCACAGCGGTGCAATCTAACATGCTGAAATCATATTTCGCGAATCAGAATCTCACCCAAAAACCCCGAGATTCCGAGCTGGCGCATGGATGGATGGATCGATGTATGTCAGCGAAAGCTAAATATGATATCTGAGCGCTCGTTTTCTGCCGCATTTCCGTGTCACTCCTATGTCTTCAGATTAATAAACGGGCTAACCTGGTTAAATCCGGCAATCCTTTTCCGGGAAGTCCTACAGTGCAATGTAGGTAGTTGACTACTTTCGGCGTCGCTCGGAATCGCTAGGGTTGAGGCTGCAGACCAGAAATCCTATCCAGGTATTCTGCAGCGGATCGGATTCGGCATCTTCTAGTAGCAGGGTAAAGGCCTCACCGGCTGACCCGTTGCATTTGTGACCGATGGCGGTCCTTAGGAAGAAGGGACTGAGCCACTACCACGCGTGCGTCGTTGAAGACACTGAATACTATGTCGCTAGAGCGGAAATAACTATACTCAGGGGTATAGGACCCTACGTAGTATGCTCTCTCGTCACAAGTACTGGATGGCGGGTCTAGACTATACGGCGTCACATCTCCGAGCTTTTAGTCTTGTTACCAGGGAAGGCTGCAGTAGGGGTATTGAGCGATGCCTATGATGATGAGGTTGATTATGTGTCCACCGATGAAAGTTGGAACAATACCTACTAAGGGGAATCGAATATAAAAGTCGTGGAGATTTCCCCTCTCGAACAATTTATCAATCACCCTTCAGAGACGACAAGGAATCCTAGGCCACCACAACCCTTCTATTCCTATCTTAGCCGCATCAATCTTTATTAGCAAGATATATAATTTCCTAAGATGAAGTACTCAAAGACACTTGCAAGCGCTGGGCTATTTCATCTGGCCCTTGGCCTTCCAAGGCCTCAGTAAGTAGCATCTAGAACGTCTTAGAGAGGACGGCACTAAGACCGATTATAGGATGACATACGAGGAAAATAAGGGGGATGTTGGTGGTGTCAACCCGCCTATTCCAACTTACAGCGGCGCACCCGTAGGAAACCTTCGCGGCTCAACGAACCTCCAAGGAGGCATCGCATCGCGTCCACCTGTCGACGGGGGCGACTCGGCCGTTGTGAAGGATCCGCAGCTCGTGGGCGGCCAGGAAGCTGATGCTAACCTTGGTCTCTACCTGGACTTCAATAGCGCCGACTATCCCAATGGCCCACAGCCTATTCGTGGTGGTCTGGGACAAACTGACCCTGGGCCGCGCACGTATGAGTATGAGAAGCTGAATCCCGATACCTACGCTCCACCTTCGACGGATAAAGGCAGTGTGCCCCAAGCTATGTGGCCTCTTGGTCTAAGTCACAACCTATTCGGCTCAGGCGAGGAGTCGGGCTGGGCTCGGCAGCAGAATCAAGACGTACTGCCCGTGGCTACTCAGATGGCGGGCGTCGATATGCGTCTTGCACCGAATGCGTATCGAGAACTGCACTGGCATACTTCCGGTGAATGGTATGGAGTCCTCTAAGTTACTTGTCTCTTGGCTCTTACCTAAGACCCGAAGCGACCCGAAGCTGACATCTTGACCTGTAACTAGGGCCCTGGTCTTGAAAGGCTCGGTTCGCGTAGCCGCCATCGACACTGATGGAGCCTCCTTCGTCGACGACGTCACGGCTGGCGATGTGTGGTTCTTCCCGCAGGGTGTCCCTCACAGCTTACAAGCCTTACACGAGGGCGCCGAATTCCTGTTGATCTTCGACAGCGGTACTTTTTCCGAGACAGACACCTTCCTTGCTACCGAGATGCTCATGCGCACGCCCATATCTGTCTGGGCCAAGGATCTCCAGACCGATGTCAGCTCGTTCGATAACATCCCTGACGCAGAGAAATATGTGAGTTACTTATTCCCCTGGACCTATAATAGTTGGAATCACTATTTAAAAGTCCGTAGCAAAGGAATCTCAGCTAACCAGGCATAATAGATCTTCAACGGTACCCCTGCGCCAGCTAATATCTCAGAGCAGAATATCACGTCTTCCGCTGGCGCCCTCTGGGGCCCTTCAGGATACACTTACCACTGGTCGCAACAAGAATTCCACAACACCACCGGCGGATCCGTCAAGATCCTAGACCCGATAACCTTCCCCGTAGCAGACATGTTCTCCGCCGCGCTCGTAGTCCTCGAGCCCGGCGCCATGCGCGAGGTACACTGGCACACCGAGAGCGACGAATGGTCGTACTTCCTGCAAGGCTCCGCCCGCATCACCATCTACGAAGCCCCCGCCGCCTCCGCGACCTTCGACTTCACCGCTGGCGACGTCGGCTACATCCAGAAGTCGGCCGGCCACTACATCGAGAATACCGGCACCGAAGACGTCATATTCCTAGAGGTGCTGCAGGCCAAGAAGTTTTCCGACATCAGCGCTGCCCAGTGGCTCGCGTTGACGCCGCGCCAGATTATCAAGGACACTCTTAACCTGTCGGATGCGGTGCTGGATGCTATACCTAAGGACAAGACTCTCATCAAGCCTGGGAATCCTAACATGACTGCTATTGCGGGTGGCGGTCAGAACTTTTAGGGTCTCGAGAAGAACGCCATTTTATATACAAATGTGAGCTTTTGAGAAAGGGAGTGCGTGGTCTAGTGAAGGTATTAATAGTTGAATGTTGAGAAGGACAGCCGATCACTAGTCGGTTATATAGACGGTAGGTTTCCTATATTTCATGTTAATATATGAGTGTGTTATTTTTTTTCCATTAGGTACCTATGCAACTTACCTGAGTGCCTAGCCTACCGAGATATAGGGTGATGTACAAAAAACTGCTACTTTGTATTATCGGGCCTGAATAGCTTCACAAGCATGCAACCTACAGCTGGCCACTACCTGAAAAGCCAACCGGCAGAAACCCAGGCAACGAAATAACTACCCAAGGTACCTCAACAAATGTACCTACCCACCAAGTAAAGGATATATATCTAAATTACAAGCGATCCATCAACCGACGCCCCTCGCTTGGGCGACTTGAGGTTAGAGAAAACCCCACTGTGGTGTCTTATGCTGGACCATTCTTCCAAAAAAGAATGTGACTTGACAGCAGATGCCTAACAAAGCCGGTTTTTCGTAGGTCTTGGGTTCGAATCCTCTGCCCCTATCCGAGGGGATTCGAATCTAGGACTGAGCTTTTTTTGTATTTGCTTTTTTGCCTCTCTCTTTGTCCTTCTCAATTCTTTTTTCTTTTTCCCCCCTTTTTTATTGCATCCTTTCCCCCTTTTCTATTATACCCTTTCCTAATTTACTCCCTATTTATTCACTTTCGTTCGTTCCCCTAAGAAGTCTGCTCAAACACTATCCCTGGATCTTGCCAAACAACCCAGCCAAAGTCGCAAACTTAATAGAGAGGCTGCTAATAGGATACGTAGCAAGGTTCCCGACATCAGCTCCCCAATTACTCATGTCGAAGATGGCAGCCCACCCGCGAGGATCATTTTCAGCAATTGTCGAAAAAAGACCAGCCCAGTGCGTAAGGTCAGCAATTATCAAGATCCCGATGTGTAGCTGCAACATACGCTTATTAGGCGGTGATGCAAGGAGAATAATTAGACCGTATAGCATCATATTAAGAAGGTAACCAGTGGCCATCGATGGCATAATTAGAGATGGGATAGGTAGACCATTTTGTGCATTAGATGAAAGCTCAAATATGGGATGACGCGAGGCATAATTTGAAAACATGCCATATGTTCTATTCGTGTTAATCATGGGTGTCTTATAAAATATGAAAAAATCAGGAGACATACATCGCAACTGGTTCTAGATAGAGGAAGAATATGCGGGGGATAGTTGGAAGAAGAGACGCAGTTGTTGCCATTGTGTTGTATGGTTTCGGGTACTTAAAAATATACTAGGCAAAATGTATCGTTGGAGATATGTGTAATATGTTGCTTAGGCTTATCTATTCTCGGTGATAGGATGTCTTGAATAAAGGCAAGAAAATACTACAGATAGGATTTAAAATAGGTAGAGAACTCCGGCGGTCGAACAGAAGTTCTTATAGACATACCTTAGAAGATAGCCTGAGAAGCCGTTAGCAGCATTAACCATGACAAGGGTGGGGATATATGTAGCTTATGTCGGCATCGTCGCGTTGCGGGATGGGGTCTTCACCGAACCCCGCCTCACGATCCAGTCGCGTACTCAGGTGACTCATTAGAGCCGAATAAAAGTGGTATCCGAAAGGACCTCGGGGATCTTGGCGGCCCGAGGCGACCCATGCTTACTGACAACGTAATGATCCTTTGCGTATAGTACTGCCAATAGAAGGTATTCGTTGATGCTATGGATCTTCTTGGATATCAACTAACCCTCGAGCTATATCACCGATATCTTCTTTTCGTAAAGCCAATCTGTTTTCTCAATATCTTACCAAGTCCTCTCTTGTCATAGCACACTATTTCATAACTACCACTAGTTAGAAGATTTGCTGATTCATCTTCATATTAGTCTTCGCACTCTTGGCTGAGGATGGCATAAGGGTTGATAGAAGGTGATATTTTGATATCTCTTTGGCGTCCATTGCGCGGCAATAGCTCGGTATCTCGCTTCTGTCTTTCTCTCGGCCCTGTAGGATCCTCAGAAGGCCCTGCTATTTCGATACTTGGGATTCCGAGCATGTCTGTGATGACTCGGAGTCCCTCTGCATTACCGAACTTAGACATTAGATCAGACATGTGTTCAATAGTAGGCCATTCCCCAATAAGAGGAACTAGTGTGAGACGGTTGTGTAGTTGGAGCGCTGGCGCTGGGAGATCTTGACTTGTAGATGTAGAGACAACGACGTCTAAGATCTGTTTAACTATCCTCAGCGAGTATAAGCAGGCTTGGACTTGGGCTGTGAAATGTATCAAGTCCCACGAGTATTCCTCCAGAAATTTAGACCCGTTAATTATTTTGTTGACGAGTGTAGCTGATAGAGAGGGGCGTTGTTCTGACGTGGACCATTCAATGTCCTGATATACCGCAAACGCCAGCCACTGCAACGAAGATGGCAAGGCCTCTGCTAGTTTGTCCAGAACTGTTACAAGTTGAGTACAATTGTCAGCCGTCTCTTCGAAGTTAGGAATCTCAATTTGTCGCCCGGTCAATGACGTCGATGGATCCAAGGTACGATACTCGATGATTTTGTTGTATCTTTGACGTGCTAAGTTCTGGAGGATACTGTACCCTATTTGGCGAATGTTTGTGCTACTTGTCCATGCGCTTCTCTTATCATGATTTTCAACCATGACTGGAAGGAATATGGAAAGTGTCTCTGGACCTCGCAATGTCTTCTCATCTAATTCCGTAGGGTCATCTAATTCCGCAGGGTCATCTGATTCCGTAGGGTTTTCTTCCATCTGCTCTAAAAGTAAAATTTGAACGACGACTTCCGATATTCTTGGGTCTAGGCTAGAAAGCATAGTAAACACCGGGTGGTGGCTTGGCATATATTCCTTTCCTTGAAGCTCGTCCACAAAAGCCTGATACTCCGGGGAATGTAGCGTATCTTCATGACTGTTCCGTACTTTCTGTACAGCTGCGTCAAAGCTCATCCAGCCCTTCTGCTTTTCGAAGGCAACTCGAGGCAGACCGCCAAGATTTGTCAAGCCTAGCCGGTCATTGATATCATGAAGCGATATCTTCATTGCTACCATACCGGATTCCTTCGAGTCAGGATCGACTGGAATGACGTCCCAAAGGAATGACATACACCCCTTAACCCCAAGATCTTGTATGAGTAAGTCGGAGTCGTTTGTTAGTAAAGTGCCACCATTCTCTCGAATATCTTGCGCACAGAATATATCAGCTTCTCCAGGGACGACTACGACCAACGGACCCCAGTCTTCACTGGCCTTTAAAGCCTCAAGAACCGCCGGGATCATAAAAGCGGGTTTTGGTAATGCATCTAACAAAGATCGAGAGGAAATCCGTGTTAAGGTAGTATTGGCTCTTACGTCTCTAAACGCGCCTTCTGGTGTCGTAGGTGACCCAAATGGCCGAGAAGACGCCAATGCTTTCATGCTCTGCGACTGGCTTACGAGCCGCTCTTGTCTCACTTGCCACTTGCTTGGAGGCAAGTATCCATCAAAATATATCTTCCTTCTATCCAAAAAATGTCGGTCATTGAAGTATCCAGTTGAATCTCAAAATCGACTTACACATTTACATTGTGGTTCTTTAACTCGTCAAGCCAGCCTATTACCATACGGCTAAGGAGGGAGTATGGGGGTTGGCAGGCAAATCCGCTTGTAGATGGCCGTTGGCGGCAGACTGCGTCAGAGATGCGGTGAACGAGAGCTGGCCCGTCAATAACGACGGTATCACCACTTAATGGTGAGAAGACTCCAAATCGTTGTATGCCTTGGGTAAACCCACGAATACCCATCGCGATACGATTAGCGTTGGGCTGGCTCTTCAAGGTAAAGTATTTCCACTAGAATCTCGAATGATCTAACCTAGGTAGGTTATAGTGTATCACTTCATTTTGGTATATACGTCGTCGTCGACCAACCTCGCACTTGGTTATTGAATTATTGAATTGAATTGGGATAAAAAGCGTGATCGAAGACGGGCCACTGTAGAAAGCTTCACTGAAGAAGACTGGTGGAGAATAGCTTAACCTACCTAAGGTAACCTAACCTAGGTAAGTACCTGAGTTACTGTGTATCGGTACCTAAGTCTCTAATGGATCAAATCAAATGCAAGACTACATAACCCCTCAAAAATCTTTAAACCAATTAAAGCTTAACAAAGTCAATTAGACACAGGTATTTAACATGCGCTTTCCAATAAGATTTTAGCCTAACACCTGATATCTACGGCGCCTGCCGAGTAAGGAGCGAATCATAAAATGATAAAAGTATAAGTGTAACAACGGTCACGGCTCGGATGAGGGTAACTGTACTTATAACTGTACTTATGTTGATGTCAAAATGTCTTGGTTGGTACCGTGCATGCAGCCATATGTACCTAGTGAAGGCCCCGGCCAAATTAAGTCCACGCTCTTGCTCTTTTTACTTCTTATCGGATCCCACCTATGACCCACATAAAACCATCTTTCTTCATTCCTCCACCAAAACTTTTCTTCCATTTTCACCATCCACAATGCGAGGAACGTTAGTATTCTCGGGCACGTCGTGCCCAGCTCTCACAGGCAAGATATGTGAGAACCTGGGCATGGCTCCGGCTGAGGCCGACCTATCTCAATTTTCAAATGTGTGTTATCCTTCCCCAATGCCTCCAAGTCTAACGGGCTTGGAAAAAGAAAATAGGGTTGGGCAATGTTGTAACGGTAGAGCTGCCCACTGACCTTTCGATCACAACCTATAGGGCGAAACAAGCGTCCGAATTCTGACCAGTGTCCGAGACAAGGATGTCTTCGTTGTGCAATCTGGAAGCCCTACAATCAATGACACTATCATGGAATTACTCATCATGATCTCCGCCTGTAAGGGTGGCTCTGCGAACAAGATCACTGGTGAGTTTCTCGAAGCTTCAGCGAGGAAAATATCCCTAGGTCACATCATAGACATGAAAAGGGTGTATTCTACTTGCTAACTACAAGACCTTCTCAGCTGTTCTTCCGTACTTCCCGTACAGCCGCCAGTCCAAGAAGAAATCACACCGGGGAGCTATCACCGCTCGTATGCTAGCAAATTTACTTCACGTAGCTGGTGTCAAGCATGTTATCACTGTCGATTTACACGCCTCTCAGATGCAAGGATTCTTCAAGTGTCCTGTTGACAACCTACATGCCGAGCCCCTTATTGCACGCTGGATTCGATTGAATATTCCTAATTGGAAGGAAGCCGTCGTCGTATCCAAGAATGCTGGTGGCACGAAGAGGGTAACCTCGTTGGCCGATGCGTTGAAACTCAACTTCGGATTAGTTACTACGGACCGCAAACGCGCTCCTAATATGTCCGCAAGTATGATTATGAACCGGCTCGATGGATGGGACAACCCCCCTGGCTATATCAATGGCGTCCAGCGTTCAAGAGCTATTTCGGAAGATAGGGAATCAGATGGCAACGGCTCAGTAAGGTCATCGCGAGTTGTCGGTGAATCTCAAGGCTCTCCTAAACGTGCAACTGCGCCTCCGCTGCGGACTAATAGTCTAACGCGGTCGCCTTATACACGTGCATATACACCATCTCAAACGTCCCCTATCGAGGAGTTGAAAGATGAAGAAGAGAATGTGGATGAAGTCCAGGTCTATAACGACCAGCGTGCCCCAGAAGTGACTCATGGAAGACTAGTCCAGGGTCACGTTGTACCAGACGATTTCGAGTCGCCCCCTCAATCAGATGCCAGCGCAGATGGGAGCCAATCTTATCAAGGCGGCGACGATGATCCTATGACTATGTCTCATGCCTCTTCTTTCTTTGCGCCCGAACCACATGCACTCGGCGGCTCGGGTGACGTCGGAGCGTCTTCTGACGAGGAGGAAGAGAAACTCCGAGATCCCAAGATCGAACATATGATCACACTGGTCGGCAATGTTAAGGACCGTCCAGTCCTGATTGTGGACGACATGATTGACAAAGCCGGCTCGTGGATTGCTGCGGCTGAGACAGTCGTTAAGCGAGGCAAAGCAAAGAAGGTATATTGCATGGCCACTCATGGAGTATTCGGAGCAGACTGTCTCGAGCAGCTGCAAGCTTGCGACTGTATCGATCAGATCATCGTAACCAACAGTTTTCCAATATCTGACCGGAGAGCTAAAAACTCAAGTAAGTTGGTCATTCTTGACCTTTCCTATCTGTTGGCCGAAGCTATTCGAAGAAACCACTACGGCGAATCCATCTCGCCTCTGTTCCAACATATGGCCGATTAGATAACCTGGAATGTTACGATTGTTATGAATTAGACTGCCATATGCTCGCAGTAGTGTACTATTCATAAAAAGGTTGATAGGTGAGGCTGCGGGTTATTCGGTATGGCGTCTGGTTGGAGGCGAAACAAGGTTCTATTACGGCTTTTAGGAATCACGGCTAGCGTTATGCGATTAAATCAGATACCACATTAAGATTGTCACGACAGGTATGTTGTTCGATGGAGTCTCGCGTGCGCCAAACCCATGCTCTCTGAATTGTTTCCCCTTTGCACAATCCCCAGCGGTGCTATCCTCGGATAGCCAGGGCTTAACGTCCCTCTAGGACAAGCCTCTGAACGGAACGTTGGTAGATCAAACTGTCTCTTTTGGGACTTCACGATTCTAGAAGGCCGGTCACTCAGATATTTTTTTTATCATGTCCGTTTCGATGGATAGTGGGTGTTTGGCAAGAGAAATTTTCGGACACGTTTGAATATTTTATTTAGGTTAGGGTAGGTTAGGTATATTACTGACTATACTCAATCCAGTTGTTACTATACAGCATATTACGGTTGTTCAATACATATGTTCTAGTTTGTCATACCTGGTGATTATACCGTTGAGCAATATTCTTAAGTGATTATTATCATGACCTTTGTCTGGGTCGACGAGGTCAAAGCATGGTAAAGTCGGGGTCTACTTTAATTCAGGGGTACCTAGGTGGTAGCTACCTTTTATACCTAACACAATTGAACATCCATAAAGAATAGCAAACGAGAGCAATATAGCGAAACGAGTTGATCAGAAAGTCGTTAATACGATTGACTAATCTTGATTTGACGCCGTTCATAGCAAAAGGAAGCTGTTAGAGTGTGCGATCGTACAAACATTACATTAATCCGTGATACGAGGCCGGACAACCACGTATTCAGTTGGCAGTTAACACATCAATATTATGAAACCAGCTCAGACAACCAGCCGACAAGTAGCAAGAGAGATCCATCGTACTCTTCCCCCGTCAGATATCCCCTGGACGTCATTATTCGTACAATATCCGATCTGCTGCTACAAAGCAGAGCTTACAATTTTAAACCTACAAACTTGTGCGGATAGCTATCACTATGATTAGTTCGTTGCAGAACTCGAGAAGATACCCGGTCCATGTATCTCCTCTAATAGTTCTGTGAATTGCCTTCCATCCGTCTTTTCGCTTTCCACGTTGACATCCTCCAGCAGATTCTCTACAGCTTGCCCATTTTTGCCGGCAGTTCTGATGATTCTCCAGGCACGCCGGAACTCGTCTCGGATGGACACAATGCCATTGTGAGTTACAGTCCGAGCGACGTTGTGCTCAAGTTCGAACGGATCTTCTATTGCAAAGAGGTATCGATGACGTACTTCCTTCAATTCCTTTGGTTTGGTTAGTGGCACAGGGACACCGTCCGGAGAATTAAATTGCCCAATTTGTGCGTTTGTTATAGCTTGCTGTCCGATCATGCCATCTATAGGTGATTTCACCTTATTGTTAGCCCCCGCTTCGGCTGGGTCTGGAAGAGCTCCTGTCTCTAATTGTAGGACTGTTTTTGCTCCTGTCCAACCTTTCTTCTGCTTTGAGAGCCGCCCTCCATGGGTTCGCAAACTCAGTACGTCCCGGCCCCAGTCAAAACCACGTTTGCGAGTAGTGCTGATTACGTGATTCTGTGCGTAGTACTCAAAAAAACCTCTTAGCAATGATCCAAGGGATTCTCGGTTTTGGTTGAGATGGCCTTGATGGGCTAGCCTCTGAATCTCTTCTTCATCCCTCCAGAACTGAACATTCCAGCCCTTACATGTGGTAACATCCTCAAGATCCTTTGCTGGTAAATTCGGATCAGGGGGGGCGAGCTGCTGGAGATTGGGGCATACGAATGGTTCTGCAACGTTGACAAGGTAGTGCAATACCATAAGAACATAACCATAGCTGCTCAGGGTTCCGCGATATGGTGTATTAATGCCGCGAGCCTTGGCCCAGTGCTTTACAAAAAGGACCATCGGCCTAACACGGGGATCGGTGTAGGAGTAACAACGTAGGAGCAAGGTATTCTGAAGGGCTAACTGGGCCGAGAAATTGATATCGCACTGAACACCAACTCCATTCTTTGGAAACTCTAGGCTATCGTGATATCGGTCCCTTGGCTTGTTTGGGGCAAGCTTGGATGGGTCAGGGAGTTGTCTGATCTTTTCGACTATCTCCGTTGTTTTCTTGGTAGCTGGGACTATGAAGTCGAACGCATCAACTATGGGTTTACTGGTGTCTGGTGTCTGATGCCGGAAATCGCCCTGAAGGATCTTCATATACTCTTTAATGACTGGAATATCCTCTTCGCGGTACAACCCTTTCTCGATGGCCCTTTCGTAGTCAGTGACAAGATGGATGATTTTGTGTTTTCTGGCCAGTGTCCTTAGATTCTGCACTCCGGTGGAGTTTGCGAAGTTTTGAACCTCATTTCTCACATACTTATCACGGATGCCCGAAATATAGTGCTGGGAGATCTCAGGGAGAAAAGACTTATTTGATGATGGACGAGCGGGACAAAGACCGTTCGTGATCTGGATCGCTCTTGTGTGATATTGTGTTGGTGACTCGTATTGATCTTGCTTAAGCTGTATAAGTTGCACCAACGGGATCTTACGAAGGCGTTCAAGAGCTAAATGAAGTTCCCGATTAAGTGTAAAGGGTTCTGTACCGAATATCTTCTTACACATGATATCTTTCCAGGTCTGAACGACAAATTTAGAATCTGGTCTCAATTGAATGGTCTTTTCTATCATTGCCTGCGTTTCCCAGATAGTCGCAAGTTGCTCGCCTTCCGCCATCATAAAGACGCCTAAAAGCGAGCGGCGATTAGGCGGCTCTGATGTGACATCGAAAGAGAAGGATGGGTATGCCCGTATTCGGCGCTTCAAGTCCCCATCATGGAGTCCATTGATGAAGGCATTAGCAACATCATCAAGAACCTTGTAGTCTGTGTCTTTGAAGTCTGCCGCATTTGATATGGTGATATCACGGCCATTTAATCGGCGTAAAAGGCGTTTCGCGTTATGATAATACGATACCAGCGATTGAGAGTGGGGTTGCTTCAAGGATGTAAGTTGCTCCTCATAATTCCTCTCCACTTGGCCAGATCGTGTTGGGGAGTCTTGGTGCTGGTTACCAGATGACGAATATTCGGTTTCGGCGACAGCCAGGGCAGCAACAGCGCCGTCAGGGGCATCTTGATCGTCTATAACATCGTCTGCCGCCTCGTTACTATCGTCTACTATTCCTTTCTCCCACTTAGCTCGCGCGTCTAACAAGTCCAAAAGAAGTCTTTCGTTGGGCTTTTCGCAGAGCTTGATGATTGGTACTCGAGTACGAGTGAGAAGGCGTGCACCAAAACCATGCTCCAGTAATGCTTTCTCAATTAGACGTGGAATCGGCGAATCCGGTGATTCCGGCGAGGACCAGGACATAGGAGAAAGAAGACCAACGTCCATATCGGCAGCCTTTGTCGCAAATCCAGACGCAAGACTCCCAAAGCATTTGAGTTCGACTGTGTAAGGCTGGAAACCCAAGTTTCCATTGGTTTCGATCTCATGGCGAGTGATAGCATCGCGACAAATTGCCTCTACTCGAGCACGGAAGTATTCTTTTTCAGCAATATCACTAGGCTCAATTTCCGCACCTGTAACCACAAAACGGCAAAGTTCATCAAGATGGGCTGATTCATTCGCAAGTTGCTCTGGATCGAAGATAGGTTGGTGCTGCCCATTTGGATGATAGAGGCAAGACTGTGAAGAGGTAGGTGCAGAGCCGCGGGCTGCGAATGAATCTGCCGATATAACGTTAACGCCCCTTGGGAAATGATTTTGCGTATATGGTTGCTGTTGCCTCTGAGGTGGCTGATGGCCTGGGACAGATGCTGATACTTGGCCAAATCTGCCTTGATGGCGTCGCTGGTTTGAAAAAGGAGAGTTGGTAGCACGACCCTGGGGTTCATTATTGTATGCATTTAAAGGAGGGCGAAAAGTATCCTGCTCAGTGTTGGGCCACGTAGAACGCTGGTTCTTGGTCTGGTGGGAATTTGCATAGGGCTTCCCATCATAGGGTGCTGGAGCTCTGGTGTCAATAGGAATGGATAGCTGGGCTCGCATCATGCGACGCTCGGCTTGGTTTGGACGTTTCCTGCTGGATTTAGGAGGGGCTTGTGTTGAAGGAGATAACTGTCCTGCCTCCGGCCATCCTTGTTTGACTTTAGGCCCATTCTCTAAAGAGATATCTCCTGTTCCTGTAGAAGTAGCCGAGCTTTGAGGGGCATGTGTAGTCGTCCCTTCTGTATTGCTAATTATGAGGCTACGTAGGCGGTCCTCGAGCGGACTACTACCATCTTGAGAGGCCTGCATAGTATGATAGCATGAAAGTAAATATTGAGACTAAGGTAATTGTGAGGTTGGAAGGATTGGGATGTTGCATAATCTGATCTGAAGACAGAGACTTAAGTACCTCGAAGCATGATCGGGATATTTTGATTAAGCCTCATCGGAAACAATCTCAACAGCAGGAATGTTCGTAGTGGTTATGGGCTAGAAATCCATGCTCATGGTCATAAGTTTCCGGGGGTGCTGTTTATGACAACTGTCTGTGTAAGTTCTAAGAAGTGAAGTTGTTATTGATTAGCTCGTTGCTAGGTCCTAAGAGATTTGTGAAGGCTGTCCCTAATAGAGTCCAGAAATAATCATATGTTGATATGTATGGTAATAGTAGACACCAATTAATCGTCAATCGTATGATTTTTGTAGTGAAATTAGACGTGACTAGTTAGGGATAGCTTTCTTGCGAAGAAGGTGTTTTGTAGAAGATAGGATAAAAGTGTTCATACCTAACGGAGTACGAGATAAGAGCTTCGCATTCTCGGATGTCGAACTGGGCACATATATCTACGTACATTCAGGTGATAGCAACTCAATAAATACCTATGCAGCATTTGATTTTGATATTTGAAAGATCAATTGATTGGCTGCACCTGAAAAAGAATTAGCAGTATTGGATCTTGCCAGAGCTTTTACCCTAGTGCGATTTGTGACTTGGATCGGAGAATAAGTACTTACGTGAGCTTGTTCGGGTTGTACTGATTGGGACCCTGTAGCTCCTACTTCTACGCTATGTCTCACTTGCGCTACTTGTGTTGGCTGTCACCAAAAGTTACTCAAGTGACGTTATAAGTACTTTTATGGCAGCCCCACAGAGTCCACCTTCCCCATTCTCTTTTGGCAAGCGGCTCTCCAGGACCTGGTTGCCTTTGTTCTAAAATTGCCTGCGTTCGAATGACAAAACAAAGCTACGTACCTCCGAAAAAAAAAATTCAGGTAGGTACATCCATACCGTTGCTGCCTTGGTACATGTTATATGTACCTAAGGCAACTGGCAGGCTCTACCGAATTGGATCCACGGCTGATTCTGACTTGACTGTACATCTTCAACTTCCTCTATCCTGTCTATTCACTACATATTCCCTTCATCTTATCCATCCTCCATTCACTTGGCATTTTCTCCTGCCACCTTGCAGCTTGTCTTTTTTGAAAACATATTCATCTTGCAACCCTGACTAGAAGTTGCGCACTTTTCTGGAATAATATTTTCCATCTTTATTTTTCCTTTACATTTGATACGGGCGCGACATTCGATTCGTCTGTCAATATCTTGATCCAAATCAGCCTTCGTCTCTCGACCATCTCATCGTCTTCCAGTACATTCCTCGATTCACCGATGCTTGTTTATGAAGCATAGCGCAATAATTCACGACTTACGACGTCTTCGATATTTGTCGAAGCCCGCTAGTTAGAGGGTGCTGACTTCTGACTTCTGACTTCTGACATCGCCACTATGAGTGCAACACCCTCGCCCTCTGGTGGCCCCAACGGCCAGAAACCAACACCTCCTCCTGGCGCGCCACCGCTGCGAAGGCCACGAAATACTGCGAATCCCCTCGTTCCAAGAAAGAAGCCCACAACCCGACCACCCCCTTCGACCCTTGCTAGAGGTTCTACACCAAATGCTGCACCGCGACCTGTCGGTAAGCCGCAGCAATTCCAAGCCCAGGGCAAGCCGGGGCAACTGAACTTCGATGTATTGCGTACACAGAATGGCGGATGGTCTCAGCCTACCCCCCCTGGCGCCCAAGATTACCCTCTTTATGTCACAAAGAAGTCTCTGAAGGAAGGATTACGCTTCCATGTTATGCGATTCGCCCCGCATGGCGGCAAACTCGCAAAGCCTAATGGTCCTGGAGTTGACCCTACTAATCAGGATGAGTTTACTCGCCCTGTTACGTTGCACCGACGCGATCCCAGACAACCGCCGCCCGGTCGCGAAGTGAAAGAGGAGGCTCCTATCGAGGAGGACACGGTCGATACTGCTGAAGCTGAAAGACTTGCGCAGGTGAAAGCAGAGAGGGAAGCACAACGCGCAGCTGATAATGCCCAGAAGGCGCCGGTTGTTAAGGATGCAAACCCGAAGGCTAAGCAGCAGAAAGAACAGAAAAAGCCTGGCCTACAAATTCACTACGCACCCCGTACCGAAGAGCAGAAAAAGCAAGCCGAAATTCGATATGAGGAGGCGCTGCCATGGCACTTGGAGGATGCCGATGGAAAGAATGTTTGGGTTGGCCAGTATGAAGCACCTTTGTCTGACTGCAAAGTCGCTTTCAAGATTCACAACGGGGGATTTCGCATGATACCTCTGGAAAAATGGTACAAGTTTCAGTCAAAACGTGGATCATTCAAAATAATGTCCATTGAGGAAGCGGAGAAGGCCATGAACAAGAAGGTCGCCCTTGGTCGTTGGGCGGTAAGAGATACTCAGCGTCAAGAAGCAGAGAGGGCTATGGCAGAGTCTCGAGCTATTGTTAACGGCCGCGTGGCTGTTAAACAAGAAAGCGGTACATTCAAGCAAGCTTCACGCCAGGAGAAAATGGACCATGATGACATTGACGTTTCGGGAGACGAGTTCCAGGATGATGATGAGACTGCTGGATACGAACCTGACCGAGACGAGGACACCAAGCATGCCAATAGTCGAATCCGCCGCGACCAGCTCAATGCCAATCTTTTCGGTGACGCAGACGAGGTCAAGGTCGAGAAAGAAGAAGACGAGGAGAAGAAGGAAGAGCTGGAGCGAAAGCTCTTTGGGAAATCCCTTAAGAAGGCTTTAAAGCGACGTGATAAACAATTCCAGTACGATAGCGACTCCTCTAAAGAGAGGGACCCCTTTGCTTCCTCAGACGTAAGTACTCGCTAATCAGTTTAATTGGTCAATCAAAATTAATGAAGCTGTAGGACGAGTCAGATTCCGATTCTGAAAACGAGAAGGATGATGAAGATAAGAAAGCCGAGAAGGATAAAGACAAAGATGCTGGAGTGTCATCTAAGGGAACTAATACCCCCCAAGGGAAAAAGGCAGCTGCCGAGGCAGCAAAGAAGGGCAAGTCTCTCAAGCGAGCCGGGTCTCCATTGGGTTCGGATTCTAGTGGCACTGAATCTACCCGGAAGAAGAAGAAGACTACACATGATAGTCGCGGAAATACCCCATTACCCCGCCGCGGGAAGCCTGGTGCCGGCTCTACTAGCGATGGTGAAGGCACGGCTGGTGAGATGTCGGACGGTGCAGGAGGCAAGAAGAAGCGGCTTGGCCCGTCAGCTGCAGGTGGGAAACACAGCGCAAAAGGCACCCCCGCGGGATCCCGAGCCGGCAGTCCCGCCCCGGCCCAAGGAGCTGCCACCAAAGGGTCATCAGGTGGTACTCGAGCTGGTTCTCCCAGTGCTCCTGCTCAGAGCTCGACATCGGGAGGAATCGCAGACCCTATCACTGCCCAGGAGATTATCGATGCCCTACCACCGCTCCCTCAAGGTATTACTATTGTCCTACTCCTGAAGAAATTCCAGGATCGTCTAGATAAACCTGGGTTTATGCAGAGGAAAGACTGGCTTAAGTTGGTGAAAGAGAATGCCAACTTCAACACAGCCGAGAAACTACTTCGCCGGAAGGCTTAGATCGCTCCCCGGGATGGGGTAATCTTATCCTACAGTTCATCTGCGGGAAGTGTTATACTGAACAGGATTACATTTTATGGTTTTTGCGGCCCCCAAATCGTTACCCTAAATCTGTAGAGCTTGAAGGGATGCGTTGCGTTAGATGCAGCATCATGCCGATAGTGAATGAGAGGTCGGAGGGGGTTTATCTCCGCTGCTGGAGACAGGATCGTTATGGAAAGGGAGTGGGTTAGATAGTATGCCCCCTAGATTTCCTGCAAATATGCCTTAGGGTCTCATATCATTTCATTTCTGCACAAGGGCTGGCATGCCGACAAAAATGGACTACAGGCCAATCCGTAGAGATTATGCTATACAATTTGCGTTGCGCTATGGCTTACTGCATTGACTGCCTTGGACAGCTGGTATCTCACTAATTCAACTCCTGAACGTTATACCGTATCCCGTGCATGATCGTAGATTTACCTAGTAAATGCTTACTACTCGTCCATCTGCCACGAATATTCTAAGCCCTTGTTCCTCTCCCGTCTGTTGATAGCCTTGAACCTCTCTGCCTCAAACCCGTTCCCCCTATCAACACCATCCCACCGATATCCCGGCCGGATGCCGTATCGATTCGGCGTCCACGCGCCCTGATATATCGGCTTGCCCTTCAACTTCCTCGTCTTCCCCCCTCCACCTCCACCTCCACCTCCACCTCCCGCCGCCCTTTTAGGCTCTATAAACTGCGCCATGCTATCACCCCACCGCACCTGCTCCTTCATCTCACGGTTCATATCCTCATCATCCGCGTGCCGCGCCACCGTCATGACCTTGGCGTCGTCAAGCTCTTCGCGCCGCCGCCGCGCCGCCTCGATCTGGACGTCTCCGCGCAGCGCTTCCGTCTTGGCGGCTTCGCGGGCCGCGGCCTCGGCGGCCTCCCGCCGTAGCTCGGCCCGCTTCATGCTCACGTCGACGCGTCGCCCCGTCGCGTCCCGGTATATCGTTTCTGCTTCGCCGCCGCCTTTGCCCTTCTTGCGGCCCCCCTCCCGCTCGTATTCTTCCCGCTCGGCGCGCCGTCGCGCTTCGAGCTGTGCGGCGACGGCGGATGCGCTCTGCAGGCCTGCGTGCGTGCCGTCTGACATCATGACCGCGGGGGCGTCGGACGCGTCCTCGTCCGCGGCGGCGGCGGAGGCGAGGATGGCGTCTGCGGCCCTTGCCGCTTCGGTGTCTTGGGCTTGGGCGTGGGCTGCTGTGTTGCTGGACGTGCTGCCGCCGACGGGTTTCCAGGCGGATTTCTTCGCCCGCCGGAACTCGGCGCTGGTCCCGGCTACTACTGCGGAGCCATTTTCGTCTTCGTCGTCGTTGTCGCCGCGGTTCGCGCGCGTCCAGCCGGATTCGGTTTCGTCGGCGATGATGAGGCCCGAGGAGTCGTCTTTTTGCTTGCGCTTGCGCTTCTTGGAGGGCTTGGGGTCGGCGATGAGGTAGTGCGTTGCGAGGTAGTTGGATAGATCCGATGGCATTGTGGTGGGTTAGGGGGAGGAAAGGGAAGGTTTGGAGGAGTGGTTGTTGTTGTTGTTGTTGTTGTTGTTGTTGTTGTTGTTGTTGTTGTTGTTTGGGAGATGTTTATAGGAGTTTCGTGGAGATATAGTTGTGCTTTTATGGAAGCATTCGAAAGAATAGATTTCCCGAAAAGAAGAGCAATAGGATGTTTGTAATGTTGAGAAAGGTAGGTAGATGTGGTAGATGTGGTAGTTAGATAAGATGTTGAAGCTTGGAACTTTAGATGTTGCGATAAGAGATAACGAAATGAATACCATGGTTACAATGATTATTCTTTTAAGATAATATCTTAGGTACCTAGTTTAATTCGTTACTGTTTAAGAGAATCATTCTCATCCCCCAAATCTTTACTATTCAGACATGCCTTCACAAATGTGGTTTTCCCATTTCTTACATTCTCCTCTCATTTAGAAATTGTTTCTATTTTGACTTTTTTTTTTAGACCTTCCCGCCTCTTTAGCCTCAGTCTCAGCAGTTAGAATAACACCCCACCAAGCGGAAGTGTTACCAGTACTGTAAAGTGTTAGCTTTTAACAGATCTGGTCAAATCGAAAAGCGACGACGTCGTTTAGTAGTTGAGCCTATTGCGGGAACACCTACGAAGGCATTATAATATATTGGTGTTTGGTTCAATTTAATTTCATGTTATTTCTAATTCTGATATGTGTAATAAACTGAACGTATAGCGATACTTCACGGTAGATTTGATTGAAATGTCTTTATATCAGGAATTGGTTAAGGGGCTTATACTACGAAAGCAGCACACTTGTGTCATAAAAAGGGGTCGATGACGAGAATCTAATTGTCAATCATAACCAGCAGCAATCAATCACAACTCATCTCCTCATGGTTTCTCATCTCGATCAAACAATTTGAGAAACAGCATCGTTGTAGTCTACTCTCATATTTGTCACATACATCACGCTCCTAGACTAGCACTATAGTTTGTTTTAGGGCGTTTTCTTTTTCTTCTAAAAGACTCTATAGATTAACTACTAGTTAGATGCTGTAAAAACTACTGATCAGTACCTAATGTATCCTATTACGTGATTATCCCTTTTTCGAACCTATTATAGTGTCCCCATTTGGGAGATTTGTTTCTCGGTGCCTGAGAGATATGACATCCAAAGGCGCTCAATATAACTGCCAGACATGGCTTTTTCCTTGCCAAGTGGACGTGGTTGGCACTCATGGCTCCGTTAGCAGCTCTCTTCTTGGCTGACAAACTTTTCTATGCCGTAGCAAATAGTCTGCGGGATGCGTTTCTACGTGGTGGTAAGAATAGTGAGCTTCGTCAAACGCGTCCCAATCGTCTTGCCAATATAAATCAGTTGGTGTTACCGGCCTGGGCAGAGGAGGCCTTGTTCCATTTATAGGCTTTGTTTCATTGATAGGCTTTGGTCCATTGATTGACAAGTTGTACTGCCTCCACACTTCCTGACGATCGTTAAATAGCCGTCTAACCCCGGCTTCCGTAAAGATATGCCCAAATTCAACCTCGGGCACCTGATAGGGGGCTACGGATTCTTCCTTCGCCACACTATCCATATCAAGCCTGATACAATTTTTAGTATACTCTCTTACGTGGGAGAAGTATTCGCCAGTAGGTCCTTCGAAATTCGCCAAGCTCCGTGCATTGTAGCCCATACAGCCGATGCCGTAGCGCCAGTAAGGGTATTGAACAGTCAATCCGAGCAATGAGTCAACTTCTTCAACGGGAATAAATCTCCAGGGTTCGCGCCCATATGAAACTGGCTCTCGTTCTGTGCCCGCATCTGGGGTTGATGGCCTTGTCGATTTCCGGACGAGGTGGTCGTCGAACAATGATAAGTCCCATTCAATGACATATATCTTTTCAAGCCTAGGTAGTAATCGAATTGTACTCAAAGCAGGATCTTCCGTGTCATATTCATAGCCTGAGATTAAAAGGGGGGGTGCAATATCTATCGCTAGCTTTCGAACTTGCTGTAAGCTCTGAGTATCAATATTTCCAGTACCCCATGGGCCATTATCTAATAGATTGATGTTATCTCTGGGTCCATAATATTTGAGACAGAGCACATCGTTCTTGAAGTTGAACCAAGTCCGTGGTCCGTGGTTACGAGACGCGAATGCAAGCTGGTATCCAGCATTGATTAACACGCGTCGCGATTCTACACACGTATGAAGAAGCGCCGGAACGGGTGCTTTACTATATATATAGCTCTTCCGGAGGAGCTCATATGCTACTTGGTGATGTTCGAATAACCAAGGAACAGGAATCTCGGGAGTTAACTGAGAGGGTTCCCATGGACGTTGTACTGGACGCGAGGTTGTAAACCCGTAAAAATCCAATTTCATCTGCGACCAAAGATCTTTATACGACAAGATTCGTTCGCGCCAATTCCGAGCAAGATAGGCTAAGGATGGGTCTAGTTTAACCTGCCATGGAGATAAGTCGTCGAACCGCTCGAAGAAGTCATCTATGTCTTCATGATGTTGTGAAATGTGGACGATGCGGTGCGGTGTAGCTAAGAAGAATACTTCGTGTCGGATTTCCGCAGGGAGAAAAGGGAATAAATGGAATGCATTGATAGTCATGTTGACTTGCGGGTTTGGGTGTATGTATATAACTGGAATACCTAGTTATATAGTATGGGTATGCGTGACGAAGGATGGGTAAACTAGTGGGTTAAGAAGAATTGAGATGATTTATATGCCCCAGCCGTGCATAGGGCACAGACCCAGCGCCCGAATGGCAGTATATATTGATGCAATAGGTTAGGTAGCCTTCTCCTGAGTTGGAATATGACATAGCACAAATCTCGTCACATTTCTTATATACTATGTATATACTTGATACGATAACATTACTATGTCGTTTAGGGGTGAAAGAACTCTTAAGTAGTTAATTTATTATGTTACCAAGTTCAACTCACAACTTAATAAATGAATCATTTTCTATGAAGGTTGTAGTTAATCCTTGGCTAGCGTGGGGCTTCGATTCTAGAAGTTTGAATAATTACCACGATGCTAATTTGGGGTCTATATATAGTCCTTCGAATCCCGTATCCGACCCGAACATCGTGCTATAGCCCTGTCGTTAGGGGAAAGTTTCCACTATTTATTAAAAATAAGTGTTCCGGGGTCATTTCAGCCCAAATTGCGTCTTCACAGCTCTCTTATAAATGTGAATATATAAAGTAGTTTGACTAATTGCCTCTTCATATCACAATATGTTGTAAAACCACAACACTAAATGTTTGCTTACAGAGTAAGTATTGCTTAGGTAGTATGAACCTCAACCCTACACTTACAGCACTGGGGCAAGTGGGATTGTTTTCTGGGCCTGAAAGACGAGACGGATAAGGAGAAGCCCAGGGCGCTGATCCGGGGGGCTGACGTTGTTGTTGACAGGTATCGGCCGGGCGTGATGGAGGGGCTTGACTTCGGGCGCCAGGCTATCTTCGATTTTGCAAAGGGCCGCTCCCGTGGTATTATTGTCGTTCGGGAGAATTGCTACGGCTGGCATGGCTCCTGTGCTCATCGGAGTGGTTGGCAGCAGATTAGTGACGCGGTACGTACTTGGTATTATAGCTTCGGATGTGACTTGCCAATGTTACTTGCACTGTACTTAATATAGTGCTGTGGTATTTCGATGTCGTATGGTAGAGCCACGGGAAACGATGAAGCAGTGACGCCGGTCTTCCTGAATTCAGACTACTGGTAAGTATGACCAACCTAGCCTATGAATTCTCCCTATGATGAGTTTATGCTGATATATTATAGTGCCGGTATCTGTGGGAGAGTACCACTGTTTTAGAAGCCCTCGTTCGACGGGCTGAACATGGAGGTAGTTATGGTGTCGACGTAAGTTGATTCTTTCACTCCCTTTTTTCTTTCTCCCGGCTACGTTCTTGCTGCTTACCACTTCTCTCCTCTATCAGGTAGCACTTAACTATTACTCCCAATGGCTAGTCCGTTCTGTCGGGACCTTCGACGACAAGACATGGAACGAAGTATGGAAGAGACATGAGTCACCAGTATTCCGCCATTGCCATGCAATGTCACACTTACTACCAGCAATACTAATGTTGCTATATAAACACGGTTCTCAGGTTCTTTTTAACCCTGCCTTTTTTTCAAGAGCGGGAAGCGAAGAATATAGGGGCTACATTCGTCCAAGTTAAGCCCATCGCACAGTTTGCTGATGGAGCTGTCGATCTAGGATACCATATAAGCACGCGTGGGAATGGCGGGGATGAGCCTGTCTGACCTGATGACTTAATGGTTGAGGTTGTGCGTGGTAAAAACTGAAATGTGTACATGTTATGTCAGTAGACTCTTTTCACTATGATTAAAAGACCGGGCAGTACTACTTACCATGGCCACATTCTATCGTGGTGATTTACTGAGCGTTTAATCCTACTTGCGTTCATTTTGGCCTTCCTGAAATCCTCCTCAAGCCTGGGAAATAGATATTTGTAGGGAGGGAGTCGCTCATTGAATTTAGGTCCCTGATCTATATGAAACCGATACAGCAAAAGATGATTTTGCTAAGGAATCCAACACAATCTATAGGAGCCTAGCAACTCGCAACTGAAAGATTTCTGATCATAGGTCCCAAATAATCGTTTGCCGGTCTACGCGCTCGATAACGCTCTCTCAATAACACGCTCTCGATAATGCGCTCTCGCCAATCAGGTCCATACTTGCGCTCCCAGATGCGAGACATATCATCCATGACTTCGCTGCTTATATCGATCCACGTTTCTCCCCGAGTCGTCTCGATATGTCTTGAGAGCTGCGTGATATCAAAACGATGTCCTGCCCAAACCCCTCTTGTGAATTTCGTTGGGTCTCCTATATCGTCATTTGACACCGATGACCAGCAGATGCGAGACAAGATAACATGTGCGAAGCCTATACCTTTGATTCTTGGCCCCTGTATGAACTCTAGCTTCAGAGCGACAGCCTCGGACCGAATAAACTCCTTGGTCGTTAAGTTACGGAGGATCCACGGTTGATCCCGTGGATAGAAACAATGCTCTTCGAAGTTCTTCAAATCATGTTTTGTCGCTGTGTTGAAATCATGTTTTTTCGCAGTGTTAAACCCTAAGCTGTGTTTGGCCAAACCCATGGAGCATCTCATGAGAAGTATTTCTCTTCTTGCGTTCTTCCATATAGTACCAAGGACTTGCTTGCAGCCCATGACACGAGAGCTGAAGCCGTATAATGTTACAGGGTTAGGTTCGCTGGCTGACAAAGAATAAATACCAAGGGCACTTCTTATTTCAGGCTGATCGAAGAAGAGAATCTCAGCATCTGAGAAAAGTCCAGGGGGGTAATCTTCAGCCTTGACCCAATCTCCAACGCAGACAATTTTCTCTCCTGCCCAAGAACCCAAATTTGCCGCCCATTTATCATGGAGGACCGGAAGTGCGAGACCCCAGAAATATGCGCAGGTAAGGCCAAATGCAATACAATCTCTATCATCATCAAGTTCGGCAAATATTTTGAGTTGGATTTCACAAGGCAGCCCAAATATCCCTTCAAGAGAATTGTTCATATTGATATGTTGGGAGGTGTAAACCGGAGAGGTGAATCTACGCTGGTGTGACTTGAGCGGCACGGCAACGAGATAGACGAGGTCTCCGATCGATACATTTTTAAAAAATACCCGTTCAAGACGGGCTCTAAGATGTATATATTTTCGGGCATGAGGCGCCACTAAGCAAAACTGTTGGAGCATGATGAGTGGAGAATGGCGTTGCTTGAAAAAGCTCACTTAGATGGAAGCCATACACAGAGACCGATTGAAAGCAATGTAAGGTTGTTTTTATTAATTAGAAATACCTGCACCTGCCTTCTATTGAGATATAGGTGATGTATCTACCTAAGGTTAGGTACCTACCTAGGTAGGTACCTACATGTATGTAGGAAAGAGGTAGTGGACGTGCAAGTCGGATCGGATATTGTAGCATAGCACGTGCTTTACATATCTAAGGTCCCTTACCTTATGTAATATCGCACGGACCTCATGGACCACAATCACATACACACAATTTTAATAATTCTCTCAAAATATTGTCACCGCAATAAGCACACTGCACCCTCGCGCAAAAATTCGACTTATAGATTTCGAACATCATTCAAAGGTCTAAAGTCAAGGAAATGAAAGCGGCATATATTGCTATTAAAAATGATATCTCACACAACGCATTATACTCCGCGCATGAAGAGAGACAAGCCATTCTGCCACTTGGACGTCCTTTCGCACGATAATTCTACGAGCTGGTCCATCCATTTCCCGAATCGAAAAAAAAAGAATATACAATGCACCGAGCCATCCTCCTCCGACCATCACATCCGATAGTTAGAGTTAAGCTCAACACCGCCTAATGAATGCATAGGTAGGATATGCATGAAACAATGGTCCGTTGCCATCTGAATATGCATGCTTGGGCAACAACGAAGCCATATTAGAAGTCTAATGCAACAGCTCTTGCGAGAGAAAAGAAGAGAATCGTATCGGTCGTATCGAGTATTACCAAGAAGCCTTCCACCATACGGCACAAAGGCGCTGCACGGTACTGTGTCCCAAATTGAGAGTAGGTGGAATGCAAATGAAGAAGCACAACAAGCCATGCCGAGAAAAAGAATAATGGATGCAGTCAAAGCACCACGAAGCTGGCTATACGACCGAGAAGCGAGTTGAGATATCCTTTATACAAGTTCGAAGCCGTCGTCCTCAATAATGTCAGATTCCTGTGCCGCTGGTGTGTGGTTCCTCCGACGGAGATTCTGCCGGGCTTTTCGACCCCTGAGAGCATCCCCATTGTTGTCAAGGATTTCGTACTCCTTTTCCACGAATTTTTCCGTCTCCTTCGGGTTGGTCTTCACAAATACGTCCAGCGTTAGCGGTTTGCCCGGACTCTCAACCCTATCGAAGCTATAAAGGACGTTATCCGAAATACTAGAGCCTCGTCGGGTCTGATATGACGGCAAGAGATCATAGAGGGATCGCGAGACATTGGATGGGTCGTGTAGTTCTTCTAATGCGTCTATCTTGGCACGCGAGTAGCTCGATCGGAGCTCGTATCGTTCCTTATCACGCGGTTTGACGATGTTCTGGCTTGCTATGCGGTTGGAGTGGCTGATTTGTTAATATTGGATTATAGGGCGCATGATACACGATTACTGGTTATGACTTACTGGAGAGTTCCCTCAGGCCGAAGTTTCTCACGTTGGGTTTTGCTCCCTGTGATGATTGCATCTTCTACCCAGCTGTACTTGCACCCAGCCGAGGGTCGAGATCCCCGCGACCACTTTTCTACGCGCTCCTTGAACCGCTTCGAGTCCTGAGCAAAGCTTCGGAGGTCTCGGGATTGGTCGAAAGCCATAATGGAAGGCGATTTGATCGTGCGGATACGATAGTCAACAACGATTGGTATATTATAAAGCTGCTTGTGATAGGATATAGGCTACCGTCTAGAGTAGGTCTATCCCCGAGGAAGATGGTTTATTAAGAGCGTCTTGAAAGAGAAAGAACTTGGTATTTAAGGGTTGACGACGGTGTCGGCTTGCGAGGATTATAGATTTAAGGCGAAAGCGATGATACAGGGACGAATGGTATTTGGTGAAGGATGGATATTGGATAATAGAAGAATGGCTATTCGTAGGTTCAAGAGCAGGATGGATGTATGTCAAGAGAATGGATGGCTTGGTGCTTTCTAGAAGACAAGAAACCTGGGAGATGACTGAGTCACGACGGACGGATGACGATTAGGTAAGATGGTGGTAGGTCTTGTGTTTCTTGTTGGTTTCGCTGTTTGCGAGTTTGGGAATTGCTTTGTCTCGGTATGACGGTACAGTGGTGAAAGAAGCACAGGAGGAAGGTAAGCAGGTGGGTTGCCGTTCAAGTGACGGGAAAGCGTGGCTTATTCGTTTCTTGTGGTATCAGAGTCGGGAAAGGCTCGAGCAAGACAAAGGCCGGGTGACTCAGTCAGGATAAGGGGGCTACGGCCAAAGGGGTACACCGCGATAATGATGCGATGGCTCAGTTGCGATTGCGGGTTAGTCGTTATCGTTATCGATACCAACAGACTTGCTTAGCCTATGTCGATGGGAACGATGACGCAGCGTGGAGCGAAGTACTTATCAAGTATAGATAAGACAAACAACGAGTCTGGACGATGCAAAATCGAAACAGAACAAATCTAATATCGAGTTCGGAATTTCCGGGGAAGTTGAGAGGTCTACTGAGAGCAAGGGAGAAGAAAAGACGTGAATCATTAAATGAGAGAGGGAATTATGAGGTTTATTAAGGAGGATACTTCATGTAGGTACCTTCTCAGCCATTTCCAGCTCCTTATCGTGGTCTTAGTTGGACTTAGCGCGTGGTTTGCAATTTATACAGAGGTACACTAGGTAGGTATTAAGTTACTACCTAACCTAGGTTACAACATAGGTTAGGTTACGACCTAATTATCAGCTTTACTACATCTATCCGGATCTTTCTTGTTCATCTGTTGGCTGCTTTGAAGGCATGGGAAGTCGAGGATGGGAGCCTTATTCATTATTACATGGCCCTTTCATGGGCTGAGTGCGCGTGTGACAAATAAGGTACTTAGGTACCTAGGTACCGTTCCTAAACCTCCGATCGCGTATCAGCAATTTCTAGATTACCTTGGTAGGTACCTTCTACGAACTACATTAGGTACCTACCTATTATTAGAGCGAGCTGGTGACCTCCCGGCGTTTTGCTAAGGACGGATCTGATTGATCGAAGAACTTCTTGTTCACATCTGAGTGTGTGACGAATCTAGGCGGCTATTCGAAATCGACCTGTTCCAAGAGGTTCTGGAGGATCTCTCAGTATCTAACATCTAGGTACCTTACCGGGCTGTACTAGGCAGTACCTTATACAAAGCTCGGCCTTGCTTCACCTTCAGCTCGTGCTTCTAGTTCTGCCATGCCATTCGCTAATCGGCCTGTCTTTTGTATAACCACGTCCAAACGCTAGTTCGCTCCAGTCGATGGACTCGAGACATATCACGTTCCTTAGTCCAAGGAGACGACGATTCCCGATGGTGTGCGCAACAATAGTGTACCCCTTTTATTGCTGTCCCGTTTTTCGGATGCATGGTATTTGTTGCCTGCGAGGCAATCTGCCTATCATGCAGGATGCAGCGTCTCACTTTTTACCCTCACTTACTCTGCTCACGTATGTCTTGAGAGATCGGCAAATTGACTTTGCTATGTATGTATGCGCTATGTAAGTCTGGCCCCGCCTCCACATGTCCGGTCCTGCATGGCTTTGCGATAAGACAACATGGGCAAATCAGAAAGCCCATGTGCCTGTCTCTGCGGGTGATAAGGGGGGGAGGTGTATAGGGAGATGAATTGCGGCTTCGCGATGCTGCGTGTACACATATAGCTCGGTATGTCCGTATTCAGATCATGTCGCAGCTCGTCTGTGTCACGGATTTACTATCGAGATACTCATTTCAACGTTTATGATTTAATTCCGGTTCAAGTTTCGTCCGATCTCGACGTGTTAGTCTGCTCACTGATAATACTTGATATCCCGACGGCTGCTTGTGATCACACGTAGATGGCTACATGTAGTCAAAATGTACCCCGCTTGGCACATTCGTTGAATAAACTGCAATTCTAAGAATTCTCAATCAAGACGATATAATTGGCAAAGAATAAAAGAACACCATGTATGCAATGAAGCTAAATGGAGATGAAGCGTACCAACGAAATGAAGGGTGAAATGTAAGTACCTAGGTTAGGTAGGTTAGGTAGTTCGGGGAGACGCGGCCGTTCGGAGAGCTGCCGACAAGCTACAGTAGCTTGCTAAGGCCGATAAGGCAGGCCTTAGTGGGGTATAGGGACACAGGGACAGAGGGACAGCGTCATTGATAGCGCTTAACGATTGAATCAAGATGACATAATCAAACTAGCCGAGTCCCGTGGACGAGGTGTGTTGACCTCATTTTCGGGATCCTACTCATTCAACTTAGGGTCATATGATTGATATTCTGATTTGAGCTGACAGGACTAATAAAGTCCAGTGACACTAAGGATTGTTTGTGGCTTAGGTAGGAGGTACCTAAGGATACGTGATTACGGCTGATGAAGTTACGAAGACATCTTCCCCAGGACCCAAATAGATTATAGGAGGTTAAACCCCTCGTCGCCTAGCAGGAATCGTGAATCGCGCAGCGCCAGGTGCGTCATTCCCAACAGAAGCAGACTAAATAGTTTCGTTCTTATATTTGTTAACGACAACGTGGTATTAATGCGACTATTACGGGATATGTGCGTCATGGTTGATAATAGTACTGATTTACCGCTCGGTATTAGATTCCTGACGACTGCTAAGTACGGTGTCGTCGTTTAACTGGCGCCAGTTGACTCTTTGATTCAAGGCAGAGTTATTTTTTCCTCTTATTTATTGACTACCTATTAACTATTAACTATTAGGAGATAGTTAGGCGTTTTAAGATTTGTTAAGGCATCCAAAGCTCATGATATCCCTTAGGATATACACTATAAGCGGACCTAATATAAGCGTTGGAAGTTGAAGGTTGCTACAAAAAAGCTATGCTTCTCCTCACCTAATCGTCCGGTATGAGATCAAGTCAAAATCAGTGTTTGCTTAGTAAGCGTCGAGTTTATGCTCTTATCTATGCTGGTATTTATTTGATTCCTATTGTCTTGTGGATAGGTTCTAAGAGGCCCCCTTGTCCCCCCTCTTGTATTCGCCTCGTCTCGTGTGGGTAGTTGCATCTTCTGAACGCAATTTATAGCAGGTAACAATAGATTGAAGTATACATTATGACCAGAAGCTATCAGACTTACTCAGTCATTATGCCATCCCCTTTGTCTAAATGACGACAAAGCTATAGCCTCATCGACAATTCTTATGCCGCATTCAGCAATGCCATTTAGTGAAGATGTCCGGTTTGAGCTATCGAGCTCTTATCTATTTCTACTCCTTAATATATAGTCGTTTCTCAACCTCCTTATATGATCAGGGACTGTAGGTACTATTATATATAGTTAACTTCAAGCTATCTACTTCAGTGGGTTTCTAGATTAGCATCTCTTAGCTCTACTCCCGATCTAATATTGCATACGCCAATTTTGAGTATACTCCAGCTATAACAGCAGTAAATTAGCATGGATTATCTCAAAGAGAATAATATTTCGTGGTGGACGGTGCGTAACTGCCACCCATAATGATAAAATATAATAAACTGACATAGAAAAAAGGTTCCGTTTGCCTTTGTCCTAGCTTTGTTTCCACGGATATACTTTGGGATCCTTGGATCTGGAAGCGGAGTTTACGACCCTAAGAATCCTCGCAGATTTGTACAATCCGTTAGAAAGTCGACAGCACTAAACAACGTGGTACGTATCGCCAATTGTAGAGACTGTGATTCTCTATAGCTGATGACAGCTGCTTGCATTCGATGCTAATGATACTGCAGACTGCCGCGCGCATAGAGCGTTCCGAATATGCTTTGAATAACGCATTCGAAAATCTACCGCTGTTCGCTGTTGCAGTTCTCGCTGCAAATGTAGGGCAGCTGGATCTTGAGACTCGCAATTTACTCTCACTTCTCTACCTTGCAATCAGAATCCTCTACACCTGGGTGTATATTTGGGGACAGGAGAATCGTTGTTTACATCCTCTGACCCGGACTGCAGTGTGGTTCTGCGGAAATATCGTCCTTGGGTATCTGTATCTCTTGCCGGGAATCCAGCATAGTGACTTTGAAAAAGAATGCAGCTACTGGCTCACGGAAGCCGTTAGACTACGGGACAATGCGGGAGTTTCACCAAAACCAGAGCTTTAAATCTATAAGGATCAACTATACATAAAAAGAAATCCCAGCCCTCAAAGATAGGTACGCATCCATAAGAGCAATGTTTTCGAAAAGTAAAATATATTCATTTTACTGTCAATGGAAGCTTATTATGGCTGAAGAAACTATTCAACCGACGCATAAGGCATAAGAAAATCAAATCGGAGAGCCTTTATACCACCATGGCGCATTACACAAAGATCTACATCTTCGTGTAATTAGTTTACATATAATTCTACCCATGTACGGGATCTCTATAGGCAGCGTCGTCGGATAATTAAGTTCGCAATGTAATTTAGACCCGGGTAGTAAACATACCAGACTCAGACCAATCCTCGTATCCTCTTCCTTAGGATATCCCTCTTTCTTAATGGCATTCAGGCTCTCGTAAATATAGTCTTGATTGCCAACAAAACTCTCGATGAGCCTATGTAGCAACGAATTACTTTTCTCGAATATGCCACATAGTGGATTATCATTACACGAGCTTTGACGAGATCAACCCCTGCATTAACGCAACGTCACGTCTTGGCACGCTCAAATTGGTAGTTGACCTTCTATGCAGACCTTTTCCGTCTTTAAGCCCTGGTCTTCAGTAACATCGTCCCATTGCACTAGGCATTATAGATACCCGGAATCCAAACCTCGTATTATAAATTGTGGTTACATAGAAGAGTGTGATTCTAGACTCGGTATAGTAGGTCGCGAATAGAGCTGTAATTACATATAAACGATATTATGGTCGCGTGGCCTACTATGTGAGAGATCTAGTTTAGTGATCTCCTCGTACGCCGTGACTGAGACCGGATATGCGTTTCCTAAGCCTTGCTTTGGCCCTCTCCGGGGGTGCCGCCGCTCTGAACCGTAGGGCTGATAACACTACGAATGCCGCTCCGATCTCAAAGAGCTTCATCGTCGAATATGCACCTGTAGGTTATCCCATCATACTATATACCTGCAGCTCTCCAAACTAACTGTTATGCTTCAAGGGTCAAGCAAATAGACGAGATGGGCTTGCTTCCGCTGAAGGCATCAAGATTGTCAAATCTTTCAATAGTCCAGTCTTCTCCGGTGCCAGCATCGAAACCGACTCTTACAGCATCAATAAACTCGAGGGGATGCCTGGCGTGCTGCGCGTCTGGCCGAACGAGAGAGTCTATTTAAACCCAGCCGAGCCAAAAGTCCTCGATGGTGTTCCAGCCAACTTGAACTATACTACTCACAACGTCACTGGGGTTAGCAAGCTACACGAAGCCGGTATCTATGGCAAAGGTGTAAAGGTTGGAATTGTTGATTCTGGAACGTGGTAATTATTTGCTCCTTATTTCCTTTATAATAGATATACTACAAGTCTGTGGGAGAGCCTTGCATGACGTCTTGGCTCCTGGATCTCACTTGGGAGTAATACTGACTACTTGACTAAGGTATAACCACACAGCTGTAAGTTAATAGTTTCCATCCACTCAAGCCTAAGTCCGTTCGCGGCTAATAATTGATTAGCTCGGTGGTGGTTTTGGCCCTGGCTTCAAAGTAGCCGGTGGATATGACTTTGTCGGCGATGGCAGTAAGAATTGAAGTACCCGGAGTATCCGTTAACCGCAAAATTGACGTAGAATATAGATTGGCCTAGCGAGGAGAAGCAACCTGACGACGATCCTCTTGACGTCTTTGGCCACGGAACTCATGTCGCTGGAATTGTCGCAGCAAAGGCCGATTCGTGAGTACTTCTTGTCCTTTACAGATAGCTACCATGTAGAGGATACCGGGCATTAGTCTTACACTCATCTAGGTGGACTGGTGTTGCCCCTGAAGCGACCCTGTATTCCTACAAGGTGTTTCCCGGAACTGTAAGTCTTAAAAATCGGTACATATAATGGCAGATGTGAAATTAACTTATAGGACTCTAGGACTATACCGACACCGCCACACTAATCGATGCATTTTTACGAGCATACGATGACGAGGTCGATATCGTAACCGCCAGCATTGGTTCTCCTGGTGGCTGGTCAACTCATGCCTGGGCTGAGGTAGCCTCTCGTCTCGTAGATGAAGGTATTCTTGTCACAATCGCAGCTGGAAACTCTGGAGACCAAGGCCCCTTCTATGGAAGCACCGGTTCATCCGGCACCAATGTCATTGCAGTTGCCTCGGTCGAGACGGAGGTATTCCCTGAATTCCCCTTCGGAGCCAACTTCACGATAGACGGAGTTACCAATACTACCACTCTCGGCTACCTCCCTTCGACTTTCTACTTCCCATCTAACGTGGTAGGATGGCCTATTGTACCGCTCTCTTTCAATACATCCGACCCTGCAGAAGCATGCGAGCCCTACCCCGAAGGTACTCAAAACCTGACGGGTAAGATACCAATTGTAAGACGTGGTACTTGTGCGTTCGC
The DNA here is from genome assembly GCF_022478715.1 of Daldinia decipiens. NCBI lineage: Eukaryota > Fungi > Ascomycota > Sordariomycetes > Xylariales > Hypoxylaceae > Daldinia > Daldinia decipiens. The sequence continues at coordinate 537,132 of NW_026054551.1, read as the reverse complement.
TATCAAACAAGGCCATCTGGCTGCTCTGGGGGCGGAATATATGCTATTTTACAACAACGAGAGCCCCTTGATCCAACCGGGAACGACCGACGATGAGACACTCATCGCATTAGTCATTGCAGGAATTGGAGAAGCTATTATCGACACTGTTAAGAATAACGGTACCGTGACGGCAGATTTCTCTGTAAACCCAGAGAACCCAATTGGCTACGCAAACCCCTCTGCCAACAAGCCTAACATCTTTACGCAATGGGGACCCTCTTTTGACCTGGATCTTAAGCCGGATATTGCTGCACCTGGTGGTAATATATTTAGTACTTACCTCGATGGCGAGTACGCAATTATGAGCGGGACATCAATGGCGACCCCGTATGTTGCTGGTATCGCGGCTCTTTACATCGGTGCTTTCGGTGGTCGTAGTGTCCACGGTAAAGGCTTTGCGCACAGTCTCCGTAGGAAAATCATCTCCAGTGGAGCAGCTGTACCTTGGTTTGACGGTTCGGATAAAGACTATGGCTTTACTGCCAGTGTTGCGCAGGTCGGCAACGGGTTAGTTAACGCCTTCAAGGTTGTAAACTACAGCACGGATGTCGAGTACGAGAAATTCAACCTGAACGACACTGCGAATTTCAAAGAATCCCACCCGGTTACCGTGACAAATCATGGCGCCCGCGACATTAGCTACAGCTTTACCACGGAGAGTGCTGGTGGTATTGAGGTTGTCGGTTGGTTTCCTGATGATGGATCAAGGAGAGTGAAGCAATTCGATGAGTTGGAGCCTATAGACCTTACTGTCGATGTTCGCCTACCTGAAGATTTCACCCTCAAAGCCGGCGAGAGCAAAACAGTTGCGTGAGCTCACCTTACCCCTGAATTTTGCGAGTAATGTGACTGATATATACCTATGCAGCGTCAACTTCGTTAATCCCGAGGGTTCGGGCTGGAACTCCTCTGGTTTCCCTCTGTTCAGTGGGAAGGTCATACTATTATCAAGCGCTGGAGAACAGCTTTCTTTCCCGTACTTGGGTGAGTTAGCGTGTACTTAGGTAGATATAGGGGGTGATAATACTGACTTGTTTCTAGGACTCGGTGCCGACCTAAAAGCTGAATTAGGTTCCGTCTATTATCCAGGGTACCCCTTCTCGAAATCCGGGGCCTCCTATGAGGATATAAAAGATAAACCATAGTACGATGACATCGTTATAGATTTATTACCGCGTTACTAACAGGTACGAATAGCTACACGTTCAACGTCAGTCGATTTTCCCAGGATTTCCCAAAGATATATACCCAGGTCACATGGGGCAGCAAGCAGGTTCGCTGGGATGTAAGTTGCCACCCTGCTTGTAGTATGGTTATTATTAGGTATCCTAACTACGTGCTAGATATACGAAGCCGGCTGGAATGAGAGCCTGTGGTCTTATCCACCCGTTGAGGGAGAGAATGGCTACATCGGACCCGCCGCATCTTGGAACGGCGAAGGTGGATTCTTCGACGACCGGTTTAACGACCCAAACGACACCTTTACCTACCCTCGCACCGATACTCTGCGTGGAGGGTGGGATCATACGTGGTTTGGAAAGCTTGGTAACGGTAGTCAGATTGCAAATGGCAACTACACGTAAGTGACTCTACGCTGGCGAGACCCATGAAGTTGGTCAAATAACTCACCGATTGACCCTTTTGTAGGTGGCGATTTGCTACACTCAGGCCGTTCGGAGACCCGACTGTTTCGGAAGACTGGAGTATTTTCAAGACTCCTGAAATCTCCGTCCTGGGACACTACTAGGCAAACAGTGAGGAGCTTTATTCAAGAACTAGGCACTACCTAGGTCTTTACCTGAGTCGTACACGTGTATCCTAAAGACTTCGACATGTCTTAGGACTATACAGTGGGTCAGGATCTTCTCTCGTGTGACTCTTTGGCATTAGGTTGCTGGAGGGGTATGCTACTTGGCTTACCTTGGTAACTACCTCATAGGAGAAGAAAGCAAAACAAGCTCCTTCTATTTCCGCACATAATATAAAAGATTATTCTAAGATGTATTACGAACTATATGGTGGTAACTAATGCCTGTAGACTTATTCTCTTATTAGTTCATAATCTATATCGTATAACTTATCTCTAACCTAGTAAGCTTCGAAGACCAATGACTAGGACTTACATACGGTTGACAAATCGTTTATAAGGGAAACTTAATAAGATAATCATGTGAAGTTTTCAACCCATTTCAACCCATTTCAACCAATTTCATTATATGATAATAAATAGGTTTAAGGCCAATTCTATAAATTATATACCTTGTATAACGGAGTTCCCTGGTCTGTTGTAAGACACTTTTATACGATATTGCCGATCACAGTTTAACGTTATGAGGCTTCTTAAATGGGTTGAAAGACAACGCATGGACCGCTTGAAGGCTGGGTTTAAGGCAATCATCACTATCGAGCGAAAATTTCCAATTGAGCAAAAGACTTAGTAGCAGACTCGATAATTATCTCATGCATCCAAAACACAAGATCAATTCACATCTTAATTCCAACTTCACTCACGCCCCATAAATAAAAATGACCGAGCTACCCAACGCCATCTACGTTGAGCGTGGAAAGAGCACAGAAGGCGCCGAGGGATGGCAATAGGAATGATAGTACCTAATACAAGGGGTATAATTTGATCATATATGTACATATTGTATTTTAGCTGCTATGAAGCAAGAGGACATGACGTGAATTGCATGTTCGTTCCGGTAGCCAAGAGTAATTTTCGAGGGGTTTGCTCACACTAATGTCTCTCCCCCCGGTACTTAAATGCTTAGTAGGTAGGTACCTAGGTAGGTAATAACGGTGGGACAATCCAGCACTCCGCTAACATCTTAATATGAGGTAGTAATGGAGTATCGCCATTTCCCTACGTGGAGGGCAAAACACCAAACATCTAACACATAAAAGGTCGTGCCAATAATCCTGCATAGATGAAATAGTCACGAGACTGAAAACTCGCCGACGACTGGGTATCGCTCGCAGGATTTGCGTGATCTTGATCACGACGATTTATCCGTTGCATCGCCCCTTTTAGATTGTTCGGCTTGGATTTGGTAATAGGTAGAGATGAAACCTCCACAATATCAATGCCGTAACACGTGCTACCGTTGCGGTTGGAACGGCGCGCTTGTTTTCTCCCAGTTCTCATTGCAAACTCTTCGCATCAGTCTTCTCGGTGCTTGACGGCCAGTCATCAGTTCGAAAGCCTCCATGGCCATTTCCCCCACAACCTCTAAGCCATCAATAATCACCCACGAGGTGTTCCCTTCTTCGCGAATCTTACGAACCTGAACTACTAGTGGCGTTATCAAGGGTTCATACGCTAACTGTGTGCAACATTTAGGTTAGAATGTAGAAAGCCAAGCGATGAGTAGTAGAATGGTTGTTACCTCAATCACTACACCACCAGTAGGGCTTCTTAACCATTGCGAAGGCATTCTGAAGTCTACCGGTGGATTGTCATCTGTGCCCGATGCTGGAATGCAGGATACGACCATTGTTGGCTGCTGGTATTGCTTTGGCCACGGATCACTGGCTGACACTATGACCCGGCAAATCTTCTCACCCTCGTTCTGGCGGGACAGAAGTCTCTGCTCTATTGCGTACATATTGAAATGCATCGCAACTTCTTCTGCTTTTATCCTTGTCCTATTATGAATGAATATCATCCGACAGCCCAATTTGATCAGAGCATAGATAGCTGCTCGAGCCATTCCACCCGCTCCTATCACTAGAGCCGTCGTCCGAGACGGTTGTACTGAGTTTCGAGGACTGATGGCTCTACGTATGCAAGTCATGATTGCACTCCAATCCGTATTGTCCCCATAAAACCTATTAGCATAGCCAGCTCTATTTCGAGCATTAGCATGGTCTAAAATTGAGTCAGTATCCCCACGTAATGGTAAAAGCGTATTAACCGCGCCGATTGCGATAGCGTGGGTGCTGAGATGGTCAAGGCGTGGCATGATAGCAACTTTGAAGGGTGCTGCTAACGAGGCGCCGCCAAAGCCGGGCTCGCGTCGAATCCGGTCGACTTCTTCAAGCGAAGTGCAGCGTCTAGCGTTAAAAGTGTGTGGCATCATGTAGTGCTCATACGCTGCGCGGTGCATCGAGGGCGATGCCGAATAATAAACATTCAATCCCAAAGTGTAGAAATTGAGTGGCTGTAAAATTCCTTTTCGAAAAAGGTCCCGTAGTGTACCCCGTGTCGTACTTACGCCAATCATCTGTTCCCGCGAGGACTTCTCGAGAGAATCATGTCCGATTGGATTCAGGATGTCTCCCTGGAAAGGCAGCACAACGCCGAACACCGAAAAGTCGTAGGCGATTAGGCAAGGTTTAGGATCCGGTAAGGCATTGATTTTATCGATGAAGATTTGCCGGAGTTCATCGTCTCTGTCCACAGAACAGAACCGGGCCATGCGAACGATCTGACACCCAAATTGTTGAGCAAGCAAATAACGTTCGACGAAGGAATCGTCATTCCACTTTGGAGCGCCAAATCCTTTCATAACGTAATTTCCGATGATTTTTGTTCTGCCTCGCATGGCGAGAATGTGAGAGATTAGTCCTGGACTTCTCTGGAGATCAAGACTTAGATACTCGACGCCAAGTCGAAGCCCATGAAGCATCAATCCGAGGTCCATGGTATCTCTTTCCTCGGGGGGCCTCTTACGTTCTTCACGAGGATTCTCTTCGACGAAGTAAATGATTGGAAGGTCTAGTTTGCGGCGGATTAAGGCTACTTGCATCGCAATAAGGTCGAGTACGTTAGTTGGCCAGGTGTCAATTATTAGTTCCACGGCCTCTCCAGGAGCTTCCAATTCAGCTATATCAATATCCATGCTGATTAGAGACGACAGTCGAAGGCAGAAGACGAACGTATGAGTTCGGTACTCCGGGGGTATGGCCTTGATCGAGAATGGATTTGCTATCCATGATCGTGTCAAACCTTGGCCAAAGATGTGATCAAGAAAGTTTTTGAAGTCTTGTTTCGCCTCTACAAGCTTTGCAGTGCTTGTAGACGCAGAACGATAGGGGCAGTCCTCTGTTACTTGGCCTTCGCCACTGGGGTCAAAAAGGTTGAAGTACTCCAAATTAGAGAAATCACGATGTTTCTGGTCAGTGGAGAGTAGGTATTCTGCATCTGCCACTGAGAGCTTTAATAACTTGTATAGATCCTCTTTATCGCGATGGATATAAATGATGGGGTTCGTTTCAATGTAGTCCTTCAGGATCTCCTCAATATCAGACGATAACGTGCCCGTGCCGCATTCAATAACACAATTGGCCTGGTTGAGCTCAAGCATTCGTGCAAGCACGATGGCCATCTGCTGATTAAACGTTTCTCGTCCATATCTTTGCAAGAAAGTAGCTCTGGTACACCCTGTCGACTGTTCAAAAAAGTGATCCTCAGTAATGAGTCGACGGCCGAGATACTTGGCAGCGATAAACCCCAACGTCCGTTTTCCAGCACCGCGACAACCCACAAGGATGACCGAGGAATCAGTAGGGAATACTCTGCGTTTTGTCCTGGACGTAGAGATTATGGGTTCATCAAGAATCATATTCGATCCCGTTGTCGCCATCCTAACAACCCGATTTCCAAACTCCCGGGGCACGATTCAATCGTGCTTGTCGCTATATACCGTTCGATAAAATATACCCTTCGTTGATATGTGAAAATCCAGAATAGTATCTCCTTCATATGAGGCTAAAAGCGAGCTTCAATGCTGTTCAATGAAAACAGACACGATGAGAGTATCTGGTAACATCGGCAATGAAATATTCTGCAAGTCTATAAGAACTCTTGCAATTTGAGTCTAATTCACTTGCGAAGTAAATCGTACGAGAGCATCTCTATTGCTGAAATAAGGACAAATGGGGTTAAGCCCATGAGGTGAGTAAGTTTACATATTTGTGAGTTTAAGTGCAGGTCGACTAACGGCAAGGGTGTCGGCATTAATAGTAGTAGAAGCCGGAAAGTTAGTCCTGAGCTTCCACCACATGGCAAATCCTAGGCCATTAGCCACACTGAAGAGCCACGCTACCTGGGGAAGCCACAAAGAAAAACGTTGTCGGGGTTTGAGATTGGTTTATGCCGGAGATAGCCCCGCGCCGATGGTGAGCAGGTGGTCCCGACTCAAAATCTACCTAACCTATGTAGGTGCTTACCTACATACCTTAGGTACATACCTAGGTTAGGTAGGTATCTATGTAGAACATAACAATGTACCTATCCTAGGCACTGTATGATTGCTGTACATAATTACCTATTTTACTTCTCACTTCACAATTACAACAAAACATAAATATATCGACAATTCTTTATTTCTTCTCACTCTCCTTATCGCTTTTGACCCATGCTCTCAATGCTCTCTCAATATCGCCTCATTAGCTTATAAGAGCTCTTATGCCGTCATCTTAAAAGGGCGCATACGAGTCTCCATCATACCCTAACGGTTCGGCAGAAAAAGAAAATAAAGGAGACCCTCTACTCTACGGAGAGGAGGGTGACCTGAAGCTGGTTTGGAACTAGCAGTGTCTACCTCGGGGCGTATGGTGGAGGCTATGAGTGATGGGGAGAGCGATGACGGCAAGCGAGCGTCGAAAAAGCGCAAGGCTAGTCGCGCTTGCGACCGCTGCAACTCTCAACATCAGCCATGCGACAATGCCGTCCCGAAGTGCAGCGTTTGTGTGCGCGCAGGCACCGAGTGTACCTACAACAGACCTGTGCGCAAAAGGGGTCCTCGTAGTGGGTACACCAGCCAGAATGGCGAACGTCTGTGGGCTATAGTCCTTCAGGCACGGCCCGAACTGGAGGATGTTGTTTTGCAGGTCCTGCGCGGCGGTACGTATGGGGGCACTGGTGTTCCTAATCTGGACTATTATAAGAACAACGACAACCAGGCGGAATTGGTTAATAGATTCAACGAGAGTCGACTCGGTAGATTTCTGCAGAATGGAGAATCCCCTGACCTGTTCCTACCCCCTCTGGACCGACGCGTCTCGCCGATCATCTCTAAAGTGCGCAATGAGATTGGTTTTACTCAATCCTCAAATTCCCACCGCCAGCCTGACATGGCCAGGGATGTCCCCAGCCTGTCTAATAGATCGGTCTCGTCTGTTTCAGGACCTCAACCTAGTTCAATAAACCCTCAGGGCGCTCCTCAAGATCCCGGCGACATTTATATTCAGAGCGAGGATGTTCGAAAACGGACTTTCCACCCTAATCAGAACCAGATACACAGTTATAACACGGGCTTTTCGGAGGATGTACCTCGGAATTTCAACTTGGATCGCGCACCGTCAGTTTTGGCAGCTCCTCAAGATTCTACACCTTTTGGATCGAATGGCTCCACTGATGAATACGGGGAGAACTCGCAGCATACGAGCGAGCGCTTAGTACCGGAAAGGCAAACGAGTGTCAACATGACAATGGGTCCTTCTCAACATTCACAATCCATTGAACCAAGCAATCCGCTCTCTATAACACAGCAAACTGATGGACTCCACTTGGATGAAACTTCTCGATGGTAGTAGTGACTGACTCCTTATATATATACCTCTTTTAATCTAACTTCATATAGGCTCGACTCAACACCGTTTGACACATTACGAAATCTAGGGTTTGCCCCTGGGGAGAGTATGGCAGAAGATTTCCTAGAGCTATGCGAGAACCCCGATCCCGTTGATCGTACACCAGCCACCTCAGCCGACCAGGATGAAGACGAAGAGGCTGTCTGGCGCCGACTAGTAATGCGGGGGAGATTCATATGATCAGGCGCCCGGTCTTACATACTACGGATAAGATAGAAGACCAATCCCAGAATTCCACCAACCGAACGACTATACGTTCTGCCTCGTTATTAGATCTTAAAGGTGGGTGTAATGACGGCAACGACCACTTTCGCTAAGCTGGAGCTATCAGTCTGCATGCTAACATAGCGCTCAGACTCTGAGCTATTGTGTCTCATTCGTGGTGATCTCTCAGGGCTTATATCTAGCCCCAAGTTCTTTTCAACATATGGTCCTTAGTAGATATCTTATATCTATCGACCTTTAGATTTAGCGGGACAACCCGCACCTCATGCAGCTGATGGGTTGTGAACGATTGATTGGTTATAGAATGATGGTAACGATATATCAATTGGCAGAGCAATGGATGCTCAAAGTGGTTCATTAAACCCTAGTTCATATCGGTCGAGATTAAACTATCTCAGGCCTTACATACTAGTATATACCCCTTTAATACAGATTATAATGTCCACCTGTCTAACTTTTTCAAGATATCGATTTAGGATCTGACGGTAAAGCTTCCCTATAGGGGCCCCGCCAAGAGAGTGATTATTCAGTGTTGGCGGATCACCATCCGCACTACCGCGATCATACCCAATTCCTAAAGAACCAATACCAAGTATTCTCCTTAAAAGCCTAGTCTTGCGCCTTGGATATTGGACATTAATGTCCATTTAATGGGGAAATTTTAGGCTTAGGATACTTCTAGTACAACGTTAGTCGTTCCTAAAGCGTGCTTCAACTTGATATGATACGTAGAACACAATGCTTCCATACCGAAAATGGAATGACTCATAGGTGCCGGGGAGCTCGCACCAGAAGTCATTGTGTATCACCTACATTAGGTATCTAGGTATGCAGGCTTTACGCAGGATATGTTTCTTGGGACAAGATCGTCCGTAGCGATCTAACTCACATATACCCCGTGGATTTACATAGGCACATACCCCCGAACGCCGTTTTATTCGATGTAAGAGCGCCCTACTTAGAGATGTCTAGGAAAATCAATATTTGATTCGACCTTTCAAGCATTTATGCAGGAAAAAAGCTTTCCTAAAGGCAGAGAGCTGTGAAATACCTGATACAGATAGTATAGATTTAATAATTACTCGTACCTATACTAGCTACTTTCTTTACCAGATACATCTCAACTCCGCAACACATCCCGATGTATGAACATATATGCTTCATATGTTGCAATTATTCGCTACGTCATCGTACGACTAAAAGCAGCTACATAGTAACTACGTAGATCACGATCAAGACTCGTAAGTGTTGTTGCAGTGGTAACCCAATACACAGTTCAACGCCGACTAAGCTTGGATATAAGTACATTAAAATTAAGCGGATATTCAATCTTGGAATCAATATACGCTTGCTCGCCCGGGACTGAAACACAACCCCCTAGGTTAATACATTTTGAAATTAGTCCAGGAAATCTCCAGGAACATCGGGGCCTATTGAATCGCGATTAGCACTGTCATGCCGCATAGTTGGAAGTTAGAATTAGATACTCACCCCACACGTGTAGGCTTCCAGGACCAGCCTGTGAGCGATGCGTGGGCTCAGAGGAGGTCACCAAGTCGCCGTCGACGTAGTGCTCCATAATGAAGCCGTGCGGGTCGTACCTAGTCTAGTCAGTTTGGTCTTCAAATCATAGGTTAAAAAATGTGAGCAGATGCTTACCAATAGTCGAAGATCTGACTGCCAAGGACGTGTCTCCCAACGCCCCAGCAGTTCTTGTAACCCCTCTCTCGCAGCCAGTCATGACCTAGGACTTGAGTGTCGAAATCGTGCGTCTCAAAAGAAGAGTGGTGCACTCTGTACGGGGTACCTTCGGCGAAGAAAAAGACGTGATGGTCGACCGGTTCGTCTCCTCTATCTATCCGGTAAAATACCGTCCGGTCAATTTTCTCGGCGTCGTGAATGAGCTGTTTCTATTAGCCGCGAGTCACCTAAACGTGACTAAGACAAGGGGTTCGTACATCGCTGGCTATAAGGTTAAAATGATCGCAGTAGAACTTGTAAGCCTTTGCGAAGTTCGTCGACCTTACACCGAAGTGACCAAGCTTGTGTACCGGAGCGGGCCGCTTCTCGAATCGCTGGAACCTGCCTGCAGGTCTGTTCTTTTCGATAGGCTATGGCATCGTTAGTATTAGAATCTAAGACCGACCTGAGGAACTCTTACGTAGTTGACGGGTTCGTGTGGTAGAGGGATTTCTAGCATCTGAGCAGAAGTCTGACCGTAGACTAGGTGAAATGGAAAACCGTCGACCGGGTCATAGAAGGTTACACCCTTACCCCCGCCGGGGGCATCCGATAAATCGTATACCTTAGTAGCTTTTGGTAGTGTCTCGGATGCGATCTTCAAGTCTTCTTCCGATTCGACGACGAAACCCGCGCCGCCAAATTCGGCCTTGTCTGCCTTGATAGAGCAAAGCACCCACGGTTCTGTACCGTATCCTCTCCAGTAGATCTTGTCATCCGATATCCTCTTCTCCTCAGTGAAGCCGAAGTCTTTCAAGAAAGTAATAGCCTTGTCCATGTCTGTGTACTTATAGTACACGTGTGCTATGCGTACGAGTTGTATCTTTCTCGGGGCCGCCATGTTGAATAGCCGTGATATTTTCTCTTTCAGTTTATGGTTTTGTCGTCGAAAGATATGCTGGTTAGTGCTGTTAATAGCTCGCTTTTGGTTGGACTCTTGGTTGGTGTTATAAGTGAAGCCACAAGGGGACATGCCCAAAATTCATGACGGCTAAGCGCACATTATATACGTCTGACATGTTCGCTTGAAACGGTTAAAGTCGGGGAGGAGGGTGGAGGAGTCCGTCTACGGGAATGGCGGCGAATCAATGTCCCTACATGTGCCTACCTTAAGCTGCTGTGTAAGTCTAAAGACTGGGCATTAGAGGAGCATTTTGGCTTTCCGTCGTCCGAAGCGACAGTCTAGACAACTAGGACTACGTGATAGGTTACCTACCTATACCAAACCAGGCCCAGCTCCACAGCCGCGGCCCCGCATGAGTGTTGGATGTTTCTGCCATGGAACACGTTCGGCAGTTCTAAGTTGATGAGTGCCTGTGGGGTTCTTCACCTGGAAGATCCCGAGTTATGAACATAACTAGGATACGTAATGCACTTATAGGAGGTCTAGTGTACGAGATCCAAACTTATCCCCGCTCGGCTGAGACTCAGGGGGGGTTTTTCTATGGGGGTATCTGCATGGTTTCGAATTCTAAGTGTGTTACTAGTTGCATATTTCGCAGCTTGGGTTTGCTTATTATAGAATTAGAAATAGGCTGGCGAGGCATATAATGCTGATGTAATGTTAGGAGCGGCGCGTTAGGTTTATCCATCGCAAAAGTTGGGGAGCTGGCAAAAAGGGCCAATGACGTTACCCCTCCGAAAGCTCTCCGATCTAGGGCTTAGCAGGAAATCTCTAAGGAATCCTGGGTGGAATCGGTAGTAATTCTATGCCCGCACTGCCAAGCTACATAAGGTTACCCAAGGTAAGGTACCTTACTTGCTTACATCACTTTTCACTCACATCTAATCTAATCTTATCGCCTCACCGGCCACGAAAGTTGCAAGACCCCGTCATACCGTCATACCGTCATACCTTCATTCCTATCATTGCTTTACTTATCCACATCAATTTTATGCCATTACCCGGTTCCAATCCCCGAACTCGTACCCAACAATACGGAATACATATGTAATTTCTATTAAATATTCTGAACATGAAGAAGCTCGCCAAACAGCCCACATTTCCAGGCACGACGCCTATTGCCCTGCCATCCATCCTCACCGACGGCCAGCCCTTGCCGCGCGCCATCGTCTTCGATCTCGACTATACGCTATGGCCCTTCTGGGTCGACACCCACGTCTACCCGCCGCTCCGGCCCAACCTCGCGCACAACGCCTGCACCGATAAGGTCGGCGAGACCTTCGCATTCTACGACGACGTGCCCTCCGTCCTGCACGGCCTAGCTCGCGCGGGCATCAAGCTCGGCGTTGCGAGCCGGACGCACGCTCCAGACCTCGGGCGCGAAATGCTCAAGCTGCTGCACATACCGCCCGCGAGCAGCGTGCTGGATGAAAGTGGTGCGGACGGGGTGTCGGCGAGCAATAGCAAGAAGGACAAGGTGAGGAAGGCGATAGAGTTCTTCGACGCGGGACTGGAGATCTACCCCAGTAGTAAGATACAACATTTCAAGGCGCTGGGCAAGAGGACGGGTATCCCGCACACTGAGATGCTATTCTTCGACGACGAAAGCCGTAACAGAGATACGGAGTCTCTAGGCGTTACCATGTGGCTGGTGAGGGACGGCGTTACGTGGAATGAAGTCGTAGAGGGGATTAAGGAGTGGAGGAGGCGAAAAGGTGTCCAGCCGGCATCTTGAGTCGTAGTTTCAACCAACGTTTAGAGACATTGGTCACCGGCAGATTACATATAGATTATATAGCATACATAGATAGAGAGGGTTGCTGGCGTCAGGAGTTGAAGATAATTATATTTCGCTTTGTGAAGAAGTACATATATGATCCACGCGTAACTCCCTAAAAACAAAAGCGCGCCTATTCCCGCAAATACCAAGGCATGCGCCAACGACTCTTGGCAATGAGACAATACAGTATTGTGGAAAATAGGTCGGTATTCCAAGACCTTCTGCAATGTATACTTGGGTATGTTTATATCTTCAATCGATTTTTATCTCCAACCTCCGCCACGAGAATTACGAATTTGACATGGAGGTCCGGCTTCAAGGTAATGGATGACTGCGTGAGCTCCTTCTATAATATAATTGTGTCAAGTTTTACTATTTTGCCTCGGTAATTGACAATGCCGCAATGCTTGCCGTCGGGACTTCATCGTTAATAATAGGCTTCTCGGTGGGCGCTACGAACGACTCAGCCTCCGTAACGTCACCGGCCTGGGACCCCGTGGCAGACACCAGGGTATCTTCAGCCGACTTTGGCGGGTAAGCTTTTGTGATAGTACAGACGCGCTCTCTTCGGTCAGTTCCGTTTTTGGTACCTACGGCGATACATTCGACTCGCTTGCCGTCGTCGATTGGCCGCCAGTATACAGGACCTTGAGGAAGAGAAGTATAACCGTTCTCGAACTGACATATCCGTTTTACCTCGTCATCCCAAGCCGGCTCGTCGAAGAAATCCCATTCGAGCTCGCCTCCATAAACCTTTGGGATATTCTTTACGTCCATGAAAGTCGTCAGGACAGGTAATATATCGTGGTCCTGGAGAATGAAAATCTTGGAAACAGTTACGGGGTCGAACCACCGTTTAATCCAACCCCATACTGTCGAGAAGAATATAGGCGCGCCGATAATAAATATACCTAGGAATTTAATCAGTTACTTCCGCGATTCTTACATAGCCTACAACAAAATTCGTAAACGTACGGTCAAGAGTCTCAGGGTAGTGGGCAGTGGCTAACTGACTGGCAGCCTGCATGTGGCCCTTCAAGTTCCAGAACATGCGCAGACTGACGTGGGTAATGTCGACGATGTTGGTGCTAAGGGTGATTGGAGTAGCGGGATGTGGGCGGTCGGTACACTCGGACGACAGAGGTTGGACGAATCTTGTCAGATGTTCGTACAGCGCGAATAGTTGTAACAGCTTAGGCTGTGTCTTGCCATCCGTCTTGGCCCTACTATACGTCGTCTCGGTGGACTTCTCATATTTGGCAACTGCGTGTGAATCGAGATGTCGGATTTGGAATACGTAAATTGGAATGCCTCTAGAAATATTGTCAGCATGGATATCCTGCGTCGAAGCTCTTATTAGGAGAAAGTGCTGCATACCGCTTATCACGTCGGCCAGTAAATCGAGGGTACTATTCTCAAGGATAAGTGATCTGATTAGAAATGTTTAAAGTTTACAAGGATCTTAGATATGACGTACAAGCTTCCTAGTCGCCTCAAACGAATCTATATCTATAGTATCGTATAGAACCTCGACTTGGTTTGCGTCACGGAACCTTTCAGTCTCGCTGAATTGCACATATGCATCTTCTGGAACGAACTTGCGCGCTCGAAGGAATCGACTGGGTTCGTAAATACATTAGCACTGTGTTTGACAGATTTAATGTGATTTCTTTTTTACTTAAACTCACAGAATCGTGGCATCGTCATGAGATGGCGGATTGCCCGGCTTATAAAGACCTTTTTCCTCTAAAAGTGTTTTGAATTCTACCAAAGCTTGCTCTTCATGCTCGGTAAGGTGCCCGAGATGTCCTTGCGGATAGCCATGCTCGACCGCCCCGGACGAGGGGACTCGGTGCATGGAAGAGCCAGAGTGTTTCGTCATTGATAGCGTTTGTCGCCGTAAGGACTTAGTCGAATGATGTCTTTAGGAATGCGACAACGGCGAAGCAATGCGATAAGCGAAAACAAGCGACAACGGGATTTAATTGTATTATTGTAGACGCTGGTTACAATATGAAGGGCTGAAGGGCTGAAGGAGATAAACGAGGATTAGATGACCCCTGTCTCGTATCCTTACATAAGTGCATAGTGGTGGGATCTTATTGGTGGGTCTATGATTTAACTATGATCTCGGGGATGGAGATTAAGATTGCCTTTCCTACATAGGGCTTTCTTTCCCTTTTCTTTTCTTACGGCCTAGCAGCTTCCCGAGTCATAACTGACTCGTTTCGGCCGAGAACCGGCAAGTACCTACATAACGTCCTAACTACGAAGTCCTAATTATGTCAGGTTAGTTACTGTGGGATGGGATTACGTAATCCCATCCCACATTACCTACCTAGGTAGGTAGGTATTGTACAAAATAGGAACATTTAAAGTCAGTTAACTTAGTACGTCTTTGGTTAACGTCGCAGACGATTCACCAAATTATCCTATGCCACCGTCTCCAATAAAGTAAAGCACATTCTAACATAGTATTTAAAGGTATTGTGGGAAAAAGCAATGATAATGAGGGCATATGATTTCCACCAAGTAAACGTGAAGTATTATAATATTTTCCAATACAACATCTTTTTGCCACCAACATCAAATATCTACAGTATCCATAAGCCACTATAAAATGTATAAATAAGATCATGAGTTGTATTGCATAGCTAAACCCGTATGCTTTAGCCAGGATCAGCGAGCAGTGACGAGAGCCTCGGAGTCTCCTTCGGTACGATAGTATAAACCACCTGACTTTTCTCGGGGTATTATATGCGAACAGTATCCTCTCTTAACCATGATCTATCACTTAATGCGGGGTGATGAATGCACTCCTCCAGCTCCCACGGTGCAAGTCCATACCCGATTCGTTGAGCCGTAGCTTCGTGCGAAGCGGAATGTTGATAGGAACAACGTCTCGTAGATTTACCTCCAGTTACTACCGGAACGTGCGGGGTCCTATAACCGTGAAACTGGGGATATCTAGAGCCCCAATCCTTGGGGTTTTCTTCTGGTTCATCTTAATGATACCAAGTAGCATTTGATATCTTCACTATCACTTCACCTATTCTATAAACGCTTACCACCATGACCACGCCAGACTCTCTCCCGTCAAGCCAGCGTAGAGTACCTGGCTCTGTAGATATTCCTCTTGCACCATGGCCGCCGACTATCAAAGACGAGAGCGTAGATGCACTCGCAGTGGCTTCCAAGATTATAAACTCGTTCAACGAGTTGCTTTCGAAGAAGGACCACAAGGGCCTTGCAACCCTCTTTCTAGAAAACAGCTATTGGAGAGATCATCTTGGCTTGACTTGGGATTTCCGCACTATGAAGGGGAGAGACAAGATTGCATCGTTCCTGGACAAGGGCCATCACTTAAAAGACATCCAAATCGACCGGGAGCGTCCGGCTAAGAATAACGGCCCAGAAATAATCCCCTTCCGGGCTGACGGGTCGGTCTGCGGTATACAATTCTTCCTACGGTCTGGTACCGAGCATGGTTTCGGTGCCGGATATGCTCGTCTCCTCCAAGAAAACGGCGAATGGAAATTTTGGACGCTTTACACAACCATGCACGAGCTATACAACCACCCAGAGCCGGTCGGTCCCTTACGACCAAATGGTGTCACGCATGGCGCCAACCCGGAGAGAAAAAACTGGCTCGAAAGAAGGCAAGATGAGATAAACTTCGTGCACGGTGACCCCGACGTACTTATAATTGGTAAGCTTCTATTCTTCTGAACATAACCCGCAATATCAACTCATATAAATCAGGTTGCGGACAAGCCGGGCTCTCCTTACATGCCCGACTAAAGATGATCAATGTCCCAACACTCGCAATCGACGTGTGCGACAATGTTGGCGACAACTGGAGGAATCGATACCAGCACCTTGTCCTGCACGACGCGATATGGTACGACCATATGCCATACATAAAATTCCCAGACTTCTGGCCAATATTCACCCCCAAGGATAAACTTGCCCAGTTTCTACAGTCGTACGCTGAACAGCTCGAGCTCAACGTGTGGAATAACACGAGTCTTGAGTATAGCAGCTGGGACGAGGAAAAGAAGCAGTGGGTTGCGGTTGTCAAGCGGAAGAAGAAGGACGGGACCGTCGAAGTTCGTGTACTGCATCCGAAGCACATTGTCCAGAGCACGGGCCATTCTGGGAAGAAGAATGCACCGGATTTTAAAGGTATGGAAAGCTTCAAGGGCGATGTTCTCTGCCATTCATCGGAATTCAAAGGCGCCAAGAAGAACGCCAAAGGAAGGAAAGCAGTTGTGATTGGTGCTTGCAACTCGGCGCTCGATATTTCTCAAGATTTCTACGAGAATGGGTACGACGTGACCATCATCCAGCGGTCGTCGACGACCGTCATGAGTGTGCAGGCGGCATTGGATCTATTACTCAAACCGGCATACTGCGAGGGTGGCCCTCCGACAGAGGAGGCCGACCTTCTTTCGTGGGGAACGCCAGGTGAGATCTTTAAGGCGGTCCAGGCCGACGTCAACGAGCTCCAACAAGTAGTCGATAAGGATGTCCTCAACGGTCTCAATAAAGCAGGCTTCAAGACCGACCGAGGCCCGATGAACTGCGGGCTGTGGATCAAGTATCTGCAGCGCGGCGGGGGCTACTACATCGACGTGGGCGCCTCGCAGCTGATCATTGACGGCAAGGTAAAGGTGAAGCACGGCGTTGGTATCAGTGAGGTTCTTCCGCGCGGCGTGAAGCTCGACGACGGAACTGAGCTGGAAGCAGACGAAATTGTCTGCGCGACAGGATACCAGAACATGAGAACGGCTACCGAAGCCATCTTCGGAGAGCAGGTCGCTAGTAAGGTGCCCAACGTGTTTGGCTACGATGAGGAGGGTGAGATGAGAGTCATGTGGCGACCCAGTGGTCACCCCGGCCTCTGGCTTCATGGAGGCAATCTTGCCCTGTGCCGATACTTCTCCAAACTCGTCGCCGTCCAGATTAAGGCACAGCTAGAAGGGTATTCTAAGCCGTCGCAGGCTTAAGATGGCATATGTGTACCTAATGTATACCTACCTAATGTATGTATAAATTGGCTTCTATACAGCAAATTCTGGTAGTGTGTGTATTCCGTATCCTAAGGCGCTGTATCAATATAGATGTGATATTATTGACTATATTGTCCCGGATATTAATATGCAAAGAGCTTCAGTGAAGCCATCACCATCTTAACTTCGGCATACTGCCTTTAAAACCGAGCACATATGTAATAAGTGGACTACGTATCCACTCGTAGCATCTTATAAGACTAGCCTGCTGCGTCTTTGAGCCAATCATCATGCTATTCGAGGCCTGGTCCTGTCCCGTTTGGGAAGAAATATGATGCTCCAAGCAGCCCGTTGAATACGCAGGAAGGTCAGGGGTGTTCGAATACGAGAGCATTGGCCCTGGTATGTAGGACTGATATGTAATCGATTGCGTGATTCAATTGGCCAAGGCACGTATTGACATTGCTGACAGAATTCTTGAACGCTGCAGCATCACGACCTTACTTATCCGAAAGCGATTTTCATCTTCAACGATGGCTCTCCTTGAGAGCGCTACGTATGTCGCTAGTTGCTCGATGCTACTTTCAATCCTATTTGTGTGCTTGGCGCTCTTTCGAGTATGGAGGTTACGCCGGGCTCCTGTCGTTGTTATCTCCGGCTTCCTGGGACGGGTGAAGATAGTGGGTGAAAACAAGCACTACAACATAGCATCTATAGACTGACATTCATAGTAGCTTCTGTTAATCCTTCTTGTTTTATCAAGCGTAGGGCGTTTTGTTGCATTAAGGGATTTGATGCCTGATAATACCTACGTCCGTGCCTCTCAAGGCCTAGAAGTTGCTGCGGTTCTCGCGCTCTGTATTCTGTCATTGATAGAGCATCGGCGAAGCATTCAACCATCCAGCATACTCACTCTATACCTTACAGCGTGTATTATTCGGGATGTCCTTGAGATATCCGTGACACCTCAAGGGCAGCGTAGTTGGCTTATGCAAGATCCAATTCTCGCGCAAATAACCCTAGAGGCTGCTCTACTTGCGACCGAAAACCTTCAAAAGGAACTAACTAAAGAGTTCTCGGGACAGTATGTATCGCCCGAGGAAAGATCCGGCATTTTTGGCAGGATATTCTTCTGGTGGATCAATCCAGTTCTCGTGGAAGGGTATCGCAATGTCCTTCTAAACTCCAGTTTGCCTTCTGTCGATATGAAGTTGCTATCCAAGCCCATTCGTACTGCAGCAATACGCGCATGGGAGCAAAGATGTACGTGCTTTGGTTCATATAAAAAGCCGAATGATAGCTAATTATAGGGCGACTACGTAGTGAGACCCGAGAGCAGGATGACACTCCCAAAAGCACTATTCGTGTCTCTTAGAAGACCATTCTTGTTGGCCATACCACCGCGACTCTTCCTCACTTTATTCAGATATTCGCAACCAATTATCATCCGTCAAAGCATCCAATACGTTACCAGTAATAAGCCGTCAAATCAGATATGGACTGCACATAGTCTTATTACGGCTGCAGTTGTCGTCTATGTCGGTCTAGCTGTAAGCCTCCTCAAATTGACAGAATGGCCAACTACTAAGCTTATAATTAGATTTCCACTACGGTTTATCAAAGTCACCTCAATAAACTGAGGGTAATGATACGGGCCGCTCTTATAGCATTGATTAATGATAAAACTATGAACTCTTACGCCGAAAGTGTGAGCGAGGGTAAAGTCTTGACACTCACAAGTACTGACGTGGATAACCTCGACACAATTGGCGAAATGTTCCACGAAACTTGGGGACAAGTTTTCGAAGTTGCCATCGGGATCGCTATGCTATCTTGGGAAGTCGGTTGGCTGGCCCCCGTGCCCCTTTTTATCATTTTCCGTAAGTCAAAGTTACCTCACCTATCCTTCTTGATCACTGAAAGATTTCTCTAGTATGTTCTCGTGTAAGTCGGTATGTGGCGAAAAACCTACGATCGAGACAAGGCGGGTGGAATGAGGCGACGCAGAATCGCATTTCTATGACAAGTGCCGCTATCAGTGCCATTAAGAACGTCAAGATGCTTGGCTTGCAAGACGTGATATCGAAACGCATTCAAGGACTTCGACAGACTGAGCTTCACATGGCAGGCAGAGTACGGTGGATGACAGTTGCTTATAACGCATCCGCAAATGCCAATGGGATGTTTGCGCCAGTTATCACCATTATACTCTATGCCATCTTAGCGAAGTCGAGAGGCAATCAACTGGACACTGAGACTGCATTCACAACTATTGCCATTCTAAGCATGGTAACACACCCGGCGAACATGGTTATGACTATCGTGCCTAGGGTCATTGCATCTTTTGCCAGTTTTGAGAGAATCCAAAACTTCCTTCTTGAACCTCCCCGCCAGGATTACAGGATTGAGATTGTCGGCTCACAAGCGACCCCTGAATCAAACAACTCTGGGGATGCCGATTTTCACCCCTCTTCACATCCAGCTTTCAGTGCAGTAGGGGTTTCTTTTGGGGGGTCTCGCTCAGTTCTGAGCGATATTAGTTTGACCGTGCAGAAAGGGTCTATTGTTATTTGCTCTGGTGCAACAGCCGCCGGGAAGACAACCTTAGTCCGTGCTCTCCTAGGCGAGACCCCTTCGGTCGGAACTATTGCAGTATCCTCCAAACGTATGGGTTACTGCTCTCAATTACCATGGCTACCAAATGGGACCATTAAGCAAGTCATAACCGGGTTTGAGGATTGCTCTTCTGTTGTCGACGCAAGATGGTATGAGACAGTGATCGCTGCTTGCTGTCTTTCGAAAGACATCAACACACTTCCGAGTGGAGACGAGACTATCGTAGGGAGTCGGGGGGCTAATCTCTCAGGGGGTCAACGCCAGCGCCTAGTATGAGTCCCCCCCTTCATAAATTCCATATTCTGACATGACATAGGCTCTTGCGCGTGCAATCTTCTCCCGTTCGGAAATTCTCATTTTAGATGATCCTTTTAGTGCTTTAGATGGAAGCACCGAGCATCGAATCATCGAAAACATATTCAAGTCAGACGGTCTGCTTAAAAAGCTTGGGGTAACGGTGGTCTTGATAAGCAACTCTAGTAAGTACCCCTGAACCCCCTTTTATTACTGCTGGTCTAACAGTTTGACGAAGCCCAGTACTTTCGTTTGGCAGATGAGGTTATCATCCTTGAGGGTGGGCGCATTAAGGAGCAAGGCAAATGGAATGAGCTACTCTCGAGAGATCCTCAAGTATTGAAAATAATCCTAAAAGAAGATAACACCCATGGGGACAAGAATACCCCTGTGGATAATCCCAATCCGCTTTCTCGGGAGCAGCGATCATACGACGACACTGCTATTGACTCGAAACGGAAAACAGGTGACTCGGCGCTCTATGGTGAGTTCAAAAATGACACCTCGAGAAGGCAAGGCATATCTAATAGACCATAGGCTACTATTTAAAAGCGGCCGGAATAAGAAACTTCGTTTTCATGATAACCTGCATCGCATCTTGCTCTTTTTTTGTCACTTTTCCCCAGTATTGGTTAAAGCTGTGGACGGATTCGAGAGCAAGTAATGAGTGGTTCTTTATTGGAGGATATATTACCCTAAACCTCATCGCTTGGGTCTCTACTAATGGAATTATGTGGTTCGTTGAGCTAGCTGCCTTATGAGTTCTAAAGTATATAAAGTGACGAAATGGGGCTAATACGACTCTTAGGTCTACCGTTATACTTGTTGCTCCTCATTCAGGACTTGCCTTACACTCGAAGCTGCTCGAAATAATTACTCGGTAACGTGTACCGTCCCCCAAAGGCGATCAGGACACTAACACATACTAGTGCACCTTTGCTATACTTCTCGAAGACTGACAGCGGGTCAATCTTGAACCGGTATGCGCCATTTTTGACATATCAGCATCAGGAGACTGACAAGCCCCAGATTCAGTCAAGATATTCAGCTTGTTGATAAGCAACTTGCTTCTTCTTTATCAACATTATTCGTTCGTAAGTTGAATACGTAGTTCAACAGCAAATGTATCGCTAATACTATCGTAGAGATATTCAAACTTCTTTTTCAGGTTATCTTGCTATTTGTTGTCCAAAAGCTACTAACGCTCACGCTGCCGATATGCCTTATAGTTGTCTACCTCGTGCAGAAGATATACCTTCGGACATCACGACAACTACGGCTCCTAGAGCTTGAATCAAGATCTGCCGTTTTAATAGACTTTTTAGAGACGGTGGAAGGATTGCCTACAATACGCGCATTTGCAGGCCAGTCCAAGGCAGAGAATAAGCATCTGGAGAACCTGGACGAATCCCAGAAGCCATTTTACCTTCTTCTGTGTCTTCAGTGCTGGCTCAGGATTGTTCTCGACCTGCTCGTCGCGGGGATAGCTGTTGGGGTCATCGCCCTTGCTATCGCTCTCCGGGATACCACTTCAGGTGGCCAAGTCGGTGTTGCGTTGAACATTGTGCTGGTCGCCAACACTACACTTCTCCGACTTGTCGAATCGTGGACTAATCTGGAGATATCTCTCGGTGCTATCGCTAGGATTAAGACATTGGAAGAGGAAGTGTCCCCTGAGGATCAGCCATCCGAAACCAATATACCTCCGGAGACATGGCCGTCTTCCGGCTCCGTCGAGATTCAAAATCTTACGGCTGCTTATAATAAGGAAAGCATGACGCTTAAAGATGTGTCCCTGAAGATTAAGCCTGGGCAAAAGGTGGTTGTGTGTGGTCGGACTGGGAGGTAAGTACTCGTACATGTACATCTCAGAGGTTGCGTACTGACTTCTTCTCGTGTAGTGGTAAAAGCTCTTTACTGCTCACTCTTCTTAAGTTATTGGATACGAAATCGGGTTCAATTGTAGTCGACGGCATAAACATCGGCCACGTGCCTCGTTCGATAATACGAGAACGCTGCTTTGTGACGGTACCCCAAGAGCCCTTGCTTCTCAATCAGCAAACCCTTCGATTCAACGTGGACCCAACGGAGACTCTCTCTAGCGATACTATAATTGAAGCTCTTTCCAAAGCGCGCTTATGGCACCATTTTAGCTCTGATCTGAACCCTGACAGTTTACACGACACCCACTCAAGCACTCATCCAATCCTAGATCAAACACTTGCATCGCTCCCGTCTCTTTCGGTCGGGCAGGGGCAGATGCTAGCTCTAGCACGTGCGCTACTACAGGTATACACCATAAACACATCGGGTGCAAACCCGATAATTTTACTCGATGAGGCTACTTCATCCCTTGACTCGTCAACTGAGAAGCTGATACTTGATATTGTCCACGAAGAGCTCACCTGCAAAGGTCATACTGTCATCATGGTTGCGCATAGGGTGGATGCAGCCGTGGCTCACCTGAGGAAAGGGGTAGATATTGTGGTCTGGATGAAGGATGGAAGGATTGAGAAGATAGGGGATGCAGATGACATTATGAACGTAAAAGCGCAAGACATTACCCTCGACACCCTTAGCGAGGAGGATGAGGGGAGCAAGTAATGAGAAACAGATAATTACAAGATATACTGTAGAAGTCAAGTCTTTTACTTCAATGCCAATGCTAATAGACGTCGCGTTACTGAAATGTCTGCAGGAATAGAGATAATATCTAGTGGCACGAGGCGATTAAAGAGATTTAGATGTCTAACTGATTGGTTAATGAGGCTCCTTTGTAAAATACCCAAGATACCCGTTGGCTTCTTCTTTCCAAAATATAACCTAGAATGGCACACCCGGTCCACGACGTAGCGCTTGCGGGATTGTCCGCGAGGTTTCGTTATTCGTGTTGTACGTACAGATCGACCAGTCATCGATCCGCGTTTGACCCCATGCGTTCTTAGCTGATCGGTCAGGATAGCATTCCTCCCAGACGAGTCCGAAGTCCAACGTCAAACCCTGGGTTAGAATACCAGTGCCCTTGCCACTCTTATCGCTTGTAGTCGCGCCGATGTTAAACGAGAGCTTTGTCTTAACGTCGCCCGAGCCCTCGCCACCATCCATACACGTTGACCACTCTAAGTTGGAACTGTTACCGCCGCTCACTTCGAAGTTGTCATTGAAGTTTCCTTCGCCTCCAATAGCTGCCTTGGCGGTGTTATCGATCTATAAGCTCGTATAAGCTCGTTAGTGGCTATGCTATCATACTCATTGGGGAGATCAAGGAGCTAGAATGGGTATATCAGGCAGGCAATGAGCAAGCTCACCATGGTAGACATAGATACGTTCCAGATGTCAGGCGGTGCTCTTCCAGGATTTAGCTTCCGATTTTCGTATCTGAAAACTGCATTGGCTTCCAACTGGTATAACTGGACACCGTCGGTTGCATTGAGGTGTCCCCTATAAGTCACGTCTCGGATCGCAAAACGGTACTTGTACCACCAAGAGGTAAACTCTACAGTGAATTGGCAACCAGCATATTCATCCGTTCTGCCATGTCCTTCTGTGCCAAATCGCATGCTGGGAAGGTCCAATCTGAGGCTATCTGGGAGGAATGTGATGTTCATACTCTGTCCAGGGGCACATTGATAAGGAGTTTCCGACACCACTCCGAGAACAAGCGGAAACTGCGGAGGCGGCGGGTCTCCTTCCGCGAGCGCAGATGTCGCCAGAGAGATGCCCGCGATGAAGCTTATGGCCTTCATGATGAAATTTCTTCGGTAGTTGAAGTTTCTCCTGGATCCGTTGACATACAGTGGAGGGGTAAAATAGTAGACTGACTGCAAACGTAGGATGTAACCGCGGGCATAAAGTAGTATTTATAGATCACGTCGTAGAGCCTCCAAATGCGTCTAAAAAAGATAGCCTCCGCCGGGATGATCCTGGAGTTGCATCTTACCATTTCATTTATCCCAAATGCCTGCAGTTTTTCGGTCGCCGACCTTCTGGAACCGGATAATTGGCGTCGAGGATACCGGGAAAAGGAAATTTTCTACGGCTATCTTATTCGTCAACGATAAGATACCCGCGAGGATCAATGCCTAGCTGTGCATTAATTACCAGAAGTGACGTTCGATATAACTAAATGTGTCCTTGCGGATATATGAGTAGTAGAATATAATAGTTGGTCGCTGGTGGGACCTGCGAGCCACATAGATGCCTGGAACTTTTGCTATATAGCCGACCCTGGAGCTCTCGTAACCTGGAGACGATTTGTTCTGGTTCACTCGAGCTATTAGTAGAATCAAATGCAGTCTAGACTTGGGTTTACGAGATCCTCCGGTTAAAGGGAATCCCCTATAATTACGACCCAATCACTTTCAGAAAACGAGGCTTAATAATGGCCTGCTATCGCTATGGTGATTGCTGCGAGTTCTGGGGAATCGCTAGCTGTCCGTTGGCATAGTCGTAACCCGTGTGAATTAGATAGGTAGGTAGGTGGCAGCTACTGCAAATTGAAGTTTAGTCTTTTGCATCCATCCTAAATAATAAATGAAAAGGGGTTTATGAACCAGCATGCCAATAAGTACACATCTATATAATATGATAGTAAATATTGTGTATGCAAGCACCGTTCCTATAAATGAGAACTTTCTTAGGACGAGATCATACAGTATAAAAGTAGTTTAGCTAAGGTATTGATATAGAGTGACTCTTGATATATATTAACCTAAGAAATAGAGGCACCATTTATATTAATTGAGTTAGTTTACGGTAACAAGTACTTGCCTAGCTGTTGTAAATAATAGTTTGAGATACACGTGACTGGGGAGTAGTCAGTAGGACTTGAAGTATACCAACAATATAGGCCAATATTACTTTAAGAATAGGAGAAATAGAAGATATATATATTAGTAAGTAAAGCAACAGTTTAGAAATACGTTTCATAAAATGGGAGTTATAACAAGTCGTACTTGATAATTGAAATTTCCACAACATGTAGTTCATTGTACTGATGATATCTTGGGATATATGAGTGAATCGATCTGTATTACGATTAGGCTAGGTCCCACAGCTCACTAGCGCCACGCTTTAATTACTAGCAAAGGAACGGCTTGCTGGAACTAAGAATTAGTCTCAGCCAATAAGAATATAATCGGGTTACTAAAAAGGCAAGCATTTAAGATATGAATGGTTATAGATGTTTGAAAATTAGGTACCTATGTATACGAATTTCTTAGACGCGAGTAAAGAGGATACTTTGATTACACGTATCTTTTCAGATCAGTCTGGCACTCCTTAATTCTAGACGTTTCGTGTAAGTGCGGTGCCCGAAAGGCGGGAGATGCGAAGTCACCTCTACTGTCGATATGCCATGATGCCTGCGTCATAATTCACATGTTGGGCGGCTTGGAAGAAGGTCAAATCCTGCAGTTACTCAGTCACTCGATCCTATTCTAGCCACGTAACGAGTAGGGCACATCGCTTTAGGTAACTCCTTGAGTCATTTCATTCGTACAATCCCGAGTTTCGGTTCTCTAATGCGCGGAGAGGCCATGCACGCCAGCATACCACGGGGACATGCGTTGCGGGATGGTGTGGAGAAAGGCTGCACCCAGAAATCTCCAATTCCCCGGATTGGATCTTAGTAGTAGGTAGGGTTACATGGTACAATGGGCTTGTTCGCATTCTCGAACTCGTGCTACTAGCGCCTTCACTAATAAGATCTATGATACAACTGTTTTCAACGAACAAAAGACTACTCTGTGCCCCGTGGAGTTTCTTCTTCTTCTTCACACAGTCGGCAGTACTATTACTGGACGTTATGAAACTAAGCCGAACAGCCGAGGCTCTTAGAATAAGCCTTCAAAGGTAGCCACATTATTCAGCTCTGTCTCTTCTAGACGAATAGGTGACATATTCAGCTTCCTGACAGAAAAATGAGAACGTCTCGTGCCACAAGCCTCTCATCTTTCTATACCGAGAATAAGCCCGGATCCAGTAGGCAGAGATCAAACATCCAAGATGATTGATTTATTTGACGTCATAGCCACCTCCCTGGATTGTGTAATGAAACACATTTTTGAAAAAAAAAAAAAAAAAAGATCTTCAGCAAGGCAGAGACATGCTAAAGAATGCTCTTATGCAAACGCCGTTTTAGGTCTTACATACCTAGAGCACCTCTCATTGGTCGCCTAGACTAAAAGTAGTGTGCTATTCTTAATTTTTCCTGGAATCATCCTGCGTATAGCAAGCTGTGTTGGAGCCAGAACATAGCTGAATACTTACCAGTCCGGCTAGAGCGGGTAGGTCAAGTGGTCAGATTTCCAATGGCCCCCTACGTCAATGTAGTCTGGGCGAATAATACAATAAGTAGCCTCTACAAGGGGGGCTATAAGCTTACAAAGAAATGTGCACATAAGCCTTGTCGTTGCCTCGGCGATTCAATATCTGTGACATGCCGGTCGACCTATAAGTATCTGCAAGCTTCTGCCAGCTATATGGAGTTATTGATCATCGGCAAGGCTACTCGAACTTTACCGCATTTATCCAAATGGCTACTATAATAGTTCCAGTTCTCTGGGTCCTGTTAAGCTTTTTTGCATATCATGTTAACAGTACGCCATATGCAAAGCGACCTCGTCAATCTGCGGGATGTACCGCAAACTACTTTAACGGAATTGTCCCTTCTGGTATCTCGATAGAGAGCGTCCAACATGTCACGAGCGGAACTTATATAGAGCAGGGAAATCTAGGCTATCCTACATTTGCATCTGGACTTCCGCCGCTCTGCGCCGTTATAGTCAAAAACGAGACAGCAAATTACCGCTTCGGAATGTTCCTTCCAGACACCTGGAACTCGAAGCTCCTTGTAATTGGGAGTTATGCGTTCCTCGGTGGCATCAACTGGCTCGATATGGGAGCTGGAGTGCAATATGGCATGGCTACTCTTGCTACCGACACTGGGCATAACTCGGGTCAAGGAGATATGACATGGCCGACTACTGAACAGCTTCGAGTCAACTGGGCTTACCAGGCAATGGAGGGTTCTATAACCCTAGGAAAAACGCTCATTCAAGCATACTACAACGACAAACAGATCGCGTATTCGTATTATAGCGGATGCTCAACCGGAGGTAGACAAGGCCTCAAACAAATCCGTAAGTAGTACCATAAATGATTCTACCCCTATTTGTTCTTTTTTCTTTCCGGAATATCGATTTCCAAATATATAGCTTACTTGTGAGGTGTAATATTCGCTTACTTATTGCCGTAGAGAGAGACCCTGATATGTTTGACGGGGCATTGATCGGGGCACCCGCGTGGGACACAAAGAATTTGATGCCTTGGATCTCCAAGCTCGCGACGTGGAATCTTCCTGAAAATGCCGACGGTAGCGTTAGTGACCAAAGTCTCTTCTCGCGGCTCCAGACAGAGGTGTTAAAGCAATGTGACCCTCTGGATGGCACGCAAGATGGGATCGTCAGCTCACTCTCGGCATGCAGAGAACAGTTTGATATTACCCAAATTAGCTGTGACGTATCAACAAATAAGACCGCCTGTTGGACCCAGGCACAGATAGAAACGGCGCAGAAGATGTACAGCGACTACATCACTGAGGGCGGAGAGCTCGTTTACAAAGGGTTGGATTACAGTTCCGAGGCGGAATGGGGGACTTTCCTGATGCCGGCCAACCCGAATGATTCTAATAACGTTAGAAGGGGCTTTGATGCGCAGTACGAACGAACATTCATGGACTATGGGAATAACTGGCAGATCACTTCATATAACGACAGCGTCGTGGACGATGCCAGAGCTCGTGATAAGACCTCGGTGCACGCCTCCGCAGATCAATTCGACCTAGGCAGCTTTCGAGGTAAAGGCAAAATTAGTACGTATGATCTAGACAACTGACCCCTCCCCTTTTCCCGAAATACTTCAATTATATAGACGCGAACTGACTTTTCGTAACACAGTTATGTATGGGGGGCTCGCAGACGCCACCGTACCAGTGCAACACACGACTCTGTACTACGACAGGACGATAGAAGCTATGGGAAGCGTTGACGACTTCTTCCGATACTTCCAGATTCCAGGCATGGGGCACTGTTGGGCTGGCCCCGGCAGTCCCAATTTCAACGTTCCGTGGATGATAGCTGGCGCGGGCCAGGCAGCGCAGGTACCACCCTACAACGCTGGATCTTCGGTCCCCGGCTACAAGGACAAGGAGCACGACGCCTTGCTAGCGTTGATGGACTGGGTCGAGAACGGCAATGCGGTGTCCCAGATCATCGCGACGGGATTCAGCTTCTCGGACTCAACCGGACAGGCGGTTGTCATGCATAGACAACGTCCTCTTTGTGCGTTTCCACGAACAGCAACATACGACGGCCAAGGTCCTCAGAACGATGCTTCTAGCTGGAAGTGTACGTGAGCGTTGGCAGGTCTTAACGGGTGCGCTACTATTTAAGCGGTGCCATACCATCCTCTTACAAGCTGTAGGAATTATAGTAGTAGCTAGCACTTTCGGAATAATTCGCGATATATGATATAAGAATACATATGGTGCATAGGTAGTATTATTTAAGGGTGGGCTGAACTATTCAGGTACATTATATATATATATATATATATATATATATATATATATAAGAACACTATGTAGTTAATAAGAAAATACCAACATGGTTAAATCTGTTCATGAGTATAATCAGGGGTATCACGTGACACATCTGCTTACCACTGACCCCTCGGTAAGTTTCTAATACGGTATAGTTGCTTATTCCTAATCCCGAGGTTATATTATTCCACGCCTCTTTTTTCCAGCTTGCTTATCTGCATCGCATCCCAAGGAATGTCTTATTTTGCTTCTTACCTACCTAGGTAGCTACTCATTGTTTAAATGGTGTTTCCGTATACCTTAGGTACCTAAACTACCTAACCTATACCTCGTACTACAGCTAAAATGCCGTCAAACGAGCGCCTCCCAGCCCAGGAGGTTTTCAGATTGGCCGCTCTTCCGGACGAGGTCGAGAATGGCAAGATCGTAAAACGGTATATGAGCCAACGGAGTGCATGGCATCCGGAAGGCGACGTCTCAATCGTGAGCGAATGCGTATACTCGGCATTGAAAACTGGGCCTCCAAATCGAAAAGTGGCGTTCGGTGGACACGTGTACAGCCAAGCGGGAATAGCTGCATCTAAAGCCCTTGTGGATATGCAATCTTCGCGGGCTGGTGCTTCTCGCAGGGAGGTTAGTGTTGGTATTCATGTAAGTCATCCAAGCTCATCGACATAGTCCATTCTAGCAAATAGACGTAGGACGTAGGCCGTAGGGGCTAGGCTTGCTGATAGACGTAGACTATTCATGGGTACTTTTCGGAACCTGGTCTTATAGATAGGCCATTTATATACAGTGTCACTACTCTGGCGCCAAACCCTTCATTTCCAAATTTTCTAGTCACGGTGCGACAGCCTCTATCGTCGAGCACAAATCCAGCAGGAGACCATTTCCCTCTTGCCGACGCCGAGCTTCCCCTTGGCCCAGTTTGCTTCAACGCTCTAGTATCCTTTAGACCCTCTGTAGTTTCACAGCATGTAGCCCAGGAACTGCCAGCGCAGACGCGGTTCGCAGATATCCTGAGCTCCCGGCCCCCTTCGGCATGGGATCCGGCGCCACATATCGATATCGCCAAGACCGTAGGCGAGTTTCCGATGCGGAACCCTGGGACCTTTCCCGTAGTCGATATGAAAAAGGTCGACCTCGCCGCCTTTAACGAGGGTAAACCGCTTCACGAGCGGCGGGAGCTTTTGCTATATCGGCTGCTTGCCCCTTTGCCCGTGGATCACCCTGATTCGCACATTTGCGCTCATGCGTACGAGGCGGATAGAAATGGGTTGCTCATGATAGGCAACCATGTCGGGTTCGGGTACAACTTTGGTCGCGCCGCTAGTCTGAGCTATTCTTTTATGGTGCACGTCAATCCCGAGGACGCGGTAATGTCATATGGCGAAGATGAGTGGTGGATTCAAGAAGCGTGCTTCCCTCGACTTGAAGCTGGGAGGGGGGTCATCATGAGCAAGATCTGGAGCCCGAAAGGTGTGCATGTCGCCACGGAATACCAAGATGGCTTGTGCCAACGCCAATGGAAACCCGGCGAGAGAAAGGGGAAGTTGTAGAACGATAACCCCCTCGATACCGATATTTTACGCCTAGTACGATCGTTGTTAAAGTTGATAGTGAGGGTAGCCATTGGCGCCAGTTAGGTATAGGTTTTGATTTTTCTAGATGTTCAAATGTTTACAAGAGTACGTAACCTAGGTAAACGGCCAAAGATTAAAGGTTATCAAACGAAGTATATCTTGTACATATTCAGCGCTGAGATTCTTTTCACGGAAGATACATAGCAGAATAGTTCACAAATATATCCAATATCAAGAAGTGGTTCTGGATTTCTCATTGACATCGAACCGTGAAAAGCCTCCAATCAAAGTTGCTTAGATTCATTATATGCATCGAGCGCAGCGAGATTGCGTGCCTTGTTCGCGCTTTGGATTGTCCGCGATTCTCTAAAGGTTCAATTCTCAAGTGCAGTACCGCTATTGTCTAAGTCCGAATCTTTCCCCTGAAGAATGATAAAGGGGTTCTCGCTAACAGCCTTATCGACTTCCACACATGCATCATAGCCATATAACCAGGGTTGCACCCGGGGACAACACCAGCGAATTGGAAAAGGGGCTGTCTTGACTTCCATGTCTATCTGCGATAATAGTAACTCATCTCGTGCCCGTTGCCTGGGGCCATCGATCATATGAAATACGTCGCGCTGGTAATCGTCAGCAAGCATTTTTATAAGGTTATCATATAGCATCCAGAGGTGATAATCCTAAGAATCTTGATACGTATGGCTCGGTCTTTCTAAAAAGAAAAAAAACAAATAAACTTACTTGTCCGAAGGTTTCCTTCACAATAGCGTCTCCCCGTGGTTTTCGAAGTTGCTCGTACATCCTCAACACCTTGCCGATCTGCTCCTTAGATTGGATATATCCTAGTAAGCGGCCAAGAACGGCACCGTCTTCGATAGCAGAGTTAGCCCCCTGGCCGAGGTACGGCAGCATAGGATGGCAGGAGTCGCCGCTTGGATAATGAATTAGCTTAGGTAGGCTAGCAATGGCAAAACTTACACAAAGGCGAAGTTGCTATTGGGAGACTCGTGGATCCATCTCCGCATTTCTTTACCTAGAATCGGACTATCGTTAGATTTCTGGTATTATGAAGTAAGACAAGTATAACTGAAAACTCACGATGCATCAACTTCCACTTTTTAACAGAACTAACGAGTCCCAGAAACTTGCTCAAGATCGGATCCCAATTCCTAAAAAGCGCCCTCATCTCCTCTACAGAGCCTGCTTGACGACTGATACCATTTGGTAAGTCGTCCGGGGCCATCAGCACCAGATTAAACTCAGTTCCTCCTCGGAGCGAGTATCCAACAACATGTGACTTGGGGCCCATCCAGATATTGCACTTTGGGCTGCTTACCCATTCCCTCAACTCAGGATCCTGAATTTGATCCAGTTTGAGAACTAATCGATATGCCAAATCACCGGTCGGTCTTGGGACGCCTTCAAAGTCTTTGGGGAGGAACTGTGCCCGGCAAAAAGACCACAGACCATCGGCAGCAACAACCAGATCTCCCCGTATTTTCGCCCCGGATTGGCTTGTGACCTCCCCCGTCTCGAAATTCACGCCGCTGATCCTCACTCCAAATCGAAATTGTACACCGAGTTCTATAGCACGTGCGTAAAGTGCGGTTTGGAAATCAATCCGGTGCAACTCGATGAAAGGAGCACCATATCTTGCTCGTATCTTCTCTTTCCAGTTTTCCTCTACAACTAAGACCTCACCAGAGTATCGGCGGACGGTTAAAGATGTAGGCTCAGCAGCCGAAGCCCACAAGTCGTCCGAAAGGCCCCAGCGTTGTAGTATGCGTGAAGAATTTGGCGTAATTTGTATCCCAGCCCCGATCTACAATGGTGTAAGAAATAAGAAAAGAAATCTTATGAATGAATGTATTTCTGCATGATCGTGTTACCTCATGAAGCCCTTCTGCTGTCTCGAATACAGTTACATTGTGGCCAGACAATGCAGTTTCTATAGCAGTTGCGAGACCGCTTATTCCAGCACCTATGATAACAACATCCAGGCGGACAGGTGGATTGAGAGCCCCAGCCTGAAGCTCACTTGTTAGTGTTTACTCTCCCTATATAGACTTAGATAGGTATAACGTACCATTCAGAATCGGAAAGCTACTAATATCTCAATAACTTCTCTCTCGGAATTAGCATAACTAATATTATTGTTACTTTCTGCACGACTATAATGTACGAGACGATGAGAAGGAACTAATTACCCCAACATATTACGCTTAAGGCGAAAATGGAATATACTTGGCCTCTATATTACTGTGCTCCCCCGCTTCCCGGTTAATTCGCCCGCAGAAGCTAGGTAGGTAGCATCGCCCAAAATTATTATCGGAGAAGCACATCCTCCATTCTCGTTCCACCACGGTCCGGAATTTGGATCGGTACAATTATGAGGCTCTTAGTTAAATTATATACTCGTTTATAAGTTATTGTAAATGCGTAGAGAAGCTAGACATAATAGGGCCTAGAGCGGCTCCTTTTTACCTATGATGACGGTAGTAAAGTCGCACCAGCCGGCACCGAGTTTCTCCAATAGTCTGTTTCCCTAAGCTTCTCATGCCGCCGTATCAGTCTCGACGGTACAAGGTCCCTTCTTTTCTTCTCGTGCACGCGTCCCAGAAATACGACTATGTACGCGTCTAGTACGGTTAGCTTAGGCCCAAATATGAAAGTCAACTTGCCCTCCTCGGCGGGGACGTTTTATATCCGTCGGCTACGTAATAGGAAATCATGACGCTCTCGGGCACATCACCTTTTGCATTGGCATTAAGTGAGTAAAGCTAGCTCTTCTGCTTCAGCTTTAATTCCAGCCGTCCGTTCTGGGGTCTCGTGCGCATTTCATAGGTCATCCGCACTATGATGGCGCAGACGGAATAAAGCAGAAGTATACAAAGTGAAAAGGGGTTAAAAACTTTTTAGAAGTCATAGCGAAGTGAAACCAACCTAGGTAAGATGCTATGTTATACTCTCATAATGCCAGCGTGTCATTATCAATCATGTGTTACCCTTTGGGAAGGCATTGGTATCCTACAACATGAGGAATGGGTATTTCACAACTGGGGCAATGTTTAACGAACCCCTGTGACTTAATAATCGAAATTAAAGTAATTGCCAACGCGTTCTCAAGATCTGCTTCATAATGTATTCTATTTGACTGAGTAGTAGCTACCTAGAGGTAGTCCCCAAATCGCTGTTTGACTGACAATAAAGGCATCGGTAAATTTAGGGCTTGCGAACACGATATAGAATATGCAAACTCTCTTCGAAGCACCGGGTGAGATGACGGACCCATCATAGCCAGACTATTACACGGCCCCAAACTAAAATTTCTTCCCTGGCATACTATCAGTTTTCTCTTTCTTCCTGCTTAGTAGCTCCTCTTCCTCTCGCTGGATATCGGCGTCGACCTTTGCGCCCCGCGAAGGCTCGTTTCCGTGCATTGTCGCCTATAGTCACAAGTATAAGCAAGGAGAGACTAGTAAATCGAACTTCGTCTCCTTAAAATAACATACGCTGTAAGTAGGATCGTGCTTGTATCGCTCAGCAACATCATCCTGGGTCTGTGCTCAACAAGAGGTTAGAGCTAGTATCAAATAAAATAACTAATGTTTTATGAGCTTGCTTGTCGGACGTACATTCTCGTAGAGCATTTGGTTCATTGCTTTGTTTTGATCCTCTGTGAGCAATGCATTAGTAGCAGGATAGAAACCATGATGAGTTGTAACATACTAGGCCTATAACCTTGGGCATTGGTTATATGATGCTTATTTTCGTTTGCTATATCCGCTCGGCCATAGTTGACCTGGTCGCCTTGCTCATAAACACCAGAACTTCCGTGGCTACCAGCCATGATGATATTCTCAACGATATTCTGTACCTAAGGTATACAACTGTTCAAGAATTGATAGCAGATAATTAGACAAGGAATATGCAAGGAATATGCGCTTGGAGTTTAGCAAAGTCAATTGCTTGGAGTGAAGTTTCACCACGCTTTTATGGACGTTACTGATATATATATACCATACTGCGCACAGTCTGTCCTACTGTCGTCCCTCAGAAATCAACGTCATCATTGCGACGTTTCTAGAGCAGCTATTCCGTACCGCTTATCGCTTAGATCGATCCAAAAGGTTAAGGGGCAAATGGCTCTTATTTAATGCTGATCTGTCCGAACCTAGATGTTATGATTTCGAACTGTTGCAGTTAAATGATGTCATGCATCGACATTATGACAATACATAGACTCGTTAAGATCCAACCGTGGAACCAGATTGGATCACACAAAGCTCACTGTGATTCACAAAAATTAGCACTCGCTCCTCAACTATAGGACCCTTGCTCTGGGTAAAGAGATAATTGCTCAAAATGATATTTCCTCCATCTCTATCGATTATAGCGACCGTCGTTGCCCCTCTTTTCGTTCTCCTCTTGTCGGCAGTCTCGGTAAACGCAGATAGGTATATCTCGCGAGTCCATGATATACCTAAAATCGGCTTAGGCACTTGGCTTTCCGATAGAAAAAAGGTAGAATATCTCAATTGAAGTGGAATATAATCAATGGTGTACTTATAGTATTATATAGGTTGCCCACGCTGTTGAATATGCCTTAGATTCGGGATATAATCATATAGACGCCGCTCTCATCTATCGTACGAACTGTTAGTATCCCATTATTCGCGTGAATACTAATGTGTGATGCATAGGAAATGAAGACCAAACTGGCAATGGAATAGCTTGGGCAGGTGCTTCTCGAGAAGACATTTGGGTGACAAGCAAGCTGTGGAATGACCACCACCGCCCCGACCAAGTCCAAGAAGCAATCCAAAAATCGATATCAGACCTCGGCGTGGAGTATTTAGATCTCTACCTCATGCACTGGCCGGTCGCCTTTGTTCCTGGTGAGGGAACTAAGATAGATGAGGAAACATCTATCTTCGACACTTGGCGGGCCATGGAAGATCTTGTCAGAGCCAACTTGACTAGAAAAATTGGCATTTCCAATTTCGCCAAGAAGGACGTCGAGGATATTCTAGCCATGTGCACGATATGCCCATACGCACATGAATTCGAGACTCATCCTTACCTACAGCAGCAAGATTTCGTTGATTTCCACAAAGAGGTCGGCATCAAGGTCATTGCATACTCACCACTTGCGAACACAAATCCAACCTACCATAGTGGTGTCAGGCCCATCATGAAGGACCCATTATGGAACTTTATAGCTGCGAAAAAGGAAGCAACCGTGCCCCAAGTTTTGCTGGCCTGGGGTATCCAGAGAGGAACCACTGTGATTCCCAAGAGCGTTCACGAGCAATACATCAAGGAGAATCTCGAGGCATTGGATATAAAGCTTACGGAGAACGACATGAAGGCTATCGCTGCTCAAGATAAGAAGACGAGGATGAACGACCCTGGGAAAAGCTGGGGTATAAAGCTGTTCGCGGATTTAGACGATCCTACGGATCTAGACGGGAATGGGAAGAGCAAGGAGCTGTGAACGGGCCCAAAATATGACGTTTCGAATAGTGCTTGCACGTTCGGGATCGAGTGTCTTGAAGTCCTTAAAGGAGGGGATGTGATTTAACTTGAGATTATCTTACTCGCAATAATACTAAGAAGTTCCTCGGTGCGGTACTTATAATCCGCGGTCTAGCTAAGGGCCAGTGCCTAGGTTAGGTTAGTAAGTTTTAGTTCCAGCTGAATAATAGTTAATACAATTGTCTATACATAAGACTCAAGTAACAGGTCTATGCCCGACTCTTGAAACTCTGACTTTTACGCCTAGGGATTGCTTAGACATAAATTAAGGTATGGTAGGGTTTTAAAGCTGTTTTTTTTCTCCGACTCCCCTTTTCTCTCGCATTAGGTACTTGGTTAGTTACCTAGGTACCTATGACATTAAGTAGATAACTACCTAGGTTAGATGATTGATTAGAGGCCTAGTTCTATAGTAACGCCAGTGTCCTTTGACT
Source organism: Daldinia decipiens (assembly GCF_022478715.1). Lineage (NCBI taxonomy): Eukaryota > Fungi > Ascomycota > Sordariomycetes > Xylariales > Hypoxylaceae > Daldinia > Daldinia decipiens. The sequence continues at coordinate 500,760 of NW_026054551.1, read as the reverse complement.
TGCAGTCTCCAGAAAGGAAGAATTATATCATCGTATTACCGTCTCCTTGAATTCAGGAGCTGTTACTATACATAATAGGCTCCGTATTAGACCAACCCACCCCCTTTTATCATTTCCCCTTCTCCTTGAGCATGCCACTTGATCCGTGCTCCTTTCCCCACTTCGTGACTTTGGTGTCCATTTCCCATCTTATAAACACCATCACCACAAGAACCACCCATCCTAATAAAGTATTAATTAATCCCTTCCAAAAACCTCCGCGTGTAGAACCACCTAGCACGCTTGTCATCACAAGCCTGATGATGGTGCTTGTAGGTACCAGGTCCTCGCCGTTTTCTAAGCCACGAATTGCGCGGCGCGCAACCTCTTCTGGCTCCAGTATCTGATCACCCTCCTCGAGGGATTTCGTTAGATCAGTCTTGATGCTGTTCTCTTCTTCTAAGCCTTGAGTGGGCATGGTAGCGGGGAATACAGTATGCACACGCACACGGGGGATATTAGGGTGAGCGGCCGCGTAGAGGTTCATCTCTTGAGATAACGAGTCAGAAAGCGCACGGATAGCTGCCTTGGAAGGACTATAGGGCGTGAAGCCGGCAAAGCTGTAGAACGAAACGAACGAGCCGGTGAAGATGAGATGGCGCGCCGGTAGTGAAACCGTTTTTGTCTCTGGCTGAGACGTAGATTCTGCATGTCTCTCAGAGTTCGTTGCATCCGGATTAGATCGTAGCCAGGCGTTGAGCACGGCGTGTGCCATGTATGCACACGAGAAATAATTGCTGTCCATCATGGTCTGAAACTGCTCTGGCGGGGTATCGATATAAAGTGTCGCATGCGCGCTGCCGCTGCAACACCAAACAACATCGGGTGGTAAGCCATGATTCCACGCGATAGCTTCAGTAACCACGCGAGCGCACTCGGCAGAAGTGGTCACGTCAGCGCTGATGTAGTGGAAACGTTGTGTCTCAGGCGAGCGGGCGCCTTTCTAAGTGAAAGTCATTAGCTCATCGACATAAATTAAGAATGAATAGATTAATGGGATGATGCCTTACTGAAATATAGGCAACGCCTTCTTGTAACTTGGCTTCGTTGCGCGCAACGATAATAACGTTGGCGCCTTTCTCTGCCAATTGGCGGGCAGCGTTCAGGCCAAGACCTCTAGAAGCACCAGTTATAAGTACTGTCTGTAAGAAGCTTAATGTTAGACAACAATGTTAAATAACAAGAACGAGGGTTTGAGTTTGGAAAATAAAGAAAGGCATACTCGTCCTTCAACTGGGAACTCATTCCGAGATAAAAATGACCCCATCTTGCCCGCACCTCGAGTAATTGGTATTTGGTATTTCAATTACTAAGACCTTTGTAACTAACGACGAGGTCTAATGACGAAGTTAAGAAAGACGACGATGTTCTGCTTACTTCAGAAAAGGTGGTTGACTTCTCTAATGTTTGTAGGTTTAAAGGGTTCCAATTTTACTCAAGCTCTTAACCAATCAGGCTTCTTTTTTAAATGAATCCTAAGTACAAACGCCTAGGTACTGTGGGAAGGAGCAATGATAAGGAAGGGCATATATAAGATTTCCACCACTCAAAAGTGGAGTATTGGAATCTTTTCTAATACAACATTGTTTTACCCCCAGCATACCAGCATCCAATTATCTACAGCACCTAGTAACCTAAATTCTAGACGCAGAAGGATCATGCAGGATATCAATAATATAAGCTTACCCCTTGTTTTAATTGGACAACCGCCACGTTATCCGCGTACGGTGCATGAGGTTTGGGGGCTGCGTAGCATTTTTCATGATATAGTTCGTTGCGACAACTATTACCCTAGGATTCTCTCGTTACCCCTCCGTCACTCACGATAGCGTAGATTGGTATAGCTTCGCAGTTGTGCCGCACAATCTAGCTTATTATTAGGAACGTATGATGGATGTTGCCTACCTTAGTAGCACCTCCATGGCGACGATATACCCATGGACGAGTGTCCGAGATTTTCTACTTCTTTTTGTTTAGCTATAATCACGACTGAGAGTTCACAAGATCATGGCACCTATCCCAGAGCCGTCTGAGAGCAGCGGGGATGCGACATTGGCTGTTAGCGGAGTCGTTATTGTACTTGCTCTTCTATCGGTTGTTCTGCGATTCTACACTCGAAGGTTCACTCGGTTAGGCTTAGGAGCAGATGACTGGTTAATCTTGGTCGCTGTCATCGCAACCCTTTTGACAGCTGTACTTCTCCTCTGGGGTATGTTCAGCAACTATCGAGATAACCATCCTCTTAACAGCTGTGATAGGTAACAGCGTCGATCCGGACGGCCTCTGGGTTTCGGAAAACACTGACCCAGACTACCTTTATACAGCTGAAGATGTCTTTTACCTTAAGCTTTCATTTGCATCTTCCATCCTATATTTCACCATTGCAGGCGCCACTAAGTTAGGAATATTGCTCATGTACTACCGCATCTTTGCTGTTAGTACCGCTTTTCGCTACCAATTATTCTTATCGGTTGCCTTGGTCATTGGATGGTGGATTGGATGCACTATAGCTACATTGACGAACTGTATCCCCCTCGAATGGAGCTGGAATAATAGCTTGGCTGACCCGAGATATTGCTTCAATTATAATATCTTCTGGATGGCATCGGGAGCTTGTGAGATCTTTCTTGACGTGTTGATCTTGACATTACCTATCAGCGTTGTCGTGAGAATGCGTCTATCAGCCAGGCGGAAGGTCACCGTCTCGATTATTTTTCTCCTAGGCGGGTTGTACGTTACCTCCTGTTGTGTCCATTTCAGGGGCTTTAAACTAATATTCCTTATAGTACTATTGTGACGGGTCTGATCAAGGTAATTCTTGGCTACCCACCTAATAGCCGTGTCCCATCATATTCGAACACCGAAGTGTGGACGACTGTGCATGCTGGCCTAGCCATCGTATGTGCTAGTCTACCTATATTCAGACCCTTGGTTAGGCGAATTTCCCAGTTGTCACTCATCTCTAAGGCATCAACCCTATTTCCTGTTCGGCATTCTTCAAAGCAACCAACCCCCATCTCTCTGGAGATGATATCTGAGCCGTCTACCTACCAGAAAGCGTCGGTGGGGGGGCGAAATGCAGGCTCCTTGCGTGAAGATGAGGAGGGGTTTTTCTTAGGATTACCCCGGATAGAAGCGGTAGAAAACAGCACAGCATCTCTATCCGCCCAGCTAGCTAGGTTTATTGAACAAGGCGAAACGATTAATACGGGTCAGAATTTACAAATGGGAGAGGCCGTTAACCAGGTACGATAGGTACCTACTCTAAGAAAATAAAGAAACCAAATAAGTGCTACCTAAGCAGTTTCTGACATTATATGATATGGTTGTACTACCCAAAGGTACCAAATCTCTACTATTCAACCTACATGTGTTAGGTTGTTCTTTTTGGCATTTCAATCACATGATGTATTAAAAAAACGCTATATATCTTTTGAAAGGGTGCCTTGCATAGGTAAGAGTTAGCAATTTCTGATAACATTGAGACACATCAAAGGTTCTAGACCCTCAAATGTCTAATGCTCCCAATATCCTAGATAGCTACTTTAGGTAGATGTATAAAGCAATTCAAGAGACAATGAATTAGTCACAAAGTTGATTCAATTATATTTTGGCTTAGTAGAAAGACGGGTTCTATAAGCTTCCTCAGCATAATATAGAATCTAACATCTCCCGTTCTAGTCAGGCAGTTGTCCCCATATCCAGTGCAAGATTTGGGGCTCTTTCTCGAGTCATAGACCTTTATATTCCACAGAAGTACTCTTATATGGTAAACATGTATCTCTTGATTGACTTATGGTATTATATCGTGGTTTATGTTTATTGTTCTTTATTAAATCTCATTTCTTTCGGCGCATTGATAGTCTTATCATCTTTAGTCCGCTATTAGGCACCCATATAAGTGCCTAAGAGTTATGTAAGTCAAAGCACCCTTACAGGGGCCACCCTAGTGGGGGCCACCTTAAATTTTTAAACCTTCAAAATAAGTACTTTAACTTTAATTTAACGTTATTTAATTAAATTAAATTTAATTAATAAAACTTTATTTTTTAAATTAATATTAAAATTATTGATTATAATTATATTATTTGATTTTTAAACCTTTAATTGTTCTTTTTTTTTTTATAATAATTTTAATATTTATAAACGTTAAATTTAGATTAAATAATATTTTATGCTGTTTTTGCAATTTTGTATTTATTAATACCTTTTTTAAATATTTGGCGTAAATTTTTATTATAGCTAATTTTATAATAATTTTATTAAAGGTTTTACCAATCTTATTAAATAAAAGTTTTATTGCGGATTTAATAAATATTATATTAACTTTAAATAACTTTTTAATTAAAATATTAATATTTATAAATTTAAAAGTGTTATTAAAGGGATTAAGGCTATATTTTCAATAAAATTAAGCTTTTTTAAGTTAGAAATAAGGCTTGAAGGGGCCGGGATAGTATTAAGAGCCTCTTAAAGCATAAATTAGTAATTTAATAACTTATTTTAATTTTTAAAATAGATTCTTGTAGTTTTTTAATTAATTAATATATTATATTTAATTAAATATTTTTTTTATACTATTTAATAAATTGTAATAAATTTCTTTTTACCAGGATTAAAAATATAATATAATTAGTATACTTTAATAAGTTTATAATAATAACTTTATTTTATTAATAAAAATATACCTACATTAATAATTTATAAAACGTATAATAAATATATTGGGATAAAGATAATATAAATTTTATTTATAAAATATTTTTAAAAAAATTTTATTATAATATAATTATTGTAGCTATTAAGGATTAATAATTATTATTATTAACGATTTAATGGCTTTATTTTTTTTTAAAAAAACCTTATAAAACCATTTAAATGTAATATTATTATTAATTTAACTATTAAAAAACATAATAAATTTTTAACCTTTAAATTTAATATCCTTATTATTAAAAAACCATTATTATTATATATATTTATTTATATATATAATAAAGGGATTTAAAGATTAATTGTTGTTATTAATACATTTAATAATTAACGTTTAAGTTTTATTATTATAATCTTTAACCACGATATACTTTTTATAAATTTTATTAATAACTATCCTGTTGTTTTTAACCTTTTTTATGATTCTTATTTTGTTAACGCTATATGTATGCTTGGCCGGGATATTTTTGATTCTAAGGGTTTCAAATTAGTTAAAAAAGATATTAATATTATTAATTATAGTTTTATTAATTTATTTATAATCAATTAAATAGGCCTTAACCAATTTAATATTAAAATAACAAAATAAAAATTATATATATTAATATTTACTGAGGATATTAGATCGGTAATTATAAATTAATAATCTTTTTGCAATATTTTTAAATCGATATAAAAGAAACATATAGTTAATACGGTTTAATATAACGGCCTAATCGGCTAATTCCTTTTCTTAATACTTCAATAACTTCTAATATTTTTTTAAATAATCGTTTCGTATTTTACAACCTAATATTTGGTTTATAAAATAGTGTTGTAATATAAGGTGTTTTTTAAACGCTTGCCGTAAGGATGCGCTGTTGAGAATATTGTTTATTACTATAACGCAACGCAATTAAACTAAAAAAATAGACATTTTAAAATTGTAAAAAAATAAGGATTTAAATGATAAATTTTATTTTTTAATTAACTAAAAACTAATAAAATTATATAATAATTCGTATATGGACCTCATCGCGAACGCGTCGCGTTTTTGAGGTGGCCCCCACTAGGGTGGCCCCCGTAAGGGTGCTTTGACTTATAACATATTAGCCGTATAGTAAGGCTGCTATTGTCTTACCATTTATACTTATAAATAGTTGAGCATCTACCCGCCTAAACATGCAAATACACCACAAACACCTCTACGGAAATCAACACACCAGCATACATGCCCCATAGTAGATATTATCTTTAACATATCTCAGCTTACTACGACATAACGATATGGATAACTTTCAACCATCTCAGGCTACTGAACAGGACCCTCCTCCAAGTCTGGTCAGTTGGTGGTACGGACAACCTGACAATCAGGGTCAGTTACAATGGAGCACATCCACCAACGATAAGGAGGAGTTTTCAGACTTGCTAGCCCGTACTTCTAGCATTCCCATTATTCATCGTTCTGTTTTAAAACAGGGTACTTGGGAAACCTATTCCATTACCATCCAAGACCCAGTCATGAGAAAGAGTAAGTCTCCCGACGTCATTTCTTCAGGATATCACGTTTAGAACCATAATTCACACATACGATATGTACTAAAGCCGCCAATCTCTTCTCATATGAGATGGATGAGCTTTCTCGTAAACCTAGTCAGATCGCACAAAGCTAATTGTTATCATTATAGTTCTTGGCGACGTCCTCCGAAAGTATCAGGATCTCGACTTAAAGAAAGAGAAATGGACTTTCCGGCCTCCTTTCCAACCATTACTTGATCGTTGGAGAAAGATAGAAAGATATGCTACTAAAGCTAAAGCTGACCTTGAGGTCGCGAATGCATTAGAGAGATTGGTCTTCGTCCTGTCCCCAATCATCAAGCCCCTACTCCCCTCATCCAAAAACATTGACTTTGCGAACATCCAACACATATTTACTCCTGGTACCCTAGTCTTCAGTAAGAAACATCATGCTGAAACCGTCTCTCGAGTACTCAAATGCCAGCAAGCGAAACCCAGGAGGTGGGAGATTGGCGTGGAGCATGTGGATTGGAACGGCAAGGAATGTGGTTATCGAGAATATTCGTTCACAATTAAACAATTCGATGGCTACTGTGGAGTCACGGAGTTGGATGTATTTCCGATTTCATATTTGGCAGATGAAACTAAGTTTAGAGCAGCCTGCATTGAGAGAGGCCGTAAATTTGAGCAACTCGGAGGCTATAAGCTCATGATTTGCTGCAAAAAAACTAAGATATGGGACAGCAGAGATCGACGGTGGCAGATAAAACTAGTAAGTATCACGCTAAATATATATTTATACTACGGCATATTCTGTTACTTACCTCTTAGCAAAGGCTGGGTCGAAATTTTGTGTTGACGCATTTGCGTACTATGATAACCGAAATAGTGGCAAGCCCAAGCTACGGCCACTTGACGGCAATGGCAAGCATCCAGTAAAGGACGGTATCGAAGGATCAAAAACTGCGTCTGAATCCTTACCCGCTCCCTCGGTCAGAAGAAAGGAGCACCTACAACCCCTGACTGACGAACAACGACTCATGATACATCCTTGGCTTAGGTGTTTTGACCTTCAAACAAAAAGATGGTGTAAGGTCTTAATTGACGACTTAGAGGAGGCGACTTCGAACGACCTAGCCTTTGAGAAGCTACTCCTACCAGATAACGAGAAAGAGGCGTTATTGAATCTCGTCAAAGGAAAGCTCCTCGCTGGTGATCTAGGGAACAACGACTCCATCCAGAATCAGGGCCGCGGTCTTACATGCCTCATGTTCGGGCCTTCAGGAGTCGGTAAAACCTTCACAGCCGAGGCAATCGCTGATAAATTAAGCCTTCCTCTGTATTCCATGGTTGGGAAGAACCCCGGAGAAGCGTGTGAAGATTTACAGACATACCTGCAGCAGGGTCCGAAGCTCTGCCGCCTATGGGATGGCATTCTCCTCATAGAGGAGGCGGATTCTCTCATCGCTGCCCAGGATGGTGAACCCGTAATAGATGATGGTTATGAAGAGTTCGAAATATATGGTGAGTATGATTTTGTCCCGGTCTTCCTTTGGACACTTAAAAACTATACGGGCATATTATTCCTCACTGTCAACGAAGTTGGTGACATTGGCTCGGCCTTACGGCCGCATATCAATCATTTCATGCCCTATAGCTCCCTCGGCATACAGACACGCCGTCAAATTTGGCGGAACTTAATCGAGGACTCCGGGAAGGACAATTTCATACGCAGTTCCGAAGACATGGATGATGTGCTCAGCGAGCTATCGAAATTCGATCTTAACGGACACGAGATCAATAATCTTGTCAAAAGTGTTCGGATGATCGCACTTGGAAGCGAAGACAGCGACAACAAGGTATCTTTAGACACTCTATGTCTTCTTGCACATAATTGGGTTCAATCCCTAAGACCCTAAATGGGACTCATCACCTACAGATGGGTAGCTTGTCCTGAAGGTCGATCGACCAACCCCCTAAGTAATGGGGAACACAGTGTAGGTTCTAGAAATGCACCTAGAGCAGTATGGGTTGACCATAGCCGATCATTATTATTCATCCCAGCCATCCCATACGCCATTGCCGCGTTTCAGGTAATTAAGTGTAAGCTATTTAGATAGATCACACGCCTACTGGGTGTTAACGAACTCATCATCATTACTAGATAGCATTAGTATTATCAATTCTATTCCACTCCCTACAAGAGGGATTCAAGGAGAACTATGAATGCCGTGACTGTGAGCCAGAAAGTAAAAACAGATAATGAGATACCATACCTAAATAGCTCTTCTAGTGGGCTCCTTCTTGTAATATCGCTACCTCCTAGGCAGGCTATACATAGCATAAAATGGCAATCTGCTGATTCACAATGCAAATATCAGAGCAACAAATCATTCGCTCAAAACAGAATTATACTATTATTTCCACTTAAGTATTTAGCGCCGCCTGAAGACAACTTATCCCCTCGAAGTTGACAGAAACATATTGCCATACCCATATTTCCCTTGCGTCCCGTAGCGTATATCCAATGAGATTCCCCTAATACCCAAGAACTGTAAATCATCCCGAAACCCAAATAAAACCCGTGTAGCCAGCCAATATTAGACCTTACACCCGCTTGACATGGCTGCCCTTCCCGTCCGTTCCGCGCATCTTGCGTGTCCCCGCAGCCTTCTTCCCCGGTCTGCGTGTGATCTTGCCAACCAACTTCTCTGCGGCGCCCGCAATCTTATCGCTTAGGTGTGGCTTCCGCTTATGGTGGGTAGCTGGGGCTCTTGTCGCTCCGGTCTGCTTCTTGACACCGGCGTGGCGATGGGTGGTGGTGGTATTGCCACCTTGTCGCTTGCGTTCCGGCTCGGTGGACACGGTTAGGTGCACGCGTGGCTTGGAATGGCCAGTCGAGGCTCGTGTGGAAGCTGCCATGTTTGTGTGGAATGTGAGTTATAAATGGTGACCAGATACAAGAATTGTTATACGATGCAATTTTAGGTTTAATATTGTTGAATGTTTGATGCTGAGATATCAAGTTGATGATATATAGGAGGTTTGGTGGATGATGTCTAAGGGAAGTTGATATGATCTCGATGGTTTGAGTCAAATATCTTTTCATGGGGACGCTCGAGGCACCTTTCAATACTCAACCCTCTTTAAGGAAGATATGCACTAGGTATACTCGCATCTAATTAGTTGTTGTAAATCAGGGATGACGTCATGCTCGTTGTCAAGCAGGTTTGCTCTTTGGACACCTAGTCTGGTGACATACGTGGCGAACCATTTATATTTATGCTACTTATGAAATATTGAAAGTTATTCGGAAATAGTATTTGGTAGAGCAGTTGAGAACGGCCATTAGTTAATATCGTAAGGGATGACGACGTTAAGATAGTTTCTAAGAGATATCCAATAGGGGTGTCCACGTTAGCGTCATTTATAGATTCAAAATATAGAATATGGAAATATGATTATTTGGTAGTCTAAGGGTTGCCTAGAAAATAGACCAATGAACGACATAGCCTTCTATTTACTTATTAACCGTTAGATATTGCTGGTACTGTAGTTGAAAGAGTCAATAACTTGACTCTCTACTTAAGTATATTATACTTGATATTTAGGTATGTTATAGATGTTAGCCTTGAGTCTTGTAATAAATAGGTTAATATTTAGGCTTAAGTATATTTAGAAAATGTTGGATTAGCTTCGTCAAGTAAAGTCTTCTAAGAGACGAACAGTTCATCCATAATGTCAATCTCATATGAGCCCAAATGTCAAGACGCGACCTAGGACATATGCCAGTAGATAAGTATATCTGTAATTCAACTTGATAACTTTCACGGTAGGTTCTCTAACAGCGCCGATAGGCTGCCTACCTGCCTAGCGTAGTAATATTGCGCTCGGACCGTCGCCCGACTTATGTGGATGGATCAGCCCTGCAGATTATTAGACTTACAATATCGTCACTCGGCCTGGGCTAGTGGCATATCTCCAGAATGAAGCAATTCTATTAGTATTAAATTTGACCCCCCTGTGTAAACTTCCCCTGATCTTACTTGATCCTAAAAATTTCAACTCGGGCTCTCGGTGTAGTAGTTGGAAGGACCCCTAACCTCGGCGTTTGGAGTGATAAGAAAAGACTCGGCTATGACTGGGTTGACTGTATCATATGAACAGCTGTGGCCAACTGACAGCAGTTGTGCCACGTTGGCTCCTGAAAATACGATATTTACAAGCTCAGACAAATAATCCCCCATTGACAAGTGCTGTTCTATCAGTTAATAAAATGACAAACTTTGTCGTCCTACATCAAATCGGGCGTTTCTCCACTGGAAACGCCTCGAGCTACATTAGCACAAGGCTTTTTCTGTCCCGATGTCAGATGAGAATGTTTAAGCGAGTAGGATTTAGCATCTAGTATCGCCTCTAACACTCCGCCCCAATCAGCTCGTTAGTTGTCAGAGCTCTTCCCCAAACCCCGCCAATCAGTTATCAGCGGCAGCACACGTAGCTCACGTAGCTTGTTTCTTGTTAGAGATAACCAAGATATGGTCAGGTGCTACTTGCATATTCGCTGCTCGCTTCATCAGCAGAGGTATGGTAAAGGAGGCTGGCACGAAAATACGGCCCACGTTTCGGTGATCGAGGCTGAAGTTACTAGAGTTGGGGGATCTGTCTTCAGCCCTACTATCTAAGTCGACTAAGTTCCAAGGTAGGTATGTAGCTAAAGGGTCCTTGTAGGTCGACAGCTAGCAAGCTGAGATCGCGTATCCTAGGAGGTAGGTAGCTCGACATTCCACCATAGCTCGAGGTTACCCCCAATATATAGCTGCTCTCTTTATCTACCTAACTAGTCATTGTGTGTTTTCTTGCAGGATTGATATCACCTTGTTTTCTCCTTTCCATGCACACTCAGGGTGTTGTGTTACGGGGGCCGCATGAAAGCTACCAATCAAGCTCAAGAGCATAGAAAACGTGGGGATCTCTGCGGCTGAAACAAGTTCACTGGCGACCTTCCTATGTTTCGCGATGATGATCTAGCAATTCATATCCTTCTGTTGGCCATTATAAGTTGTCAAGTCATACTTTATTTCCGCATGCTGATCATCGAGCCGACGTCCTCCGCGACGGAGGAACTCTCCGGTGCACCCGCCATCCTAGTACAGCATCCGATAGGGGAAGATGATGAATTTCCAAAATGGAAAGGGAAAGGGAAAGCTATCGTGGCAAACGTAAACGATGATTCCTTGTCGACAAGTTTGCCAAGAAACGAAATCACCGTCGATTGGACCCAATATGAACCTCCCGAGGGCCTGAAAGACACAGCGGGTTCCAAATCAGACATAGTCGTCCAGATCATCCAGGAATCCATTGACAAGGTTAAGACTCGAATTTTTGAAGAGGAGCAGAGGCAGAAAGCGGAGGATGCTAAGAAGTTGAAACAACATGAGAAGCTTAGAAGTGATAATGAAGACCAGAGTACTGAAACGTCAGACGCGCCCTTGGATGAGAGGTCAGACGAACAGGATGTAGTACTTCAGGCTCTAGTGCCAGCCCCGAGGGTAGAATCATTTACTTATGATGTTATCACGCCAGCACAGCCCGCCAAGTCAAAAAAATACTCGTTTAAAAATCTCTTTCGGCGTTTGAATAATGTTGTAGAAAGAGGTGAGTCCAGCACAACTGGAGCCGCTCGTCATAAGCGGGATATTTCTTGGAGTAGCTTAGAAATGGGCACCTATACGGCGAAGAAGCGATTCGTATCCGAGGTTTTAAAGAGGACGACGACGAACAGCAATAGCAGCCCGACTTCATCGGTCCATGAAGCTGAAGTGTGAGTGCCTATAACAACTGAAAGTCACTAGGATAGCACTAATATACTCTAGCGAATGCGTCTCTTGCTTGGACGACTTTAGCCCTAAGGAGATGATCAAGGTTCCTTGTCACAGTTATTGCAAGCCTTGTTTCATACGTCTAATACATACGACTTGTGACAATGAGCAGCAATGGCCACCCAAGTGCTGTCTAAATCCCATCCCAGCCGCTACCATAATACTCAATGTCGATTCCGGGCTGAAGAAAATCTATCACAACAGAGCAGCAGAGTGGAACCTACCAATCAGTGAACGTGTATACTGTAGCCAGCAAAGCTGTAGTCTCTGGCTTCGGCCGGATCAAATCAACCGCGCCCGCAATATCGCAAGGTGCTCGACAGGTCACTGGACCTGCATCATCTGCCGCGGCCAGCAGCATGAAGGAGACAACTGTCCCGAGGACCGCGATATGATGAAAACTGATGAGCTCGCTGAAGAAGAGGGATGGAAGCGATGCTACGGTTGCCACGCATATGTTGAGCATAGAGAAGCATGCCAACATATGACTTGCCGATGCGGTGCCGAGTTCTGTTACGTTTGTGGTGCACGCTGGCGAACCTGCGCTTGTACGATGGAACAGTTAGCTGCTGTCAAAAGAGGCGCAGAAGCACGACGCCAGGCCCGCCAGGACAAGGAAGCTCAGGAGGAGGCCGAGATCCAAGAGGCTCTACGACTGGTAGCCGAGTTCGAGCGTGAAGAAGCGCTTAAAGCTGAGCTGTTGCGACAAGAACAGGAACGGTTGGCTGAGGAGCGCCGGGCGAGGCTACTTGAGGAGCGCATTAGGCGTGAGGGTGAAAGACGGCGGGCGGTAGAAGTCAAATACCTGGAACTCCGTGAGGTATTTGTACATGTACATGAACTTCAACGCATCATCGTGCAGCGCGACCACAGCACTGAAGAAGCTGGACTGAAAAGTCAAGGTGCTACGGCACTGGAAGAACTACAGGAAAAACAGAGAGCAGAACGTGAGAAGCTAAGCGCCGTTACAAAGAGTAAGTTAGCGAGGCGGGAAAAGGTGCTCAAACGGGAATACGTAGCACGAGTAGCCGAGGAGCGTCGAATCGAAGAGCAGTACCACGCACAATTAAAAGAATATTGGTCTCGTAAAAAGGATAGCGAGGCTAAAATAGAGGCTGCTATGAAACAACTGAAGCGCAAAATGGACGCCAGCTTCAGGAAGTGGGAGAAATGGAGAGACAACGAGTTAAACAACTACCATTGGAGCGTTAAGGAAGAACAGGGGATCAAAGAGGAGCTGATGCAGGAGGCGGAACGAAGGCTGGTGGAGGACACACGGGAAGCTCAGACTGCGTTCTCGTTACGCAAATCCGCCGAGCTTCGGTGGGTGGACGTTTTGATCGAGGAGCGCAACCGCATGCTCAACGACATGGAGATTGACGAGATTGAGAATGGCGAGAACGTCGATGCTTGGTTTGATGAAAATGTACTTGACGAGGATGAGCCGGATGAAACGGGCTTTCCGGAGGAGTTTCGGGTTCCGGGTGCGTATGAACAATATTTAGATGGGGTTTGAACTTGGTATACTCTGTTTTTCATGTATATTATATGCGGTTAATGTTAGGGCATTACATGTTAAATTATAAATTATAAAGAGTTTATGTGATTTCTCCGTATATAAATTAAGTTTCAAGACCTAGCTAGACGATGTTGGCTCTATGAGAATATCCCCGATGCGTTGGGAATAGGGGCAGATAGGGGCAGGCGTGACGTAGATCAAATATATGGATGGAAACTATAACCCAAATATAACTAAGCTCACTACTTGCTCTATTGTAGGTGTCTTTATTAGCTTTAATTATGGTTTCCTATATCGAATCTCGATAGCTTATACATGCAGATAGATATCACACAATTCTACACACCGTCGTTTTCAATATCATAACGACGTCGAGCTAGAAAGCCAACCTTCACTCACTCAACACTCGCTTCGAAACAAATGTCCACCCAACTATTAGACTTTCAAACAGGCATATGAGATATACTTTTTGTAAGATTTCGATATGGACCGGACGAGGTACTTCGAATCGTACAGTCATTTCCTCCCGACGAACATGTCTCACTCCCTGCCGTCGCATTCTCGTCGATCCTCCTATTACCACGGTCCCGCCCCTCCGCAACCACCGGCCGCTTCATGCGCCGCCGGAGGCCACCAGCACCACGGGGAGGACCCGCAGAAGATGGCGGCGGATCAGGCGTACAAAGCTACGTTGTAAGTCTCTATTTGGGACTCGTCGTATACATACTTGCTTATATCCTACCTTTTCTTTGGTCCTTATTTCTATAGTTTTATCCTTCTCCCTTCCATTCTAGGGCTCTTACCTTACCTTACCTTACCCTACCTTACCCTTCTTCCCCAAATCATGATTAGGCTTGACTACCCTCCTAACTCAACCTAACCAGCGCCTCCCACGAACGCGCCGTATTCCAAGACGAAGCGCGGGCACGCGCCCGACGCCGCGATGCAGCTCGCAACCGCGCCTTATTCCGCGGCCGCTTCTTCAAGCGCCCCGAGTTCTATGCTATCTCGCTCGGCATTATCGGCCTACTGTACCCCGTCGTAAACCAGTATTTCATACAACCGTGGGTCGACCGATTGAGTAAGGGGAACGGGGTGGATTCTTAGAGCAGGAGAAAGGATGCTAGTGCTGTGTCTTGGCCTCCCCTGCGGCCGTCATGATAGCCAAAGTCCAAAGGTGTGATGTGTGCTGGCGCCGACTGAGGTCGACTGTGGGCATGGAATCGAATTTGTCGTTTAGGACTCCTGTTGTTCGTGTTAAGGTGAATGGGTAGTAAGGTCTGTGTTGAGGCTAGGAAACGCTGGCATATTTATGTCTAAGGAAAAATAGGCATAGGCTAATTATTGTTTCCGGCTTGCTTGCGTATTTCCTCGCATGAAGCAAGATGGTGGTTATTCATATTATTACTTCTCGACTAATTATCTTCGTATCATGTCCTTACTAACTCAGTTCTTGAGATCCCGTAAACAGGAGTAAGGGATAAAACCGGCCGAGATTTAAGGTCACACAAGCTCTTGATATGACCAAGTTTTCTCTTTATACTTCAGAGCGTATAGAAGCTCCGTCTTCGGCCAAGCTTGGAGTCGACTCAAGACATAGAGTGGGGCTATATCATGGATCGTACTACTAGATATGTGTATAGAAACAACCCCTCTTAATAGCAAGACACTTTGTAGTTATGGGATAACTAACTAGACTACTTTGCAATAATATCAATGATCCCTAATGGGTCAAGAATAATGTTAGGTACCTAGTCATCGTTGATACCCTGACGACGATAGTGATTACATATTCAACACACTGTTGTGTATTATGGTTCCCAACTCCACTTGCATCATTATCAATCCTCTGTTTAGTATCATGGGGATTACTTACCTTATACGAATCTATGCAGAAGCATAACTAGACCTTCGTCTAACGACCTTAGCATGGCTCGTATCTCCACGTGTTTCTATGCTATGATACTATGATCATGACCTGTCTATCAGGCGAGATGGATTCAACACGGTCAACGGCGAAAAGCGAAGTAATTCGTAACTGCGGCCCTCAGGGTCCACGAAAACCTAGTGTACCTACGATGGACCGGCACCCACTTCTCATCATCTACCCCAAAATTCGAGACATACATTTATGATATGCAATAACATCATATGAAGGGGTCACGTGTGGTAGGCCTATACCTCAATCTGAATGGGTTGGCCGAACAAAGGAGACAGTGCTGTAAGTCGGCCTAAATGTGCGGTGAAGAGTGGCAAAAAGCCCGACTGACTCTGGGACAAGTATAGGAAGATAGGAACAAATATGAGAACACGACGCAGACGCGAAAGGCATACCCGCGTTTGTGTGGATTCAACGCTGCGGAAGATATCCGATCTGATGCAAACACGACGGGAGTGCTGCGTACAAGCCCCATCTCCCCAACAAACGAAACGCTGGTAGCGCACCACATCGTATCGTGGGAGTCACCGATGCGATCTGTAGTGTCTTGCGTTAACTATTCCCAACTATCGTCAATGGAATGCCCTCGAAGGAGGGTACCTTGACCAAGCCAGGTGATTTATGCGACAATCCGTTGGTCAATTGGAGAAAAATATTTACGTGAAGAACCAGTTAAGTCGAGTTCCTGCAAATCGCTTCCACTTTTTAGCGTCAGCGAAGCCCCGTTGGCATAAGTCGATATGAATTCGAAGCGGTGAAGAACTCGCGATGCCGGTTCGGGTGGTTATTTGTGGGATGTACATATGCATGAAGAGGATCCGCCGCAGGAGTGGACAACGAACAACCACTACCCATTTAGATGGGGGCCGGCGTCGAGTAGAAATTGTGCAGCAACCTAAAACAGTACAGTGGCTGTCGATGAGATTGGGCTACAAGGCGGGTGTTGCGGGAAGGCCAGGGTTCAGCGGCAAGATACAGTATGTACCCAATATAGTAAATGTAGTATACCTAGGTAGGTAGGTAGGTAGGTAGGTAACCCTCTCTAGTGTACGGTATATATGTATTTTCCTTTAGATTTATAGCGACCGGATACGGTGACCGGGCGAATATAGCTGCTAGATGTGGCAGATGCATCTGGCATGCCTTAGCAGCAGTCGTCCTACTTCCGGATAGGTGGATCCCAACGACGTGGATGAATGGCGTTGTGCTAAGCATGGAGAAGCATGGAGCAGATACAAGCTAAAAGGCGCATGGCTGCCCATCCATCATGTATCGATACCTTGACCTTTTCCCACTGCAGCTGAGAGGTCATATCCCATGGGTATATGATCGTGCCGCTTTTTCTTCGCGTGAGCACATGTTTCGGTAATTAGACACTTCATCCAACTTTTCGCGTTTGCATTGTCGTCTATAGGCACGCGATATAATAATTCGCCGCACCCGTTGCGCAAAAGGGGCGAGGTCCGTCATGCAAGTAAACGTGCAAAATTTTCTCAATTTGGAGGAGCCATTTGCCAGTCCGTAGATGATCGACCATGCCGTACGCGTCCTCAGCATCCATCAACGGTCAGCTAGTTGAGAACACCCAATTCGAAGCAGGATAAGGGAATGCAGGATAAGGGAATGCAGGATAAGGGAATACCAAGCTGCAGGGGCGGGATACACAAAAGAGATTTCGATAGATAGAGAAGCGGAAGGCTGAAGAAAAAAAAATTAATCGAATGAGGAGGGGTCCAGTCAAACAGTCAGACGGGAAATGGAGAGGGGGCCGAAAAAAATGAAAAGTGAAAAATACGCAAGATTTCATGTGGCGGGGTTTCATCATTGAGACGCGACTGGTGATAATCGTTCGCGCAGGTTCAATGTACAATGTACATACAATGCACCGAACGCAGGGACCAAACGGGAAGTCAATGTAACCAAGTCTGTAATAAGTCAATTGAGATTTATCAATTGTTCTTTCCTTTTGTTCTTGTTTGCTGGACCCCATATAACTTTTATTTTGTATTAGGTTATACATGTAACTGCCTTGGATATGTTAAGTGTTATACACAATCGAATTCAACCATATCACCCCACTCCAGGTCGGTCGAGACTAGTACCTCTTTTGACAATACATGCGAGAAGTCGGGGAAAGTCACCTGGCTTTATCGCGGTACAAAGGCCTGAAGTGGATAAGGAACGTTTGGAAAGAAGCAAGGACTTGCCATCAAGTGACACATTGGAGTAATGGAAGACGTCGTAGCCTATAAACAGGTACAAGAAGGCGTATAATAAATTGTATGCGATCAAATGTACTGTATATTGTATGTGAGGTCCCAGAGTAAGGTTACTATGTAAATTTAGGAAAGGATGGCAGGAGGGTGTTATTGTGTCAAGGCTGGCAGGGGTGTGCGGTAAAATAAAAGTGGATATATCACATTAGTATCTGTCCAATGAGAATGATAACCAGCCATCCCACAAACACCGACTTCCCCTCTATTGTCTCTTAATGCACACCCTCTCTCCAAACAATTGCGACTATTTTTTCTCCTTCGCCCACTCAGGTGCATGATGCTGCGTTATTGTTCGTCCATTGGGTGGTCGCATCCGTACATGCATACATAATAGGCTCATACGTCCAATCCGTTTACTGTTTTTGTGGTCTTTTGCTCCCTTTTGTACCTTTTGCTTCAAGCAGACAGGGGAAGGACTTCCACCTTCACGCTGCTTTGCCGCTTTGCCTTATACTCGAGCGAGCTCTATTCAATTCTCGATACAATCAGATTGGAAGTCCTGTCGTCAAAAAGACGAGAGGTATCCGAATTCTGTCGGGGAATGTCTGCCACACACTGACCGCGAAGCAAAACCAATCAATAGCCGGCATCTCTCTTACACACCTTTATTTGCATTGCCGCATCGCCGCATCGCCGCATCGCAACATTATTGGTGCTTATCAGAAGTCGATTTTACTGCCTCTTGTACTACGTATTGTACTTTACCCCTTGCTTTTTCTATATCCCCCATTGCATTGCCAGGGACGATTCTTTTCTTCCAAGGGCATTAGAGGGCTGTACGGGGAAGGAGACGATGATAATTAAGATTGCGACTTATCACATCAAGCTAGAAGCTCAGAATCTCTGCCTCGTTGACGTCTGACTGCGTCCTGTTAACCGACAACAATAAACGACCGTAACATCCTCAAAAGACCCCAAACCGACTCATACTACCGCCTCCTCTCGCTTAGATATCCATAGACTTTCAACCCTAAAGCTGTAAGAATAGACAGGTCAAAGGCAAAGCCTTTGCATTTTAAACACCCCCCCTCGATTGCCGAACTAATAGTACAGCTTACTACAACCCCTGACTTTCACCAGTCTGTCGAAGACAATATCTCAGCGTCCATGATTCTCTTAGCCCAGCGCGACCAGTCGAGTTCCCAACCTCAATATGGCTGCGGCCGCGTTTATAGAATCATGCGCAAGCGCGACGAGAGACGGGTTTGGCCGGCCAAAGACCCGGCCTCCCATCACGACAACGACTCTGCAGTGGGGTGAACTAGACCTGCAAACTCGACTGGAGCTTATTTCGAGAGTATGGCTTTTGGTGGCAACAGTATTGAAATCGGTATGTGCTCTCTATCTTGGGCATCCCTGGTTCCTAGCAATCCAGCTACACTCTATGTTATAGTTTGTTTCAATAGGCTGGTCGCTGTATAGTATGGCGTGTTATTAGTCTATATTTCGAGACTTGTGTTCTACACCCGCGGTAGTGGCCATCGGAACTAGAAGCTGACAGATGCGATCCGGAATAGGAACTACACTGTAGGTATAATCAGAAGGTCATCCACCATGCTATCTCCAAACCACTGGTGTTGCCTGACTCTACACCGAAGCGATCGCGACGATTATCGAAGCATTGCGACGATGACTCCCTCCCTTTTGAACCCCTAATTGATCCAGCTCGAACTGGTGAGGCTGCCCGTCAGCGAGACCACTCTAACTTAGTGAATAACTACCTACCCCCACCAAAAGACGCTCGGCGTCGTGCACAGCGAAGAGATTTATTAACCGGCGATCCGGCAACCGAGCCTTACTTAAATCTTTCATCAGAGGATGGCTTCATCCAACACGCCAAAAAGAAGAACAAGAGGACGCCAGCAGTACAAAACCTCAATCGGGCCAATGAGACAGCGAATAATAACGACGGCAAAGCAGGCGGTGCTGGTGGAGGTGACGGGGATCAAAACGATGGTCCAGGAAACACCGGTGGGGGTGCGGGTAGTGATGGCAATGACGGTGGTAAGGGTAACGATGATGATAAGGATAAGGATAACGATAGGAATGACAATAAAGACATGGAAAAAGAAAAGGAGGAAGAAAAGGAGAAAGAGAAAGAGAAAGAGAAGGATAAAAAAGACGACACGGCCGACACAAAACTAGATGATAGCATGGCGGCTCCTGAGACCATTAGCAGCAAGAAAAAGAAGAAGGGGAAGACCCAGGTCGAAGAGAAGGTTGAAGCATTTGAAGTACCAAGTAAGCCTGACGCCTTCCAGGACATCAAGTTAGATGAGCCCGTGAGGTCGTCCTTGGATATCGGTTTTAGGGGTAGTAGTACTACTACACCCGAGCCTAAGACCAACATTTTTATTCCGTGGCGTAGTGCCTGGGGTAGTGGTCTCGGGGGCCTATTTGGGTCCAAAGATGCTGACCACTCCAAAGATAAAGAAGAGAAGAAGGAGGAGAAAAGGGAAGAGACGAATGCTAGTGCGTGGAGCATTGATGGGCCCAAGGATAAGAAGAAGGATAAGACAGGATTCGGATTCGGTTCTTTAGACGAAACAGAGAATAAAGCTGAAGCGCCCATCTCTAAGAGGAAGTCTGAGGAGAAGTCCGAGAATTTTGACCTCGGCCTGGGCCCGGCTAAGAAGGACAAGAACAAGAAGAAGAGCAGCGCCTGGGACCCTGAACCCCTGCCCAAGGAGACACCAGCCGCTCAAAGCAAGGAATTAGGGTCGACTGCGCTCGATGACAACTGGGGAAGCCCCTGGGAAGCAACCACTACTGCTAAGAAAAAGGGCAAGAAAGATTCTGCTGTCGTAGCGCATGAACCTGAGAAGACTGAGCCTATAGTTAGTACTGTTAATAACGCCCCGGCCGCCATCGACTTACTTGTACCACCGTCTAAAAAAGATAAGAAAAAGAAGACAGGTGCCATTGAGGAAACCCCCGAGCCCGAGCCCCCGGCACCGGAGCTGGAGCTAGAGCTAGAGCCGGAACCCGAGTCTGTGAAAGAAGAGAACCCCTGGAGCGGCATATATGGGACGTCCTCTAAGAAGAGCAAGAAGAAGGCAACCGAGACACTTAAAGGGTCTGACCCGCCCGTTCCTGATCCAGAACCTGATACTTTGACTCTTGATAGTGGCTGGGGCTGGGGCGTGAAGGACAAAAAGAAGAGTAAGATCGCAGAAGCTTCGAAGGTAGAAGAGTTAACGCCGCTGTCTGAACCTGCGAACAAGGAGGAAAACAATTTTTGGGACTCCACAACTACGAAGAAAGACAAGAAAAAGAAAGGTAAAACTGCAACTACCACGCCGGAGCCTGTCGTTGAGATAGTAGAAGAGAAAGCCGAGCCCGAATTCAAACCCAAGCCCAAACACAACGATCCTTGGGAGGTGTTCGGGGCCATTAAGAAAGATAGGAAGAAGAAGACGAAAGACCCCGAACCTGAACCTATTCCAGAGCCAGTAGTTGAGCCTGAGCCTGAACCCGAGAAAGATGACGACTTGGCGAATTGGGATGTACCTACCAAGAAGAAGAGCAAAAAGAGCAAAGGTGCCGAGGAAATCAAGGAGCCCGAGCCAGTGTCGACACCAGAGTCCCCAACAGAGCCTGAGAAGAAGGAAGACGACTGGGGTCTTTTCGGTAAATTAATTAAGAAGGACAAGAAAAAGAAGAACGTCGTTGCAGATGAGCTACTTGAAGATATACCCAAGGAGCCTGAACCGGAGCCGGAGCCCCCGAAGAAGGAAACTGTCGATTTTCTATCTTTTACAGCTACAACGAATGAGAAGAAGAAGAAGAAGAAGAAAGGTGCGACGGAGCCGGAACCGGAACCGGAACCTATCTCAGAGCCAGCGCAAGAGCAAGAGCCGGAGCCGAAACCAGAACCAGAACTGGAGCCTATAAAAGAAACCGAACCTGGGGAGGACGATCATTGGGAGTTGTTTGCCGCTGCCTCAAAAAAGGACAAGAAAAAGAAGAAGAAAACTGCCGCGGGAGAGCCCCTTCAAGAACCAGGGTTTGTTCCCGAACCTACACCAGAATCAGAACGAGAAAAAGTCGAGCCTACTAACGACCGGGCTGCATGGGGCACCTCAAGTAAGGACATAGGCAAGGGTAAAAAGAAAAAGAGCATCTTAGATGAGCTTGCTCTCAAAAAGTCGGAGTCAGAACTAAAGCCAGAGGTACTTCCCACTCAAAATGATGATGACGCGTGGGGCCTCAGCACCTCTAAGAAAGATAAGAAGAAGAAGAGTAAGACCACCATTGTCCCGGAAAAGCCACCCAAGGAAGAGGAAGTAGCACCGCCAGCTCCATCTACCTCTGAGCCAGAACTCGAACGGGAACCCACTTCTACTTCAGCTACTGAGCAGCCGAGCGCTTGGAGCTTTTGGGGTGCTGCCAAGAAGCCCGTCAAGAAAGCGAAGGAGGAGTCTCCCATTGATGAAGGTAACGAAGGTTGGCTGGGCTGGGGCAAGAAGAAAATCCAGGCATCAACAGCTCTTGTCGAAACCAATACAGATCCGGAGTACGAAGACTCAGAGCCACCGCCGGCCGTACCTGAAGCCGACGACTTGTGGGGTAGTTTCACAGGTGACAAAGACAAAAATAAAAATAATCTAATGCCGGACTCGATTGAAGAGCCCAAGAATGACGACCCCTGGACTAGCAGGTCAAAGAAAGTTAAGAAGAAGAAGGGTAGTAAGAACATTCCGGTCGAGATAGAGAACGAGCCCCACCTTAACGGTGTCAAACCCGACTCAGTAGAAGAGAGTAGGGGTGGCAATTTCGACGACGATGACTGGAATTGGGGACAAGGTAAAGACAAAAAGACATCTCCACCCCCAGCACCCACACCACCTTCATTAGAAATGAGTTTGTCAGGCCGAGAACTGGAAGAGAATGTCTGGGATGACGCCAAAATTGGAGAAAACGAGGAAGAAAAGAGAGCAGCCGCGGAATTGGCAAATCAGATTGCCGCCGAAGAAGACGAGTTGGCAATGCTAACAACTAAGAGCCAGAAGAAGAAACTCTCTAAGTCCAGTCAGAAAAGATTCGATGAGCTTACTGCAAATGCCAAACGTCGTGCTAAGAAGGCTGCCAAAGAAGCTGAAGAGCTGGCCCAACGAGAGGCTGAGGAGTTGGCTTCGGCGGAAGCCCTGGAAGCAGAGCAAAACGCTGCGGCAGAAGCCCAAGAGGCCGAAGAGCAAGCCGCCGCAGCGCTTGCAGACGAAATCGCGGAAGAAGAAGCCGAGTTGGCCGCGCTCACAGCTAAGAGCAAAAAGAAGAAGCTCAAGGCGGCAGGTCAGATGAGACTTGATGAACTTACCGAGAAAGCCCAGGCCCGTGCGGAAGCGAAAGCGTCCCAAGAGGCACAAGATCAACAGGCACTTGACGCTGAACGAGAGGCGCAAGAAGCCGAGGAACAAGCAGCGCGAGAGGCCGAAGAGCAGAAGGAACGAGAAGCTCAGGAACAAGCGGCGCGCGAAGCAGAAGAAGAGGAAGCTCGCGAGGCTGATGAGCTAGCTACGCGCGAACGCGAGGAAGCCGAAGCAGCAGCCAAGAAGAAGTTGAAAAAGAGCTCTAAGTCCGAAGATAAAAAGTCTAAATCCAGCAGCGCCAAGGATAAACTATCTAAAAAGGACAAGGAAAAGGAGAAGGAACGGGAAAGAGAAAGAGAGCGGGAGGAGAAAAAAAGGGAGGAGAGAGAGAGAGAAGAGAAAAAAGATAATAGAAGGAACGACGACGACGACCTGGATCTTGATAATATTGATCTTGCTCCCGAACAGATCGATGAGCTTTTATCTGGTTTCTCAGCTCCCAAAATACAACCTCAGCCTAAATCTAAGGCCGAGACGTATAAATCCGATGCATTTTCATTCTGGGGTGCCAGGGCGAAGAGCTCGTCACCCGAGCCGGTAAGCAGCCCTAAGATGCCCAAGACTTCGGGAGCAGCCGAGATTATATGTGCTGAGTCATCACAGCTTCCGGAAGAACCCCCCATTGAGGATGCCCCATCGTCTTCGAAGACTCCCACAACCGATGATGACTGGATGAAGCCAAGGAAAGCTAAGGCCAAGAACGGTAAGCTTGCCGAAAAGCTTAGGAAATTTGAACCGGCCAAAGAGGAAGAAGACGATGACCTGATTGACGGGCTGGCTGCGCCGCCGCCACGTGTTCGTGTCGCACCACCCGTCGACGAAGATAACAAATTTAGGTCCTCTAGAGACATACTCCCCGGGGGGTTCCCTGACGAAGATGAGAATGAAATCATTGACATCGTTGATATGGCGCCAGTACAGAAGAAAAAGAAGAGCAGTAAGAAGAGCAAGGCCAAGGCCGTCGAGACACCCCCTCCACCGCCTGAGGTTCCTATTCCACCACCACCTCCTGAAGTGCCCGTCCCCCCTCCAGCTGCCCCCGACGAGCCCCCGACACCGCCACCCGAGGTCAAGTCCTCCAGAAGAGACCGACCTAAGATCAGCCGTGAAGGTAGTGCATCATGGGGAGTGTGGTCGGCAACACCTCACAAAGAGGAGAGGAGACCCAAGCCGAGATCCGAAGAGAAGAGGGCCCGGAGAGAGAAAGAGAAGTCATCTTCTTCCAAGGGCTCGTCGTCAGAAAGGGATAATAAATCCGAAGAGCACCCAGACAAGAAATTGCCACCTACCAATCTGCGCACGAACAGTATATTCCAGAGCACTCCTCCTATCTCGCGCTCCATGTCAACCCGCGATAAACGCTACAGTGCGAGCAAGTCGGATTCGCGTCGCCATTCAGACAATATAGCAAATGCACTAGTGTCGCCACCGCCAGAAGAAATACCCATGATGTCCTCCAAGGCTGCCAAAATATTCGGTGTTGACAAGAGCGAAAAGAGTCGCAACCGCAAGACCTCTATGGCACGTGCCTTGGATGATGAAGAGATCGTCATGGTTGGAGCCGGAGAAGTCCCTTCGAGCCCTGAGAAGTCGGCTCGTAGACGGCCAAAGGTAGGAGCTCGCCGTTATACAAAATTTGTCCTAGCTAACCCAGAACAGCCCAAAACCGAGGACGACGCGGTCATGTTTGATATAGGAAACCCTGCAGATGCGGTACCTTTCAAGCGATCGAGCTCGAGTGCCAAGAAAGGCATTGCTGGTCTTTTTGGGGGCCTTAGGTCCTCGAATCCACGCTCGGAATCACGTCCCGAGCCACGTCGTCGCAGTACATACTACACCACGGACGATGAAGCACGGCCTGATAAGAGGGCTAGGCGGTCTACACGAGATTATCACGTTGTCGATGCAGAGGCCATAGACGAGAGAGAGGCCCGCCGCGCAGCTCGCCGTGCCAGAAGAGCCGAAGAGAAGGCAGTAGAGGAAGCGCGTCTGGCGAAAGAAGAGGAAAGACGCGAGAGGCGAAGAAGATATGAAGAGGAGGCTGAAGCTCGTAGACAAGCTGAACGCGAGGCCCGACGAAATGAGCGTAGGGCTGCCCGAGAACGCGAAGCAGAGCGCCTGGCAGTCGAAGCTAAAGAAGCTGAGAGAGCTGAACGACGTCGGCTTCGTAGACTTGAAAAGGAGGCTGCTGCCGCCGAGGAGATGGAAACGGAAGCCCGCCGCGCTGCTAGGGCTGAACGACGGCGACCACGCTATGCTGACGCTTCCGAGGACGAAGAAGAACGTCGACGGAGGAGACACGAAGCCAGGCGTGCCGAAGAAAAGGCCAATCGAAGACGTACCATGCCGGTTGAGGATTATGTCTACCCTCAGGAAAGATCTTCACGGCATGTTGTAGATGATCGCGATCGTGATCGTGATCGTGATCGTGATCGCAGACGAAGCAGGCCTGCGGTTTGGCCTCACTCGGGTACAGATTCCTGGGTGAAGGAGCATTCAGAGTCTGGGCCACCCCCCGAGGATGGCCCCACTACCGATGCGCCTCCTGAGGATGACGAAGAAGCTCGCCGTGCTGCACGACGAGCACGCCGCCGCGCGAAGCATGGTGATATCGATGCAGAAATGGAGGACGACCGACGACGCCGTCGCGCGCGCCACGAGGAACGGGATCAACGAGACCAACGGGATCGTCGAGATCGTCGTGTGGGCGGTTCGGACGGCAGTGGTGATAAGAATGGTACCAAAGGTGGCCCGCGCGAGTCTTTCTTCACAGACTCGACACCTCGAAGCAGTTGGTGGAGGAAACTTACTGGCTCTTGAGGAGCGGAGTTGGAGACTTGTTTAACAGGGTTGACACCCTACTGTCATTGGCCACGGAAACATTTCCTTGGGCGTGTTTTTTCTTCTTCGTAATTTACTCGTCACAAAACAATTTTAAGATTTATGGGACATTTTTGGATTGGGTTGTGCCTCTCATATAGCTATGGAGATGATAGTTTCCTAGGGTTGGGTATTCTCGTGTCATAGCTGCGTTTGGGTGTATCTTGGTGTGTACAAGTGACGTGGCAAGGCTGAGGGGATGGGAGGCAAGCAAGATGCAAGATTTGGGGAGCAGGTGGGAGCAGGTGGGCTGGGTCCATCCATCCAGACCAGGCCCGACGCTACCCGATTGGGCAATTTATATGATATATCGTGATGAAGGTAAATGAAGGTAATGTGGCAGTTTCTAATGTGAAGGATGCATATGGATATACCCCTTACAGCTTTGTATTTTATTAGTTAGTTAGGTCTGCGCAATATCGTTCGTTATATGGTTGAAATGAAATGAACAGTGAGGAATTATTGGATTTCTATTGAAAGCGTGCTGCTATTCTAACTAATTTGGCCTTTATATTATGGTATATGTCGGAGGCAGGTACCAAAAATGCACGCACGCATGCAAAGACATGTGTACGAAACATTATCTAAGGTTAAACTACCTACCTAGCGTACATTATGTAGGTACGTATGTACATATGAGAATGGCCTTTAAGACGCGTCTCCCACTTCCAAACGCGTTCCTTCCTTTAGGTACCTATGAAGTTCACCATCACGGCAGCAACTCCCGTCCCTCCTCACCCACCTACGCACCTGCCAGTCTACATTACCTACCTAAGGTATGTATTCCATACCTTCCTACCTCCCAACTAAGTACCTAAGGTAACTACCCAAGTTAGAGCCCTCATAATGTCTAATAAGCAGCACACTTTCCAACGAACAAACAAGAAACGCATCCGTGGAGTAGTAGTTAACTTGTTCCTCTCCCATTTCCCCTCGTGGTCAAATGGTCAAGGAAAGACCCGGGTGCAAATCCCGGCGGGTGCAAATCTTTTTGATTTCCTCTTGTGAGAGGTCTTGGGTTCATGCCCGGCTCGCGGCCATTTACTTTTTGCCTACCTAAAGGTACTGCTTATCGAGTTCTTCTATTTCTTTTCTTTTTTCTTTTTTAACTTACCTAGGCTAGGCACCTACTTAACGTTTCTATTACTGGCTTACAATACTACTTTTGAGAATTTATGTTTATAAAGATTATGAGGTAGTTAACTACCTACGTAGTAAATTATGCAGAGTTTTATTGTAATATTATTGTAATATAATATCATGATACATCCCACCAGATTTCTTGAAAAATATAGGTAGTGGACCTAGATATGTATGATGCCCCTTATAGACGTATATCGAGAAGCACTAATAACTTGAGTGATATCACGTATGTTCAATAAGACAGGGTAAATGCAAATCAACTGAGTTATACACTGACAATAGCCAAACTAACCCATCCCTAGTGATGAGCGGTCCGCCTACCACCTACTTGATGCGGCTTCCTTGACGTGTGTATCGGGTAGACGATGCCAGCCAGCAGTCGTACGTACCCGTTACATGTGTTTGGGCGATGGTGTGTGTGTGTGTGAGAGAGAGAGAGAGAGAGAGGGTCGACACGACGCCAGCTCGCCAACCGCAAACGCGAAAACATTTAAAAAAGGAGGGAATAGATCCTCCCGTCTCTCTCCCGGAGCCCAGTCTCTCCCCACTCCCCCTGGTACCCCCCCTAGAAACGCCCATTCGCAGCGTCTGCGCGATAGCAACGACGACGTAGCTAATTATGCCCGTTAAGAAAGTATCCCAATGCCATGTCCAAAGCAATAATAATAACGAGGTTTGCATCCAAACCTCAACTTTTCTTTTTTTTGAATCTCCCAAAAAAGCACATTCTCACACTCCAGTTGTTATTCGTCAGCGTCTAAACGCCAATGGTAGGGTAGTCTCCGTTTGAGCCCTCGGCTGCTCGCAGGATGCCGCTGCCCACATTTCAGTCAACCACCCGAACATGACTTGTAAACAAACAGCCTTGCCTCCCCAGAAGTAGTCATAAGAGATATCTTCGTCATAGCACATTAAAGGTAGGTATTGTATATAGGGTGGAGCTGCATAACCCTTTTCAGTTGCGTGGAAAAAAGAACGCAAGGTAGTAGTACGGTTAAAGACGTGGGCCGGTGGGATCTTAGCGTGATATACTATATGGAAATAGAGGGCAAGATTTTAGGATAGTTAAAATCGGAGGTTATCAGTCGTCAGACTCTTGGTCGGTAGTGAGTGCCTCGGCCTCGCTGTCAGTGGTAGTAAGGTCGCCATATTTAGCCTTGTATCGCTCAAGTTCGGCCAGCTGGGCAGCAAGATTGTCAAGGACAACAGCCATCGGTGTTCGGAGATCATCTAGCGAGGTAATCTGGCCGCTGCCTATGGCGATATGTCGCATCGTGAGTGTGGAGATGCAAGTCTGTAAATGAAGACCAGTTAGCAAATACAAGAAGACAGAAAAAGAAGGAAGATTATGATAGGGCCCGAGACGTACCTCTATACGGCTCACTTGATGTTCCATAAAGTTGAATATGAATTGTTCCGTTATTTCACCACCACGTTGCTTCATACGCTCCAATAGTTCGGTCTCGGGAGGCTGCAAACCGCCGCCTGACATCTCTTCCAGAGAACTACAAAGCATCTCCAGGCGCAAACTAACTCTCCATAGAGACCAGATAAGATCCGGGTCGAATCCGAGATCACTCCCGGCCTGAAGTGTAGCAGGCTTCTCAGCGGAATCGGTCGTAATCAGTGCGTTATTATGATGCTCGATACGGCCAGCAAGAGCATGCGGGTAGAGGGAATAAATACCCTCGGGGTTTTCAAGGCCTTTGAGCTTCCGCTCACCCATATCCTTGACCTCAAACCCTTGTGAGCTGAGCGACTTTAGCTCCCTTCTAATTGCTGCCGACGTTGCATCATCATCGAAAGTGTCTTCGGCACCGGCAGTTCCATTTCGCTCGTGTTCCTGGTAGGTCTCAAGACAACGCTGAATTTCGGAGATAAAATCCGTGGACACGGTAATCTGACCTCCATCGGCTACGGAAGAGATACGAGACGCTTTATTCACCATCGGACCAAAGTAGTCCATGCGACGCGTAACGGGGTCAATTTCGGCCACTGGTTCGCCATAATGGATACCCATTCTAACCGACAAGCCTCTGAAGATGAGGTTATTATCATTATCGTACACCTCTTGGCAAGAAACCGAGTTCAAAATTTCCGAGGGCCAATCTGCCGACAGTAGGTGGGTTTGGACGGCAAAGCACCACAAGAGCGCCGAGGTGGCGGTAGGGAAAGAGACCATGAAGGCATCACCTTCAGTCTTGACTTCGTACCCGCCGATTCTGCGAAGTTGCCGTCGCATAATTTCATTGTGCACTTTTATAGCGGATCTCATGGCCGAAGGATACGTTTCCCACAGATTAGTTGAGTTCTTGATATCAGTGAAAACAATGGAAGGCTTTTCAGTAGGGGCGGGAACTTCAGGATCGAGCCTGTGTAATGTGGAGTCCTGGACCTCGCCTTTGGGTTTTCTGCCTCGCTTGGGCGGATACTGGAAATCGTCCGGGACACCAGAGGGATACAGTGACATGCTCTGCCCTCTATGCAAACGAGCCGACCGCTCCTGGCGCCGCTTGAGATCAGAGACGCTGATCATCATGACCATGATTTTCCCAGTTGCACCGTACGCAATAGCAAGATCTCGTAGCTTATGTGCAGCACGCATGAGATCGCCTCGCTCCGATCGAGTGACGTCGACCACTAGGCCGGGAGTAAGGTACTGCCATAACTCTTTTGTTGCAATTAAAATCGTTTCGTCCTGTGGCGCGATAGGTATCTGGAGAACATGGGGAGCTGCCTGTACAGCCGGCATTAAGTCGATGTAGCCGAAGGCACGAGAGACTTCGAGTAGATCATTCAGCTTCCCCTGGCGCGATACCCAACCCCCAGCATCGCGTATTCGTTGACGCTCACTCGGCTCTGCGGGATCGTGTTTCCGCGTGAGGATTTTATGTTGGCCGTCAGATTGGATGAGTACTGCCTGTGCATCGCCGACATTGGCAATGTACAGTTCTTGGCCTTGCAGGTACGCCACTGTAGCAACGCCCCCAGAATTGAGATCTTCCTTGCTAAGGACTACAGACGCCGACGAGCCACGATGCGACATCAACGGCCTCTTTTCACTATGCTCAACAGCTACAGTGACAAGGTCCTTGTTGAGGGCGAGGAATGCACGTCTAAGCGCATCTACAGGTGTCTCGTTTTGGCGTGTCTTCAGAGCCTTCAGTTCCATTGAGAAGATATGCCCGAAATTCTCATGAAGATACTTGGCGATCTTAGAGCCACCGCTAGACAATGCCTGTCCGTCAAACAAGCCTAAGAGCGTCTCTGAGTCTGAGGAATTGAACCTCGGTACGACCAGGTCGATAGTTGACAGGTGCTCGCCTCTTCCTAGTGTATCAGCCATACCATATGGCAGGTGGCCAGCTAACGAACCTGAGGTTCTGACACGGCGATCTTCGCTCTGATCTGGGATACTTGGCTGAGTAAGGGTGACATCCATCAATCCAAGCACACGAAGGTTCAACAACCGACTGAAGTCGGTATATTGCTCGCGGTTCTGGGACACTAGGCCGCCATTTGTCTGTTTGATCTCCAGTCGTTTGTTTCCTGACAAGTTGAGAAACCGCAAATTTGGGTTTAGATTCCAATTCCAATCGTACGGCACGTTTGAGATATTGTACTTGAGGGAATTGTTTCCACAATCCAATACGGCCAGCTTTTTAGCTCGGGAAATATCTGCGGGAAGGTTCGTGAATTTGTTATTATTAATGTGAAGCACCTGAAGCAAGCTGTATTCTTCTAGATCATCAACTGGCAGACTTGTGAGATCGTTGCCTGACAGATAAAGCTCTACGAGCTGTGGCCAATTCTTGATACACCGCTGTGGCATGTCATTCAAGTCGTTGTACGATAGATTGAGAACACGCAATTCGGCCAGCAGCGTGATCTGCTCGAACACATCGTCGTCGAGCTGGTTATCGGCAAGACATAAGTTTCTCAACGAACCGGCAAACGTGTTAGTCAACCGGGTAGAAAGTCCCGAGTCTTTTCTCGACCCCATAGCAGGAGTCACAGTCCCATTAACACTGCTACTAGCCGTTGTCGTTCGCGAAAGGACCGAAGTTTTGCGCCCTCCTTTTCCGTAGACCGAAACAACTGAATTTTTTCTGTCCGAGCCAGAAGCAACAGGGGAAGGCCCGACGCTCAACAATGTACTCGATGCTTGACTTGGCTGACGCGATCTATCGGCGAGAAGATCTTCGGAGCTAGACGCTTGAGAGAGGGGCCCGGTAGTCAGCTTGTTGCTAGGAGCAGGCGAGCCTGAAGATTCTCCGGGCATCTGGGGTGGACGTGAAGCGGGCTTTGGAAAATTTTCCAGCACATTTGAAGAGGCATTGAGCGTCTCCAACTTGTTTGCCCACCACAAGTCCATTGGCAACTTTCTAATATTGTTCCCTCTGACATCCAGTATTCTCAGTTCGTTTAAACAACCGATTTCCGAAGGTAGCTCGCCTACAGAGTTGTGGGCTATGCTAAAATGCTCTAGCCTTCTCAAAGTACCAATGGTACTAGGAAGAGAGACAAAGTAATTACGGTCTAGCACAAGCCTCTCTAAATTAACCATGTTGTTAAACGAGCCGTCGATACTGGCAAGCTGAGCGTTTGACAAATTGAGCATCTTAAGGGTTGGTACAGGGCTCGTAATTTCAAATTTGGTGATGGGGTTAGAATTCAACTTCAAACTGCGGACTCGCTCGAAGCTACCGACGACTTGGGAAATCATGTTGTGATCTGCAGATAGAATCTCCAGCTTAGGAAGTTCGTATACGACATCTATCGCAGTGAGCCCATTGTATTTTATATCCAACTCGCGGAGGTTCAGAAGCTCCCTCAATGTAGACGGTAAGGACCCGACAAGCCGGTTATTGGTCATGACAAACTTTTCGAGACTTTGTAGCCTCCCAAGTTCGTCCGGGAGAGATGCGATTGAATTAAAACTAACGTCGATGTCTACCAGGCTTTCCAGGTCGCATAAGAAAACTGGAAACTTGTCCAGGAAATTCGAGGACAGATTTAAAGAGCGAAGCGCCCTGAAAGCGCCAAACTCATGAGGTAGGTGGTTCAGACGATTATTTGCCAAGCTCAGCTTCAGTAAACCAGTAAGGTGGCCAAGTCCAGCATGTTCCAGTTCCTCTAGTCGATTATTCGATACGTCAAGATATGTTAAACTATTCGCCCTCCCGATGCTTATGGGCAATTTTCGAGCTTCGTTGTTAGAGAACTTGATATCACGCAACTGGTGACACGCCTGGATAAAGTCCCGGGGGAGGTCGAGAGAAAGGTTCCTGGACAGATTCAAAGATATAATATCGGAGGTTTTGGAGTAGAGCGTGATAGGAATTGTAATTAGGTTTCGTCCGGAAAGGTCAACATGGTTGAACTTCGTGGCCCTACCGAGCCCGAGGTCCTGGGGACTCATTGTGAAATGATTGTCCCTCGCCGACAGGAATAAGAAACGGCACAAGTAGCCATTGTCTTCTCGGCCGATATCTTCAAGGCGATCTTTTTCCTCATATCCTACCTGCTGAAGCAGCCTCTTCTGGATTAGCAGCGGTTTCTCTGGAGCAGCTAAAACTCGGGATAAATTATGCTTTCTCAACACAATATGGTAGTTCTCGAGACCTTCAGTGACGAATGTCTTCTTAACGACTTGGGTCATAACGTCGGCAACGGTAGAGTTCAGTGGCATCTGTACGGTAGCAAAAGTGCCATCGGCGCGGAATACCCGTATGCAGTGAGGATTCTGCTTCTCCTCAGGTTTTGGTGGAGCCCCAACTTCCTCAACTTCAGGGACATGAGTCTCTTTTTCCTCTTCAGTACGACGGACAGCCCAGCTGTCTGGCGCGTTCCATGCCCCAGTTCCTTTGGATTGGACTGGTTCCAAAGGCTCGGTATCCGTCGGTAAGAACAAAGGCTCCATAGGTGTCAAAGGCGGAGGTTGTGCCAATATGCCCTCCATGTCGCTCAGATTTGTATCAAGGACGAACACATTGCCCTTGTCATTCCTATCAGTTGGGCCGATGTGTTCATCGGGATCGTCATAGATCTTATGCGGACGCCCCTTCTTCGAGAAGGGGAATTTATTATTGAAGGTCGCTTGTCGAGGGTTAGATGGGCGAGCCGGAGGGGTTGTAGTTTCCACAGCAAGGGGAGCTTTGTCATAAGGCGATTGATTCCCTTTTGATAAATCTTGCCGGGACAACGATGGCGCGAGCGAGCGAGAAGAGCCGGGCATGCTTCTTAAACGTGATGCTTGGCTATCGTCCTTGTGCTTGTGTCGTCGTAGCCGATCAAAGATACCTCGTTTTCCAGGAGCCCCGGGGGATGTTTGGCCATCAATAGATGCGAGTCTACTGCCATTGCTATTGCTGCTTGGTGTGGGACTTTGGGCCCGCGACCGCGGCGCAGTCACTGCAGAGCCGCCCCTTTCTTTCATATTTTGAATGTTTAGAGCCGAGTCTTCGCGACTGTCAACCGGGCGCAATGTATTGGAGTCGTCGTTGCTCTTGTGGTGACGGTGATGACTAGACAAATGGACAATCGAGTGTCCAGAGCGAGAGGACGACGAAGTTTTCGGTGGTATCTGTGTAGAACTTTCCCCCGTGTAGCGCTCCCTGTCTGGACCGGTCAGTATATCACGAACCGGAGCTTCACCGTATTTAGCAATGTCATTGGCCTCTTGGTATAAAAATGGGACTACATCGCTTGAAGGTACCGGCGTACGCGGTCGTGAGGAAGAGGGTGAAAACTCTCTAGTATGATCGGTAGCGTTCGAGTCGTTCCTCCCACGACGCGGTCGGTTGAAAGAGTAGGAACGCTGATCTTTCTGATTTTGAGAGTGCAGAGGTGGTGCCGGCAGGCTAGTTTCGGATGAATCGCGACCTGGAAAATCCTCTCCGAAGAACCCCTGTAGTTTCTTAAGCCCCCCTCTACTACCACTGTTTTTAGAGCCTTGACTACTTGCTGTTGTTATACTAGCCGCTGAAGGTCGCCTATCGTCCGTGAAGTACGCCGCATCGGGGGATTCGTTGCTTGATGCCTGAGCAGGTCGCGAAGGGCCTAATCTAAAAGCTGGGGAAAGTTGAGAGGTAGTGGATACATTGTCGCTCGAATCATTGTAGAAGCTCGTCCCGAAACCAGTCGGAGACGTAGCCGCCCCACCGTTGACAGACATCCAAGGCGTTATATTATGCTGGGAATTCGGACTGGTTGGAGGATCTCGTTGGATTTGGGGAATACGACCATTAGCTGGGTTAAGAACGGCAAGGTCGCGACGGTAGTCGGCAAGGTCGCTCATGCGTCGACTATCGAGTAGTGAACTGCTAGATGCGGTCGAAGTCGGTGATAAAGCAAGGCGATGGCCGGAAGTTGTCGGTGAGACTTGAGAGTCTTCAGCATACGGTCTATATAATGTTTGAAACGCATATACAGTTAGCTTTTCAGAAACTTTGCTGTTAATGACATAGTTGTAGACAAAGAGACTATTTCGCTACAGAGACAACAGTTGACTTGTTCCTCGGCACTTAATTTATCCTAAGCAGGGACACTCGAGATAGGCTTCGGATGAAATGTAGCAAGGCCGATGGCTCCGCACATGATTCACTGGACCCAATCGGTATAGCGAAGAAAGAAGCCAGTCATGACGTACCTGATTTTGCCATATTCGCTCGTCTTGATGGGTTTCGGCGTAGTTTTGGTCGAGGCTGAAGAGACCGAGACTGAGCGACTAGGAACGGATGGCTTCAACGTGATATTTGAGTGGCCACTGCTGGAACTCGCGAAGGAGGTGATACGGCCGTCATCTCGCGTCATTGTCATTGTCGCTCTCGCGCTGGTCCTCGCAGCTTTTTATTAATAGGACGGCGCCATCAAAGAGGGGTAGAGCAGAACATTTCCCTCTATAGAGTTATGAGGTTTAAGTCGGCTCTGTATCGTGAAGCTAGGTGGGCATGTATGTATGAATGTATGAATGTATGAACGTATGAACGTATGAATGTATGTAACTATATTCGTATCTATATGGAGATGGCAATCCAGAATGCACGGAGAAGCGCAGCGTCTCCAAGTGCGCTAGAAAAAGCTGGTTGATATTCAAGAAGAAGGATCTTGGTAAGAGATAGGCGGACAGGCAAAGTAGAGGCGGGTTACTGGAGACGAAGAATGCGGTAAAGCCCAGAGCCAAGATTGAGGGCTGAAAAGGGTTTGGTTTTAGCAGACGCAGACTAAACGCAGACTGAATGCAGACTGAATGCAACAAGGTCTTGCAAAGCAGGGCGAAGTTGAAGGCAGGGCAGGTGCTGCTGCAACTTTGCTGCAACTTACAAGTGGGGAGAACAACCAGGGTACTAATTGCTCTATAGGTAATACACTACCTACGGCTTGCGGTACTGCTACTGCTAAGTTGTCAGTGTCAGAATTGAACTAAAAGAGGTAGGTTCGGGTGGTACGTGCAGTGCAACAGCGGGCATCTGAACCACTGAACGTCTCGCCCGCTGCCCGCTGCCCGCTCAAGATCCGCTCAAGAAAAGCCTATCGATTAAATCAGTGGGGTAAGATCTTTTTTTGGTAAAGAATTCCTAGGCTCAACATATGTTGCCAGTTCCTAATCCGTGCTCGTCGCGCATATTCAAACCTCAATAGTCGTCTTAGTTGTCTTATTAGTATCATTATTGTTAACTAAATCTTATTGTTAAATGGCTTTGATTCAAGGACGCCTGACTACCACGTAAAGCAATATTGAAATTAAAACTTAGGTACATTTAACGAAGTCATGGATTCCATGATAATGATTGCGCTAGTCACGTAGGACTTTAATAGTTCAATGTTGAATATTTGGATGTTAGGTACTTAATACGATCTATCACCATTGTAAGTACCTAACCTAAGAGGTATGCATACAATAAATACTAAAATTCCATCTATTAAAATATATTTAACTAAGTCAACCTCACCAAGCTGTAAACAAGTTCATCTAAAATATATACATTGCGTAATTGAGCCTATGATGTCCAAGAATTTGTAAATATGCCCAACGTTTATTAGTTAGCCCCCGATCACACCATTTTACATACATACATGTACATTCGAAGTAAGCCTGCGTTGAAAACTTAATACCACTTATGGATACCGAATCTCACCATACATAGGTATATAAGCAGGTCTACATAATTCGCCTCTAACCTACCTCTCTATATAAAATATATATGTCAACAAATCAGATAAACCTGTTTCCGGACCGATTTATTTTCGACTTGGCAGCAAAGTCATGCCCTAGTGTTACCGCTCTTCCATAGATCAGGCTACGATGATCATATTTCATTACCTTTATGATATAAGTACCTATGACTCGGGCAAAGAGACCCCTAACTCGAGATATGTATGAGGCTCATTGCTTATTTATATTTACGGTATCAATGTTAAATATTAAATATATACTTGCAAATAAGATCTCCACCTTAACAGAAGTACTGTAGTATATCAAGTTACACCACCGCAGAAAGTACCGCTACGTCTTACTGCCCTATCCCATGGTCGGTGAAAAGCCAAAAATGCGGGTTGAAATGGCTTTGACTATTATATGATCTCTGCGCCATCTGCCAATATCCACAAAACCAGGTTAGTTCAACTCCGCAGATGTCGGGACCCCCAGACGAAGCTTTACATAGCGCCGTTCTAAAATCCCTGAATCCTTGTAAGTATGTAAGTAGTGTAATAGGCGCCAGATGCAGTCAAATATCGGATGAAGATGCTTACTTCATCGAGTACCGTAATATTTCCACGCCAATATCAGTAGTTCAATATTTCCGTTCTGATAGATCATAGGTATATCAAGTCAAGTGTTTAACCTAGGATAGTGTTCAGGTTCAGGATGAAAAGTCGACTTGGCACTCCACGCCATAATCCAAGATGGGAGAAAGGAAATTGGATTCGTCATTGTGCTCTGTCTTCCATGGGGCACCGCCCCCAGGGACTGGTCCGGCATCTCCCCCACGACCCGGACCAACTCGCAGGAGGCTTATCAAGTCACAAGCAATGCTTGAGTCAACGTGTATCAACGTGTATCTGTTGATAGGTTACTTGGTAGGCAATAATGTTGCGTACATATGTACAACAATCAAGCCGGACCGACAGCCTGCATGTCGTATGCTGCCGCAAGTTCCCGCGTTCGCACATGCATGCATGTATGTACTTGATCTGGCCAAACCCCTCTACTAGCTTCAATGCGTACCTATGTATTTGATCAGTCTTGTATATTATCACTTCGACCTACTTGATCTACTATAATAACAACTGGTTGGTAAAGTTGCTTAGAATGCTATAGTATCATCTAACTAGATTTATAGACATACTATGCGCTTAACACCAATACGTGCCTATTCTAATATTCTATTCTATTCTATTCTAAGACGATCCATACTTAAGGAGTTAAGGGGCGTCTAAAGCTATAGACTATCGCTCTGAAAAGATAAGTTGTTGAAAGTGTACTTGACTTTGGGACACCAAGATACCGATCTATACAATTAAAATTGACAAACGACAGAATGGTTTCTTTAGCATTTGCTGCACGATCTACATATGCTAACATGTAGTGTCTAAAGAGCTAATGCACATAATAACATCAGCCCAATCAGAGCTTTTGATAGACAGAAGATCGGGCTGCAATGTGACAGCCCCAAGCGTCTACATTTAGATGAACGCATATGCTTATTTATCGTACTGTAACTATCTCTTCTCAACGTAGGTTTTCCAGTTCCTTTTTGGGGTCCTACTATTATATTTCCTCTTCATCACTAACACCGGCAATAACGTCACCGGAGTCTTCATGTAAGAGCTCTCCGACATCGATACTTTCCAGCATGATATCCCGCGCCTTTTCCTCCGCAATGCCCATGTCCTCCATGATCAAGTGGACTGCTAATTCAGGCACTAACACTGCCTGGACATATCCTGTATAACCTCTGGCGGAAACGAGTCTGTCTTCAACTGCACGCTTTCGAATAACTGACGATAAAGTCCGCAATATATACTCTGTCATAACGCGGAGTCCACGCGGCCCATAGTAGCCTGGTGTAAGGCTGTCATCGGTCTTGAGTAACGTTCGATTCTTTCCGGCTTCGACATTCTCTCGTAATACTTCGTGATAGTGTGAGTGTCGACTACCTTCCAAGATTTCTTTCAATAAACCTTGATACATGTCTAATCGTGTATTGAGCCTTTCCCAATTAATTTTGGGATATCCTTTCCGAGTTCCAGAATCCAACGCTGTCCGCCGCTTGTGTAATCTGCAGAATGCTGCCTGTTTCTTTATGTTCATTCTGCCGTGATCTGAATGCTTCGCTAGAAGCTCGGCGTCGACTACTTCACGGCACATAGGACACCTTGCCGTGGTAGCCAGTGGGCTTTGTATACTGATATCGCCTGCTTCGTCATCAGAGCTTTTACTCTCAAACGCGTCAAAGACCATATCATCGCTGTCGTCTAGGTCGTCAAGATCATCTAAAGCGTGCAGCTTAAAAGCTGGTCTCTGAGAGAACTCATCTACCGCAGGTTCATGGAGGGTTTTTCGTTTTTTATTTTTAGGTTTCGTCGACTTTTTTATCCTACCAGGCGGCAAAGTTGGCTTTGCTTCTACTGCTGCATTTGATTCTACTGCTGCATTTGATTCTTCTAGACCGAGCTTTTTGGATTTGCTCTGCGATAGCGATTCATCTGACGATAAACTGCTACGTCTAAATATGGGTTTCTTGGTGTCTCGACTTGGACTAGAATCTGACAAGAATGAAGGTTTGACGAAAGCTTTAGAGGGCTTCGTCTTCTCTGGGCTGATACTCTCAGGCTTTACAAACCGCTTCTTTGGAGGTGACCGAATACCTTCGGGACTTGGACTAATTTTAAACCGCCTAAATGAGTTACCGGAGTCATCTAGTAGTTTAAGAAAACCTTTCGTTAGTAATAGCTACGGCGAGCAAGGTGCATAGACTGACTCTCAGGTTGTGATGCTGAAGATTTAGGTGCGGATTTTTGTGATGCTCTCCCTTGTGAAGGTCTAGGCTGAGATAGTCTACTGCCATAGGTTGCGGCACGCCTGGCGATAGTTGGCTTATTATTCCCATTCCCGTTTCTCGTGAAGCCAAACTCATTCATGAGGTGATTGCCCGCCTTTGGGGCAATATCTTGAGATGATCTCTTTGAACTAGCCGAGCTAGAAGGTCCACCCTTTTGCGAGCTACTGAAAATTGTAGGTTTTATATCTTTATATCGACTGTCATTGTTGTCAGAATCAGAGTCTTGCAAGCTATTGTGAGCGCTTCGGCGTTGTTGTCGATAATCCTCCTCCTCTTCATCACTACTCTGAGGCGGTGCAGTAATGGATTCTGGTTCTCGATTCTTCCCAAGCCTATTCATGGTTGAGGCGGGTATTTTGCTTCTGACATTGTTAGATTCAGATCTAGGAGGTCTGGTTTCTTGATTTCCAATTGTCCTCAAAAGACGAGGAGGGTTCTGGGTGGAGCTTAGTCCCACACGCCGTGTTGGTATAATAATCGGCATTGAAGCTTCTTTGACTTTTATCTTTTATCGCCAGAATCAAGCAGTGTGCGGATATACCAAGCACAAACAAAATATAAGATGACAGATTGTCCCACGCCAGGAAGCATTTACCCATACGATCGCTGAGGCAATAATTGAGGGTAGACTTAAATGAAGAGTCTTACTTAGTAGGGTGAGAAAAGCACAGCCAAAAAGGATTTGTGCTTCATGTGCCCCATGCATTAGATGCCTAAGGAATTGCAGGTGCTTTGCAGGTGCTTTGCAGGTGCTTTAATGAGGCAAATAGGATGTTAGTAACTAAGGAAACAAGATAGTTAATCATGAGGAATACATGGAATAAACGCACTGATGGTTAGGTACCTGCCACGGGTACTTCTATATCTCTATGCGTCATGCGTGTTTTAATAGATTGACATTTTAATTGATTAGCATGAGCTGGAGACGTTACCCGGGCCATAGCAATTTTGGTGATGGTTAGGTAGGTATGTACCTCAAAGTACATAGTGCAAGAACGACGCGTTGCAAGACGCGTTGGAGGGCAGGATGGAGGGCAGGATGGATGGAACCTTACCTTTATGGTAATAAGCCACAAATCCAGCCACATGTCTTTCGGAAGGTACATACCTACCTACCTATATGGACCTCTAAGAGCCCTGAGTTCATGTATTTATGGGTACCTAAGGTACCCTCATCCTAATACATGTACCTAGGTACCTGTAACCTTCGTTCACATTGGCTTTCATTGTTCGTGTTTGAACTTCTACGAAGTATAGCTCTCCTTAACAACCAGCTAGGAAACGGCCGCTTGGGATCCGCGAAAAATCCCAACCTTCAATATGGCATTAAATCGAAAATATGCCGCATTGCCAGATCTAGTATGTTCAAGCACTTGAGATTTGCCTATGCATTGTACTAACCAACATCTAGGACTCTGCGCCTGACATTTATGAGACTCCCGAGTTGACGGACGACAATTCTACTGTTCCTGTAAGGATATATTGATACTCCTGGTAGAGCGCATATCATTCTAAACGCCTCCCTCAGACTACTGCAGGTCGGTCGCAGTCGGACAACGAATTCGACGAAGATGATGACGACGATATCCACGAAATCTCGCATTCGCGACTCCGAATAGACCAAGCTCGGTCTCGATTCTTACCTGCACAGGTTGACGCTCGAGACGTGGATTTCTCTGATCGGCTGAACGGAAAGCGAAAATCATATAAGACCTCTAGCCGAAGACAACGAACTCTCGAAGACGGTACTGAACAGATCGGCGATTTGAGTGACGAAGAGGGAGGTGAGGATCTACAGAGAAAGATCGCACGGCTAAAGCGCGAGATTGAGGAAGCTAAGGAAGAATATGGTAAACGGAAGTCTGAGTCGGCGGAGGCTATACCAGACCAAGATATAGACCTTGTCTCGCTAAGCCAGGCATTGGAGGAGATTTCGACTGTTCCAGAAAGAGCAATAGCGACTAGAGATCACCCAACAACGGTCACCAGCAAGCAATCGAAGGGCGAGAATCAAATATCAGCCCAGTCGCCATTAGACGAGGCAACATACACCGTCACCTACGCACCGAGTTATGAACAGAGCCACGCCCTCGCCAAAGCTGCCGACTTCGATCGGCGACTGGTATTACTCGAGAAAGCTATTGGTATTACTTCGTCGACTATGCCCGAACTGGAAGGCAAAGGCCTACACCGAGCTATCATGCCTACCCTGGAAACGCTCCAGAACCAGATTTTGACGTTATCGGAAGCGTCTACTTCATCCCTCGACAGCATTAGTCGCCGAGTACGGACGTTAACTCAAGAAGCTGAGCAATTAGAGAAGTCGAGGAAGGCAGCTAAGGCAGCCCAGGATTCCCTTGCCTCTTCGGGTAGTTCTCCAATTGAAGCAGATGATTCAGAACAAACAGCCAAGATAAACGCTCTCTATGGGACACTACCAACCATCGAAAGCTTAGCGCCTCTTCTACCTCCACTACTAGACAGGCTCCGCTCACTAAGAGCTATCCATGCCGATGCAGCGACAGCTAATGAGACGCTCGAGCGTATCGAAAGATCGCAGAGCGAAATGGCTGCCGACATCAAGCAGTGGAGGGAAGGTCTAGAGAAGATAGAAACAGTTATGGGTGAAGGAGGTGCGACTATGACGGCCAATATGAAGGTGGTAGAAGGGTGGGTAAAAGATCTAGAAGCCAAAGTGGCTGGGTTGTCGTGATAGTGGTGATACTATCGTATCTACTTGTGATTTACATCGGCCCTGATACCCTATTACGAAGCATCAAACCCTTAACCTTCTGGGAGAAGGGCAATTAAAGAAGGATACAATAATATACTTATGAATATCATGCTACGATCTCATGTCAAAAAGGGCAAAAAGTCCCCTATTGCTCATGCAACAGGTAGAGGTAACTTTTATTATGCATCTAAAAGAAGAATCAAATATGATAAAAAGTATATGTATTTATGAGAAAGTGATGATATTATCGATAACGAGAGCACGTAGGTACAAACATGGTCCATGCGTTATGAAAAAAAGCCCTACCCACAACTAAGAACGGCTTAAGCGAGACTACAACTATTTGAACTAATCAAAATTCCTACCAACTTTTGACAAATTTCCATATCCCGCGACCAGGCAGCAAACCCCTTGCAAAACTTCAATCACAAGTACGAAAAGCATTCCCGAACCCAATTGCGATACCTCAGCCCTAATCAAACCACTCAGATTGCAAATATGGAGTCCTCTAAGCAGCCCGTCAAGCTTGTCAAGGTCACCCGCGTCCTAGGCCGAACCGGTACGATCCCTCTCACCGCATTCTCGCAATCTGGAATATGCGACATTGTAGATTAAAACGAGCAGGAGCTGACGGATATAGGTTCTCGCGGTGGTGTTACCCAAGTCCGTGTCGAATTCATGGACGACCAGACCCGAAGCATCATTCGAAACGTCAAGGGACCAGGTGCGAACCCACGAAATTTCCCATCTTTTGCAGCCGAGCGATTCGACGGTAACTAACTAGATGACTATATAGTTCGCGAGGACGACATTCTCTGCCTACTCGAGTCTGAACGTGAGGCCCGACGATTACGATAAGAATGGAATTTCCTTTGGGAGGAGTTGCGAGCATGAGGGACAGGATTTTACTGCTAGCTTACGATCAGACTACGGTCGAAGATCGGTAGCATCATACAGGATTCGCGGTCAAGATTCCTTTTGTTACGGGAGTCGCCGGACTATGATGGGCATTCTGCATTGCGAATAAAGCACGATTCATACCCCGAACAATACACTTCGCGTGATACGGCTGTTTGATTGTCTTTGAATTGATATTCCTCATTGATA
Source organism: Daldinia decipiens (assembly GCF_022478715.1). Classification (NCBI taxonomy): domain Eukaryota; kingdom Fungi; phylum Ascomycota; class Sordariomycetes; order Xylariales; family Hypoxylaceae; genus Daldinia; species Daldinia decipiens. Next base: position 457,594 of record NW_026054551.1, on the reverse strand, counting down.
TTCCTCATTGATATTCCTCATTGATATTCCTCATTGATATTCCTCATTGATATTCCTCATTTCTGCAATCTAAATATCCTTTATCCTTATTAAGCTTAGGGACTTCAAGATCGCAACCAGTACCGATAACAGAAGATATCACATGAAGAAAACCAAATTTACAGGACACTAACTATATCGCTTACTAATCCATAACACTAGCGCCTAAGAACTTTTTTTTTTCCTACGACTAGCTTCAAAAACTGCAATTCTTTTTCCTTTCCCTTTTCCTTCTTCAACCTCGCTTCTCAACTTGGGTGACCAAAGATTAGCCCATTCAATTGACATATGGTAAGCTATTTCCTTTTTTCAAGCTATACTCACGTTGTATGATGCATACAAATAGCATGTATTAACTGATCATCACTGATGTTCTACCATATCACCAAGATCTCTGAATCAACACCCAATTCACTCCTTCTTGTTATAATCTCTATTGGAAATATAGTAACTAATAAGAACCTCAAAGATAGTCGATGTTTCGTCCTGGACCCAATTAGATTCCGCAATGGGCGCCGTTTCCAAGCCGCCGAAAGGCCATTTCAACATCCTCTACTTCGCAAGTGCAAGTTCTTTCACCTCGAGAGAATTCGATACATTACCTGCACCACTTTCTCTACAGAAATTGTTCGATGTGTTAGAAGAGAAATATAGTGGTATCAAAGACAACGTTCTCAGTTCGTGCTTGGTGACAGTCAATCTTAATTACGTCGACATCCCTGAGTCTGGAGATGAATTTGCCGAAACTCTGATCAAGGAGGGTGACGAGGTCGCTATTATTCCCCCAGTCAGCTCTGGCTGAGAAATGCAAGTGAAGATCAAATTCGATATCAGATCATTATCCATAGACTTTGTTTCCCTGTGGCCCAGCTATACCTACATACTTAAGACGGTAGTAATGGCTCCTGCTCGCGACTTGATTCCCGAGCTTCCGTACTGGTTTGATCTCCAATCCTCACGCGAAGCCACTGTTGCCGAAGTCCATTCCAACGCCTCCATTTGTATTGCCATATCTTCCACCAACCCGGGTTCTTCTTACTATATCCCCTAAGCCTCTGGACCCCAAACACCACCAATGTGACGAGTAACACGAAGACGAGCGTTGATGCGATAGAAACAAGCGAAGTCAGCGTGGTGATGGTCGAGACCTGGCAGCCGAGCGGCCGAGCGCAAATTTCCCACCTCTCAGCCCAGTGCGGACATGCATTTTCGTCCCATGCCGGCGCGAGCGATTGGATCCGATTCGAGTTGGGAACGCATGTCCAGAACTACGGGTATATATGTATATACGTTAGACAAGACTTAGTCCTGCTGAAATCTCTAAGCCATCTCTGGACTTTCTATGTATAAAGAATGGCACACGTACGAATGGACACCAACTGCAATCCGACTCCTTCTTCAGACAGTCCTTGCAGTTCTGGATCCTCCAGCACCGCTGTAGATGTGCATCATCCGCTGGATTACCCGCCCTGAAGGAGACATTCATAGTAGACGATGCGGTTAATTAGGTACCCAGAGGTAGTTGTGCCTACAAAGAATTTAATTACATGTATCCTAAAGATATAATTTAGCAGGTAAGAGAAACGAATCATTACATCGAGTCTTCCCTTTTGCGCTATAAAGTATAAATGCATACGATACCTAGGTAGTTACCTACCTAACCTAGAGTTTTGTTTGAGATTCGATCACCTATTCGAACGGTCTAATTCAATGCGGGGAAGTATTTAACAGCCCACCTTCGGCGGCACAGCCAGGTTTTCGAAGCATTTGAGCTTCATGCGGCATAGTACGGATAGATAGAAGACGCAGATATCTAGAATTAACCTAGGTTAGACATGTAGGCAACAAAGGTAGGTACCCTCGTAGATTCCAGGCCGAATATTACCAAGAATTAGATAGATACCTCTACCTTACATAGGTAAGGTACAGATACCCAGGTAGGTAAGAAGTCACACGAGCAGTAGCGTGGACCTATATTCTGGCATCTGGCATCCAGCATCTAATATCGAGTATCTTGTCTCATTCTCTACCTAGGTAAGTAGTATGCCGCGTCTATGCTATAGAACTTCTCGAGATGCAAAATCTCGCACCATATCGTATCGTGTCGTTATCGCAGAAAGTGGTACGTCGTTTCATACGAACGTTATTTACCAACCGAATCACCCGCACTCTTCTTCCCGTGCGTCGTGAGCTGATTCCCCTTAGTCAAATCTCAAAACGAAAACGCCTCGTGCCAACTCCTCAATTTCAGGATATCCATTTGCGGTGTGTACGAGGCGACATTATGGGTCTTCTTTCCCCTTCTCCTTCCGTACTGCTCGCCGTCTAAGGCTAGTTGTATAGAAGATCCGGCCGCTACTCAATCCAGGACCACTGCCTCGGGCATATCAGCCTTCAAAGGCTACCGTCGTCGTGCAATATGGCGAGGCGCACTCTATGCGACATTCGCAAGCTGCATCAATCGCTCTCCGGCCTTCTGGTTGGAATACTCGTATGCCTTGGAGCCGGGTGGGAAGGTACCGTTGGCCGCCCATAGGTCGATCAACGGCTGCATGGGCTCTAACTCTTGAGGCTTTAGCATGTCCAGCGCGCAGGCCGTCAGCACGAAGTGGCTGAAACAGCTATTCAACTGCTTTTCGAGGTTCAAATGGTAGAACGGGTCGATGAAGTGCGCCCAATACAGATGAGCATATACCCGGAACATCTGTCTAAAGATAGTCTGGCAGACTTCCAAGAAGTTCTCGGGGAACCCACTGGGCTTTCCAAGCCAATCTTTGTCTTCGGGGTTGGATAGTTGCGAGAGCGGCGTCGTGGTGATGGATGGATTATGCGCGTAAGAAACGCCGTTGGTATCAGTAGGGAAAATATTCGTGTCGTCGATCTTTCCAGATATCCACCGCTGCATAAGCGTGATATACTCGTAGGCCGGCAACTCGACGGGCTCCCGCTTGTAGTTCAGCCATGTGAAAGAATGGTTCCTATATCCCGAGTTAGATACGTCAAACCGTTAATCACTTTCATGGACGTTCCACTCACGCGCCAGCGGACATCCGAGGGCAAGTTTGGGGATTGCAGATCGTATTGCCGTCTTCTTCTTTTTCATGAATTACTCGTACGAAGTTCCAAAGGTTGCGGTAGTGCTCGACCACTGCAATACGTTAGAAACCTTCCAGCCAAGTTCATGAAGGACATAACACATAACACCAAAGCTATTTACCTTGATGAGCGATCCACTCCCCCTGTTCCACGGTCTTCGGGCGGGCACTCAAGGTCATGAAGTTACCCTTCACGATATGCTTCGCGTATTGTGCGTTGAGCCATAGGGGCAGAGGTCGAGGCAGGTGATAAACACCGAGAACGTCGTCGCCGTTGGCTCCTGCGTTGCTGGAATCTTCCATGCCGATATTCTGAGCTAAGGATGGTGAGCTAGGAAGTGGAGGGATCTTTGGTGCTAAGCTAATGGGTGACTGGCTGCCTTGGGAGAGACTGGTGGGAGAGATGGGTTGACCGCTGCTGGGTTGAACGGGGCTCTTATTCTGACCTTGGGCTTTGCCCGAAGTCCCTCTCAATCGAGCGTTTCTGAAGGTGGGAAGTTAGCAACTATCAACTATTCCTTAGTTGTGCGTCCGGTGCCCTATATGGAGCTGACAAGAGACAGTGGGGAAGAACCAATGAGCAATGAGCAGCGTGAGGCGCCCCGGCCTTATATATATAAATTTTGGTGGGTTAGGTAGGGGAAGGCCAGCTTTGACTTCATGATTCTCAGTCACTTATCCAACCTAAGAACCCAATATTAAGCCGACAAGCAAATATGAAACCGAGACAACGGTAGTAGTAAGGATGTAAGGATAAGTAAGGACCGTAAGGATAATAAAGGGTAGTAGGAGAATAGCACTTGCATATAATAGACCCATAGTAAGAGTCCAGGCTGCTATGTACTTGCTCCATTCTGAAATCGGTTTGTATTGGGAACCAACATTCCAGGATGCTTTGCTGGCGCCTTAGTCTTTCCCCATCTAAGGGCTGGGGGGGGGAGGGGGGAAGGGAATAGGTGAAGACATAGGTCAAGATTCTTTTTTTGGATGGAGCAGGGGCTAAATTACCCAAGATAGCTTTTTGGCTCGTACGAGCTTTAAAAGTCCGTCTCACAAAACAACTTTGTGTGGGTTTTTTTTATGAATAAAAAGTTATGATGCTTGTACCCAACTTGCACTGTGTTGGATGCTCTCAATATTCCCAGATTCCCAGATTCCCAGAACCATGGCTTCACGTTATGAACCAGCCCCCCGTTGTTGAGAGGTATGTAGGTAGTATGTAGGTTAGGTAGGTATGTATGTATCATACCGACTCTTGTCTTACAAGATGTTAAGATTTGCATGGGTGATAGGTTGGTTTCTGGGGAGTCGACGTGCAGCATTGAGGAAGACCATCATAAACAGCTTATGTCCTGTCCAAGTGACGTATGCGAGGCTGTACAAGCCGAGCTGAATATGTACATTTCATGTTGTGATAAGAGACAGCCAATTTCTTTTGGCCAGGGTACATTCATAATAATAAATGAATAACACCCTAGGAAACGTCCCTAAAATCAAAATGGCTGGTCCTCTGCACGTGGCCTTCTTGTTTTGTAGCTCATAAGTCGCCATACGTGAGTTTGGAGATAGTATGGTCCTTAAAGGGGGGGTAGGGTATTTAAAGAAATAAAAGAAATAAAATAAGACAAGGAAACGATGGAAAAATAAAAATAAAAATTATACACTTACATCCCAGAAAATAGATTAGACATGATCACTTGATAACCGCCACGTCGGGTACCGGTATAGCGCAAGTATGATAGAGGCAACGAAGCCTGCGGGTGGCACACGAGAAGATTTAAAAATAAAAATAAAAGTGAACGGCAGCGGGAGATTATAGTTCAGTTAGAAAAAAAGGGAATCGCCGACCGAGGATACAATAAAAGAATCGACGAGGCTTCGCGAGGAAAAGGGGCGGAAGGGATGTGACAGTGACTTTGCGATGTGTGGAAGTTTCCCACATCTATTTCACCCAATGATATTTTAACGTCTCGAGCTGTTTCAGGAGGCGCTCGTCTACATACATAGCGCCCAACGCTAGTCTCTTTTAGCTGCATCATCTTTATCGATATCAAAATCTCTTATCGACTCTGAAAGGTAAAGCACGGACTTGAAGTACCATTTGGCAGTTACATATGTACCAAGTATTGTATGTAGGTAGGTACCTGTCTTTACAGTGCGGGTGAGCATTGAACCTACCTAACATTAAAAGTCTACCTTACTTTTAGGTACTTCACTTTAGGTACTTCAATTTCTTCCACCTTATTATCAAATCGCGACTCTGTCAACACCCTTCATACCTCGGCGTGATTCTCTCAAGTCTTCCAATTACATTATTCCACATCCGAAGAACCTCCTCACACCCTTCTCACACCCTTCAGATAAACCCATACTACCGCCAAGTACACCATCCCTCATCATGTCCGATTCCGAGGATGGGGGTGACCTCTTCGGCGACGAGGGCGAAGTTCCGTTTATAGATCAAGTGCTTAGTGATCAAGATCTTGCTTCGGAACAAGATGAAGGTGATGAACGCGATGACGACCGCGACCATGACCGTAGCCGCGACCGAGGTGACGATGCGGACGAGGATCAAGAGGTCAAGGTAAAACGCATCATGGGTGTTACACTTCATCGACACAGGATTCCACGAACCCCTAAGGATGGTACTGGTTCTGTATGTCTACTTCATCTTGATTGCAATTGTAGAGCAACCCTAACCAATTCTAGCTACAAACGATGAAAGTTCCCTCCTTCATCAAGCTACAAGCGGAAGAATACAAGCCCGACGCGTTCGAGCCGACCGAATGGGACATACAGAATGCGCGTTCCGAACAGCGCAAGAATGCCGTCCGCTTCCAACGGGACCCCGAGACCGGCGAGCTTAAGAGCAACGCTATTGTATACCGTTGGAGCGATGGATCCCTCACCATGTCTGTTGGGGCAGACCACTACGAGATACAGAAGAAGGCAATGGCGCCCGCGGCTGACAAGTCATATTACGAAGAGCGCGACGACGCCCACTACTACGTCGCAGCAGCACATTTTACGAGCGAGCTGTTCATGACTGTGGGCCACGTTTCCGAACAATACTCCGTGAAGCTTCCCTCGAACCTGAAGGACGAGGCTCTACTCAAGTTCAGCCGCGACATGGAAGCCGCCCAACGCGCCAGAAGACAAGGTGGTGATATGATTATCACAACTACGAAAGATCCCGAGCTTCAGAAGAAAGAAGCAGAACTGGCCGAGAAAGAGCGCATGAAAGCACAGCGACGACGGGATAATGCAGCTGCGCGACTTGATGGACGAACTGGAGGCTACAGGAGCGGAGGACTTTCGATTGGCGACCTAGAGGGTGGCCGCAGAACTGGTGGCTCTCGAAAGAGAGGTGCGCCCGGCTCAGGAAAGGGCAAGCGACGCCGGCCAGAATATGATTCTGATGATGATTTCCCGTCAGGTGGGGGTCGTCAGAACGAGTATGATCGCGAGGATGACTTCATCGCCCCTAGTGATGACGAGGAAGAGGCAAACGAGGATGACGAAGACGAAGAAGATCTTTTAGATGATGGGGACGAGGAAGAGGCTCCCCGAAAAAAGCGCCAGAGGACGGCTGATGCTGAAGATGCTGATGCCGACGCGGATGCTGACCTAGACGACGTGGATGCGCCGGCCGAGTCTTCCCACCGGCGAAGACGCCATATCATTGCCGAGGACGAAGATGACGAATAGATTTAGGTTTGAGGGATCAATGCGTTGGACATGATAAGTCCCTACGTTTGTATGATACTCGGCGTTCTTATACACCTATAGTCCTTTCTTGCACGCGACAGCTGCGATTTTAGCACGTGCAGAAGAACTCGATAGCTGAAAATTTTAATTAAGGTCATAGAATAGCCTAATACAATATCACAATGCTTCGTGGGTTAAGATAGCTAGACAGCATACGGTATGGTAGTCGCAGCAGGATTACACTGCCGTATATATTACACTACCTACCTACTATGTACGTTATACCTTGTCATTCATACCCTGGTGTTAAAATCTCCTATCCCGCCCACTCCTTTCAATATAGTAAATATATCATATATAGTCGTATATTCTCTACGTTGGGTTCACCTAGCATCTCAAATACGGTGATGGCCGTAGAAAACTTTACAGAACCAATCTCATGATTCGACTTTTATAAACGAGCCAAAACTATAGCCCGATAAACCCAACTAAGAGAGGCAAGCCCTGCAAACAGTAACCATAATATTAATGGGACATGGTTCTCCTTCCGAGCATAAAAATATGCTAGGTAGACAAGCCCGACAAGGAGTTGTAGAGACTTCGTGAAGCGGCGGTTGTCCTGAGTTGTAGGAGCGTCCTAGTGATAATTTCTAGTTATAATTTGAGGAAATTATAGTCCGTAGAATGTCCTAAAGAGGAAAATATGCATCTCGAACGCGTAGCAGATTCACTACAGCTTTTTATGAGGAGAATAGAAGTACATTACTTCAGCATAGCTGAAAACTCGGCGGCAAACGATACAAGGGATCCATCGGTCACTATCCGCATGCCGTCGTAACCTAGTCGACATGTTGAAGATATTACGATCTAGTTTAATTGCTATATGCTACTGCTTCGGCATGGTCAAAGTTAGACAAACCTGTAGGTATCACGTAGCGACTAGTCCAGTTACCGCCACCATTCGTTTATAGCCGTTGACATATCTAAACTGAAACTTACAGTTATGATATCAAACCGGGCTAGTTATTGGTTATGATATTGAGTGTATTCGTAGCTTGCATAGTGTAGGACACCTGTCAGACTAACCTATCAAAGACAGTCATTATAGGAAGTCAATTTCACCACGTAGGGTCAAAGGTAAATATAGGTCAACCCCAGTAGCATCCGATGTTGTCTCGTCTACGGTGATACAAGAAGAACTCGGAAACTACTAATTTATCTTGCCACATCTACGCCGCGGTTTTAGACTAATCAGTAGACTTTCAGTGTAGGAAAATGTAGTGGACCATGCTTGGTTTCCTACCTAAAACATGTCATCATGGAAAAAAACTGACTATATCATCGTTATAAGACTATTCCACTCTTATATTCCATTGTTTCCCTAGGGAATCTTAGATTATGCTTATAGATTACACCTTTAGCCTAAGAATTACCAGTAAGAAGGCATAGGTCGACTATAGCAGTGGACGCTTTTAGACGTTAGAATGCAAAAGCAGTATTAGAAATAATGAGATAACGTTTTACTAATGCTTTCCTTCTTACCTTTTGTTAGGTACATTAAGGGTGACTTATACCCTGTTGGCCTATAATTCGGGAGTAAAACCAAAAGAGGCTTTATTGAGAGGCTGGAAAAGTATTATTGGATACTGATGCCTTGTGTTCATTGATTGCAGAATATTATAAGATGGTTAAATTTCTAAATTGTTAACATTAACTTTTAGTTGTTTCTTGTCAAGTTAGGTACCTAGGTACCTAAGAAGGAAGCCATTTCCAAAAGTTTAACAGGTGACACCAGTTGTACCTAAGAGTATATAGCGGGAGCTCGGAGCTCTCTTTCACATGCAAGTTTATAAACACCGGCTCCCCGATTTAGACCTCCGGCTCGGCCCGGCGCGTTGTACATTAGGTACCTCGTGTACCACCTTAGGTACATGTACCTTCTATATGCTGATACATTGTAAAACCTTGGAAGTGAAATTAAGTACGCAGCATTCTTTCCAACTACAAATGTCAAATGTTGGTCACTCTCGTCTATTTCCCAAAATTACTCTCGCGGTGTCGCTTCGTCGCGACGTGTAATGGCGGGTGCCGTCTTCCTCTAGTCTCTCAGCTTCTACGGACTTGACCTACGCGCTCGCGCCCTCGCCCTCGCCCTCGCCCTTGCTCTTGCTGACGCCGTCTATTTTCCCCTACAGATGATTCCGGCCGACGCGAATGGTATGAGAGAATGCAGTTAATTTTCGGGGTGTCCGTAGCTGTGCTTTCTCTATTGCTGGAGGTCTTTTTATTTTGGTATAGAGTGAGTATCTAGCCGTGATAATAAGAGGTGAATTGCACTTAAGCTTACATAGTTCCTCTTTTGCTAGAAACTCTGGGGAAGATGGACATCGAAAAGCCCGATAGACGAACGGCTCAATGCTCTGCGCAATGCCGTGACATACGAAGATTGGGAACATGCAGCATTGCAGTTGGATAATCTTAAGGAATTGAATCTTTGGTATGATATAGCAATCTGAAGTATATCCGAGGGATAACTAACAAGGAGGACGTCCCCTTGTAGGCGCAACAACCCCTCGTCGCATTACTACGATTGGATGCTCATCAACAATCGTCTCGATACTATCGCCGAGGCTCGTGATAATAATGACTTACAGTCTCTCCTCGATCTCGTACAATCCGGCCTGGTTCGAAACCTCGGAAATATCACAGCCCCAAGGTTGTATAATCGCGCCTTTGCCGGAACCAAATATCTGATTGAAGAATACATTGCGCAAGTCGCTGGTGCCATCGACGACATCAATCGTCGTGTCGCTACGCCGCCGCACGACAGCTATACTCATACGTACACCCTCTCGACCCAGCGAAAGCTCGACTTCCTACACGATTCGAGACAGGCTTTTGGACGGAGCACTCTAGTACTACAGGGTGGTGCTATGTTCGGATTGTGTCATCTGGGTGTTGTCAAGGCCTTGTTTCTACGGGGTCTACTGCCGCGTATCATTACGGGCACGGCGACCGGTGCGCTCATTGCTAGCCTAGTAGCTATCCATACAGAGGACGAGCTTCCTCGTGTGTTGAGAGGAGACGGCATTAATCTATCAGCCTTCGAGGCACACGAGCAACAAGTACATAGTGACAAATGCAATTGGGCACCCTTTCTCAGTACTTTGTTGCGTAGGATCGCGAGGTTCTGGCACGAAGGCTACTTTCTCGATGTCAAGGTTCTAGAAGATTGCGTTAAGGACAACCTTGGCGACTTGACGTTTGAGGAAGCATATCACAGGAGTAAGCGCGTCTTAAATATCACCGTGGCTACAGAGGAACAAGAGGGAATTCCCGCATTACTGAACTATATTACCGCCCCTAACGTGGTATGTCTCTGAAACCTTGGCCCCAACCTATAAGCCCTTGGCGTGGCTTGAGAGAAAAATTGGATGTGTATGCTGACGAGGCATTTAAGCTAATTCGGACCGCGGCTGTCGCATCTAATGCGTCAACTCCGTCACTTTACGGAAGCAGGCGGACGACGGTGCTGTGCAAAGATGTAGACGGTAAGATTGTACCCTGGGCGCCTGCGAATACCTTCCGTCCGCAGACACATGCATCAGCCCAAGACCGCAAATCGCCACTGTCGCGTGTTGCCCAGCTCTTCAACGTCAATCACTTCATAGTTAGTCAAGCTCGGCCTTATTTGATTCCCTTCCTCAAATCGGACATGCATGGCCCATCACTCTTCACGGCGCGGCATAAGCGGGCACAGATGACGAGCCACCTGTTCAGGGTGGTCGGACTAGAGATTCGCCATCGGCTACACCAGCTAGACACACTTGGTCTGCTGCCGACCGGCATTCGCAAGTTCTTGGTAGACGAGGAGGTCCCGTCTGGATCGAGTATGACGCTCGTGCCTAAAGTAACGACACGCGACTTCGTGCGCCTGCTCGAGACCCCAACACGCGAGACCCTAGACTACTGGATTCTACGCGGCGAGCGGAGCGTGTGGCCGGCCGTGTGTGCACTAACCATCAGATGTGCGGTCGAGTACGAAATTGAGAGTGCATACCAGCGTGCGCGTAGCTTGAAAGCCGGGGGTCTAAGGCGAAGGGCGAGCACTGGGGGAGTGGCGCCGCCGGCAGGCCTGGTTGACGCGAAGACAATCGCGCCTGGTGGGCTACCACCCGAAGGAGTTTCGTAGAGCGCGGCAGCGAACTAACAACCTCGTGTGCTTCCTGCAGCCACCGTGGTAGAGGAAGAACACGAGCTAGCCGAGACTTGGGTGCGCAATAGTCTAGTTGACCGAGAGAGCAAGGAAAGGACAGGGAGAGCCAAGTCAGCCTCGAGGTCAATGCAGCTGGCTTCCGGTCATCTGAAAAATGCTGGTGGATTGCGATATGCGTTCTAGCGGCGCAGGATGGCGGTATATAAATGAATAAATAAAAGCAAACCTACGGAAAACGGAAATAGAGTGGCATCGATTGGTAGACCCGGCGTTGATTACCTAGCATGCGTAAGTACGCAGGATGGGACGGGACCAATAAGATAAGTCCGTTGCGTGTTTGAGATGTATGGACAATGTACCCTTATGCATGGAAACAAGGCCCGATGACTTCGAGAAGCCTGCCGTTTCTGACGTGGCTCGGCCTTGGGGATAGACGTAGGTACGTATGTATGTATATTGCGTAGCCCATGTATGTGTAGGTGGTATGTATGTGTAGGTGTATGTATGCGCGTAACGATTACTTGGAAAAGGGAAGGGGGCGAGAAAACAGGATTGGTGCGAGGCTCGTCTGCCCCAAAGCGGATAGCTAGGTTAGAAGGCTCGGGTTTTTAGGCGTAGGCCGCGAGTTTTTCTTTCTTTTTCTTCTTCTCTGCGACGCGCGCCGCACAAGTGCGAGAAAAAGCAAATTGGGTTGCATGACACACCCCCAAAACCCAGAGATCGATGGATGTGGGTGTGGTCTTTGCCGCGATATACGATATGCTACTGGTCCGCGCAGAGCCTCATGGCTTGTCTTGGTTTTTTTTTTTTTTTGTAGCGGTGAGTGACAATAATTACGAGACAAGGTGATATGGTATGGGCATGGATATATTGGATGGTGGTCGTGGTAGTATGTAGGTAATGATGGTGGTGGCTACGTAGCTGGTGTTGGTCAAGTAGTCGCCGTTACGATGCTAATTCTAAGACATGCATATTATAGGTAGGCATACATACCGCCCAGATAGATGGGTAGCTGCTATAACATGGATAGTCACCTAAGTATAGTGTAAGTAGAATAAAAGTCTTTGGTATGTACAATACATGTAGGTAATCCGGCGGGTGAGCAACAGCCACCTTTCCGTTTTACTTAGATTGTTTACTTACATACACGGGTGTGATGAACGGTGTATATTTGTCACCTTTCTAACTTGGCGTTGCATCATACCTGGGCTAGTGTTCTCGATTTGGGCCTGACCCTGTCGAGGAAGGGTTGCATGGGATCGCGGCGTCGCCTGGCGTTTCTGTTTTGGTGTCTTGGTGTCTGCCGGAGCGTCCAGCCCCAGCTGAAGGAAGCTTTCGAGAAGGATGCCCCTTTTGGAAGGGCATGCATTGTCCCATGTCTCATTACATACATTACTTCGCACGGATACATTACATTACGTTCGCGGATAAGGTGCACCCGTCTATGGCTTGTTTACCTTACCTTGCTGCTGGCTACTTAATATATCTTGTCCTATTCGGCATGCCCCTCGTGGAGCCCGATGGTCTAATCGGGAAGCTGGGAAGCTGGAGAGCCAGGGGAGGATAGCGTCGGTAGAGAATCTTACTTTAGGTAAGGATGGTTCGGACACAGCGATGCTTTATGTGGTAGGATTTGATCGACCTTAAGAAGCCCGCGAGAGGTTACCTATGCTTGGACAAGTTTAGGTGCATCGCAGATGCGATGCGCAATTAATTTTTCGATCAGAGTGTCTTGATACATACCTACGTACATACATACATAAGATGGGCCTTGCAGACCAGACCCTCTTCTGCAGGACTGTGGATTCTCGGAATTGATCAGCTGCACGTCTTAAGGTGCGTCTTAACCATCCATGTACGCACTCGTTTGCATATACATACCTATGTAATGCCAAGCAGGTGTGTGGGGATGTTTACAAGAGTCTACGCAGGGGGTAATCTAGCCGCTGTTACGATGGACGCCTTGATGGCTGGTAGTGTAGGACGGTTCCTTGAAGCCAAGAAGCTTTAGGCGTAGCGTATGTATGTGTGTGGTGTGTGTGTGTATGCGCGTGTGCGTGTGTGGGGGAGGGGGGGGTTGTATACTTGAAGGATAACTAGAAGAAGTGCAACAAGTAGAAAAAAGGGGTTCGAAGGAGAGCGTGGATTGTCCGCCCTAAATTTATTCACGTTGCAAAGAATACCATACCTACCACCCACATACTATGTATCTCTTCAAGCATGTCTTCAAGTGCCAGAAGGACAGGATGGATTACTCTTAAAAAGGACAAGTTTAATCAGAACATTCAATATATTATATTGTGGAATTTCGGGGGGTTTTCTAAACCAACCATACCGCTTCTATTCTGGAGTGGAATCCGTCGTGTTCTTCTGGCACTTGGGGAGACCATACCACCGGCCTTCAAGGTCAAGTTCCCAAATCATGAGCAAGAGCTGCGAATGGTGACAAGAGTCGATGAGTGATCATTATGTATTAAGATACTAGGGTAACCCTGACATATGGGAGAGTGGCGGAGGAGATCGACAATTGGTCTAATCTATCCCTGCAGGATCAAATAATCTTCTGGAAACGTTCCAGAAGGACATTAGGAAATGACGGTGTACTACAGAGGTAGCCAAGGCACAAACACGCCTGTCTTTCTTTTAAGGCTGATAAGCGAAGGCGGAACTGTACCGAGCTGGCTGGCCACACACACTTACACGGCCGACGGCCCTGGATGGCGACCATCTACACTACCGATTCGTATGGTTAACATACTCCTCAAAGAAAAAAAAAAATTTCAGTCTGCAGGCTCCATATCGAAATTAAATTAATTGTTCCTCCTTGTGATTTACTCTCCATGCCGTGACTACGACGATCCCTATACCAGTATAGCGAGATTACGTACCTATGTTCCGTAGGACGTAGATTTCGCCGTACAGATAAGGTACCTGCCCTTAAAGGTCTACCTGCATAGATATGTTCGCATACTACCGTCATGTCCCTACTCCCCTGGAAAAAAAAAATAATCAAGTCCTACGTATGCAAGTACCTTACCTATATGTAGGTTTGTCTACCAGAGGCGCCAGTTGACTATTGCAGAAACGGCAATCAAATGCCACAAATACTACTTTGGCTGGATGTTTCGTGTACCTTGCTTCTAGGCGTATTCTTAGCTACAGGCTTGGATGTCTGATACTGTTTTTGGCGACTTACATAGGTACCTACCTACCTACTCAAGCATGTAATGGTAGGGTAGCCTCTCACTTTTGGATAACATGGCTTTGTAAAGAATCGTCCGCGTAAAGCCAAAGCTATTAATTAAGCCATCCGAAGATTCGGATGATTGTTTTCATGTATGATGTCCATGTCCCTCGATCCGTCATGAACGAGTCCCCCACTTCCCGTGTTAATCTTCTCTTCCACCCTCTTAATCCCTGGTGCTTGTCTAGCCTGGTACTATATGTATGTAGTTGATTTGGAACTGTCACACGACTCGACGTTTACCTATCCCCATTTCATATTATCACTATTTTAAATATTCTTCGTGCCGAAGGCTGGCACTCATTAAAGGCAGATGGGCGTCGGGAGACGTAAGCACGAAGTGGTCTTCACTGTCTCCGCGACAATCGAATAGCTGAGACAACGCCACGCAGACAGCGCTAGATTTCAGATATAGGATAAGATCAACCACCGCCGGCCGGTCCTAGATTTAAAAGTAGATAATCAGCCGAGAATGGGGATTGCAAGTCTCAGTAGCCAGATAGCGTCAGGAAAGGCGCGCGCGCTTATAGAGTAACACAGCGCGGGGGGAAGGATTAGGATAATGTGGATGAATGTAGGTTAGGTACCTAGACATGCGAGGTCTTATTGACACTTAAGCCGATGTGAGGCAAGGATAAGCGCATGGGGGGAGGGGGGAGGGGGTTGGGAGTAAGCATTCTATCGGAGCAGTGTAGGTAGCTATTCTGGGGCAGCGTATCCTAGGTTAGGTAGTTGTGTCGAGACCATCTCCCCGATATTGTAGGCAAAGAGGTTTGCCTTAGAATAACTACATAATTGTATTCTAGCTTCTAGCAGCAGCAGTAGTATGTACATATGTTGATTACCGAGCTTTGGAAGCGGTGTGCTCTCCACGAATACAATATGATTGCATACATGACATAGGGGTAGTCTTCTCGTGTGCTCTATGTATGGTCAATTCTTTATAGCACCTTACCATCCAAGTTCGAATTTGTCACCTCGGTATCTCAAATAGATTGAAAAAAAAAAATTCGGGCCTAAGCAGCCTCGACGGCCGTCGACGAAGAGTTTGCAAAGTGATTACGATAGTCATGTACTTCTGAAACTTGGGCCCGTACGTATTGTCGTCGTACTGCTGCTACTATTATTATTCTTGCCATCGCCGTTTATTCTGAAATGTCACGTCACGGGATTGTAGTACCCCAGCTCTGACAAGCTAGCAAGCGACGAACAAAGAAACGTGTCTAAGGTTGTACGGATATAGATTCGTCGGTGAGTAGTTTAGTAGTGTCTTTCCTCGATCGTCTCGACCACTCGGAATTTTTACGGCCAAGTAGTGAAACACCATGTCAGCTTGCAAGACCAATGCTGGATTATACTACGATGCATATACTAAATTTTAAGTCCGGATTCCCAAGCAGAAGGTATTGTGAATGTAGTGCCAAAGCGTCAAAGAGGGGGAGAAGATTAAGGCGCCGATACGATGGGTCGATGATCAGGACTCTGGGGATACGTGTGCTAGCCCTTGTCATCTTGTCATCCCGGCTCCAATGGTTTCCTGTTACCCCTAGTCCGGGACTAGGATCCAGGACCACCCTGAAGAACAACCCTTGACCAGCGTCAAGCTGCTAAGGTTGACTAACAAACGGTAAGGCCATGTTGTTGGTTGCCCTGCCTAGGTATTTCGCGATTTTTGTTAAAAAGCGGTTGGCTACAACCTCACGAGTTGAGAGAGAACAATAGTTCCCCTAGAATGATCTGATACCGAGAAAAATAGGGCGAATGAGGACGTCTTGGATGTCTTGGGTGTGATATCGGGATCTGTTTCTCCTTATGTCCAGCAAGTGAGACACACATACCTAACCTACCTACCTACCTACCTACCTACATATCTCCTAGTTATGTGATATACATACTACAGTCTACACATAACTAGTTATACCAACTTGAACATTTCATTCTATCGGGCCATATGAGGAGTGTACATGCACCTGTGTAGGCCCTAGTCGAGTTCTATTTCCTTATGCATTTCTGAAACGTATGTACCCTTTATAGGAACACGACGCCCTCGTGTGATTAAGATCGTGTATCATAGGGTTAGAGTACCTATTGAATATTCTTGGAGTATGCTTGGTAGCCTAGGCTACATTGCACACTGACTGTTACCACCACTCACCATTCACTCACACCCTACTACACCCTAATTTATTATATCGTAAGAGGAGCAATAATTGTTCCTGACATGAATTAATCGCATCTTTACGGGCTTGTCATACCATACTACATCTTCTAAAGGTACCTTGATTAAATAAACCACATCTATGTGATGGCAATCTATACAGCATACAGCAAGCATACAGCATATCGCATACCTGATGCAGATATACATACATACCTACATACATACATACATGTAATGCAAAGCAGTACCAGCTGATTCAGTCGTAGGAAATTTTCATGCAGATACACGCAGACTGGAACCAATCTATCGACTACCTAGAGATCAAAGGTACCGCATCATAATAAAACTGAATACATCACAACTTCCCCCACGTCCCACCCTTCGGAATCTTCCTTTGTAATTTATTGGTATCGGTTTGTTGGAACAAAAAAACAAAAAGAACCCAAAGAACCCAAAAAACCTAAAAACCCCCAAAACTCCCAAAAAGCTTGATGCTTCGCAGGATGCCCCTCCTACCCTCGTACTTTTAGCGTCCGCTTCGATCAGAAGACCCCATGTACATTTCAAGCAGGGGGCGCCATCCGAGCCCATGTCAGACTAAGGGCTTAACCTGGCTCGGCTTGGTGTTCAACACAGTGCACATAATGTATAAACTGTATGTCTTAGGTACCCAAGGTGTTCGCTTCGAGCTTGGGTAACTTGGTTTAACAAAACCTATGCTTGGCCATTGGCCATGTCATGGAAGGGAAGGGTGAAAAAACCCTCACTCATCTGATCACTGATGCAGAAGATGAAATATTCTCCTATGGATACCTACATACCGTAGACAAACCATAGGATAGCCTAAGAAAGAGTGAGGCGAATGGTTGGCATCAGAGCTCCGGTATACTAAGGCACGTCTTGGCCATTTACCATCCATCCATTCTGGCTTCTCTTCCCAGCAGTCCTATTCAGGTAGATATGTATGCAAGTATGTATGTATGTATGTTGGGTACATATAGGTATACATATGCAGTACCTAAAGACCTAGGTTAAAGATAGATGCAGTGACATAAGGACTTTTCTCATACTGGACATGTACATATGTCAACTACTGTCTTTGCTGGAAACCCTGTAACTACCTACCTGCCTACCTTACCTACCTTACCTACCTTACCTATGCAGGTACTTCATATACACGCGAGAGTTCCGCAGGTTGTTCATAGTACTTATTACACAGCCACATAGCCATACAGCCCGTGATTTAGATGGCTAGCTTCGATAATAAATACAACATCCGGCCCGCCAGTCACCAGTACACGCATTCATGATGTCGGGTTGGATCACTAGGAGAGCCTTGATCTCATCGGGCCTCGTACATTTACAACATTTAAACGGAATATAAAACCCAACGGATCCCACGAGTCCCACGGCTTTGATCCTCTCCACATTCTTCCCTTTCTACCTCTCGACATAAGTATAACATACCTAAGTATACTTAAAGAGAATATAAAGGGTATAACGGAGGCGGCAGCGACTCTGTATAGTTGTTTGCCGTACTATTCTTCGGCCCACACCAACCTATACTCTATACCCTATACCCTATACCCTATACCCTATACCCTATACCTTATACCTTATACCTTATACCTTATACCCTATACCCTATATACATACCTACCTGTATATCTTGTATCCATCTCGATAACGGATGCGTGTCGAAGATATCGTCTAGGCGTACCCATCGTTCTCTCTAAAACATATGCTAACAGCCGAAACTCCTGTAACGCAAGGTAAGTTTGTCAATCCCGAACAAGACGTCGCCGAATACTAATAACAGGCAGCACCTAGCTATCCCTCCTTACCTTAACTAATAACGACTATCCTTCTTGACCTATACTTGACCTACACGACCTTGTTACCTTGTACTGAACATGTCTCCTAAAAAGTCAGGCTCTACCAATGCCGTCTTCGCCGACCGAAGCTCCGAACCGGACCGGGAATGCGATGGCGGAGAGGCCTCTGACTACTTTTATATCGACAACTTCACCGAATACCGTCCACCCCACCTCAACGACGGAAACTTCCCTTGTACACGACCTAAGGGCTCTGCCACTCAGCCTAGGCGATGCCTCCTAATCAAAAATATGCATCGTATTAACAACAACACTGAGCACGTGATGACTGATGGCGATGCGAACTACACCTTCATGAAATACGCATCGTCATCCTCCAACACGGACACCACCTTGAAGCATGGTGACCCTTTCGTGTCTCGACCCGAGTTAGGCTACTACATCAACCGCAGCTATATCGGCAATGATGATAGTGCCCAGCCCTTGACCATGGCAGCCATCGCCGCGCTCGACTACACCAACCAGACCCAGTCTTTTGACGGGAATATCTACGGCTGGCTTCCCCGAGTCGGACGTGCCGAGCAGGTCGACCCAGTCGACTACTGGAGCACCACCCACTTCATGGCCAAAGCTCCCAAGAGCCGCACCTCGATGGCCACTAGCATGTCGTGGTGCGTTGTCCCCTCGGCCCACGAGCACTACGACGCCGAGATGCTTCGCGACGTCGGACGCTGGTCCGACATCCCTGCCGACCCTGATACCGCCAAGGCGAGGAGCATTCGGGACGAAGACGTGTCCGAAGCCTAAGGGCGATGATGTCCATGACGATGACGATGACGATTAATAATAACATGGGCGGTGTTGTATACCTATACTCGGATCGGCGTTCGGGAGGGGTGACTCGAGAGAAAAGGGTTCTTTTGGTCAACAATGTTGGGAACTAATAGGGTTACGATATTTCCAGCCTCATATCTATTTAACCACCATGTAGTTTGGTTCTCATCCATCTATAAGCGATCACGCAAAACTTGTGTAGATGGGGTGGGTAGGCCGAGGTTCATGTTTTCTAGACAAGCTTAGCGACGTTCGGGGAGTTCGTCTTGGGTATTAATATAACGAATGATAATGTCGACGTGACCCGAATCTTGTCTTGGTCTTTCACAGTGCGCTCGATCTCGATGCCTGCTCGTATACCCCTTGACGTCTTGCCTCTGGGTGGGTAGGTATGTAATACCCATTCATCGTTCTGTTCAACTTTGAACGTAGGTAGTCCAAGGTTGTGGACGCTGTCACATCCAAGCCTTGTCGTCATGTAGTCCCCTTCTAGATCTCAAGCCTCCTAGCTGCGAGCCTACATCATCTGACATTGCATCGGGCAACCACTATCACGGCCGCCGTGTTCCATCACACCGCATATAGAGAGGAAAAAGAAGATTTACTTATTGTTCCCCAAATTACGGCCCGAGGCAACATCTTCACCATTTCTGATTCTCCGCACCGCCACACATTTCTTTCTTTCTTTTTTTTTTTTTTTTTATCTTACTCAGATCCACGCAACCCAATTTGAGACTGTCAAATGCGGGGATGTCTTGTGCAAAGAAGTTCTTTTTCACTTTTTTTTAGACCATTGTCTAACTGCGCCGAATACCCGCCACTCTCGGCTATCACCACCATGTCCTTGACTCCGGACTTCGACCCGATGAATGGCTACTGGCCGGTCTGTCGGGATTAATCGTACAACTATGTAGTCGCAGTCTTGGTAGCTAATAAAAAGAAAGTAAACCGAAAATAAAAAGACGAGAAATGCAGACAGACTGGACAAGGCTTCTTGTGCATAGGTAGGAGTGAGGAAATGCCGATTGAAAGATCGTGACGTGCGATAGAACATTTCTAGATTGAAATATCTATACAGCTTTGACCATATTTATATATTTATGTCGAACATCAACTAAAAGAAAGGGAGAAGTAGAATAAATAAATGACACGAAAAGGGATTGAGAAGAATAGGGGTGCAAACTGACTGATATATGGCAACCAACCCTACTCGGCCTCCTCTTCCCTTGCATCACCTAGTGCCAACAATATGACTAAATGAGCTAGAACAACCCATTTTCATGCCACTCTTCTTTTCGAGGCTCTATGCTGATCGGACCGCCTTAGAGGTGGGTAAAATCCGCATCGTATAGGTCCGTGTCGACATCAAATAATGCGCAGGCCGACAAGACCATTTCTCGACTGTCCACCCCGAGTGAAATCCCATTTCCGTGTTTTCTTCTGTAGAATAATGGGTGTCGGTGTTTTAGATAGATCGACCGATCGCGGGACACGACGAGGTATTGCAGAATGCTATAACTCTGGCCGCCGTGGAAATAATACCAGTGCGGTCCTAGTTTGAGCTAGTGGCTCGTCACATACGAGTAGCATATGTAAAGGCATAGGCACGTATTATTCCTGCTTTGCCCCTAATCGACGTCGACGCCGTGGAATAATGTCTAGTCGGTCCGGCGAACCAACCCTCGAAGTCGAGACTGAGAAAATGACGCCGGAAGAATAGCTTCTAGCAATCAGTAGCTTTGATCAGGTAGGAAGGAGTGTGAGTTAAGAGGATTAGCTGATTGCTGTCAACAAAATCGCCGAGGGGATCTCGTTGGCAGAAAGTTCGATAGCGAGATAGATTGTAGAGCAGCGAGCATTCTTTGTAGTTCGAGATTCCCTTCGCAAGAATACCAACGCGTTCGAATTCGTTCTGGTTCCATCTTAATGGGTGATCGACTGGTAGACAGATCTGTATGTAGATATGCCTTGCCCGACTTAGAATAAGCGTCTGTGGCCTACTCACTATTTCCTGATAATAGCACCTATTAAACCGACTACACCCATTCTGAGTAACGCTTCATGATGACTCGATATTCCTATGCCTTTCTTAGGATGTCGATTTCCGTTTCCTTATTTCCTATCGTACCCATCTCAGTGGGTCCTTGGAATTGGGTCCCCTCATCTAGCATGCCATGCCCCCCTTAACTAGCACCGCCTTATTCCTAAAGTCTAGAAACTTGGACGTGGGTGTGGATTCATCGAGACTCAGCTAGATGTCCTATCTTTTACTAGCTGTGTCCGTAGTAGGCCAGGTATATTTACCCTCTTGACGTCGTATCGATCGTTAAGTCGTAAATAGACTGCGTCCTAGGTCGTTAAACTAGTGATAAATAGTGAGATCTCGTTAAGATTACTTACCAATGCACAAATGGCGCTACTACCCCGTACAAATATCACAGATAGCTAGTTCTAATTAGCATGTGACTTGCTACGCTGCTACAAGAGGGGCCTGAGCAACGCCAACGTCATCCTTCCGTTGACCCGGTACCAAGACTATAATACGGGGATATCACTATTTTTCGTCTTGGCGGTATCTGTAGAAGAGTTATTACTTATACCAACGTCTATACTTGCCTGTGCTAGGGAGATAGTATCGTAGTCTGCTAGTCGACCACAGATCCGTCATCCTGATTAATCCCGAGCAATGTGATGTCTGTATAGATGGTTGAGTGGTTGAGGAGGTGATATAGAACACTATCGGTTATTATACTTCTCTCCTTCCCTCTTTAGCTGACAATGATGACATAGACAGAAATGATAGGCGGTCGGGATGTGAATATTGAAGCTGAAAAATTGCTCTTTGCTAGCATGGGGAGAACACATCTTGTTAAAAAGGGGTCAGTTCTACATTGTATTGCGTTAATACACAGATGTAGATAAAGTAGTAAGATGGATGATGATTCATGCTCTGGGGTGACAATAACAGTAATAAGTATTCTAGGCAGAGAGATATAGTTAAAGGAAGAGGAGGATCGGATCATTGGGCAGTAATGGTTGGATGGGCATTGCCTTGTTAGCTCAGTTCAGTCCCAACACAACCGTGTAGTAACCGGGCTGGCCATTTACGATCTAGATAGGAATATGATTTGCAGAAGACACGACGAATCACTGGGCGGGAGACTAAGGTGACATATACCTCTATTGATTGGGCGCCATGGTGAATCAAGTGGTGAAACGAGTGGAGTCAAGGAACAATAGGCTATAGCTCGTTTGAATATAACCAGGCGATATCATGTAAGACTAATACTAAGAACAACATGGGCAAGAGTTTTTAAATGTATGTATATGAGGTATATTTCTCTAAACGCCGTCGCTACAAGACTCTTTTATAATGGAAGTCTGGTGAACCGTGCTCTGCTACTAGGCACCCACCCGTTCCCTTCCATAAAAGCTATAAAAGCCATAAAAGCCGAGCTTATGTCCATAATCTACATGTTCCGTCGGCGCCCGCACTTACGCACCATGGGTGTTGCGGATGCCAATCAATATCTGTCACACCAAGCCTGTTGACCACCTTATGTCCTTTGAGCATCTTCACAGGCACAATAGTCGGTCCTTCCATC
This sequence comes from Daldinia decipiens, assembly GCF_022478715.1. NCBI lineage: Eukaryota > Fungi > Ascomycota > Sordariomycetes > Xylariales > Hypoxylaceae > Daldinia > Daldinia decipiens. The sequence goes on along the minus strand of NW_026054551.1, from coordinate 434,857 downwards.
AGATCGCTCACGACTTTGCTATGGAATATTTGTAGAGTACCGTCGTCGCTGCAATCCGCAAATAGTGGGTGGGTACGGTGAAACTTCACAGCCCTGATTGCCTGAGGATGAAATCGCATTGTCTTATACGGCCTGTTTGACATCTCAAGATCATGCCAGAGTAAACGACGGTCGTATGATCCAACAACTAAGTTGTCACCGCCAGGATGCACGTCAAATGATGAGATCCAGCGGGCGCCAGGCTGAATAGTCTTGACTAATTCTTGTTTTTGGAGATCGTAACACCGTATCGACCTTTGGGTCGCAACAAAAAACATGGGCCGCGAAGGGTGGAATGATGCCGTCTGTGCCAACCCGGGAAGTTTTCGGAAGGGGATTTGAGTAAGATGCTTGGATAAGGTATGAATGGCCACGGAGCTTCTTTGTCCACTAGGGGATACCGTACAGAAGAAATCTCCTCGCCGGTGCCAATTGATTGACTTGATAGGTGAGCGAACTGTAGCTTTCAGTAGAACACCCTCATCCTCTAGACGTGTCCCTGGTCGTGACCACTTCGCCGGGGGATCTTTTCGTGCTGCTCCGTTAGCTGTTGTTAGTTGCTTGCCGTTGGTAGCATAACCAAATCCTGCATCCAATATATCCCGGCTAGTCTGTTCCAGCTCCGGGCTCCCAAATGATGGGATCATGAAGAAAATATCTTCGGCCACAGCAGCCGATATGATTGAAGCTTCTTGGCCTGGTCGCCATCGCACTACATCTACCGGGTCCTCGCTGCTAAGTTTGACTTTCCACTGCTGTTTACCGTCTGCGAGGCCCCACACTCTCACTGTGCCATCATCGCCACCACTAGCTAACCATTGTCCAGATGGGTCAATGGCAACAGATCGTACCCTACCCTCGTGACCAGCGTATTCAATCGACGCGATGGTAGGGAAGGGTCTCAACTCCTCCGGTCGCGGAAGCTTGGGGAGTAATGATGCAGGATCGATATTCAACTTATTCTTCCGTATTCGGGGCGCAAGGTAGAGATCAAGGCACCTTTCAAAGCGTTCCTTGACAAATTGATCGTATGCAGGAGTTTTCCGTAAAGAGTCGTATTTTTGGGGCAAGTACTCCTTTTCTCGCTCTTCCGGTTCGGTCTCGGCCCAAGCCCTCTTTTCATCCTCCGTAGGGAGATACTCTGGAGGTGGATTGTAACTGAGATCATAGCCAGGAGGAGCAGGCTTGGGGGCGGGAATGTGCATTACGTTAGGGGGCCGAGGCGTCTCGTCGGCCCACAAATCATAATGAACTTCTTCCTCTTCTTCCTCTTCCCTCTGCTTTTCCTCTGGAGGTTTATACGGCAGTATCCGGCCCTCTCGAATTGCCTTGACTAGCTTCATTATTCGTTTCGCTTCATGTTTTGAAGGCAAGAAGCGTCGCTTTGGCTCTGGTGCGGCGCTCAAAGGCATCGTCTCCTCAAAACTCGTAAACCATTCGACAGTATCCTGGGCTTATATTAGAACTAGAAAAATATATAGAAGTCATAAAACTTACCGGATACGGATCATATCCTTCTTGGGGGATCTCATTCATCTGGACTCGTCGTAATAACTCTAGCTCGTCCTGGCTCAGGTTTAATGGCTTGCCAGTTGCAGGATCCGTGAGGCCAGTCCAGCCCTTCGGCACCTCGATACTATCTAATAAAGCGTCCAAAGCCTCACCAGTAGCGGGACGCATAATCCTCTTCCCGTTGATGTCATATCCTATGTGAGGGTATGAGTCGTAGAACGAAAGAGGTATGTCTCCGATCGTGTTTACGGGTTCTTGGGCGTCTGAATCGTCTGAATCGTATACGGGGTCAACCTCATCGTAGACGTATCTAGTGCCCCCATTGGCATCTGTTTCAATTTTGTAGTGAGGGCCAATGTCTTCGTCAAACTCGACTCCATTTGATAATTGCTTCTTCTCCGGTTCCTCATCATCTGTTGGTATATCGTCACTGTCCAATTCATCATCATCAGCATCAAGCGTGTCCCCCTCAATGTCGTTGTCGTCGTCATCTTCTACTTCGGACTCCTCATCGTCGGATTCGTCTTCTAGCACACCCTCTAGAAGGCCATCTCCGAACTCGTCATCGGATTGAGGCTGATTTGGGTGATCTGCCTCGACCACGGAAGCCTTGCGCTTCAAGCTTGGGTTTGTTGAGACCATTTGCGCCGACTACGAAGTTTTGCGCTTCAAGGCGGAAATTTTCTTGTATCGCAAGATAAGCTTGAATTGAGATTCAAGACAGGTCCAAATTATTTTTTCGGGAGTGGGGCCTTTCTGCCGCCGGATGGAGCTAAAAATCTTACCGCCTACCGCCTTCCTGCTTGGCTGCTTGGCTGCTTGGCTGCTTGGCTGCTTGGCTGCTAGGTACGGGATACATCGGTACCTCTTAACTCCGATTATAATTTCTTCAAGGTCTCTTAGATTCCTACCCGTTTTCTCTAACTTGTTTCTAATATGAATTATATCTTAAAGATATTCACATTATGTACGGAGTAGGTACCTAAGATATGTAGGCATATGCATTGATCTATACCGATATCCAACCCCGTGCCATGGTATACTTGAGATAAAATGATCGGTATTAGAATTCATTCATCGGGCTGCTTTAAACTATTCGAAGACTCCTGAAATGGTCAAGTATATTCCAGAAGTGGCAAAAAGTTTAACAAAGCCTATCTATACTAATATATGGGCAACATGGACTTGGAGGAGATCTGCCCGTTTCTCTAAGTACCTCGATATTTTTGCTTTTCTCGGATTTATGTCGGTTTGCGGCCGAACATATCGGCAAGATGCTTTCTAGGTTAGTGATGTACATTATTTCCGAACGAAATATACTGATATTATGTTTCACGTGGTGAACTTGGGTCTAGAAAGGCTGCCTTGGGTTGTGAGGAACGCCTTCCTTGAGTCATTGCATAGGCCGATGCTTAAATATAATCATTGAGAACCTAGATAATGGAGAAGACTTGGGAACTCGGGGGAAACGACTGCTCGAAGACGTCACGGAGACAGAAGGGAATAGTATGCGCTTGAAGTTATACACGGCTGATGTAACGATGTCTTAGTCTGGCTTATTTTCTATATGAAATAGTCAATTCAATCTGACATTAGTTTCTTTATCTTCCATCTCCTATAACAATTATGAGTTAGTGTATCTCGTGCTTCTCGTCCAGCTTCAATCCACCCATATCGCATAGACCAGATACCCATTTGGCGCCTCAGTAATCATTGTCCCGATTATTATCTAACACCAACTAGACGTCGTCTAGCCAAGCTCATGCCCTGCCGTAAATTAATTCTGGTCTATGTGTGAGTATACAATAAGGAAAACAATGTCCATGTCGTACGGTAATAGACATGATACATCGAGGAGATGAAAGGAGCTATAGGCTCAAACCGAAACATATAGCTACTACCTGAATCGCCGTCCAGGTTTAGGTAGCAATGTTATAACCTCGCGTTGAATTCGATTATGGCAACTCCGTCCCAAGTACAATTACAACGTCCGTTGCAAGTGAGCCTCGCGGCTCGGTTTGATTTTTTTTTCTAGACCCTAGGTGACCCAATGGAAAATGCAAAAAGTTTGGATTAAAATTAGAGCTCTCCTTTGACTCTACTGACTATAGTCTCACTCGTCACCACAATCTTTTGCAAAGAGCTGTTATCGTCGTCATCGCGGAATGTAGGCCGTTTGCCTACTGTAATGAACGTATCCCGCTTGGCTCGATGCGCTCCCATATTACCCAACTCGAGCTCCTCTCGCGACTCAGTACCCATCCGAGTGAATCCACTCGATTTCGTGCTTTTACGTGTCCTGGATAGCGTAAGAATCGTGCCTTTGCCTCTCCATGTCGTGTCTCTGCATGAACGCATTGAGAGCACCGTGTCGAATACAGGTCGAAGGAGGGGGCAGCTGGACACTATGATAGCGACGCCGGCCTCACACGTTCCATAAAGAGTTGCGTGTACTATCGTATATGGCACGTCGGCAAAGTCAATCTGTATAATCGTCGAAAGGTGGATGGCGCCAAATATTAAAGTACTATATGTGGCACGGGGTATGTTAGCCTAGATGCTGGCTGTTCGGGAGATGAGTCTTTCTCACAGTATACCAATACTAAATACGCAAATGGTGACAATTTTGTACCGCCATTCCATCTGAAGTTTTAAGATCATAGGCAGAGGCAGGGCCAAGATCATGAGCTGATTTATGATATTGATGACGCTCAATGCTGCGAAAGCCGTCCTTTGATCTCCGCAAGTGCCGCCGGGCGTTCGAATGTGCCAGTTCATTTCAATTGGCTGGCATATTAGAAACTCGATGAGCATACTCACAACCATCCAAATGACGGTGAAAACCAAGGTAGCTATAGCAGCAAGCTTGAACCGGTGGTCGAAGAAGATACGTATCAAGACCAGGATAGCACTGATTTTTATCAGGCCGAGCGAAGCTGCATATAGAAATTGGCCAGCATAAATAATCTAGAATGATTATACTTGTTAGCGCTTGTATCTTGTTCGCCATAGCAAGGGGCCAGGAACTAGAAGGTCGTCGTAGAGTCGCCTTGTGGCATTTAATTGATAAATTGACGAACCTTCATAAGTCGCACTACGTGCCAATCCTGTAGCTCTCCGATATGATGACCCAGACCACCTGCTAGCACCATAGAGAACTCTATCGCTATGAGGCCATAGAACAGGACCACCGCTCCTAGGTTCAATCCGTCATCCACCATAAATGCTCGACCACTTCGTCGAAGGCTCCAAAATCGTAGGGCGGTCCATAACGCGGTGAGGAAAAACAGAACCACACCCGAGGCAATGATCTTAGATCCTTCGCTGGTGAGCGGTACGAGGTTGGTCTGGATACGATCGGCTACTGGTGTCGCGAATTCATCGCTGCTTCCTATGATCGAGAGCCGGGCATAGACGACAGACATATCGGGACCGGAGTCTTAAGCCTTCAAAGCCTTCACCCCCGGAGCAATACCGGTTGGCTTGTTGCTGAGGTGAGAAACCCTCTTCGCTTGCCGGCGAGGGAATACATATACCGGCTCCGAATCGGTAGCTGGAAGTGAAGCTTATACTGGAGTTGCGCAGTTCACCAATCGACGGCGAACGAGTGCGGAAGACTTAAGCGAGAATTATTCTCGAAATTCGTTCCCGACTAAGAAAACAGGAGGGTAGCAAGGGCTCAAGGCCCATTTTGATTGTTATGCAGTAGCAGGGGTTGACACTTGGGGTTATGAACATCCCTGACTTTAATAATTAAATCTGCAGCTGAGGACACTATGGTATATAATACATATGCTATTAGATATAGGGATAAAGCGAACCGGAGCGATAATAGCCTTGTCTCAACTCAAGAATGTCTCAACTGTCGTTACCGTGCCATGTATATACTCAAGCTGGGGTTTTCATGGCTTCCTCATCCTGGAAATATTGGTTTTTGTTCCTATCAAGATCCTTGCTATCTCCCTCCGAGCATGAACTGGTACTCGACGACGCATTTTGTTTCGCTACCCGTTTACGGTAATACCCGGGTACCATTCGTTATCTTCACCCCGTACTCAAAAGGGTGGCGCTCATCTCCAGGGAAGTGAGCTAGGGACCCAATATGACCTGTCAGCTCATATCCACGTGCACCAGCTTTGCACGCATCGGGCAGCCCGGGGGATTTAATTTTGAATGCGGCTAAGATCGACTAGGCAAATTTGGTATGTATTACCGAAAAGGTGAAATGTCATAGCGGCACCCTATTTACGTGCCTATATGGTACACATAACAATGATTAATAAACTGCCGTCGAATTTCCTACGCAAGGGTAACGAATAAACAGATCTCAGACCTACGCACGAAACAGACGTCCGCCCGTTTCGTGGGCGTTTCTGCCGAGTCCTTGTGACCTACGCACGGCTGTCTGCACTGGGGCTTACACCTTGTAATCTTGGTAGAGACTGTATTTGAATACGGGTATTACCAGAGTTCTTCTAAGATAACGTTAATAGTTTTGAATGTTATCGACAAGTCATGGATCCATTTCGTGTTCGTGACCGTATATGTGAGATCGAGAAATCTGAGTTCGCTAAGAGGGAAAACCGACATTATGCAAAGGCCAGCTCGAAAGGCATCATGGAATGGGCTTGGCAGACAAATCTTTTCATGATATGGTAAGAACCTCGAGCAGGCATACCTACCTACCTAACCTATATGAGGTACTTTTGGTTGCGTAGTCCCACGATATTGCGAGTGTCTACTCCCAATCCGGACATGTCTCATGCAGCCGCGTGCTTCTAACAATGGTCAGATAAATTAAGTACCTAATGGAGGATGATCTTCTCTGCAGCTTCACTCTTTCGTCAAGTATTTAATTGATTACGCAACAGCACCTGTTTATGTGTTTCTTGATGACTCAAGAAGGCAGTGCCTACGCTCACTGTAGAACAATAATAACTTGCTGAAAGAAGCACATCGAAACCGACTCCCTCTAACTTGCCTCTTTCGTATCACTACCGCACAATAAAACGTGCTCCTAAAATATTTATAGTCGCCATCGTCTCGGACCAATTTCTCATAAGACCGACCCAATCTTATACATGCATTTGCTTCGCATTGCTTTTAGTTTTAGTTTGATTCCTTGCATGAGAGTCCTCGGTGGAATCCCGTAACACCGAGCTGATATCGACGACTATCTCTTTTAAGGGAGATGATTAATCTGCTACCAATCTTGTCTATTCATATTCATTCTGGCTGTGCTGCACCTATAAGTAGCATGCTACCCAGTAGGAACATTCTTTAAGCATACCTGTTGTGCGGGAATATCTTTTACACTAAACTGTGGTTCAATGATATTGCATCATTCACGGTTATTTATCGAAAGTTATTCATATCAGATCAAGGTAACCTAGTAATTTAAAACATTAGGTACTCAGCAGTCTTATCAAGGTGAGCTTTGTCGAGCTACTGCGTCCTATAAGATAATCTAAGTATTCAACTCATGATAAAGGAACAGGCATTGGCCTAGAGAGATTTCTGCTACATGTATTTATACTAAGGCTAAAGTATACTGCGGGCTACAATATTATAAACTGACAAAGTAGTAGAATCTACATTCAGTTGTTGCTCTTTGGCGAACGCATATTAACGTGATATCTGTTGTTTCTGAAATTGCGTTGGAGGTAAAAGATAGTATATGAATAGGTATCTTTTAAGTATGAACTATGAAATATTTGCCTGGAAGCTTTCGTAGCAGAGTACTTTAAAGTCGGAAGTTATCTTATATGGACTAGTTAATCTTTGAATGAAATAACTATATGATGATGTGGGGTTGTTTGAGTTATGCACGAAATATGACGACGATGCTTGTTAGTCAGCACTCGGGATTGGCAGTATTAGTCTACTTTCAAATCCGTTGATCTGATGACGGTAGCTACCACGATATGCCTCTAGAAAAGGGGTAAAATAACTCGGAACAATATCGGGTTATTACAATGAAAGAAGTACCTAACTAAAATGGAAAAGCAGAAACTACATCCTATGCAGGTGCCCAGGTGAAGTCCGTCATAGGTTAGGTACCTCCTGCCTTTAAGGTAGTTAAAAGAGTGGAACCGGAACGGGTTGCCCCAGTTCTTTGTAGCACCAAGTAAAGACCCAAGGCCCCAAGGCCCCAAGGCTCTTGAAAGGCCCAGCCACTTGTCGACGAAATTCCTACCCGTTGATTTCCCTCCCATGTACATCTCATACCGTCGGCCGCCGGGTGTTATGTTGACCGTTACAACCGCCGAGTCGGTCATCTACTGCTGCGACATTGTACGCAATTGTACGTGTGAGCCTCTAGCACTAAGCCGGTAAGCGGGCATCTCGATCTTTTTTTTTCGGGGGACGGAGAAAAAGAAAAAAAAAAAGTTCGAGATGGATCCAGCTTCACTTGACCCACGTCTTCGTGATGCCGGTGAGGACTCAATTGTCGTCAACGGTCCGACGAATCCGCTATCATCTCAAGTCGCCGCCGCAGGAATCCCCGCATCAACGTCAATATCAACATCATCGTCATTATCATCAGGACCTGCACCGGCTCAAGCATCAACACAACTAGAAACACAACTAGAACTCCCCGATTCGCCACTTCAACAACAGCTTCAAGCTCAAACAGCTGGTCCATCACCGCCAGCTTCCACGACCGGCTTCACCCCCCAAACCCCGAATGGCCATTCGCATTCACATTCGCATTCGGCCAACAGCGATACTCCTAATGCGGCGCATGATCCGAACGATCCTAAGCGGCCGCGAGCCTGCGAGGCTTGTCGTGGTTTAAAGGTGAAATGTGAACCCGATCCCGCGAACCCGGACGGGCCATGCAAACGGTGCGCGAAGGCAGGGAGGAACTGCATCGTGACGCAGCCCACACGTAAGAGGCAGAAAAAGACGGATAGCCGTGTTGCAGAACTGGAGAAGAAAATAGATGCGTTGACTGCAAGCCTCCAGGCGAGTAGAGGAACACCTAACAATGCCGTCCATCCGCCCCCATCGGAGGACCATACCTTCGGATACAATCATGCCGCACCCGCAAGAGATTGGGGCGCTCCGCCTCGAGACACTCAAACCCAACCTCAACACCAATCTCATCCTGTTGCTTCGCCCGAGAAGCGTCCATTAGTACCACCGACAACTATGGCGGGTCAGAAACGAAAGTTCACCGAATCGGTATCCGGTCCCCCTGGCGTGGCCAGCGCTTCGCCAGCAGCACCTAAGCCTAGCGTTGGATCAGAGCAGCAGCCGCCAGATATAATCGATCGTGGGTTAATAACCATGAGCGAAGCTGCCGCTCTTTTCACCCGGTATATGGAGGATATGGTGCCTCATCTACCGGCTGTCGTCTTTTCCGAAGGCACGACTGCCACCGAAGTCCGCAAGACGAAGCCCATCTTATTCCTCGCTGTTATCGCGGCTGCCTCATCCGAAACGCCGAAGCTTCAACGCCAGCTAGTTAAGGAGATCATGCAGATATTCGCCGATCACATCATCATCTCAGGCAAGAAATCCTTAGAATTGGTTCAGTCGATCCTCGTCAGCGTCATCTGGTACTATCCACCTGAGCATTTTGAGGAGTTGAAGTTTTACCAGTTTGTACATTTGGCGGCTGTCATGTCAATCGATATTGGTTTGGGTAGGAGGCAGTATAATCCAAAGTCTCGACTCATACCGTATACCTGGCGTGACCATCCTTTCAGGAAACAGCCTCTTCCGGACCCTACCTCGATCGAAGCACGACGGACGTGGCTCGCAGTTTACTTCCTTTCTTCGAACGTATCCATGGCTTTGCACCGTCCAAACCTGATTAGATGGCAGTCATTTATGACCGAGTGTATGGATATCCTAGAATCTTCCCCAGATGCGGCACCCACGGATAGGTACCTCTGCCATCTTGTTTGGACGCACCGACTCGCCGAGGACGTAGGAATCCAGTTCTCAATGGACGACCCCAGTGTATTCGTCAATGTCTCAGAGCAAAAAGTACAGTATGCTCTTCGAGGGTTCGAACGTGACCTCTCCAAGTATAGCGAATCTATCCCCAGATCAGATAAAAGGCGTACGTTGGTGTCAATTCCACCTGGGCTGTCGTCTTGGCTAACCTCTAGCAGCATCCCTTGTACTTGGCTTCCATGTACTGAATTTGTACATGCATGAAATCGCATTGCACGTTGATAAGAGTGCAGAGGAATATCGACCTCCGTGTAATGCCGACTCTCTTCGGGAACCCATTCCAGGTTTAGATGACTCTCTAACCCCGTCGCATATCAGCGCTTTATCATCATGTCTTACCGCCATCGATGGCATCTTCGAGACCTTCCTGTCTATGGACGTCCATAGTATCCGTTGTATCCCGATCTTTAGTTTCGTTCGGGTTGCTTATGCCGTGGTCGTGTTGATAAAAATGTATTTCAGCGCCAGCAACTCGGATTCCGAATTAGGTAAAGTCATTAACAAGGACAACATGAAGGTTGCCGAGTATCTCGAGAAACTGCTGGAGAAATTTCGAGAGGTTGCCGCATCGGATAAGTCGCGGCCTGCCAGCAAATTCCTCCTCGTTTTGGCCATGTTGCGTAATTGGTTTTATAGGCAGGGCCAGGCTCAAGGCAAGGTAGGTCAAAACGATGAAGAATCGGAGCTTGTGGCGGCCCATCACGCCAAGAGATCGGCATCTCCAAGGGACGAGAATAGCGACGTAAGTACACATTTACAACAGCAACAGCAGCAACAACAGCAACAACATCAACCTCATTCAAATCCCGAACCAACAAACACTCCACTCCAACTACTTTCAGAAATAGCAACCGGAAACGGCCCACCACGCAACAGTGGTTCGAATCCGCCTCCGCCCGGTGTGGATAATAACAACACACAGGCATTTCAAGAGTGGTTGCGCGCAGCACCGCAACCCCACCAGCCCTTTATGTACGACCCGACGGGTGGTCCGACACCAAGGGGGAATTTACAAATGGGACCGGGACCTGAACAATCGTTAATGCCCTGGATGGCCTCACCATTCGGGCTTAATGATTTCGATTACGGTAGTCTCGGAGACGGCTTTGAGCAGGCTCTCGGGCTCACACTAACGGGATTTGGCGGCGGCAGCCCCGGCGACCCGGTCTCGTACGAGGACACTATGCGCTACATGATGCAGAACGACATGCTCGGGCCCCTTCCAGTATCTGAGGGCTTTGCCACAGGCCCCCCGCCCCAAAACGGTCCTAATGGGAATTTCTTCCAGTTCTAAAGCCACCTTGATAGGAACCAAACCACTTGTACTATTACGATATTATTATTATACCTACCCGCTTTCTAAATCTGCGTCGAGAAGAAGAAGAAGAAGAAGAAGAAAAATACAAGCGAGAAATATGGAAGAGAGATATGTCGAGAAGAGAACGAAAAGGGAAAAAAAATGGATGTTTGGGCGGCTCTCCACTTCACTGTCGCTACTTCGCCTCTTATGGGTTATTTCATCGATCGTTACTGCAGTGCTACACGCATGTGCCTACATATCTACGCGCTACATACACAAACAGATACACAACTTGCTTGCTGGGGCGTCGGAGCTAGGATTTACTTTCGGGAGCCGGATATATACTCGCGTGACGGGATTACTTACGGCGAAGGTGAACTGGCGCAGTGCTTTCCTCTTTTCTATCGGCTTAAGTCCTGGCAGGTCGCGGACAGGAGGTGTTTGGGTTGGGCGTATGGACACGTTTGAACGAGTCCAAATGATTGCGTGTTCTTCTGGTTTGTTTTATGAAGTAGCGTAAAATACTTACTTCTCAATAGAAATATCCAATTCCACCATTGTTAATCTATCAAGCAGTCATTGCCAAATTAACTCCAATTTGAATTTGTTTGGTTTATTTTCAGTCTGAATAATGCAGCTTATCTAGCCTTGTAAAACCTGCTCAGGGACAATGTGTATGAGCCAGCTCTAAAAATCTCCTCGTCAAATGATCCCATTGCCAATATCTGCGTACATACATAAGGTATGTGTAACCCTTTTCGATGCCTGTAAATGATATAACTTAAAGTGTTTTAATCCATCGCCATCGTCATATCATACAAATGCAATTGGGTCGTGGAGCTCTAGTAGCTGTTCACACAAGCCCCTTGAAGTCCGGACAATGCTGATCATAGGCCGCAATTGGCAAACAAAATCATATGGAAAAACGCCCTGGGTTCTCTCAACGACGCGTCATCCCCACAAGCGATACTGGCTTCCTTCGGCTGAGTTTAGGCACGCGTTGAGAAGATAATTTACCCGGTTATCCCCCGCATTTCCCCATCTCAACGCCATGGAAACAAATCGTCGAAACGAATGACGTAGGTTGAAGAGACGGCATGCAAAGGAAAAACAGCAGATAGAGCGCATGGCTCGTGGTCTTATGAGTGACCACGAACCTGTAAGGACTAGCTTGAGAAGACTGGTTCCCAAAACACGTCAAATAAATCAATGTGGGAATTCCTCTATACAACACCAATCATAATCAATCCATATAGAAGTCGCCCTTGAGAATGCGCTCTTGCATATGGTCTGGCTTAGGTCTTTCTGGCTGCTTCGGCTTTACGGTAGCGGCTTGTTGAGGAGGAGCTGGCATTTCGGAAATAGATTTGGAGCGATCATGTTGACCGCTGCCGCGAGGTGGCGAGCCGTATCTATGAGGTCCAAAACTCGGTCGGTGACCTGAAACAGTGCTTTCGGCACGGGATCTAAGCTGCTCGGGCCAGTTGTATCCATTATCTGCCCGAGCAGAAAACATGTCAGAAGGGGCTCTGTAAGGTAATGCATTGCTTGCCTGAGGGGTGCTTGCCCGCCTCGCAGCAGCTGAGGCAGACAAGGCACTGGAGGGTGGAGCACGTGTATTTGCATTAGAAATACGTCTCGACTGCTGGGGAGTCCTACCAGTTGATCCAGGGCTTCCGGGTACAGTGCGCAGATTACGCATAGCCTGGGCGCCGAAGCTAATACGACGAGCGAAAGGAGAAGTAGCTCCTGTCTTGGCGGATTCCTCGTCATCGATGGCGCTCTCGTCGATTGAATCCGAATTGTTGGTGGAGATGCTGCCTCTACGCATTCCGAACGTGGCATTTCCAGAGTTGGGTGACGTACCAGACAGCCCTACCGTAGTAACGGATAGCCGTCGACGTTGGTCTCTAGCCGCCACCGATGTGACCGATTCACGGCCATTGCCAGTTCCAGTAGAGGTCGAATTGCTTCGTTGGAAGAGACTAGAGAATGCAGCGGAAGTAACAGAGCCGCGGCGCTCGTTAGAGGGACCACTAGTGTTGTCGTTCGACATGTTGACGCTTGTAAATGATCTAGTTCTAATTGCTTAAGTTGGGATGAGGAGGATGACTAGCTTCAGAGCGTGGAGAGGTTCTGGGTTTATGTAGTTGACTAGTAGTTGGTTTAATCGCACGATGTAGATTGAAGAATGCGTGTTTCGATTGGAGCGGTGGTATGATGTGGCGTTATAAAAGTAGCAGAAGTGAAACCTTGAGTTTGCTGTGTGGGATGATTGATTTGGCGAGTGGAACACAGAATCGAGGTGGGAAAGAGGCAGAAGACAGCAGAGTAGTCAAAGGAATGAAACAAGATGTGGTAGGCAATATCACGAATAGTATGGATAGTTGGAAAGTGACAAGGAAGTATAGTACGATAGGTCGGTAGGTGTGGCGATGACAATACGATCAACCGTTTCTTTTCCGCTTTGACGCAAAGAGACGCCAATGCGCACTATCAAAGAAAGTTGTCTTGCTGATTGACGTGACGATGCTCAGCCGTGTAGCATCGACTGACTCGATCCTCTTTGAAGATGCTCTAAGCGGGGTAACCCAAGCTTCTGGGCTTCTAGATGGCGTCGATTTCGACAGTTGTTATTCTTTCCGAAAGTAGGATAACGGAAATGTAACGCCGGATAGGGAACCAGCTTGGTCAGGACTTTGGAGTTGGGCAAAAAAGGTGGATTATCGAAGTAGGTATGGTGAATATAAAGAGGTGTGAAGAAGGCGAATTAAAATAAGAGCTAACGTTTGTTAGAATCTCAGATATGGTAGGATCGATATGGAGCTAGGCAGTCGCGATGGATGGACATTGCAGATACCTAATTGTAGACAATTGGAGCTCAGTTAATACATAGGTACATAGGTACCAAGCTTGAGGGGGGGTGGAAGCCTATTGGCTGGTTAGCTAAAAACAACTCTACGCTAACGCGCCTAGAAGATTGGCGCATATGCTAATTGTGTCCTGCTAGAGAACATTAAGCTACAAATGCAAAAAGGGACAGCTGCTAAGGCAAGATTAGAGTTTCGCGGGGGAGCAGGTATGAAACGACTGATAACACTAATAGATTCATATGTTCCACTTCTTACTTTTGATTTGCTTGCTCACTTACGTCACCTGCAATCCAGAACTTAAAAGGAATTGCGGGGTAAAGGGGCGCATCCCTACCGGCTTCTAGCGTTCAATGGCCTCGATCAAACTAGTGTATCCGACACATACACACCTTTGATGCAATTCCTTATACTGAAGAATTAACTTACATCATAAGATCCCTAGGTAACTTATACTTTCCATCTACATCGCACCTCTGTCGGGATGAACTCTAAAATTCCCGGTGACTTGATCCCTAATAGGTAAATCGGTAACTTATACAGGTTAGGATCATCACGTTCTCTTTGGACTTGCGCACGATATATCTTACGCACGATACATACATATATGGTATCCTACAGTGTTTGTAAGTCCGGTTGTGCTACCGCGTTTCCTTGTAGTTCTGGCAAATCTGCCAATCACAGCTTGCAGATACTATATTATATATTCGGCTCACATTCATCGTCCGATCTACAAAGGTAATGTATCCAGCATTCTCCTAGCAAGACCCCAGCGTTCCAACCCATATACGTTGAAGATGGACAGGAGGTGGACATAGCAACGTGTCATGCATATTATCTGTGGATATTAGAAGAAAGTTCTCTTCACTCCTTCTGCTCTTAGTCCATGCTTTTCCAAGCAACTTGGGGCATTAGATACTGATCTAAAATAACCCTTGCACACTATGTATGCAGCCCCTTGAAGCAGCCAGTCGTGGTCATGCCGGCGCCAAGCCAGCGCCCCTTTGGGGTTCATGCTTGACAATATATGATAGGCCATATGGGCAGCAGGCAATCAGTAAGCAATCCCCAGATTGCTTTTGGACAGGACGGCTACGCACTACTACGTGGTACCCTGCTACCCTGTCCACACCGCCAACTAACTGGGGTTTGATACAATTGGTAAAATGATCCTTGAAAGCCGACGCCAATAAACTTGGCGTGTGGCCCAAGAAACGTCTAGCGAATCACCCATGCAGTATATCATACTATAACGAACAAAGGCTGACATACATACAGTATAGTATGTAAGGACAGTTGTTATTACCATGTTCCTAAATGGCGTTCTATTTTGCAGACCGGTCAGCATATATGAGCTTCGAAGTATCCGGACATGTCGTTCAGTTGAGTGAGGTTAGACACAAAGGGTGTATCTACCGCTTAGCATGCTATTGCATGGTGGCAACAACTCGCCCGCCGGAGTTGCATATAATACAGTAGTCAACTATATAGTCCAGTATTTTGTTATAGATACAGCAGAAAGACCATAATTGGATGCATGTGAAGAGCTGGAGTCTTCGAAAATGATGAACGAAGCGTGACTGTAAAGCTAACCCCCTCGGGCTATTTACTTACTACCTGTCATGCTACAATCATGTCCATCATATGTATGACATATTCCTCCCCATCCATCTACCTTTGTGGTTCTTTAATTAAATAGAAGGAATTGATGGTTATAAACGAATGAGTTCTTGTGCCCTTGTCAGTGCTTTGAGAGAACTCATTGCTAGACTCGACATCCTAGACTAAATCTCCTTTCCGGGTAAAGTAATGTAGCATCGGGGCTAAACAACTAAGAGGGACTTATTATCTATAGCTAACTAATGCTAGGTACTAAGAGATACAATCTATTCAAGGCTATTCCTAAATGATATCCAATGCCTTATGGGCGACAGAGCCTGCTCAAGCCAAATATTTACGCCAGAAGGCTTCTACCGTACTTGCAATACGAGAACTCGCCGAGATAGGTATCTCATGGCCTCCAGGTAAAACAGCAATTTCAACTCCGTCACATCCGAGCATATTTTGGGCGTCTTCTATTGTCTCATCCTTGACGACGACGGGGTCGTCCTCCCCGAGTATCATCAGAATCTTCCCGGCACGGAGTCCCGAAATCGGTCCGGCTTCTTTGTCATGCTCGGATCGTCTCCTAGACTCAAGAATCTTATGTAAAGCCACCCAGTCTTGCTGGGGGGCATAAATAGGGGCGTTTCGAATTGTGCTGAGGAATGCCGTGACGAACCCGTCGTGATGATCTACCTGCCATCCCACAATTGAGGACACAGTGACGTTCGGCCGAAACTTGGAGATGGATGTACTGTTAAATCCGGCGCCGCCATTAGCATCGCTATCTCCGTTCGGTAAGTGCTTCTTAGTTTCGGCAGACGCGACATCGGCGCCGGCTGCACCGGGCGGCTGCTCAGCCTTCGGCCGTATCCTCCTTCGCACTAGTATTTTCACTAGGAACTCCGGGATGAATCCTGAGTTATAGAGCAACCGGCTCTTCCAGCCAACATGGTACGGCCGGATCAGGCCGCAGCTGGCTACCAGTGTGAGCGAGCTAATTAAATGCGGGAAATATCTCGTGAATAAGACACAAAGGCCTCCGCCAAGAGAGTATCCTACAAGGTTGAACGTTGTCCATGGTAGCTTGGATGATGCTAGGACCAACAGAAACTGCGTTACATAAAGTCGCTCATCGTAAACGAGGTCACTCGGCGCGTCTGAGTACCCGCGGCCAAAGAGATCTGATAAGGAAAATGGTAAGAACCCTATCTGCCCTTGACCTAGGTAATGTATCCATAATACGATGGTCAAGAAGAAAGGGGGAGAGGATATAACTTACCGAAGAGCATAACACGGCACCCCTTACCAACAAATTCATGTCCAAGATCTCCTAACGATATTGTGGGCATACTAATGCCGTGGGCAAAAAGGACCTTTTCCCCATCTTCGGGACCCCACTCATAGACCCGTATTGAGCCATACGGGGTCTCTACATCTCTCCCCCCGGGAAGGGCGTCGGGCGGATATGGGAGAGTTAAAGTCTCCTCCTCTGAGAGTGTCGGGAGAGTTCTTGTCCTTGGAGACGGTGTAATGGGCTGTTGCTTGGCCCTTTTAGACTGCAGAACGAGTCCGGCTGAAAAATATGCCGCGGTGGCCACGGTAGCTGTCAACAGCACACTTCTGAAGATTCCCGCTCGCGTTCCGAGCAGATCGGATGGGATGGATGTGATCCCCATTGAGTTTATGATATTTGTTGGACTTGTAATTACACGCAGACAGAGGGGCAGTGGGAATTTTAATATCCAATGGGATTAGATCCGACGGACAAACGGGACAAACGGGACAACCCCCGCGAGCTGTTAGGTTTATGTATATTCATTCTGGACAAGCACCAGCCCCGTCACAATCACACTCCCTTTTTTTTTTTTTTTTTTTTTTTTCGCGAAGCCGCAAACTTGTCGGCTTATCGCAGCCTGTGCGAGGTTGTGAATAGAATGGATCTTTGCGCTTAACTGGCAAAGCTTTGCCCTGTCACATACTGCGGCGAAAAGCCGGTCAATTTTCGGTAGCATTAGGGGCGGAGCTCCACTAAATAAGCACTGGATATACTCGATGAAGCCGGCGAGGCCCGGTATGATTGAGATTCGCTGAGAATGTGTATGTGAGTCTGTGGTTTAAGAAAATGTAGGATTGGTCGGTTACTCACAATATACATTAGGAAGTAAATATTCAACTTGGATAGTCTATTAGTATTTACTAAAAGTTGACAGTCATATCCGTGCAGATTAGAAGATAAAGTATACCTATACATGAGAAGTTAAATCTTATAATTACTTATAACTGGGATACAACTATTTACTCCAACCTGAGTGCATAAGCGGCATTAACCATCTTGTCGTTCATAACGGTCAAATTCAAGATCTCCTATGTAATAAGGATTTTTGGGCATCGCAATTTAGGTAGGGAACTCCCTAATGTTGGATATGCGAGACTCGTGGCTTACTATGGATACGGAGTTCTGCATATGCGATGTGATCTGCCAAATGTGGCTACTTACATGTAAGAAGCCAGTTATTACACAAGCTTTGAGAGGAGGACGGGTGCCAAACAGTAGGTTGGTAAGACATTCTCGGTTAATTCTCATAGCAGATGCGAAAACTTAGACCCTGTACTACACTATGGTCAGCGATTTGTTATAGTTTCCCCCAGGCACGGGAAAGCAGAGACGGGGAAAAAGGGACCCCATTGATTTCTCAACTATCCTTTATATACTTTCATCGCAAATTATTCACGACAAGTATAAGACAGTTCTAAGGCACGCGAAGATAATGTAAGATTGGTGCTAATTTTTACTGTATTAGAGGATATTCGATATAAGCAAGGAAAGTAAGCAGACTAGCATAAAGGTAAAGAAAGCGGAATTCCACTAGGTTAGAGCATCGTGGCACCAATTAGAATTATAGAAAGCTAGGAAAAGCATTTTAGGCATTAGGCAAGACTATTGCAGGGACAAATGAGACATCGTTGGGTTACAGAGCCTAGGTATCGCACCGTGTATTCACGTACACACGCTTCGATTACGAACTTGAATCAAAAAGAATATGTATAACGTTGTTGAGGGATAGTTACAAGGATATTGTAATTGTAATTTACGTCAAAGCCCTGATGCTATTCGGATATGGAGATAGGAAGCAGAGCATCTGCTATACTCTACGAGTTTAACCAAGGGCTTATCTCTTTCTAAAGTCTTTGGTTTAATATTTTCTACTATACTCTAAAGCTTCTCTATTTAGATTATGACTTGAGCCGGCTCTACAATGAAGACGTTCGCTACTACTTATTTTGTTTATTGGAAAATATTGAAATTGAAGTCTTACGTTGGATGACAACTTAAGTGATTGGGACTTGCTTTTCGAAGCCCTAAACATTTATTTTATCTACCTACCTAGGTATGTAACACACAGTGAACGGGTGTTTCTATGGTAACTTTAACAGATTTTATGCTGGTTCACTTTGTTATTTTCTACCAGGTTGGTATGAGGATGCGAGCTTGCTATAACGACAAAGCTTTCTTCAATCCTTGTTCAGTGAGAATCTCTATGAGCAGATGGAGCCCATGGGTTCCGAGCCCTACCTCTATATAAATGTTCCAGTCTTTATCATCATCTTCACTACCTGCCTTCTCCGGGTCTTATGCGCATTAGCTCTGGAGTCCCGACCCACAGTCCCATAATGAATCCCGGTCCAAGAAGCTTATCAGATGGCGCTAGTAGACCGCTGGTGTCACTAGCTGATACCAAGGGATTTTATCAGATCCTCGGATGTAGTTCTATTGGATGGTCCGGGGCTAGCCCCTGTCTAGCGTATTATAGTTCAGCCTTCGGGAAGGAATTCCGAAGTCTCTTGCTCGGTCCTATGGGGAAAATAAGGGGAAATCAAGGTATGATGAAATTGGCGACCTCGGGATACCATCATCACTTTTAGGCAGCTACCGTAGACAATTATAATATGTCGGACTGCTTATCCTGGGATAGCTTAATAATTTCTCCTATAGAAACGACTCCCGGTTACCGGGGTGAGATGGTATATCATACGATTATTTGGGAGCGGCTATACCTGTGAATATCTCATGTGTTATTAAGCTAGGCCCTTGTCAAGAGTAGAAGTTACTCGGAAATCAGGGTACAGTAATGGAGTCATTGCATTGTTCTTTATATGATGGTGCGATTTTCTCTTCGGACTAGTGAAATAGTGTGAACGTGCCTAGGTAGGTAAGGTACCTAGGTATTTAGGAATATACGATAACTCACGGACACACGAATCGAGGCGTCTAGTATCCTGAATTATGCATGTCCCCTAGCGAAAAGAAAGAAGGCGGTCTGATGAAAAACCCGGAGCCTCTAACTAAGGGCTTACCAGAACAGCTGAAAGCGCAAGTTGTGAACCAAGATACCGAAGCTGAAAAGCGTCTCGCACGGCTACACGAGCTGTACGGAGCAACGTGAGACGTGCCCGACGACCCTAACGATCCATACAACTGGCCTGAGTGGCGGAAGGTCTCAATCGGTATTATTTTTTCTATCGATCAGCTCGTAACTTTATATCAGCTAGCAAAATGGCAGCGGTCCTCGGTAACATAGCTCGTGATTTAAACATCGACGCGTCGACTTCGCAGATCATCCTCTCCGTCTACGTTCTCGGTTTGGGGGGTTGGCCCATTCTTTATAGCTGCTCTCGCAGAGATGAACGGTCGGAAGATCAACAGGTTTGATGATTACTAGTAGCTTTCTCGCTGCAACGGGCGCGGGGGCTGGCATTATAGTACGCATGATTATTTCTCGTTAGCTTCGAAAAATACGTTGAATTCTTGTTCTCTTGCTCCGTTAGCTTACGGGACCTGTCATGGCGGATATGTACCACGCGAAAGATCGTGGTAAGTCATTTCCCATCGCCTCTTTTCTTCCGTATCTGGGTCTGGCTCTGAGCCCTATCATCGGCGGGGCCGTTGTACAGCTTGTCTACTGGCCGTGGCTCTTCTGGATCGTGAGCACCTTCGACGCATTCATAACCCTATTGGGGGCATTTATCATTAAAGAGTCGTACACTCCGGTTCTACTACGTCGAAAGGCGGCCGTGAGATCCGAGTCGGTCGTGCCAGCTTCATCTCCAAAGCAATGGGCGTCCTGGAAAGACTTTTTCTCCCGGCTAGCGATCTATCTTCGACGACCGCTTCGGCTCCTTATCCGGCAACCAATTATTCAGGTTATACCTCTCGTTCTTGCCTTGAACTTTGGTATCTATACATTAATGATCTCAACTTTTGCAATGCTCTGGATCGATTGGTACGAGCAATCCCCTCTCATTGGCAGTTTACACTACCTATCTATCTTTCTCGATTGGCTTTTGTATGACGGCGCAGATAGGGGCAAGAGTTAGTAAAGTTGTGTTATTATGCGAAAGCTCTCTAGTAGGGGTAATTTCTGACTTTGGCTACTACAGTGGTCCTTATACATAGACGGCTACGTGATCGACCAAAGAATAAGGGTGAGGATCGGCCTGAGTTTCGCGTTCCGTATATGATTCCTGGGGTCCTTTTCATTCCCGTGGGGCTCTTTTGGTACGGATGGACAGCAGAATGCCGCATTTCTTGGGTCATGGTTGACATCGGTGCTATCATATTCACGTGTGGATGCTCAATTCTAGCTCAAGCTCTGCTAGCATACACTCTTGACATGTTTGGCGAGCTGGGTGCCTCGGCGCATGCCGCCACGGGATTTCTATCTAACATACTAGGATTCGTCTTTCCAATATTTGCCTCTCAACTGTACGATAGCACAGTCTCCTGGCATTCGTTTTTGTAGCCCTTGGTCTCCCCGTGCCGTTACTTTTGTGGGTTTGGGGGGATAGGTTGAGAGCGCTGGGGAAATAATGACACGATTATAATTGAAATGGCTGCCTTCTTCCTTGGCCATACGGATGTATGAAACAATCTCGTATGATTTTGGTTTATGTTGTGCGGTTTACCTCTGAAAATGTCATGGGTGTCGCCTCCGCGTCGTGATGACATATTCTCATACCCAGCTAATATATCCAAGCGCTATAAGATCCACACTGTTTACGGTGGCACATTAGTGCACAACCGATAAAACAAAAAAACGGATGAAAATTCGTCCGATTGGCTGGCGTAAGCGCTATAATTATAGCGCACGTACCCACTAGAGGCCCTACAACTACAGGGGATTACAGTGAACAATACGCTATAATTACAAGGCTTGTAAATATAAGGTTTTAATTGGCTAACACTTTGCTAGCTGTAGATAGCTGCTATGAGAACCTTAATTTAATTTTTGAAAATATCATTAAGTCTACTGTAATTATAGTGGACTTAGCGCATGCAGCCACTATTATTATAGTGGATTTAATGGACTTAGTGGATTTAATATTATTTATTTAATACGCATTACTCTTACCTTATTAGGTAAATAGGTATTTAAATACTTTAAAAGAAAATTTTTATAGCGAAGTTAAGTTTATTAAGTCTACTGTAATTATAGTGGCTGCATGCGCTAAGTCTACTATAATTACAATGGACTTAATAGATTTAATAAATTTTATTTTAGCTTTGGAGACTTTTTTTTTTAAAGCGCTATAACTTTAGCGCATGCATCACTATAATGCCCTATATTTATAGTGGGCTTTAGCGCATGCATCACTGTAATGCCCTGTATTTATAGTGGGCTTTAGCGCATATA
The DNA here is from genome assembly GCF_022478715.1 of Daldinia decipiens. NCBI lineage: Eukaryota > Fungi > Ascomycota > Sordariomycetes > Xylariales > Hypoxylaceae > Daldinia > Daldinia decipiens. Next base: position 412,871 of record NW_026054551.1, on the reverse strand, counting down.
AGCGCTATAAATATAGCATATATGCCAAGTCGGATAAATTTTCATCCGCTTTTTTTGTTTTGTCGGTTGTGTACTAATGGTGCACCGTATACTGTTGAGTGCTTCCCATGTCTATAGTGTATAGAGCCAATCAGTGTCAAATAATACATCTCGACCGGGCAGCAGTTCTCATGCATAGATAACTTACCCCCGCGAACATGATAGCGTATCGATCTAGACCTTGGAAGCTATCTGCCGTAGTGATTACGGTAAGACTTTATGATGCATGGGCTCGTTGACCCGGGTGTAAGCTTGTCAAATTAAAAAACCGGATGCGTTCATGAGGAATGGGGTGTAACGATATGTATTGGATGGGAATTACTTATAAAACACCCGCCCTATACAATTTGGTGTTACATTGATGGCTAATTACGACTGAGTCACGTTTAAATGACCATATAGGATCTCTTAAATCCATCTCGTGACCGTATAGAATTGATGTTAAAGTTCTTAAACTGAAAGACTCGGGAGTGCTTAACACGGTTCTGGAAGAGGTAATTGTGACGTATACAATACTCATTCTACCTATAAATAGCGGTACCGTAAGAGGCGGGAGAGCTTAGCTAGGGTAAACAATCATGATAATTCTTAATAGCCTTCATTTAGTAAACGGACACTAGCAGAATAGCATCACAACAAGTGCCAATTCTACGTTAAGTCTTATTCAAGTGTTTTTTATAAGTTTAACTTTTAAGCATTATAATTGTAAATAAAATAAAATACAATAAACTTCTATTATTATATAGGTAGATGTGACCTAATAAAGTCTGAGCATTAAAAATATTAACGGGCTTTTGTTATAAAACGGTGAAGCGAGGTAGGTATATATGTTATAGCGTATAGTGTTATTAGTCAGATGTAAAGAGAACAATCTAGAGTCTTTAGTCCATCCCTTTTAAATTACCTCATCGTGCACCCTGCCAACCGTTTCTGTGGGTTGTCAAAAGAAAAGGGAAGTAATCGGCAAGTAATCGGGGGCGAAGGTACAGCTGACGGCGTAATATAACGAGGGGACGGACGTATAGTAAGATGGGAGGTCGTGTTCGCTAGCTTCCCCGGCTGCTTAGTCGCGATTCCATGGGAGCTGGATATTTGGGAGTGGTCGTTTTCGCGAAGCTCTCCTATACGTCTGATACTTACATCCCCTGCTGGAATGGGGGTCCGGTGGGTACTCTGATGATATGTTGACAGGTGAAATCTTCTTTATATTATGCACGTTTCCAACTTATCATAAAGGTACATGATCACTTCTTAGCAGCGTTCGCGTATATAATGTTGTTATCCCCTCGGTGAGTTCCTCAACATAGTTGACTCTCCACTCTCATTCCTATATCTTTGCTGGTATTTCCGTATCAACTAGACTATCTACTTAATCCTACGACACGAGTCCAAACATATCGACCATGACTCCTCGTCAAGTTTTATCAAGCCGTCTTGGTATTACATTTATAAACCCCCAAGCTTTGAAGATTCAACATATTGATTATGGCATGTCGCCTTGTTGTTTGAGTTGAGCAAACGTGTCGCCAGCCACCGGCTACCGAGGCAGTGCGCTATCGCAGTCAATTACTATGACATGGCTCCAGACGTCCCATAAGGACAAAAATTCCCCTCCAGGGCCCCTTACGAGAAAAGAAAGACGAAACGCCGGATAAACCCCATATCATGCCAGCTTTCAAGTGTCACTTGAAAGTACTTAGCGAGCCAGGGTCTAGCAGACCTAATCGACGTCCCAGACGAAACCGCCGCCATTATTAGACCTGATGGTCTAGGTGAGATAGTTGGAAAATTCCCTTTGGAACAAAGAGGCCTTGGCCGTAATCTTACTATTCCGTCCGTTCTTTTAGTAAACTCGTTGATATCCTTGCTCAGGCAAAAGTCCTCCCAAAATACCAAGACGATGACAACCTCATTCACCGACTAGTCGTCAGTCGCCGAGACGTCGAGTTTCAATACACATCAGTGCACGTCACGAGCCGCCCGCGAGATGTAATTCTGGATAATGTCGCTATCGCAATTACTGTGCTTGAGAATCTCGTTCTTGAGATCCAGAATCTCGTCCCTTAAGCTACCTGCATGCTCTAGAAGTATCCGGTTTTGCTGGCTCAACTCCCGTTCCCGTATCTGCAGTTCCGACATGCTTTGCTTCGCCTTCTGCCGACACTTGTGTGCCGCCACGCGATTCCGCTCACGGTTACGTCTGTTCACCGGCGGCAAGTGGTCGTTGCCAGCGTTGACGCTACATGCTGGGGAGGGAGGGGAGGGTTGGTCGTCTCCGTCCGCCATCCAGTTCATTGAAGATGGGGATATTGGTGATATCCCTAACACCGACTGAGGTGAAAGTTTATTCGTCTCGGAGCTATTCGAAGAAAGCCGATTGCGATTGCGATTTGTTGTCGGTGATAATAACGTTGCCGGTATGGTGCTATTGTTAAATATTGCTCCATCACCGGCACTTGGTTGGATATTTTTCGATCGTCTTGTGTGCTCGGCAAAAGGGTCATCTAAGTCATGGTGAGTAGATTGTCCAGATGCACCTGTGCCTGTATATTGGTCGTAAACAAACGTGCCTGCTGCTACGGCGGCGTTGTCGATTGTATAGCCAGCATCAAACTAAATCGCCAGTTAGTAATTTGGGAAGTTATGCAAGGTATGAATATGATATTTGAAGGAAAATAGATACCTGCTCACGTTGTCGCTTGTATCTATATCATTTGCTAATTCGTCCCGCGCGGATTGGTGATTTGGCCTATAATAGTCGTCTAGATTGTTACCCGGGCTAGCCCAAAGTTGAGAATCGTGAGCTGTGATGCTCTCACCGAAAGGTGATGTGAACATTGTCGGAGTCCATGATGTTGGAATCTCCTCGGACCAATTATCAAACTTCCGCGCAGTGTCCACAACTGCATTCATGCTTGTAGCGATCCTTTGTAGGCAGCTTCTGTAGGCTTCTGGTAGTCTTTGTGATGGGTGACTGCTTAGTTTCAACTAGTAGAGAGCCCTTCGAGTTGATTTGTTTTTGTTATGATGGAGTACAAATATGACAACGTCAAGTCGTTGATATATTCTACGTTTTTCGAAATTGATCATAGAGCTTCGAAGGAGGAATAAATCAAGATGTGAGACGATTCCGGAGTGAGAGAGAGAGAAAGCGTATGTGTATGTGTGAGAAAGGTCGTGCGAACTATCTAGATTCTTTTTGTCTTTCTATTGAGGCAAACTTCGACCGGTCGTACTGGTAAACTTCGACGGAGCAATTGTATTAGACTGGGCCTGATCCCTGAATTCTGGGATCATGGGACGTCATAACAGCGGGATACTGATTTTGGCGGAAGTAGATGCTTAGATGGGATGGGATTTGCTCGGTATTAAGTGTGTTTGCACTAGCCATGCAGACCATACAGACCTATTATACATGATCGTGATTAGGTTTGGGGTTACTTTGAAGGACCGGCCTACTATGTATGAGAGACGAGAGTTCGGATTAAACTATCACGTTCAGACGCCCTAAGCTCTGGGCTCTGGGCCGTCCAGGGCCTGTGTACAGTACTTGTCAAGGGGCTATGTTATTAAAATACGGTTCTATATCGCTTGTAGTCTTATATGCACGTTACTGTCGGACTAGGTTCCGTGGGTGGTGATTGGCTCGTCTTATATGCAGCAGTACACCTTGAGGTCGTTATCAAGCGAGCTTGTAATACACCGCGGACGGTGACTTGTGCAATAAGAGCTGGATGCATGAGTACCTCAAACGTTGCCAGGACCAGCCTATGATTTCGCATTGTACTTATTAGTAACAAAAAGCACGCGAGGGACACGACGCAATGTGGCGAATGAAGGGTGGGGGAGAAAAAGGGAAGATATTATTTAAGAGCAAGGGTTTTTAAAGACTTGTTGTCATTATATTAATGTTAAATAGGTTGGTTATAAATTTGTTTAAAAAAAATGGCTAGTATGTTACTTTAATCCGCAGTATAGGAATATGCTAACAGAAATTTAAACCAATATGATAATCACATCGTTTGGAAATCTTTTAACATATCGAGGACAAGACGGAATAAAAGGAGGGATCAAAGCCTGGTAATAAACGACGCCGCTCCAGTGCTCCTAAGCTACCTCGCACCTCGCACCTCGCACCTCGTAGGGGAATTAACCCCCACATCATTCGTGGTTCAACACAACATTGAACTCGGCTGACTCAAACTTACATCAAATATGCACATCTCTCTTATTTTAGCTTCCGGGTGGGACTTATTGACAGCTATCATTCTCCAAGTAGCTAAAATTAGTCGCCACTCTAAGGTTCATACATATAAACGAGAAGTCCCCAAGAATACCCTAGGCATATTAGGCATCTAAATGCCCCAAATCCAGTTAGAGTCTTATGAGACTTAACAGGTCTATCTGCTCTTCAAGGTTCTCTTGGAAATTATTGCCCCCGAGAAAAGCCCGGCCTCTTGATTGGCTCGGCGCCGAGTCCGAGAAAATATCTCTTACCCCGTGCACCGTGCAGTCAGGGCAAGCTACGTATGGAGAGATAGAAAAAAGGAAAACATTCTGGAGGAAGGGCGCTAAGTCACGGAGAGCCTCCGGCCCAGATAATAGGCACAACGATACCAAACTCCGACTCTCCTTGACGATCGAATGCCTCTTGGAAGTCTTCAATCTGCAGCCGCGGCCGATCATCTATTCTAAATCGTCTCGTAGACATTAATATAACACCCAGCTGATGAAGAATACGACAGAAACCACCCCAACAAAAAAGACAAGTCTCATTTCTCCCAGCCCGGTGCAAGGAGGTCTTTGATCCAAAATCTCCTATTGAATACCATGAATACCATGAATCGTGCCCCGCGTCTGCAAGCTAATCCGACTCCTCAACATGGACACTAGAAATGTACGAGATCTGGATCTCAGGGTTCAGGGTCTGGGGGGTTGAATTCTAGCTTTCAATCTAACGTACGGGGACGTACGGGGCTAAATTGTCATGTTAGAAGGAACGCGCACAAGACGTCTTTTTCCATTACTACGTACCTATTATAATACCCTGCCTGCCTTGTGACTCGGCAACTTAATTCGTGGACGTGGACATGGGATATGGACCGCGCAAAACGGATAGGCGAATCATGGCTGACCGGTATAATTGCTCGCCGATAATTCGACCATCTGGAGCCACGGTCAGTTTATATTACTCGACCAGAACACACGAAGCTTTTTGAATGACTCTTACCATATCTTACCTCGCACCGGAATGGCTTAGTCACAACACGTACCGCGGGGATCGAAGATCTATGACTACCCGTCGAAGTTAATTCTCGGTAGATGTAGGTCTACTCGTGTAGCGCGATCCTGATCGTACTCTTGTGCTCTCACGCTCAGCCGAGGATGGCGTAAGGGACACATTGATACCGTGCGAGAATGTGAGAATATAGTCCCGTTAATGTGTGGGATGGAACAGGTAGGAGTAGGTAGATATGGTGGCTTGCTGTCAGCACATAGTATCGTGTCTTGTTTGTGGGTGCTATTGGTAGGTGTGCTGGCGTTCCCTCCTTGGGTCGTGGCGTATGCCGTCGTTTCATTGCTGTAGCCCTGCTTATTCGCGACGATCAATATGTCCACGGCAACGGAGAGCAACGTAGGTAAAGGCAGGTATGTCCTTACCCCCGGGAGGACGTGTCCCAGGATACCGAGCATAGGATCCGTACGTCCCTTGCTGCAGCTTGGGGTGGTAATATCATATATCGGATCGAAAAGCAGGAATCCGCGGGGGGTTCTACGGTAGAGTCTAGACCTGACCTAAGGCGCGCATTAGGATGCATCCCCCTCAAAGCAGAAATTCGACCAAACAACCGGCGTTGACACGGTTGCGAGCCGGTGATCACATGCGGCCCGGGGCAACACTTAACCCCCGTACCAGTGACATTGGGTTGCTAAATATACTAAATATACTGAACATACAAATGTAGAACTGCCTACCATAGGCTGATCTGTCGGTAGTTGCTTGCATCGGCAGCCGATCGATCGGACTGAGTATACTACAACAAGAGAATACATACCTAGCTAAGGTATGTAAGTTGGTGGGTTATTAATGTAATATGCTTGTTGGTGAAATATCATCCTATGATGGCATGACTAAATAAAAGGAGCAGTAGTTAATACGAGCTTTATTTCATGTCTAGTCCATTCAGATTTGAAGTCACTTAAAAAAACCTACATAAGCGTGGTTGGCGTCGTATGGATTATCGGGTCTACGGCGGAGAGAAAGTTATAGTTTCGTCTAGGCGTTGGCAAAAAAAGATGGCAATGGTGTCAAATGGCTCGATAATAGGCATATAAAAGCGGCGGAACGTGCCGAGAACGAAGGCTGAGTAATCACAATATGTTCTCCTCGAATTCTGGTTGCTAAAAAACAAAACAAAAAAACAAAAAATTCCATTCAGTTGCGTTTTGCTACGAAATCCTACCGAGCCGGAAGATGAGGCTCTAATAGGTGTCTGGGGCTAATGTTCTAATGGTAAGTTAATCGTGGCACAATTTTAGTATCACCATCTCACAAATTGTACATGGATGGAAACACAAGAAAACGCCCCAGGCCAATGGCAAGTACCTAAAAGGTACCTACCTACATAACCTATCTACGCATGCAAGATTTTTGTCGCACTGGGCTGCTGCACAGTTGGTTCACATGACTGATTTATGCAAGACTCGTATTTGTCTACCTAGGTATCCTATCGTCTATCGTCTGCGGTCAGAGATTTCTAACCGCGGAGAGTTTTGGCTCCAAAGTGTCAAACACTGCTTCTAACAAAATCGAATTTTCGTGCTTCATTCGCTAAATGCTATAGGTATTTGGGCATCATGCCCTTACGAGAGCCATCAACGCCACGATATCTCTTCCCCATTTAGTCATCCAAGATATTCCACCTGTAGAAGCCAATAAGACGAACTGCCTCCCGCAGCTGCAGCTTGATTGTATGATTTTGCCAAAATCGGCCCCAAGATTTGGGGTAACCAAATGGTAACCCCCCTTCGCGTTTTAATTCTTTCTTCTGCTCTAGCCTCACATCTCGAGACTATCTGAAATAGTATCATTAGAGTATTATGTTTGCTAGGGCTCCAGTCCGTAGCTATTGTACCAATGGAACAATGCTTGGTTCAAGGCATTGAAGTGCGATGAGGTTACAGAGTAGATCATGGTCCTCTGCTGCTTGCTGGAGAATGCGGAAAATATCAAATGGTCTCGAAGCGAAGGAATCGAATAAGAATTGTTAACGAGACGCTAATGTCGGCGCTAGCCATGTAAAACAGTAATAAATCGTGACTTATATATGCGAAATCATCAAAAATTGTTATGCCATAAAGACGGCGGCGGGCCCCGACGCTGGATGTGATTACATCCTAGTTTCCTCCCTCAGATGGCTCTTGGAACCTTGTTGGTTAAGGCCTTGCTGATTAAGCATCATGTTCCCCATAAACATTGTGCTCTCTCTCCTTTTGTTCTTATTGTAAGATTGATCGTATGCCGATAACGAATTGTCGCTGTAGTTCTGTTCGTAAGATGATGCATAATGTGGGCGGTCATAATTGGGCTGCCTCGAGTTTGGATCATAACCTGGTGGTAAAACCAAGTTGTTTTCGTAAGCTGGGCGAAGTGAGGATTGTGATCCCGGTTGAGCTAAGTAATGTGGCTCATATGAGGTTTGGCGAGGTGGAGGTGTCGCAGTCGGACGAAGCCCTCCACCGAATACACCGGGCGGCGGAGTAGGTGTCAATCGCTGCTGTGTCTGGTCGATTAGCCGCCTTTGAGGCGAATCCGTCGCTGTAGGCGGCCGAGGTGGCTGTGTCTCTATTGTGCCCGAGTCCGTATCAACCGGAGACGGGAGTTCGTATTCCTCTGGTTCTATACCAAAGATACCCTGGTAGTTCTGCAGGAGCAGCGCAAATACCGGAGCTGGGATATTCAACGTCGGAGAGAAAACAATACCGACGTTACGTACAGTCATCTTGTTCGTATCTGAATGCTTGATGATCTTAATTAGGAAAGCAATGAGGTATTTCAATAGTGTCTCGTTCGCCAATGGAAGTTGCTGTACGAGCTCTGCCAATGACACAATCTTTTCTCGCGGATCAGACATCTCGGTTACCTCGACAAATTTCATATGGAGATCCCTGGTGAGAATGGTCGTGGGTAGTTCACGAAGGTAAAGCTTCAGCAGGGAAGCCACAGCATGAATGTCGTAATATGTATCGTCGGTGAGGAGGTTAACATCGCCTTCGGTATTGAAACGCTCGCGTAGTTGTTTGATTACTACGTTTGAACCGCTCAGTCGGAAGATACCCTCTTCTCGAATCGCGCTCTTCGCATCGAGATACTGGATGCATCGGTATACTACTGCTGGGAGAGGGACGTTGGCATCAAAGGGGCCACTAAATCTCACCGCTTCAGCGAGAGGCGCACCAAAGGCTTGTCGTATGGGTCCTCGTTGCTCGACTTGATTTTGATGAACATTACCGGCGTTGGAACCATAAGACGAGTCCTGGTCGTCCACCGATGACCGAGTTTTAGGGCCAAATCCGAAGAAACTACGCTTCCTCTGCTTCTTTTCCTCGATCGTAGGACCAGGCGGGGCTAGACCCATCTTGCCGCCCCATGAGGCTCCATCTGGGATTAGCTGTGGATCTTTCGGGGCTGAAATGGTGTAAGCTGAACCGTTTACTCTGTCTTGTGATTCTGGGGTGCCAGTCTTTTGATTTCTAGAGGGAGCACCATCCGGAAGATTACCTTGCCTAGCTGTATCGTAGCTCATCCCGATCAATCCTTCTTGGTTACCACTATGCTGCCCTGGATGTTTCGCATGTCCCTTTTTCTTCGCATTCATATTCGCATTGCTGGCCTGGGAATTGTTGCTCACAGGTTGATTCCGGCTATGACTAGCAGCTAACTGTGCCTCTTCATCGTTGTCATCTCGGTAGTCGATCCAGCGGAGCAGAGCCTCTACCCATTGATCACGCTCGACGTCACTTTCGGCACATAAAACGTGCTTCACATGACTGCTAGAATCCTTCTTTTTCGGTTCGAGAACTAAGAACGCGTGGCGGTATTGGTTATCTAACTCTTCGCCGTTCGGGCCACTTGCTGGAGACCCATCGTTAGTATGCTGAGATTGCTTCCCAATTTGCGCATTCTGAAGCTTGATAGTCCCTAAATGCGCACCACCGGGTGTCTCGTAGTATCTTAGGTGAGGCCCATCTAGGACGAAGAATCGTGCTTTCCACCCGCCGAAGTTCTTGCCTCTCTTTGTTAAGTAGCCATTCTTAAACGGCCTACCTCCGGGGCCTGTCTTCTGGGGAATTCCTTCGCTGCTGGGTTCATTAGAGGGGGAAGGCTCGTCTGCATTAGGCCGAACAGTGTTGGTTGACAAATATTTACAGAGTTCTAGGGCAGTCGGTGTATCGAGAGGAGTGTTCAGGAGCTCGCCAAGATAATGGTCCAGAACGGTACGGCGAGCATCGAGCTTGGCGGGTGAGTGACCGCTAAATAGAGACCTGTCTGGCGTCTTGGCCGTAAAAGATGCACATTGCTTCAATTTTTGGTCGAGCTTGACAAGAGATGCGGTGTCCTTTTCTACCCTCCATAATTCGGTACTTTCGGACCGCAAACGAATAGCTAATGTGAAAACGGGATCCTCCTCTAATTGTGTTAGCGACATGAGGCTAGCCCTGGATGGCTTCATGCGAGACGACGCAACCCTGATATCGATAGATGGGAGAGCATTTGGCGGCAGCAACAAATCGGGATATTCTTCCGTGGCGAATCCTCTATATATCTTTGATCGTTCGACAGGGCTTTCACGACTTGTATGGGGGCTTGGCTGTGAGCCTTCGGTTATCTGTTTAGTGCTGCTAGGTTGTTTTATAGAGGCCTGGCTCAAGGGACTGGATATCTGCTGCGCATTAGAGGGGAGCGGGATCGGTTGCCTGGGAGCTCGTGGTGAAAGGGGTATTGCCATTGCTATTCCTATGCCGCGGGGAGACGATGGGGTTGAGTGCATCATTGGCCTTGGGCTTGCAGGAAGCCCAGGGCTTTTTAAGAAAGCAGGAACTATGGTCTCTCGGATATCGCTATCGTTTAGGATACCAGCGAGTGATGCAGGAACATTATCGGGCGATAGCGAGTCTTGAGGGCTAACTGCCCGGGGGTTTGTGGGAACGCTATATTGAAAAGGCTCCGTATCCTTGGCAAGAGGCATGCCATTCTGACTACCGTTTTTGCTCTTCTTGGACAGACTCCGAGCTTCAGCCTCTTTCTGTGCGAGGATTTCTCTTTCTCTATCATCTTCCTCTCTGGTCTTTCTCCGGCCACGTTTCTCGATGATCGGGATCTCATCTACTTCCAACAACGAATCGTAATCGGAATCAGAATCAAAATTGTCCTCTGGAGAGATCGAGGCAGGCGCTTTTGACTCTTTCTTCAGTTGCAATGGAGCAGGCGGAGGTTTCCGTGGTGGAGGAGCAGATGGGGGCGGAAATTGAGAGATGCCCTGGTCAACAAGCGGTGTCGCCTCAATAACCGAAACTGCAGGAGTGTCTGCTGTTGGACGTTTGGGAGGCGGTACTCGAGGCGGAACGCTTGGAAGGCTTCGGGATGGGGGGATCGAGAGGTTAATCGGGATTTCTTTAATTACTTCTGATGATTTCTTGGCTTCTTCGACAGCACGATCCTCCTCTTCAAGATCGAAATGGTCTAGCGCATGCTCAGAGGCCTTTGGCATCGCATGCGACGGGTCTAAGAGCTCCCCAACTGCTGACGGCAACCCATTGGAAATTTGGTCAGCTGGAGGTGTAATCGGATAGGGTGCTAGAGATACATCGATAGGTGAATGCTTGACGCTATCGGAATCGAGGTTTGACGGCGACCCTGGCATGTCAGCTTCCTGCTCCCTAGGTACGTTAACGTTAAGCTGAGGAATGCCAGGTGCCCTTGACTGCACAAGATCTGGTTTCAAACGCTCATCATGGATGGCCATTACATCCTTTAGCTTCTTTCTATATTTCTCCTTATCTTTCAAGGCACGCTCGAGATCTTTGTTAAGGCCCAAGATCATGGCTCTCTGTTTATCCACAAGCCTCCACAATTGTGCATTCTGTTGCGATTGTGACTGCTTCTCTTTCAATAAATACTGTATGACGGCCTCGGGACTGCCTGCTGCCCGAACCAAATTAGATATATCTGCAGTTCCAGACTGAGCATCCTGAGAACTTTGATGGGAGTGGGGTTTCGAGGAAATTGCGGATATAGCAGAATCTATAGACGACGTCCTAGGAGCATCCGATGCATCAGGTGTAGATGAGGAACCGCCAGTCATCTTGGGCAGACTCGTGCTGGTAGAGCCTACAGACGGCTTTGTAGATGCGGCTGCGTCGGAAACACCTGGAATGTCATTCGAAGGACGGGAGGAAGGTGTTGCCCTAAAGTACACGTATATTGTGTTAGATTTATTTAAAATTCTAGTCGCCAACAAGGCAAATGATATCGAAGTGATGGTGAACTAAGTAAGATCTATACGAACCCGTAGTTGGGAGAAAATGGTGAGACTGGAGAATTATCACTTGAGTGTTCGATGCGAGTTGAAAGAGGATACTGTGGTTCTCGCAACAGGATCTGATCAACCGAAACGCCTGGGAACAACTCGTGGATAGGATCGGGGAATTTTGATCGATATGGGCTTGCGCTTGAGGGCGGAGACACTGCCGTACTTGTTTGCAGAGGGCTAGGAGCTGGAGGTTTCCGCTGTCTGGTAACAAGTGGGGATTTAAGTCAGCACCAATGTCATGCACGACAGACCATAGGGCAATTATTCAAAGTTGGGGGGGTCCAGGTTGGGAAGTTTTGTAATAAAAATCGGTAAGACAGGAAACTGTTTGAGAGATAAACAGATTAAAAAAAGAAAAAAGAAAAAGGCTGCTCTCCACTTAGCATTCCATAGCATAGGTACGTCTCCACGAGATAGCTAGCCACAAGTAAAGATGGACGGTGGCAGTCAGTGTGTAAATAAATGAAAGGGTAAAAGGAAAAAAAAAATACAATTTCACTAACTTTGCGCTGGGAGGCGGCGGTACTGACAGTGACGGCGGCGGGTTGGAGTCAACCAAGGGATAATTCACAACGGCCCTACCAATTGTTGGACTATCCTCCAAAAGATCAGAATCTAGTGAGCTTTCGCTACACTGAAGCGATAGATGCGACATAGTCCACAGTCCACAGTCCACAGTCCACAGTCTACAATGCAAAAGAAAGCAAAGAGGAACCCAGACCCAGCTGTATGTCGTTGTTCAAGGGGCTGCCGAAAGCCAATCGGCGTCACGAACTCCTGTCGAGGTCGGACCTTCTTGTTCGAGACGCCTGGACGACCCTGATTGACGCCGCATATAATATGACAGGGTTGAGGGGCCGAGAAGATTGAGACAGCTAAGCGCGTGCAGATAACCTATGAGCTGCTAGTTGTTGCAAGGGGTTTTATCAGCTCTTTAGAAGACGCAGTGTCTCGTGTGAGAAATAGATTGTATCTGCAGTCCAGCCTGCACGAATGACAAATATTTAATGACCCAGATGGATGACGAAAAAGAGGAAAGGATAAACCAAGAAATAAAAAATAAAGAATAAAAAAAAATAAAATAGAAACCTGAATTGCAAGGTGAGAGAATGCAAGATTCAATAAGGGGCTAGCCCGAAGTCCAGTTAAGAAAAAATGGTTACATTGTTTAGAAGAGCCTTGTTCGCAACATGGAAAGTAGTGTACGAAGTAATATGTCCAGGCTGCCAGGATTGCCGACAGCATGCTAGTAGTAGTACCTTGTCTTCTGGTGATAAACTCTAGTCAAACGGTAAGTACCACCGACTTGCTAGGCTTGCCAGGCTTGCCAGGCTTGCCCAGCTGCCTTGTACTTTGAATTTAGCAGTGCTACTTTAATTGATGCTAGGATGTTTCCAACGGCCAATGACAACGGGTGAAACCTTAACTTAAGATATGCCCCCACAAACCCAAAACGGATTGATACATGCGCTTAAAGGAAACCGACAGCTCTGATTACATAGAGAGCTCTTATTAAAGTTGAAGAAAACGATTCCACGCACGTGGATTCGGCGAAGCTAACTAACGGTAGAACGGTAGAACGGTAGAACGGTAGAACGGTGGAATGCAGGTACTTAATGTATCGTCAAAATTTAAATTAAAATAGATATCCAGATACCCCTATCCCACATAAGCGTGCCTACCTACATGTAAGGTACATGTGTAAGTAGTCAGTCACATCTAATATTCTGTAGTTGCAGGATATTTAACTTATTAATATAGACACTTAGGTAAGTATTATCATTTAACATTGCTAACCTACATAGACAAACAACCCTTCCCATATCTCTCAAGTGTTGTTATGCACGTGTGGCGTTTAGGCAAGGAAGAGAGATCCATCCTATGTATTGATGACCCCGGATTAGATTTAATTAAACTCTCACGACGAGACCCCTGCTTCGAACCCTGGCAATACGCAGGTCGCATTTCCAGAACCGTCCAGCCGCCCGTTTCGCCAAAAAGAAAAAGAAAAAAAAAAGTCCTCCCAGAAGAACACTAACCTACAGAATAAAAGCTTCCAATTTGTTTTTCTCGGTCCTGTTTTCGCTACCTACCCCAGGTTTTCGAGGGTGATTGCAGATGCCAAATCGGGTATCTGTTTCTTGAAGGAATCTCAAAGATCGCATTATGCCGACCAGGGACTATAGAACCAGCCGGCTTCAATATTTACCTAACCTAGGTAGGTAGTTAAGCAAAGACGTAGAAGAAAGATAAATAAGCTTTGATGCTTCGGATACCTTAATGAACAATGCCTACCTCTATTCATCTCGAGTGTCCCCGAACGAAGGAGATCACAGTCAACCAGGAAAGCTTTACATACACTTGAGGCCGTTTACATACTATGTAGGTACATAGTACTACCGTAACACCCGATGTGGATGTTGATAATGTATGTATCATGCAGGAGGTGGGAAAGAAAATACGGAAGATTTCTGCAGGAACAACATCGGTATCGCGAAGTGCCCCCTTATTGAAGCCCCACCGGCAGCAGCTTATGTAGATGGAAATTTCACCACCCGCGCTTATGGGAACGAGTCTGATTAGGGCGATAAGAGAAAACTAATATCACTTACATCTCCCAGCCTATTCGTCGGTGGTTTGCCTCAACACCATCTCGGCCACAGGCAGACCAATCACGTTGCAGAATTGCTAGAATGCTTCTCGACCGTGAGTTGGCGGTGTGATGAGACAAGCATCGAAGCGTTCAATATCGTCATGATTTTGGTACAGTATCTACACATACATACCTACGTACTAATGTACCTATTCCGTCATGTAGGTATGTACATACCTACATATATAGCGTGGTGTGGCGATCTAGAATTGGATCTTTGTGAACTAGAGTCTGATGCACGTAACAGCCCATGATCCATTCTCCCCATCCGTGAAATCGAAATCTCGCAGGGAGAGCCAAGTTTGGTAGCCTATCGGCCCAACATGTCAGCAGCCACATTTACTGCTTTCGGCTTCTGGCAGCATCCTCTCAATTCCCGGACCTGGCAGCTTGTTTGACAGGTTTTTCGAGGTTTTTCTTTCTTTTCTCTTTGTTCTTTAAAAGCCATTCTATGTACTATGTAATCTACAAGCCTCGTCAATGCCTGCCTCCCTATATCATGATTGGGGCTTAAGCCATGCCGCCGATGCCACGTCGACAAGACGTTCCTCCAGCATTCTTCCCCAGCGTAGCACAGCGAAGAGTCCGTTGCATGACTCTAAAATGCACACAGCCTTACCAATCATGGATGCCGTACTCGGGAGATTTTCATCCTTTCGCAAAGAGGCGTGGTGATACAGATCCAGACATCTAAACTAAGATAAACCATGTATAGTTATACAGAAGCACAACACGCGTAAGCGCTTCAAAGACATGATTGGTCTATGCTGAGACATGTCATGCTCCTAGCCATCGGCAGCTCGTCCGGACGTTGCGTGCGAACGGAAATATCTGTATCTATCGTCCACAATTCCGTTTGCTTTATGCCCCGTCTACCTGTACTACCGGCTAAGTAAGTGCCAAGGCTCGGCAAAGCAGATCCCCCGCTAGATTGAGAATGATTGTAGTGTTAGGTTAGGTACTTATGTATGTACGGTATGCACAACAGTACAGTACAGGGAGTGCCTCTCCAGGATTTACATAAGATCCTTCACCGATAGCCTCTCAATACTAACCAAAGAAAGGCATGCAAAAGGAGAGCACGAGACGTGGGGGGTGCCGAAGTCCCTAGAACGCATCATAGTGTGCCTATGAGCTAGGTAAGAGAACGCTGCTTCGTGAACCAAATCGTTCGATTATGACGCCAGTCTCTCTGCGGAATATTCTCTTGGAAACACCTCCACTGTTCATAATTAGAAATTAGTGTAAGATGTGCACTGGGAATTCAGATGAAGTCCAGTGATCATTTTTCCAGCAGTATTCCCGTAGTTTCGTATCGGTTTCATCAAAAGGGTGACCCGATTGAAGATGAAGTTAACAACATTGAATTTAGGACCGTTACCTTGGTTCGTGCTTTATCTGGGGCTACTAGGGTCAGCGATCCCCTGGCTTGGCTGAGGGCTTGGCTTGATATGACAGTGTTACCGTATGGGTTACCTACCTAAGGTACAATACGGATCCGTACATAGTATTACAGTAGGGATGTTCGGTTCCTCGCTTGGCCGCAGTCCCTGATAAACATTAGGATAAGGATTAATTACGCATTCTGACATTATATCGCACACTTGCCTCATTCAATCCAGTAGCAAGACACGAGCTTCTGATCACCTACTTTGGGAATCAAGAAATAACCCGTCTCCATTATTTCCTCCCAAGGCCGGCCACACTATTCCATCCAAGATAGGTCTCATAATGCTACTCACGAAAAGACGCAAAAAGGGAAGGGAGAATAGTATGACCAACACGGTTGAATAGTATATAACAACTCTATAAACTAAATTCTATGACGATATTTTTATAGACTTAGCGAGATCCCTAGCAAGGAAAGAAGCTATTTAGACGTAATACATCGAAAATAACACAATTTTTTGCCCACACCAAGCCATCGCGTCCTGCCGTTTATATTTCTGAAGTTGCTAAAGCAATGTGGTTATCAACTCCTCAAGCGAATTAGTAACTGTGCGAGACAGGACAGGACAGCTATTTGCTCAAGTTTTGCTTCAGATCTTCCCGTTGGTACCGTTAGTGTGCCCGTTTACGTGACCATCAGTCTCGTTCACTAGGCCTTTCGCAGCCAGTTCTATCAGAGGTTCGTACAGAGAGCCATCCTTAATAGCATCATGGACAATGGAGATCCATCCTCCAACGGTCTTCTTAGGTCGTCCGTCTAGCTCGTCGGCCTCGATGGTGGGGTGCTCAGCAAAGCCCTGGTGGAAAGGCACACCGAGCGTCTGACGGACGTATTGGTATAAAACCTTTGCGCCCTTCCCGAGGACTTCAGGAGTGTGCGGTTCAGCACGGAAAGCCTCAGAGGTCTTTTCCCATACGGCATAGATGGCCTTAGCAGCCTGCTCTTTCCATTGAGTTACATCTGTAACGGACCCCTTGATGTGTTGGACAACGATGGGCACAGCTGTGCTCACAAGAGAGTTGCAACGATCGGGGAGATCTTTTTTGCCCGAAGACGACCAGGAAGGGTATACATGAGCCGCTAGTGCTTTTTGTAGAACTTCCAGCTCATCGGCCGATAGGCTACCAGAAAAAAATTCAGTGGTGACAGACGCGAGTGTCTCGGTAGCCTTCTGCACAAATAGATTGTGTAGCGCTCTCAGGTCTACGGCCTGGCAGCTAGCATACAAATGAGCCGCGGTCATCAGTGTTAAGATTTCTGTAGCTTGTGCGCTCATGCGTGCCGATGCCAGTGCCATCGAGTTTACAGACTGATTATGCATCTCGGCCGCCTGGACGAAAGGGCTCATTGGGGTAGCGAAGTAAGCCAGCTCAGCCATGTAGGACGCCATATTAATCTCGACCCCCTTCATAGTAAACGACAAGCTAGGGTTATCCGAGGCGAGGTTGGCTGGGAGACCTCCGCTAAGCGCCGGATCTACCAGCTCGGTCAGTTGCGAGAAGAGCATCCTGCCAAACATTTGCAGTGACAGCCGCACTTTTTCCATAGCCGACGTAACGGATGCTGCTTGGAAGTTGGCGCCATAGTGAACATCGCCATTCGACACGTCGACCAGTGGGTTGTCACAAGTAGAATTGAGCTCAACGCTGATCTGCTGATCTGCAAGAAGCAAGTCTTCTACCTGTGGGCCGATCCATTGCGGAGCACTTCGTACGGAATACCGATCCTGTGCCATATCCTCAGAACCGCGGTCCTTCGGTCGGAGAACATCTCGCGCAAGGGCCGAACCGCTCATGAAATAGTAAATGTTGCGGGCAACTTCGATTTGGCCCGCATGCGGCCGCGCCTGAGCAATAAATTGGTTGAAGCTCTCTCTGCTCCCATTCAGTGCCTATATTTCCCACCGGTTAACTACTAGTGCTATTACAATAAGCTTACGAGTTTGAACTTACCTCTACCGCCATGCCAGTAAGTGCCTGTGTAAGCAATGCCAGACGATGTGCGTCTGTAATAACCATGGCGGCAAGCGCTGCTGATGACGATGTTCCGTTAACTAAGCCAAGACCCTCCTTCGGGCCGAGCTTTATTGGCTGTAATCCAGCCTCCTTCAACGCTTGCTGTGCGGGAATAACCTTGCCGTTCCTTTCAACAAGGATGCCTGGGTTTCCCTCTATAGTGCCAGCGATGTAGGATAGGGGCATTAGGTCGCCAGAGCTCGAAACAGAACCGCGTAACGGTATCATAGGATTCAAGCCATGTTTGACCAAGGCTACTATGGACTTGAGGACCGGGAGCGTCACCGCAGAGTGACCCCTGAGGTTACTGTTACATCTGACGGCGATGGCTCCGCGGACCCATGACGTGGGCATAGAGTAGCCTGGGACAGAGCCATCGGTAGATCTTGACATAATACCAGACTGGGTAAGCTGCATCAGAGATGATTGCAATGCTATAATTTGGTCAGTACGGCTATCCGCGCTACCTCCGAATCCCGTATTGACGCCTATCAGCTAGTCAGTGGTTGATGCCAACAAAACAACCCGGATTTACATACCGTAAACATGCCACCCCTTTGAAAGGTAGTGGTATAAGACATCCACGCTGTCTTGGATACTCTTGACGATATCCGGGTCTTCAGTGATCTCGGGTATACACCCGTGTCTAGCATCTCGTCAGTAAAGGGATACATTCTACGATGATACGAAAACATACAGGGCCGTAGCGACAACATCCGAGATGTGGAGATTCTGGCCATCTAGGACATAACTGCCAGCCTTGATGCGCTCTTGTAGGTGGTCCCATGCCTCGCAGACCTTGGCGAGATGAATACTTTGGTTCCCCATTGCGGATACGGTGAGCGGGTTTAAAGAGATGTCTAGATGACTGGATGACTAGATGTCTGGATGTCTGGATGTCTGGATGACTAGATGACTGGATGACTAGATGTCTAGATGTCTAGATATCTGGATGCCTGGATGTCTGGATGCCTTGATGTCTGGATGTCCGGATGTCTGGATGTTCAGCTGGAGAGTAGAATATAGAGGAACTCGGAAGAAATATATATAGATAGATGTTCACAAAAAGAATAAGCGCCTAGATGGTAGCTAACAAAGGTAGGAGCAAGTTAATCTATAATGCACTCTTTGAAGTAGTACCTGCTTCCTTGACTGTATCTACTTTGGGTATCTAATGAGTTTTGTTTCTTCTCGATTTTCTTTGAGAGAGGTGATTCGCCTCGGTTTAAGTAGTAAGGAGCCGCGTCGGGATGGAAGGAAGAATAGTAACACAACGCCCCCTGCATCTAAGTGAATATATTACATTCACTGTAAGCACTGTGTGTAGCTCACAATGGATGGTTACTTCTTTGAGGTTTAAGTTTCATATTGGACCCTTTAAAGTTTGTTTGTTTATACTGGGTAGCATTTATAGCCTATCGTGTCGTTACACAACCTATTGCTTACAACATTGAAGGTACACATACTTTACATATGCATCATGATATGATATGTACCTACCTTTTACTGACACACATAGGCAGGTATACATGGGATTAACTAGCGGTATAACTATCTGATTACATACATGAGTCTTACATGTAGGTCATATTAAATTAAATAGCTGATTATTACACTTACGTCCATTGTAGGCCCTTGTGTTACCCTCCAAGACATATAATACTACGTTAGTCCTGCAGTCAAAAGCAACTGCACACCACTGTAGAAAGGTCTAAAAGGGCGCCATTATGTCTTCATGTACTTAGTCTTTGCGAGCGGACCTGGGCGGGATTTTCAACAACAAGCTCGTAAGCGCGACTATAAAAGTGGAGAATCCCGATAACCAGGGTCCTAAATTCGAAGCGGCTTTTCTCTCAAGAGACTTGCATACCTAAGGTAATCTTGAAAGATATTACTCGTACGACTTTACTATAACTTTGAAACATACGGGTTATCCGAAAGGTAAGTTAATAGAAAGAACATTACAAAGACCGCAATACTAATAGGATTCCACAGGAACATAAAAGGAGGCTCCTAGAACAAAACAGTGCACATGCAAAAAACGAGGCGAGCAACACGCACTAAATAAAGAGCCCATTATTTAAGGGATCCAAGCACGAGCTTTGCCAACTCGTGCTTTATATAATCTCCTTTCATTACACTTGAACGTCTACCAATGAAAAAAAATTTGACATTAACGGATTTAGGGAAAGAAGTACCTAGGTAGTTAAGGGAGATATATGACGGAATAATTAAGCTCAATTGGCTAGGCTAAAGCAATGCTTTTTTTCGTTAGTTATAACTAAGACAGAAACCACTACCTGAGGGATTTCTGTCCTTGCAGCAACAACCCTATTTTAACTTAACCTCTACTATCTTCCAATGACTCTTTTATTGTAAATCATAAACTACCTAAAGTATATTCTGGAGGTTTGAACTTCTATTATACAAGATGACTTCCTAATAAACACACAAGCCTGCCTAAGGTAGTGATTCAGGTTGGGCATTTCAATCGAGATCTTTGCCAGATTAAGAATAGCCGAGTTACGAGGGAATAAGAGATGATATGTTTCGCCTGGCGATACCCGCATCGTCGCCAGGATGTAGGCTTCGGGGTGCGTTTGGTGGCTTACGGCTACCCATTGTCAGCCATATTGTCATTGTGGCTTGGATTCTTTACTGCCTTAGTAACTACCTACCTACAAATTCTGTCATATCATGTACAAGGCAAGATTAGTCATCTATTAGGTTAAACCGCTGCCAAATATCCAAGCTCGTGTAACCGTAGGTTGATTACCTAAAGGTGTAAGTTGAAGCTATAGACGCTGGGCTGATTAGGTAATATAAAGAACCTATACTTCGTAGGGCTGGATCTGCGAGTCTATGATAGGTTGCAATTTTCTGGCCAGTCAAATCCTAATCGGAGGTCGTTACACATTATCTTTAAACTCCTTGAATCCGATATATTTCTATGGGGATTAAAGTGTTAGGTAGTCGTATTCAATCGGCTCTATTGCCGAATGTACCAGTATCGTAAAATGTTATTAGATTAACCAAAACCAGAGAATGAATAATACTAGTTAATATATTAAAATGCTTACTTTCCTATCCACTTAACTTAGCGAAATATTTGAGGATATATTTATGATTTATATCTTTAGCATCGGGATTCGGGATATTATATAAAACGCTGCAACTAGGGAATGGAAAGGTTTATGATATTGCTGATCCGATAATATAAACTTGGCATAGCTGTATCGGCAGATCCAATCATAACCTAGATGGATAATCCCAAAGACCCTAGTAAAAGCCAAGTCATCGGTGGATCGTTAAAATAAGCATAATTGTATGCGCCAGCCCGGGAAACTGCCTGAGAGTGATTGGAGGATTCCCATTTCGGCATGGTACATAGTAATCCTCGAAACTCTTAATCCTGTTTACACGTAAGGATTCTGCGGCTCGTGCATGGAAACCTCATTATCCGATGTGAATAATGATAAAACTGTGCACGGAATAGATCCGGATTTATACTTCAAGTTATTGAGGTTGCATCGCATTCGGACGGTCGGAGACATAAACTTTTGTAATTCCTCCGTTCGACCCCTGACCATGACCTCACCATCGTGGAGATGGAAGGGTTATGCAAGAAGGGGGATATTGGCCGAGTGGGTTTAAGATACACCCGTCCAATGCATCCCAAGCTACCGTGTAAATCCGACCATCCGTCAACCCACCGAACCCACTATAGATAGTCGAGGAGGCGGGCAGTCGAGTCTTCGTCGTTAATGCGCCCTATCATAGCCACGAGAGTCCGACGCAGGCTCCGACACGGGATTCTAAATTCATATAAGTTAGAACACGCTCCTGTCACTTGGGATAGAGACAGTTCTTTAAAACTCCAAAGATCTTTACCGCGTCTACGGCATACGCATACTTAGCAAAATGGCGCCTCTAGGTCTGGAGAGTCCGCTCGATTTTGTTTTTATAGGCTGTGCACTAGTGAGTCCGCTTCCCTTTTGATTCCGAAGTGTAGAAATAAGAGTAATACAACTAACTAGACTGAAAGGTGATTGCCACTGTTGTGGGTAAGGCTTTCTACAATGTCTTTCTGCACCCTCTACGATCTTTTCCTGGCCCGTTCTTATGGAAGCTCACACCTCTCTTCAAATATATACGCTTGTACCGGGGTGACTTGCCTATATATATGAAAGAATTACACGATAAATATGGACCAATTGTGCGAATATCCCCGCACGAGCTAGCATTCAGTGACCCCCAAGCTTGGAAGGACATCTACGGTCATCGCCACAATGGTGCGCCGGAGTTCCCTAAGTACGACGGTTTTTACCGGGCTGTCGACAACGTTCCTCGAGGTCTCATCCACGCTTTTCGAGAGGAGCACAGCTTCCTGCGACGCCAATTGTCACACGGATTCTCAGAGCGGTCAATGCAGCTCCAAGAGCCCATTATCGGATCATATGTAGATCTGCTGATTTACCGACTGCAAGAACGATGTGGCGATGGCTCAAATCCTTTGAATATGCGTGAGTGGCTAAATTGGACCACCTTCGACATTATTGGCGACTTAGGTTTTGGTTCTTCGTTTGGTTGCCTCGACAAGAGTGACTACCATCCATGGGTTAAACTCGCCGCCAACTCAGTGCGGCAGGCTGCTTTTATGATCGCTCTGTCTGACATGGGACTCAAGCCTGCAGTGCGGATGCTCCTGCGACTTAAGAAGCTCTCGATTACAGATAACCAGGCATTAGTTCAGGCGAAGCTGAAGCAGAGGATAGAATCTGGCATCGAGAGGCCAGATTTCATTGAAGGTCTCATAAAGCATAAGGAAGAGGGAAAACTCGGGTTCATGCAAATAGCCACCAACGCGAATACTATCATTATAGCCGGAAGTGAAACGACAGCGACTCTTCTAAGCGGTGCCGTCTACCTACTTACGACCCATCCGGATAAGCTCGAAAGGATCACCGAGGAAGTGCGTTCTTCCTTCAATAATGACGACGAAATCACATTAACTTCCGTCGGAAAATTGTCGTATATGCTGGCCTGTCTTAACGAGACCCTCCGACTGTATCCCCCTGTGCCAACTGGACTGCCACGCCAGTCGCCTGAGGGTGGTGCTACTATCATGGGGAAATACGTTCCAGAGGGCGTGAGTATCCCTTGGCTGGCCGTTCTTGTGAGGCGAGACTAACAGTTTGTAGACCGTTGTGGCTGTCTGGCAATATGCTGTTAACCATGACCCGAACCATTGGACCGACCCCTATTCTTTTGCCCCAGAGCGGTTTATGGGCGATCCGAAGTACAAGGGTGACAAGTTTGATGCGATGCAACCATTCAGTGTCGGCCCGCGGAACTGCATTGGTCGCAAGTATGTCTCCCATTCTCTTGTCGTTCGCTTTGAGAATTACGTTCTAACACTAGAAAAAGCTTGGCTTACGCCGAAATGCGCCTCATCTTGGCCAGGATAATTTACAACTTCGATATGGCCATTAATGAAGACAGCCGAGATTGGATGAATCAGTGTGCTTACACCTTATGGGATAAGCCGGCGTTGAACATCCACCTGAAGCCTGTTGCTCGATGAGATTGATAATCGGGGAGCTTCTGCAGAAGATACATAAGGTAAGCTTTCTCCAGGACAATTACTCGCTCATGAGTAAATTTGTTGAATCGTAACAACCAACTAAAAGGTAGCTTTAATTAGACGAGTCTCTGAGGGATGCTATTCCCAAATTGTCTAAGACTGGAAAAGCTAGGTAGTTCTCTAAGAAAGCTCGTGGATGTTGTCGAGTAGTATCAACTTTGCACCATCTTCCTTTGTAAGGGTATTTTTCCAAGCAGCTTGGATTTTAAAAATCTCTCATGAATACACTGCTTTATACCCCTGAAACTGTATATCCATTCTCACTATTTATTTCTAACATACCTGTCTGATTATAAGAAGCTATCTTATGACGATGAATTGAGGTAGCGACTCTTCGTATCCATAGATCTAGGATATTCAGGGCGAGCTTCCATCCCAGGTGTGCAGGGAAGTTCACCGAAGTCAAGTTTCTTATTTAAACCAGGATAGTACTGTCGCATCACTAAGGTTGTAACAACGAAGACACCTTGAATACAGCCGGCAGTGTCAGTAGATAGGTGCATCATCGGTTCGGTAAATTAACGAAGGAATAATTCCAGCCAAACTCATAGCTATGTAGTTGAGGTCTATTGTGCCCTATATTTGCTTAAACTGAGTGTTGATAGTAGTAGTTTTTTTTATTATATTTATATATATATTTAAAAAAGCATGTACCCAACTAGTTTGATTTATATTACTGTCTTGAATTAAACTATCACACGTAGAAGTAGTGTCGCTAGATAGGAGTATAGGTAACCATTTGACTATCTAGGCACTTATTATACTCACATATAACTTGGGCTTACTAGGGACTCGTCAAAGCTATCTTGATGTTCCAACTACAACTTTTTCTTCTTCTCATCTTTACGTATTTCTGCTTCTAGCCAGGGCAGAAATCATAGTCCAGAAGTCGTCAATGACCCACTATATCACGCAATCCCCAGACTGAGCCATCTTCAATAGAAGTTATACTGATGTTCTTGGACAGGAATTCTTTCGACTACCATGTCCCGAAATGTCCGCAAGGTCCTATCCGATACCAACCGCTTGGGGTTTCGAGTACTGCATTGAGGTGGTTGATGGCTTAGGGGGACGATTTACCTCCGGATTAATCGTGGATTCGTGAGTAAGTTGATAGATTGTGATTATCAAGCGTACATTGTATATCACTGGCAGGGAAATCATGACATACGATATCCTAGTACCTATTCCCGTTGCGGAATATAGTTACATTATGATGCCTAGCCAGCTATTGGCTAGCTAAGCATCACTACATGGTACATATCTATGCGGGGCTCTTGCGTAAGAAGAGACGCTTCCTACATAAGATGATATTCTTTCAGCGTATTCCAGAGCAGTAGATCTCTGCTTGTCTTTCATCGATGGAAGTCACAGAAAGCTTCATTAGCACTAGTAGTCAAAATGGCTGGTTTACTCACCTTATTGGGCGACATCACAAGATTTGATATCTCCCTCCTTAGTTTCCTAGCAAAGCTGCTATTCTTCGTACCGACTCTGGCCTTTTCTATCTATATTGCCCTCAACGAGATAGTACGACTACAAGGCCGAATTAATAACTTATCAGGGCCATGGGGTTACCCTTTATTCGGGAGTCTTCCTTCTTTACGTGGCACCGCTACGTCGGACGAGTATAGAATAGTACGTAATATAAGAGTACCGGAGGCTTGAATATCATTTATACTACTATAGTACCTGGGAATAAATATATTTGCATCGTACCTCCCTATATCCTCTTTTATACCATGTAAATACTTCACTAACACTTATCATAATAGTGGGCTAAGCAATATGGAGACGTATTCCAAGTGCCATTGGGAAACACGACAGCCGTAGTAGTGAATAGTACAGCGGCTGCCCGTGCGCTTTTCATTGGACAACGGGAGGCAACAAACTCGCGTCCTGTATTCTACGTCCTACACAAGAAAGTACAACAGGGAGGGCCTGTAACGAGCATCGGAACTAGTCCTTGGGATGACAGCTGTAAGCGGCGACGTAAAGTTTCTGCCACAGCCCTGAATAAAACCAGTACAGAGAGTTATCTTCCTGTATGTACTTCATGCGACAGAGTCTGACTCTCCCATCTAATCTCATGCGCGGTAGATATTAGACCTCGAATCAAGAGCATTGACACTAGATATCTTATCTAGCTGCAAGGGCGGCGATGTATCCGTCGACGTGCTTGACCTGACGCGCAAGTTCGCATTAAACCTTAGCTTAACGCTGGCTTATGGAACGCGGTAAGTACTGTTTCTCACCATGGAAGAATGCTAACTAATCGACATATGGAAAGCGTTGAGGATGTGAAAGATTTGCATAGAGACCTAGTTATCTCTGAGATCATATATATCGAAGAAGAGATATCAAAGTTCCGGAATCCCACTAGCAACTTTTCTAATTACATCCCGCTTCTCCGGCCCCTTAATACTGTTGCGGGGTGGCTCGGGCTACAGAAGGGTTCACATATGGCAGACGTGGGGAAACGGCGGTACGCTTATCACCACGTCTTACAGGAGAAACTAAAGAGAGATATCGCGGATGGTGTTGACCGTCCTTGTATTCAAGGAAACGTCCTGAAGGATCCAGAGAGTAAAGGTCTCACCGAGGGCGAGCTACTTAGTATCGGACTTAGCATGCTCGCAGGCGCTGACACTACTAAACGATCGCTGATGTGGGCTATCCTGCTCCTAGCGCACCGTCCGGACATTCAGGAGAGGGCCTACAAGGAGATCGTGGAGACAGACGCCCGCTTACTTGAGTCACCAAATGTCGCGCACTCTAGGGTCGAGTACGTAGAGGCTTTCACAAAGGAAATCGGCCGCTATTTCGTAGTCCAGCGCCTTGCATTGCCGAAAGCCACATACTCGCACGTTCAGTGGAAAGGCGCAGTCATTCCCCCTAATACGCTACTGTTTCTAAACTCCTGGGCATGCACGCGAGGTGAGGAGCTGATCCCAATTTAACCATATGCGATATTAACTAACGATTTATGTGCCTAGATCCGTCCGTATTCTCGGACCCCGATACATTTGCACCAGAGCGTTGGATGGACGGCGACCAGACAGCGAATCGACACCAGTATGCTTTTGGCATCGGAGGTCGAATGTGTATCGCAAGCCATGTTGCTACCAAGGCCCTCTATGCCGTATTCCTCCATCTCATCGCACACTTCCAAATCCTACCAGCGGGAGACACAACGGACCCCATTGTTGCGGATCCTATAGAGGGCTTACTTGCCCGGGAAAATCCCATCGCGGGACCGAAAGCTAGGACGGTGCGGTTTGTGCCGCGAAATGTCGATGCAACTCGACGGATGTTGTCCTCGGAGTCTTAGTAGGAAGAGCACACACACGCAGAGATCAAGAAGGAGAGTTAGAACTAAGACTGATATAGATAGTAGCTTTGAGTAGTGTTAATATGCATAAGACTCCTAAATAGAATGTAGCGGAGATAAGTCTGATTAAAAAATGAAAAAAAAGGCCCCTGCCGATTATAGATCTATCCAGCCTACCAGATTATACTTTAGTATTTGATAGTTATTTTTATATCATAACAGTAAGAAGGTGAGTCAAGTAGGTAGGCACCGAAAAGGATACCATATCTCAGTGCCACGCCGGTGTATGAAGGCTATCTTCAAACTTGCCCCTAATAGTAGCCTCCGTTGCGCTCTCCACCAACTGTCCAAGCTTTTCATCAACTCTCCTGAACATCGCTGCACGGGTCTCAGTCAGCCATATTGTATTTGGGTTGCGGAGATGTTAAATAAAACGCTGAATAAGAGTAACGTACCGTAGGCTTCATCTCTGATCCACTGCGTCTGCACGGCGCTGAGGTGAGCAGATAAGTTGTCCACGAATCGCTGCTGTGCGCCCTCCTGCTTACCCATTAAGTCCCACAGAGCTGTTGACTGCTCGAAGTCTTTCTCCGTTACCTCCGAGGAGAAAACCACGGGTATTCCGCTTTCAGGGAGTGGACGGTCGAGTCTACCTGGATTTCCCTTCGAAGTATTTCCGTCTACCCCGTCTACCCCGTCTCGGGTATTGTTCCCAGGGCGAAGGAATTTAACCGGTTTTAGCTTCGTTCCCACATAGTTAGGGTCACCTCCGTAATTGGAGGTAAAGTTCATGGAGCCGTCCCGCTCGATTGGGCAGTAGACTTCGCTCTTTGGCGCGTTGGTGGGTAGGAACTGATAGTTCGCTCCGAGCCGGTAGCGAGCAGCGTCAGGATAGGCGAACATACGAGCCTGCAGCATCGGGTCTGGACTTGGCTCAATGCCTGCCACCATATTACTTGGACTGAAAGAGGCCTGCTCAATTTCCGCAAACCAGTTCGACGGGTTCTTATCAAGCATCATACGGCCAACCTTGCGTCGCGGGTATTTACCAAGCGGCCATGTCTTCGTGATGTCGAAAATGTCCACAGGCGCATCTCCAATATCTTCCGGACGTATCACTTGCACGTACATGTCCCACGAAGGGAAGTTGCCCGATCTGATTGAATCCTGAAGATCGGCAAGATGCCTATCGGGCTCGGATCCGGCTAGCTTAGCTCCCTCCTCGTCGGTGAAGTAGTGAATCCCCTGGTTTGTTAGAAAGTGGATTCGGACGTAACAGTACGAGCCGTCAGATCTGGTGAACTTGTACGTGTTTTCACTGTAGGCGTTCACATGTCGTGCTGATGATGGAAGACCTCGATCTCCAAAGAGGAACATCAAGGCATGGACACTCTCCTGATTGTTGACGTGGAAATCCCAGAACATGTCCGAGCTGGCAACTATATGCTCAATTAGCAACCATTTATCCGGATATACACGAAATGAAAACTTCTGCTTTTTATAACGAACAGCTATGCCGGGACTATTCTTTAGAAATTGAAGCTTGACTTACTATTAGTCCTAGGATCTCGTTTGTGACTACGGTTCAAAGATGGGAACTTCGTCGGGTCTCGAACGAAGAAGACTGGCTATATCCCTTTTGTTAGTACACTCAGGCAATCAGTACGGGCCATAAATGATATACCTGATTGTTGAACACAAAGTCTTGGTTCCCCTGCGCCGTCTTGAACTTCATAGCGAATCCTCGGAAGTCTCGTACGGTATCTGCAGATCCTCGCTCGGGGGCAACTGTAGAAATCCGGGCAAGGACCTCAGTCTTCTTACCGATCCCGGTTAAGAAGTCGGCATCCGTAAGATCAGATATATCATCTGTTACCTCAAAATAACCTCTGGCCCCGCCAGCTTTAGCATGTACACTCCTCTCCGGAATTCTCTCCCGAGAGAAATGTGCCAGGTTTTCGATTAGCTGAGTTGATGTAAGCAGGACAAACCCACCACCGCTGCCGGTGCGTATTTGAGTCGAAGTGTCATTCTTCGCAAGAGGTTGACCCTCTGCTAGGGTATAGTATGGGGTTTCTGGAATTGTCTCCGACGCCATTATAAGTTTCGTTTAATTCCTGTGAGTGTTGAATTTAAGGTAGCGAGGTCGACGAGTGTGTTTGAGTACTAAACAATAAGAGACCTTGATGTAAAAATGTACTTTGAGTTTTGTGATTCTGATTCTGTGCGTTATCCAGGTCCTGAGTTGGTTAAGATGCTCTTCTCTAGAAGTCAGCCATCTTCTCTTATACTTTTTTATTAAGGCCCTTAGTACCGCGGAGATAGGACTCATCACCACTATATTGTATACGAGATACGCATTCCATACTTGCCGGCTTACTCTCACGGGTACAGCAAAATCTAGTACATCTCATTCAGAGGTGATATCCATCCCCGAAGCCCGAATCGTCGTCGACTTGGTGTCGCGTACCCCTGTTCGGTGTTCCTCGGGCTTCGCTCGGAAAATATGTGCAAAGGGATAAGCTAAGCATGGAGTCCCTTAGGTTAGAGCTATCGACCATATCTCAGCATGTTCAGCATTTAACTATTTCGACTACAGTATATTAGTTATTTACCAAGGACGTTTATAGCTTAAAGAAGCTGTTATCTGTTATTCATTATTTCCATGAAATCTTCAATCTCAACCCTGAATTTCCTACGGCATTATTCAAGCACAAAGTGCTTAGCTGTTAACGGCGTAACATAACAACTCCATAAATTAAACCGGCTTAATCCATATACCACACCAGAAATGTTTTAGCATAGAAAATCTCTATATCCGGGTGCTAGACCCTGAGTTAGACATGTATTAATCTTACGCCAAGAGGAAAGAGCGGCGTGTGTGGGTAACTACTCCGAGGACCGGGATTCCGAGCTAAAAGCTCCGTACTGTTCCGTTCGGCGGCTTTTATTAGAAGTGGGGCGACGATCCTCCCGGCATACCGATCTATAGAGTTCCTTGGGCGGGTTGGACTGAATTTTCATTTCCACGTACCACACGTAGTTTTTTTTATGTTTACATTTACTGGTAATAGGTAGTTTGGTTACTCCGATTCCTCCTCCCACGATAGGCTATAAAGAAATAGTAGGTGTCGGCAATTACGGTTGGCCTTTAGCTTTCATGGCAAATGAGTCACTGGAGGCTTATATTAGGTATATGAAAGTACACTTATGTAACAAATTCTAATATGTGGAAGGGTGGGTGGAAATTATCAATATAACGAACGTCCAGGTTTGTAGTTAACGCCTTTTTGTCCACCCTAGGATACAATGATAAGAAGTTTAAATAATAGCCGTCCTACGTGTAAGCCTTTTGTATAACACATGCCAAGATGTAATTCCGAACTACATAATATCGTTATACTGGAATCGGCTATCGTGAAATAGTAAGCCGATCACAACAAGGCTTGCGCCCATCTTCATTATAGGTTAGAATAAACTTGCATTGCCGCCACCCAGTTGCGTCTGAGCTAATCTTGGATGTAGCCGCTCCCGCGCGGCGAAACCCCATAAAGCTATTAGTAGGGCTTATTAATAACTGCTTTGAATTTCATATTGCGAGTTAATCGAGATAAACCTGCCTTAACTATAGCCGGAGGAGATATATTCAGGAGGGATAAAGCGCATTCATCTTGTTCTCCCCATTGTGATCAACGATTAGTTACTTATGTGTATAATCATGTCTACTATGGATTCGACAGTCGCTATCTAGGTGAAGTTTAAATCTTTGGTTGAAAGATTTGTAGTTGAAGTCAAAAGACATATAATTCAATATTGGTATCTATCATGCCATCTAAGAGGAGTAAAAGCCTCGAATAGAAAATCGTCGTCGTCATTTAAATCATCCCGCTAAGCGCCAGAGTCCATACAGCCATTTATGCTCGCGGAAACTCCAATTCTAATAGAAATTAATATTGATCGCTTCCGAAAGTCCCGAGGTGTTGTCAATTGAACAAATTATGAAGATTACTAGCGACCACCATAGTCACTAGCATAACCAATCTGCTCGCCGAAGTTTTGTTGCAGACCGCCCTCTCCGAAGCCGGTACCAGGGCCACTTACGTAGCCCGTATCATCGCCATCGTCGTAATCCGAGGCATCAAAGCTTGACCGACCACTGAGCTCGTCTTCTACGTTGCTCATATCACCCGGTTGACCCCAGTTCATCTGCGCCAGTGCTGGATACTGTGCTAATAAGGCAGCAGGTAAGGCATAGTTACCCGTCTCTATACCAGGATAAATATTGGGGTCCATGACCGGTTGTTGTTGAGCCATGTTTTGTGCTATGCTCTGCATTCGCTGTTCCTGCCACAGCCGTTGTCTCTCAAGCATTTCTTCGTCTAACAATGGCTTGATACATATGCGGCCTGCTTCTGATCGGAAATGGCGACCTAGCGCATCCGCTCGAGCGAACCGCCTTCCACAGCCCCATTGGCCCCCGGCTTTGAGATCCCCTTTGCAGACAAATTTCTTTTCGCCCGAATGAAGTCCCTCGTGACGTTTACGGTCGTGTTGTCTAGCGAATGCCTTTCCGCAAACCGTGCATACGAAGGGTCTTTCGTCAGTGTGGGTCCGCAGGTGGGATCGCAAATTGTATGCTCGGGTAAACCGCTTGGGGCAAAGGGTACATTGAAAAGTGGCAGGATGTTTCTGGATTCGCTTCGTTCCTCCATTGTCTTGAGCGGCTTGGTATTCCGGGTCTGCTAGGCGGAGCGCTATCACATTATTGGGGACCGCAGACATAGATTGACGCCTTCTAGAGACAGCATTGGCGCTACCTGACCGGTCACCAGGCGAAAGTGAACGAGTCGAGGACTCGGACCCGGAACGGCTGCGGTTGGCCAAATCGGCGCCTAGGTGTGGCGACAGACTTCCAGGGGTATTCGGTCGTGAGAGGACAGCCCCTCCGCTATTATAGGGGTCCGTAACTGCCCGTGGGCGGGATCGTGGGCGACCTGTATGTTTAGTTAGGATATAAATACCTAAAGTTACAAGTAGGACTCACCTCTGTCTGGTGGGGTTAGAGACTGCGCATCCATGGGCGGCTTCGGGGGCTCGAAGCTATTTTGTCGCGAATTAGGCGCAAAGTCGATATTTATAGACGGCGGAGCCATAGGCTGGGCTATTAACGGGTCTATTGGCGCTTCTTGACACAGGGAAGGAAACTCTTCTGAGGTTTGAACAGGGTAACCCATAGGAGGGTTAGGATATCCCGTACTTAGCATGATGTTCTGACCTTGCTGACTAGCGTCAGGCATCTGTTGAGGGAGTATTCGAGGGGAGATAGCTGGGCTGTGTGATGGGCTGCGGCTATGCGGGTTAGGCCCTGTTATGCTAAAGTTCCCTAACCCAACAACCCCATCGTAAAAGTCTTGCGGTCGCTGCATGGGCGAGTGGCCGTGCTCTGGGTGTTCGAAGCTATCGTGGCCTGTTAGATTTGGCGATGGGGCAGCTGACGATGCGTCCGAGTATTCTGACGGTGTTCTTCGATGTCCTTGAAACTGCGGTTGATTCCAATCCAACTGACCCGGCATAAAAGCCGCCTCGGGGCCTAATGACGCATGTCTTGAATGTCCAGGCGAAGGAAACTGATGTTGATTAAAAGATGGAGACTGGTGTGCCGAGCTTGGCTCCGGCTTTAAGAGATGCGGCGGAGTAGGCGAGTGGTGCGTCTGTGGGGACGTCATGTTCGTTAGATCGCTCGGGTCGAGAGATTGCGCATGTGTCTGAGACAAGTCGCCAAACAGAGGTGTACCAAACTGATCGCCTTGGGCAGATTGGGGGAATAGCGAGAAATCGCCGCTGCTGTTGAAATCCGAACCCAGAAGACTCTGGGTGAATGTGGGTTGGGATTGCGAGGTGAGAGATTGTGAGTAGTCTTGGTTGAGCCCAAAGGATGTCGGATCAGCAATACCCTGGTGACCAAAGGGCTGCGACTGCGATGTATTCAAAAACTGGTTGCTATCGTTGTTGCTAGGGTAAGTGTTGAAGTCGGAAGTGAACTGGTGGTTCGCTGATGAGGGGTCTATGGCAATGCCGAGGCCGATCGATGATTCCGGGGACTGATATGGATGAGGCGAAGGAGAATGACTATTTCTTATATGAGGCTGTTGATTTCCGGCAGACGGTGAACGGCCGCGAGCCGACCCTGCAGGTTGAACAGCTTGTTGATCCATGGCGCGTAAGTTGTTTCTGTCTTTAGAAACCCCAAGTCTGGGCAAGGTTGAATGCACTCGACCGCGAGTCTGCCTCACAGCGTGGCGCAGCGCGGATGTGTTTGAAGGGGGCTGTGTTAGGCGAGTCTGACCCGTTCCAAATGCCGTTTTTGACGTACGATGTG
The DNA here is from genome assembly GCF_022478715.1 of Daldinia decipiens. Classification (NCBI taxonomy): domain Eukaryota; kingdom Fungi; phylum Ascomycota; class Sordariomycetes; order Xylariales; family Hypoxylaceae; genus Daldinia; species Daldinia decipiens. Next base: position 379,766 of record NW_026054551.1, on the reverse strand, counting down.
GACCAAAAGGGACTCTTCTTTTGGTTTAGACTGTTTAAGAGGATGTTGTAAATGTGGGCGATACGATCCAGTCTGGTATTATGAAGCCTTTGTTGAATTTGGTGCTGTACTGTGCAGTACGGTATAGTATTTTTTTTCTTTCTTTTTTACCTCTGTCGAGGGTGAACAAAGACACACTGCACGAACAGATTGGGGGGGTAATGCGCCCGAGTTGCTTAGCTCACTGACTGCTAATCGCAACGTTCCGCTATGAGATCTGCGACTGTGATACCCTAGCTTGGCACTTCTTCGAATAGCTAGGCAAGCCAGGGGGACCGAAGAGTCGCTGTCTCGGGGTACGTGACGTGTCGCGCAGAACAGAAAACGCTCTTGTTGTTATACGGTGTATGAGGCAGTGTAAATGACCGATAATTATAACAAGCCTACTACCTTAGAACGAGCCAAATGCCTAAAGCGATTGATGCAATATGTTGGTGCCCCAAGCTATCCAGTCCAAATTATCTGCCGTTAATCGCCGTTGGTTCGTATCTTAAAATAATCCCTTCAAGAAAACCTTCAAACCGATTCGACTACGGGACGAGTTGCTCTAGTGCCAGGTCTATGCTGCTGTCGTAGAATGAATACGGTTATCACGGCGTGCAAGAGGCCTCTTTTTGGTGTTGCGACACTTTGACTCGGTTGACTAGGTGCTGACCGCGATAATTCTAGGACTGCTCAAATTCGATAGGTTGGAAAGTGTTGAAAGTCTTTGGGGTCTATTACAATAAGTTAGCCGGTTTGATTCTGAAGGACGACGACCGGCGCTGGTTAATAGACGTTGGACTCAGGGTAGGTGATGACAAGAAGTAATTGAAGCAGGTTAATAATCTTGAAGGAGCGCAATATGTACCTAAAGTAATAACTCACACTTTCACTCGGTCGCAAGATGGCAGGAAGGCAGGATGGTAAGGTATTGTTGCGGGCAGCACCAATCTCCCATTATCACCCCGCCCTATCGCCCCACCTGCCTTAAGATGCTATATTACCGGCGAATTTGTAGGTAAATACAGGTAGGTATGCTAGGTACCTAACCTTCTTAGGTAGGTATATATGTAATTCTTTGATATTATTGCCAAGTACCCAACTTATAAGTTTGTGTAAATGCGCAATCCCTTTTTAACATAATGTAGGAACTAAACTTGAAAATAGATGATATGGATATTAATCTGTATAGTTAGGTAATAAGCTAAGTAGAAGCTTGTAAAGACAATTCGAAAAAGAACGAAATAGTATATCCGAAACTATTCGGGCACCTACACTAGAGGCTAGCATAAGATGTAATTAGGCAGGCCATAAAAGAATAGCACTTCATACATTATGTACATAAAGAGGTACCTGTTATGCTCAATTAGCACGTGTAACGCTCTGCTGCTGTTTTTAATCGTCCGGGGTCCACTCCCCTGACCTTAGGGCTGGCCTAGTACTTGTTTAGTAAAGCAACATCAGACGAAGAGGTACTTAGGTACCTCCCTACCTAATGTACTAGGTAGTAGTATCGCTAATAATATCCGCCTCAGATTTGCTTCCATATGTAGATGTCCATTGTACTAATACAGGGTACCAATATAGATATCCCCTAGCCTCATCAAGACAAAATGGCCTTTATATATTTACACGGTGTCGAAAACCTGAATACGCATGACAAGTTCGTTTATTATCCCATAGCCCACCTCGAATGGGTATGAATGGGTATGAATAGGCAGAAGGTGTGTATTCGCGAGTAAACGAGTAACTATGTAAGTAGGACAAGATGGAGGTCATATTAGCTCCGCCAATCGCCCTGCATCGTTGCCAATGTAATTATTAGGCAACCATGTTTCTCGAAGGGACCTCCCTTTTCCGAGGCGGTGAACGGGGATCTTCTTGTTTCCAATTGACTCGATAGAAGAAGACATTGGGTACCGATCTGGATATCGATCAGTCTCATTCGCTTTTATTCTAGGAGGCGTCACCCCCTGACGGAATCCTTTTATGGTGACCTATTCAGAAGCGCCTACTACATATGCACTTAGCCCTGGGCTGCTTGATGTGAAGTTCGAGTGCATTGTCTCGAATCAAGTTAAGAAGATCAAGTTAAGAAGCCGGCTTGGTGCGCCATGTGTACTATGGTCTATTGCATACATACACATGCCTAAAGCAATTTTACCTTTCTTACCTGTCAGCCCTATCACATATATATTCACATATATATTTACCAAGTACCCTCCTAATATATAATATATACTAGGTATACATGATTGTCGACCATTAAGAAGCCATCTCTTCCCGCCCACCAGAAGATCGTGAATGTGACGCCACAGACACTAAGATGCTTCGCCGTCCCCTTGTATGCCGCGTCGCCGAACCATTCTGGAAAATATCCGTTCATTTGGTGATCCACCTCTCCGCAAATGTAGATCCTATTCTACATACACGAAACGTCATCGCTCTGCTTACTATGAAACATAGCTGCTGGACCATAGATATTGTATAAACGTTCGTCTTATTTTTAGATAGTTACCGCATAAATCTAGTCATATTACGCACTATATAATGTAGAACTACTCTTGGCAATGTAACTATCCCGAATATGAAGATCCCAGAAACCTAAACGATGCATAATGTCAGCAATTCACATATCGTCCTCCAAAAAAAAAAAGGCTTCATGGTCAGGGATTGCCCGTACAATGCACCAATAGAATAGAAAATAATACGAACTTTAACAACTACCTGCGGAGTGTATCATTCATTTATGATATACAGTATTACAATGTCTACGTACACAACTTGATGCTACTATTGGCATAAATTAATACCCAATCATAATTCAACATTTTTGTTAGGATCTCTAGTAAAGCAGTGCCGGAGAGGTAACTACCTCCTAAGCGTTAAACGGTCTAAACAGTAGGTAACTCATTATTACATTATATTATCATCTATCAAATAAGATACTGTAAGGATTCTTACCATCTTTTCCCGACGCGCAGATTGTCCTTGGAATTATCAGCAGGGGAAGAACGTTGCAACTTGTACTCGGTGATCTTCTCCTTTTGACTAACAATGCTATAAACATACAATTCAGTTTACACAGATCGCAGCTCGTCCACTGGTAGTACATCGTTATAGATCATGAAGTAATAATTGAACTTTAATTTAATACCAACAACTGGGTACTTAACCTACCTACATGGGTAGGTAGGTAGTAAATCGTGATAAATAAACTAATACACTTATAACTACAAGAATGACGTTTCTTGTCAATACTACTCCCGTTAAATAGGTACTCGCGAAATTTTGGTTAAGGCATATATGCGAGTTACCAGAGGTCAGAAATAAATATATCTCGGTCATCTTTAGCTATACGGCTTTAGCGATTTACTTTTATAGTATTATTATTCGAGAGGTGTCGTTAAAATATACTCCATAGAGTGACTTAGACTTTAAATCAGCGAAATATCCGCAGCGTCGCTTATGGTACTTCATAAGCGCATTATATGAACATAATATCTTCTAGGTATTTTGCGGTTCCTAATAAGTCAAAGCACTCTTACAAGGGCCACCCTAGTGGGGGCCACCTCAAAAACGCAACGCATTCGCGATAAGGTTTATATATAAATTATTATATAATTTTATTAATTTTTAGTTAATTAAAAAATAAAATTTATTATTTAAATCTTTATTTTTTTATAATTTTAAAATGTTTATTTTTTTAATTTAATTACATTATATTACGGCAATAAACGACATTTTCGACAGTATATCTTTACAGTAAATATTTAAAAAATATTTTATATTATAATATTATTTTACGAACCGAATATTGGGTTGTAAAATATGAAACGATTATTTAAAGGAACATTAAAAACTATTAAAGTATTAAAAAAAAAATTAACCAATTAAACTATTATATTAAATTGTATTAGTTATATATTTTTTTTATATTAATTTAAAAATATTACAAGAAGATTATTAGCCTATAATTACCGGTTTAATATTTTTGGTAAATATTAATATATATAATTTTTATTTTATTATTTTTGATGGTCGTGTGACACTGACATAAAGGCACCTTACTGATGATAAGGTGCCCTTATCGTAGATAAGGGAGGAAGAGATAAGATACCCGACTTTACTGGATAAAGGGGTTGGGTATCCACTATTATTGGAATATAAGAACATGCTATACCTAGCTAGCCTTAGATAAATTCTTCCCTCCTTAAACATCTCAATACACCAGTCTCAACACCATTAATTTATTTGCTATTGCTTTATCGTTATTATTGTTATTCCTATTTACGTACGTACCTACCAACAATTTTAATATTAAATTAGTTAAGGTTTATTTAATTAATTATAAACAAATTAATAGGATTATAACTAATAATATTAATATTTTTTTCAACCGATTTAAAGCTTTTAAAATTAAGAATATTCCGGTTAAATATATGTATAGCGTTGATGAAATAAGGATTATAAAAGGGGTTAAGAATAATAAGATAATTATTAACAAAGCTTATAAAAAGCATATTATGGTTAAAAATTATAATAATAAAATTTAAACGTTAATTATTAAATATGTTAATGGTAACAATTGATTTTTAAATTTTCTTATTATATATATAAATAAATATGTATAATAATAATAGTTTCTTAACGATAAAGATATTAGATTTAAAAGTTAGAAATTTATTATATTTTTTAATAATTAGATTAATAATAATATTATATTTAAATAATTTTATAAAGTTTTTTTAAAAGAAATAAAGCTATTAAATTATTAATAATAGTAATTATTAATTTTTAATAATTATAATAGTTATATTATAATAAAATTCTTTTAAAAATACTTTATAAATAAAGTTTATGTTGTTTTTATTCCGGTATATTTATTATATATTTTATAAATTATTAATATGGGTGTATTTTTATTAATAAAATAAAATTATTATTGTAAATTTATTAAAATATGTTAATTATATTATATTTTTAATCTTAATAAAAAGGAATTTATTATGGTTTATTAAATAATATAAAAAGAATGTTTAATTAAATATAATATATTAATTGGTTAAAAGGTTATAAAGATTTATTTTAAAAATTGAAATAAGCTATTAAATTACCGGTTTATGTTTTAAAAGGCTTCCAATATTACCTTAACTTCCTTAAGCTTTATTTTTAATTTAAAAAAGTTTAATTTTATCGAAAATATAACCCTAATCCTTTTAATAACACTTTTAAGTTTATAAGATATTAATATTTTAATTAAAGAGTTATTTAAGGTTAATATAATGTTTGTTAAATCCGTAATAAAATTTTTATTTAATAAAATTAATAAGGTCCTTAATAAAATTATTGTGAAATTAATTATAATAAAAGTTTATGCCGAGTATTTAAAAAAAGTATTAATAAATATAAAATTGTAAAAATGGCGTAAGATATTATTTAATTCAAATTTAATGTTTATAAATATTAAAACTATTATAAAAAAAAAATAATTAAAAACTTAAAAATTAAATGGTGTAATTATAATTAATAATTTTAATATTAATTTAAAAAATAAAATTTTATTAATTAAGTTAATAATAAAGGACTATATTATTATTAAAATATAATAGATTGTAAATTAATTAAATTTAATTTAATTAAATAATGTTAAATTAAAGTTAAGGTGTTTGTTTTAAAGGTTTAAAAATTTGAGGTGGCCCCTATTAGGGTGGCCCCTGTAAGGGTGCTTTGACTTATTTTATACTAAAGATAGGTAGTCTTTCTACGGGGATAATGGGAGTCTTCCGAACCAACCAAACGAAGCCCAATCAAATAGCTGAGCGAGTTTGTCAACTTAGTGCGAACCTATCATATAAACTGAAACTGTATCAAGCAATAACATCTGTCACATTGGCACTTATCTTGGAGAATGCCGAGGCGAGCCCGAGAAAGATCCATAAAACGCGAGGTAGTCATCACAAGCCTTACGAGAAATTGAAACCCAGTAAAGTCTCGAGTTTGGTGAATAAGTGGAATGTAGAGATTAATCTAATCTAATCTATAAAGAGTTGGGATATGAACTTGGAAGAATGCAATCTCGGTATGCCCTTCTACCCGAGTCCATTCTATGGGTATTTTTTAATGTCTAGTCATTGCCATAAACCCGACCGTTCCCAACCAGCTCAAAAGCAAAACCTAACGCCATCCCAATGTGATGCTACATGTTAACAGGCCAAATGATATAACCGCAACCGATTGTACGCTTTTCTATGCCCGAGTCAATGACATTGAATGCAATAAGTCGTTAAGATACCTTATAAGCACCTTTCAACAGATTTAGAGAACCTCTTCTCGCTCAAACCCTTCGGCCTTCAAGGTAGGTCGGGGCGGGCTTCGACTACCTTTGTACTCGCTGACGAAGGGGTTAGGATCCTCATTCTGATTCAAGTTTGCCAAGGTATGGTTCACGCCTCGATGGCCCGCCTCGTCTGCTCGGATATATAAGATAAGATCTTTCATTGTCCGCTTCCCCTCTGGCATATGCCAGTATTTCACAGCGATTTCAGGAACGACGAAATTCGGGTCGGACCATTTTGGAAGGTGGCCGTCTTCGATTTGCTTGATGGCTAGCGTATACGTGTGTACGGCTTCTTCTTCTAGGTAGCCCACTGAAGGAAAGTTAGTTTCTAACAGAATAAAACAATGAAGCGTCTTGCTTACCGAATCGATGTGTGATCTTCGGTGAGATCAAGTAAGTCAAGAAAAGACCGTTAAAATAAACCCCTTGAGCACCAAGGAGTAGGAACTTCATAAACCAGCCTAACTAATATGTTAATGAACAAGATCAATATACTTGCTTAGATGTTATGCCCACCTGGTTCGCACATCTTGATGAAAGTTAAGAGATGCATTCGTTCATTGTAGCTTTCTTCGAGGAGAGTCTCAATCCAACCGTTGTCTCGTTTCAGCCGTCGGATGCTATGGAGGTGCCTTAACATTCCCGCAACCATTCCAGGGACACCGGCAATGGATTCGAGAAATAGGAATCGTAGCAGCCATTGGCTTTCTGTTAGGGGTTGGATCGTGTCGACGGCAGTAGTCGGATTCGCTTTGTCCACTTTTTGGTTTTTTTTCATCCCCGTGAAGAAGTCCATTCCCCATCTACATGAACGCATAACCTTCCAGGCGACCCAGTCTCCCCAGGTCTTGGCTGGGCGGTGGGCGGGAACGACACTGAGCATTTCCTATAATTCAAATTGACTAGTTAGCTGCTGGTTCTATATTCCCTTTTCCAAAAAGCTGGAATATATAGATAAAAGCTAAAAATATTTTATGGTTAAAGAGCCAATCATGTCCGACCCAGAATAGTAACAAGAAGAATTTTACGACTAACCTCTTCAGTGTAGCCATGATGAGGCCATGCTGCTGGCGTGCGTCGGATATTTTCTGTCTCCTTTGCCGGGAAAAAGTCCTTGAAGTTCGTTACGGGCGTCGTAGAAAAGGCTCGTGAGCCTCCATTGTGTTGGACCGACGTGACAAGCCCAACACGGATTCCTGTTGAATACCCAAGGGTAGAATTGTAAAGTAAGGGTGCCACAGCTCTGGATAGCCGAGCGGCTTGCTTTGGACTGCAAAGGTTGGTCTGGACCTTAGCTGACAGCATTGGCGAATAAATATGGGATGGGACTACTATAACCAATGGAAGTTTTTGTATTGGTAAAACACAGTAGGACTGTTCAAAGTAACTAGTGTTCAACTTGGCTTGGTGGCAACAAAAGAATAAATAAGAGAGTGCCTCAGGAAGCGGAAATACTTATACCTTTCCGACTTGCCTGCTGACAGCTTAGATCAAGTGTCAGACTCTTGGACAAATACCTCAAATTACCTTTTATGACAAAAAACTACAATGGAGCTACAGTACGAAATAATATGTAGTATTCAGGTACGCTACGAAGACTACCCGGCATGTTTACTTGGCTAGGGAACAGAAGCAAAGACCAGACACCGAGTACAGAGGCCGAAGAGGCGGATACTTTTTTTCTGTTTCCTTTGTTAGCGTGTCCAAATTAAGGTAGTAGTTCTTACTCATGTCCATACAGCCTCATGCTTGGCAAAGATGGGCTGGGCTACTGAGTACCTACCTATGTAAACGGATCCGTAGTACGAAACATTTTAATCGCTGGGGGTCTGTTTGATACAGTCAGGTGGTCTTGTAAGTCGGGAATTATAGGGGCTTAGCGATATGAGAAATGGGGCGTTCCGGTACATTTTCGGACGGGAGACGGCTTCGTCTTAGCGGCTGTCGGCGATATTCAGGGCTCTATTATCCCTTCGGCAGGCCGCATGTACCCCAATTCTTATCATTAAGAATCGCTTTAGCATTAATTAGACCGGCGAAGGGAAGAAACAAACCGATGGAGATTGTAGTCACTGAGCTCCATAATTTATGACCTAGAACTTAGAGATGCTTTGAAAAATTTCTATTGATAAATTTTTGAAAGATAAAGCTTGAGAGGTATATTGCTTGTTAGAGGGAACTTGGAAGATGCTAACTTGGGCGGATTCTTTCTTAACTGTCAGAATGCTCTTAGAGGTCTAGCGCGTGGCCTTCAATTTCAAGTGACTCAGACTTACCAAAAATACGAACATCGGAATGGTGGTACATGTTCCTCTTTTCCTTCTTTCATGCACGCGACACAAAAATGAAGTTATACTTATCTCCATACCTAAGCCATTTGTTAATTCTACCTAAGTACCTAGGTTAATGTATTCCGTACACCCCTTAGAATTACCTCATTGCACCTTTAATTTCAGCATGACATATAGCGCATCCTATGCAATTGAGATCCAATTATTTTGTGTTGCCGCAGATTGTTTACATACTTGTCGACTTGTAGATTATCTTTTGGTCTATTCTTAGTCCATACTCGGGTTTAATATTATGATAGTTATTTTAAGATAGAAGGTTTGGGATACCCATGTTGGACTTCTTAATATTTGCATTGAGATTCATCATGTATAGACCTATAGCTAAGCCCTCTTAAAAAGAAGCTACCTAATGTTAAAGGCATATGTGTCTCTTAGTACCTTAATCCAGACAGCAAAGATAGATTGCCAACCTAAATGTTGATTTCTATCTTTAATTGTAAAGTGTGGCTGATTATATGCATGTGGGTTGATGTTTAAAATCTTAGGTAGGTAATGAGAGGCACGTAAATAAGGTACGGGACGATCTATTTTCAGATATTGAATCCAGACGCCAACATATGCATAGATCGGAATTCCTTAGTGATGACGCCGTTGGGTACATGGGTCTAGAAATAAATAAAGATTTGGAAGCTGAAAGAATTCAATGCCCCGCACCCCGCGTCCAGCCGATTTACATAGGTACATGTACCTCATTCGCATGTAGTACAGAATATGTATGTACAAAAGACAGAAATTTATTGTTCATAACGTCAATTCATAATGCTTCTGACATAAAATGCACACTTAAAGTTAATGTAATAAATGCAGCAAGAGCCCTGTAGACTCGAATCCGATAGTGGTGTCACTTGTAACTTTCAGTAGTCCCGTAACGCACAGCACCGCACAAAATTTTAGGCAAAGCTAGAAATACCTCGCTTTTTTATTTTATGCCCAATCTCCACCAACAACCAGTTCCCATTAAGTCAACTTTTCCACTCCCCACCTATCCTTTCTTTCGCTCATATCTTCTTCGATAACCTTTATTGCAATCGACAACCGACGCTTTCTTTTTCCCTCCAAATTTCGAATTTTCCAGATCTTCTTAAAAGTAGATCAACCCTAATCCATTCACGATGCCTCCTAAGAAGCAGTGGGGTAAGTTCCTATCTCCTTATATTATGTTTACATAGAAAAAGGGCTCCCCCTCGAAGTTGCTACATTGGCTAGTTGTATCACCACATGGCATCTACAATGAGGCGCATTATAACCTTCTAGATCTATGGAAAAGCCATATCTGATATGACATGGTGGACCTTCACTGCGTCTATTGTTCCCCGTCTATTGGACTGCTTCGACATCTATTGATGCGACACATGCGCATCTGCAACCGCTACTCTAAACCAACCCGGCTGATCTTGACTAACCACTCTTTTGCATATAGATGACGAGGACGATGAGTCCAGTACTCCTCCAACTTCCCCCGTTGTCGGCGGTATCCGTCGTAGCAAGTTTGATGATGAAGAGGGCGAGGATAGTGATGTAAGTCGGGATTGCTAATATACTGACTTGGTTGATCCTATCATACTAACTTACCACTTCCAGGTCCTTGAATCGTGGGATGCTGCTGAAGATTCAGAGGCCGAGCGCGAGAAGGCCAAGAAGGCAGCTGAGGCCAAGGCCAAGGCTGATGCCGAAGCTGCTGCTAACAAGAAGTCTAAGGCCCAACGCATCGCCGAGCACAAGGCTGAGCGTGCGCGCCGCCTAGCTGCAGGCTCCGACGTATCAGAAGATGAGGACGAAGCCGAGCGACGCGAACGAATACGCCGCACTGAGAAGGAATCCGATCTGAAGCACGCCGAAGATCTTTTTGGCGATGCTGGTATCAGTCTTAGCAACGGGCGCAAGGCTACTACTGTTGGCTCTGCCGTACCTATTGATCCCCAAGACCCTACCAAGACCGTCGATCTCGGTACTCTACCTCTTTTCAACCCCCAGACTAAGACACAATTCGAGACCCTGCGCAATACGATAGTCCCAATTTTAGCCGGGAATCACAAGAAGGCACATTACGGCTTGTTCCTCCAGGAATTTGCTAAGCAACTTGCCAAGGACCTACCTAGCGATCAGATCAAGAAGGTTGCCAGCACCCTCACTACTCTTAGCAATGAAAAGATGAAGGAAGAGAAGGCAGCTGAGAAGGGCGGCAAGAAGACAAAGGCACAGAAAACCAAGACCATACTGGTGACCAGCAGGGCCAACACTACAGATGTCGGTACCTATGAAGAGGACTTCGGAGAGTGAGTTGTCATGATGCTTCGTACGTGTTCCTTGTAACTAACAGCCTACCTAGTGAGGACTTTATGTGAAGAACACAAATGAGATTCAAATATCGTGGCCTTTGTCACGGTACCTTTACATACCTTCGCATGGGCTGCCCCCTTCCACAGGCCTGCCGTGGTGGACGTTTGGAGCTATATCCCCTGCATGCAACAATGGGCATTTTGAATTTCTAATATAGGTTGCCGAATACCAGTTGCCCTCCCCCCCTACTTTACCCTCCACCTCCCTCTACCCCTCGAGTGCCCCGAGCCGAGGTTTAATTCGAGATAAGCTATGGTGATGATTAGTGACGATGTGTGAACTAGCCTATGGAAACTGGTGGACATGCAACGATCAATTCGCAGCCACGTTAGGCCTGGCCAAGTCGAGGTTATACTGACTTGGCTATGGGGGACTCTAACTTGCATTTGCGTTGTGCCAATAGACCGAGTCGAGCCGAGCTATGCTGTGGGATCTGGTGACGAGGCTGGTGGGTTTGGTTGGTTGATCGGTTGGAGTATTGTGTGGCCTCGAGACGAGAATGCAGATAAATGAGGCTTACGTACCTCCAATGGTTAATTCAAATTTGCGGAAATTTACACCAATGCGATACCTTTTTCGTAACTCATACGTGAATATCCTACTTCGTTATGTAGATGTTGATTTTTATATTTACTTCTACTACTTAAGTGGGGTATTTCCGACTCCTCTCAAGGACGATCCAAACAAGAATGTGATCTACGGATAAAACCAACTACTCCAGACGCCATGATAACTCCATACCTGCGTAGATAAATGATATGTCCTAACCCTCCGAATATAAGTCACACGCGAACCCTATTTTCCCCCATCCCCCCCCGTCTTCCCATACATACATACTCCCGTTCATCACATAATCCATTTCATAGCCGTTTTATGTACATAGGGGTAAAGGAGAGAGAAGAGGAGCTATCCCGGCGTCTTGTTTATATGACGTTTCCAGCCATGCCCATGAAGAGGGCGTGAACGGCGAGACTTAGGGTCCAGAAGCCGACCTTCTTGAGGCGGCGGACGCGGCTCTGCTGATCCTCGACGTCGCGGGCGAAGGCGGTATACATCTCGGCGGAGGCATCGTCCATGAGCCCACAGTCGTAGATAGTCCAGGAACCGTCAAAGTCGGAGGCCCGCTTCACAATACGGCAGCTTATAGGGATGTACGTGCGCTTCGCGTTGATGTATGCCACGATGGGCCGTACTAGCGCTTGGTTTACGTACGATAGGTTGGACGTGAAGACGGGGACGGTGGCCTTCACGTCGTTTAAGTGGATACGTAGATCCATAACAAGGTATCGCGGGGGTTCCTCGTCGGAAGCCGACGAGGCTAATGGGGTAGATTGTGTTTGGGTTGGACTGCTGTTAGATTGGGGGCTAATGGGGGTAGTAGTACCATTGACCTCGTTTGCTTCCTCGTTAGAATGCAAGTGACTTGGGGCGTTAAAAATAACCTCTTCTTGTCGACGGGGCTTGTCAAGATCAAGAATACGAATGTAGCGGTTTGACGTAACTGCTTCCTCGAGCCGGTCGTAGAATTCAGACATCACCTTTGTGATACCGTCGTCGTCATCGGCTGGGAATCTTATATCGGCGACAATATCAACATTGCCTTCGTAAATCCACCCAAAAGGACCCTCGACTCCCCGATTGAGATGATCAATCCTCAGTCCGTCTATCCGGATGCGGCTGTGCTTTTTCCAGACATTTGGTTCCCCTAATGGATCGGATGTCATGTACTCGCGGCCAGCAGGAACGCCGTGGATCTGGCGAGGATGTATCGTGAAGAGTGAGCCATCATATGATCCAGACATATGCGTGGCGGCTAAAAAGTCGTAAAACAGGAACTGTTTCCTTAACTGAGGAAGTTCGCAGGAGTAGATACTCACAGGGAAAGGTCGAAACCCGCCCGGTTGGTGAATAGTGAGGAGTAAGTCCTCTAGTTTGAACGAGTCGATTTCAAAATCGCCAGGATTGTGCTCATGGCGGTATGATAAAGGATCAGCAGGCTCGCTGGACCACCTCACTGAGGTCCTATCCACAACTCCTCGAACACCTTTGATCTCAACATCTTTAAGTAGACCCCTACCATTCCACCACTTGACGAACGAGAGCGTAACATTAACCGCATTTAACGTAAGGTCAAATTGTGTATAGTTGCCATCGTCTACTTCAACAGGAGCGGGGATCTCCTTATCGGTTCCTCTTTCAGCAGCGGCAACTGCAGCGGCGTTAGATGATGATCCCTTGCTGACAGAAGACTTGACTTGGCCTGGCCTTCGGGAGACGAATACATTCCTGAAGGAGATGACACCGTCCTTCCACCTAGGAACGATAGCAGACTCGAAAACCACAGTGACACCAGCAGACTCGGTCAAATAATCGCCGACCCATTTTGCCAATGTTTCTAGGGTGCGTTAGTTGGGTTGCAGCACCTCCGAGAGGATCATATTCTTACCTTGCGCAAAAACAGTGTTAATAAAGAGTATGCCCAGCGAGAAGAAAGTTGTTGTGCCGACTAGAATCCAGACTAGATGACCAAACAGAAACCAGGACACAAAAGCACCCCACTCATCTATATTCCACGGTCTCATGCTTCTGATAGAGAACCACTTAAAACGAACCTTCAACCGTTCCCAAAAGCCATTGGCGGCAGCTAAGAACTCCTCTTTCGTGGGTCGATGTGGTAGGTGCGGCATTGTAGGTAGATGAAAATACTTGGACACAGACGCAGACGTAGACTCCGCTTCAGGTGGACCTGCATCGGGCTTTGTGTTAGGCTTCGCACTCGAAGCGGATTGCGACGAAGGTCCATTCTTCTGCTGAGAGATGGCAGAGCTCACATTGTCGGTGTTGGACTTGGATGTTTTCGTTCTTCGATGGACCCTTACCACTCTTCTCCGAGTAGTGGTATGTATGTCTCTAACCCATGCCTGTCTTGCTAACCTGCCAATGTTCGTCGTTTGGCCCGTGCTCCCGAGGACAACAGAGTCCGCAGCTACCGAACATTTTACAGTAACGGCAGAAGTTGTCGAACATGGTGACGCGAGCCCGATCAAGAGTAGTCCACTGGAGGTAAAGCTGCGACGAACATTATTTCCACAAGACTTTGGAACTTGTGGAAAAGACCACGGAGGCTTTGACAACCGCGGGGTCGCTATAGAGGAAAACGAAGTACTTTGATGCGGCCCAAGACGGTTGATTAGGTTCTGCCTCGGCGACACTTTCGAACTGAATGTATCGACTAATTCGTAAAGCGATCGCCAGGCCTGACGCCCCTGGCCTAGGATTGAAGACCTAGCTGCTAAAGACATTGTAGAGGTTCATGATGAGGGCATCATTCTGAAATTTAAAACCAGAACAAGATATCAACCATAAGTGACGAAAGCAGCAACGCAACAGAACTGCGATCTATGAGTCTAATGAATAAAAAAAGGACAATTTAGGCCAAGGTCACCCTTCTGCTTTTGTTCTTAACGACCAACAGCTCGAGGGGTAAGACGCGAGGCACGAAGGCATAGGGTATGAAAAGGCATGAATTCCAATCCAAGAATTTGCTTGGCTTCAATCTTTGAAGAAAAAGTCGTCATTAGTACATCAGTACACTATAACCGGACATAACGGGCTAACGGTTATAACTGATAACTGATAACGTTACCTGCGATTGAAATCGTACGCGCTAAGATAGCCGTGGCCGCTCATTCCATCCTGAAAACGCCACTGTCATGTTCCTTTGCTCCACTGACCCCCCATCTAAGCTTATATCAGCTAGCCCGGTAAGGTACCTTGATACCTAATGCAAGGTATGCAATAAGGGTCGGTCTTATCGATAAAGAAAATAGCCCACCAAATACGGACCATGGTTTTTTTCCAGTGCGACACCAGAAAACTATCGCTAAAGTCTTAAGAGAGAACTGAGATACAAGCCTCGCAATCGGACCTATAAGCAAAAAGCAACCTACGAACCTCAATCCCGAGCCCAACTGCAAACCATCTACGAACTACCTCACGACGCCCATCACCATGCCTGCCCCGACAGCCCTGCTTAAGCAGGTAGACGATACCCCCCCATCCAACCTCCCTCTTCCCGAGCCAGACCAAGACGAGGACTTCACATTAGAAGGCATGAACGAGCTGCCCGAAGACCCCAACGCAATCCTCCAACCAGCGCGGACAACAGGAGAAGATGGTATGGAGATCGACGAGGAGGACAAGCCGCACTTTGCGCCTGTACAAAACACAGTATGTTTCGTCCCCGTCTCCGCCTTCGACAGACCTACCGTCTATCCACCCATCCATCTAACAGCGCCACCTAGGATCCCGCAGCACACATCCAAACGCGCAAAGTCGGCATCCCGCCGCACCGCTTCACGCCCCTCAAGAACACCTGGCCCAAGATCTACCCGCCGCTCGTCGAGCACCTCAAGCTGCAGGTGCGCATGAACGTCAAGCACAAGCGAGTCGAGCTGCGCACTTCGCGCCACACCACGGACGCGGGTGCGCTGCAGAAAGGAGAGGACTTCGTGCGCGCCTTCGCGCTGGGCTTCGATGTCGACGACGCCATTGCCCTTCTGCGCCTCGACGACCTCTACATCGAGACCTTCGAGGTCAAGGACGTCAAGACCCTGAACGGCGACCATCTCGCCCGCGCTATCGGCCGTATCGCGGGTAAGGATGGCAAGACTAAGTTTGCCATTGAGAATGCGTCGCGCACGAGAGTCGTGCTGGCTGATTCCAAGATCCACATTCTAGGAGGTAAGATATATAGAAATAGGGGGGGCCTTAAACCGTTACTCTACGCCCTACATTTTTAAGTACCTAGCTGGCTGAACCTCGCTAACGCATTGGAATGTAGGGTTCAAGAACATCCACATAGCCCGTGAATCTATAGTGAGTCTAATATTGGGTAAGCCTCCCGGCAAGGTTTACAACAATCTACGCACCGTATCTGCGAGGATGAAGGAGAGGTTCTAATTTCGGGTCGATTTTGCATCTCATGGGACGGCGTTCTGGTCTGGAATCAAAGCAGGTTTTATTTGTACTTCGTAGATTATGAGACATAAAGAAAAGTGTCTCTTAGTAGAGCCACCAAGCCTCTAAGAATATCGTGGGTATCATGAGCCGTATGCTATATTTCGTGATGGGCGTCTGTTACTTATCAGGCATGCCTCCCTACCTTCGTCATATTACAATAACTAAGACTTGATACCTCGTTTGCAAGGATAATAATTGTCTCTTGACTCCCTTGTCATCTCACTTGATATGGACTTCGAGGGAATCCATATCTACGATATCCGCCTCTCCTACTGTGGTGTCCGAATCCAAGGCCTCACCATCCCAATGAAGCTCGATAGTCTTGCTCTCCGGAATGTTCGCGAGCCGTCGATACACCTTGACTAGCTGAGCAGCCGTGGTGCTGGAGCGTACTGTCGCTCTCGTATGCTGTTGATCTTTTGCCTTGAACAACACGCGGATCTTCTGGTCTCCCTGGGAAGTTTGCGATTGCTCTGGTTCCTGTTTTTCTTCGGGCTCCTCATCTGTCAACTCCCCTAGGTCACGCAGTCGCTGTTTCTCCTTTTCCTCCAAGTACTCATCATAGAGCTCTTGCGTCCATGCTTCGAAGAACACCTTGTCTCGCCCGTGATATCCTTCTTGGTCCTCCTTCCAGCTCGGATAGAGCGTACCATCGCGCTCCGGTTTAATGCCTAATGTTTGTAGGGTTGTGTGTGGATACACCTTGTTTCCCCTCCAGGTGAAGAACATGGTATCCAATACGGAACGTGGTATCAGGCTATGCTTAGCTACTTGTTGCTCGATCCATGTCTGGTAAACCACTGTCAACTTCTGCGATAATTTACG
Organism: Daldinia decipiens; assembly: GCF_022478715.1. Lineage (NCBI taxonomy): Eukaryota > Fungi > Ascomycota > Sordariomycetes > Xylariales > Hypoxylaceae > Daldinia > Daldinia decipiens. Next base: position 362,867 of record NW_026054551.1, on the reverse strand, counting down.
CCTAAACATTAATGTATGAACGCCGGCTAGGTGGGGGTGAATAAGGATCTGCACGACTGGATCATCTTCGTTCCCTTTCGAACCGCTGTCTCCTTTTTCCCTTGCTTCCCGTTCCTCCTTGGCTTTTTGCGCTCGTTCCATCGCGATTCTAACATAGTACTCGGATGGGTCCTCTTCTTCGTCTTCCTTTTGCCCTTTAGTCACTTCGGCTTGAGGGTCGTTCTCATCGTCCAGTGTAACTACGTCCTGATCAGTTTCCTCATGGGGATGTTGAAGAAGAGGACGCCTTGTAGGAGATGACATAAAGGTGGGATCATCATCGTCGTCGTCGTCGTCTAAAGAGATCACGGGCGCACTAACGTTCACCGACTGGGAACGTGTGCTATGTCTTCTCGACTCTTCTGACCCCTTCGTACCAGTCACATATGGACTCTCTCGCTTGGAATCTGGTGTAAAAGGCACAGAAGGAGACTTTCGCTTCTTAATGGGTTTGTAGCTGAAGATATCATCGTCATCGCTATTTTTACCTTCCTCTTCGTCGGGAAGCGAGATACGACGGCGTTTCTGCGGAGATCCCAGGTCGTAAGTGGGCTCTTTAGTTAATGTATCCTGTTCTGCTTTGCGTTCACGGATTAATCGGTCCTCTCGCTCTCGTTGCTCTTTAGCTGCCCTCGCAGCCTTCTCCTTTTCTACCTTTTCTTTGGCGAGTCTCTGCTGTTCTTCGAAGAATTCGCCAGAACGGCTGAAGAGAGAGAGTCCATCATCATCTACCACCTCAGTCGATTTGCGCCTAGCCGTGCGTTTGAAGGGAAGCTTCCGCTTAGCCGGAGAAGGATGCTGCAGATCCGCCATTATGGGTAGGGAAAGACAAAGGCAGCTCGTAGCCGAAATGAAGATTTTATAAGATAGAATGAGCTACAAAAACAAATTGAGTTTGTGTCTAAGACACTGAAGTATCTTCGAACGCATCCCAGAAAAGTTGATAAGAGGTAAAAAAGAGGATCAATAAGATTCACAGATAAAAATCGGAATTGGGGGTGGTAGGTACAACGCGAGACACAGTTTCCAGGGTGATTCTTTCTTTACGCGTGCACTGAATTGAGAGTTGTCCCCACCCTCTATGTAGGTACGTATTATGTACCTACGTATTTAGTACCTATACCCCGCTTGAGCCTGCCCAGTTGGCCAGCCCTATCAAAGCGGAACTAGATTTTTGGCAAGCAGGCAAGCTAAAATAAGAGGTACGTTAGGTGACCTCATGTACCTTACATAACATCTGATTAGGCGTCATCTTGCAAATACTAAATCCGCTTAGCATACGTCCTCCTATTTAGTCTCAAACTACATACTTCTCCCTACAGTCGCTATGGAGAACGGTACGAACACCCAAGGTGAGGGTAAGGACCCGTCTGGGTTTTTATCAGACATCATCGGCAATCCTGTCACCGTCAAACTGAATTCTGGCGTTGTATACAAAGGTGAGTTGAGTATCTCAGATACTATTATTTCTAGTAACAATACTGATATGTCCGCTGCAGGCGAGCTGCAATCTGTTGACGGATATATGAACATTGCGCTGGAAAAGACCGAGGAGTATGTTAACGGCGTAAAGCGAAGGACATACGGAGATGCCTTTGTCAGAGGCAACAATGGTAACTAAATCCGGCCCCGAACTAAAATCTTCACGTCCATATACTAATCATTGGCTCAAGTTATGTATATCTCAGCCGACTGATGATCTAAATATTTGGTTCCTTCTGGTCGGAATCATATCCAGAAAGGCTTCTCATGAGATCACACGGGGTCTGCAACAATGCATTAGGCACTACTTAGCACCGAGAACGCTATGTATTTTGAACATTCAGTCTTAAGATGGGTTACGAAAAAAGGCCTGCGTTTAATCTGATCTTCGTCTGGCTTCGATAGCTATAGAGGGGCTTTCAGCAGCATAATAGCTATGGATATCCATGTAAATTCATGGCCTAGAACGATGCCCTTGTTTCTCCCCGTTGGTGATATATAAATGGCTCCTATAGTCTATCGGTCCAAGTGAAGAATGTGACACCATGAACTGCAATTTCGCCTTTCTCATTTCTCTCAACGTCACCATCTTGGATCGTCTCTTTGAGGAACTTAACCCAGGCTTCTCGTTCATCTGCTTTAAGCACAGCAATCTGGCTTAAGGTGTTTAGCCGTGAGGCAAGCGCTTCCTCGCTAAGCCAAACCGTCCATTTGATAGAATCCTCCCCGAGCGGAAGACTGAATCTAGGTAATTGGTCTGTGAAGGTATCTTTGATAACTTGAAGTGGGTTGCCAGGTAGTTGCTGATCAAATACTTCTTTCCATTTCTTGACACAGAAGATTAGTTATGTTCAGGGGTCATTGCCAGATAGGGGCTACCAACCTGATGTCTAAACCGAGGAAGTCCATCATCTAGTGACCAGATGAAGTCATTTATCCTCTGTTCCCATTTCGTAGTTGCCTGCCAGTTCTTGGGCTTATTGTCTAGTCATTTGTTAGAATTTCCTACTCAACATTCTCATAGATTTTACAATTTCGAAAACGAGCTTACAGTCCTCAATGTTCCATATGGCGCCGAACACGGCACCCGGTCTCAACACACGTTGAATCTCCTTTAGAGCTTCTTGAGTAGCAAACCTTGACGAACAATCCTCATGAGTAAATATTAACGAATCGTAAATCAACTAAATATCTCACCAGTGAAACGACTGCGAGGTTAATATTAGCTTCTAGCCAGAGTGCACACCGGCTAAATATAAAAGATAGACTTACTTGAGCCGCGATGCAAGCCTCACCCCACTCGTCTTCGATCGGCATCTTATCAGCCTTGCCATCGATCACCTCTACACCTGCTAAGTCCTTCTGGGCAAGCTTTTCCCTCATACCATGATGAGGCTCTATCGCTTTCACAGTAAACGACTCGGGTCGCTGAGCTAAGAGCTCTGTGAACTTGCCGGTACCAGAGGCTATCTCCACGATCTTGGAACCGAATTGCTGCTCAATGTTTAGCTTTGCAAGGAACGCATCGACGGCCTCTGGAGGGTAGGAGGGACGGTATGCATCATATGAGGCAGCATCTCTAAACCCTTCTTCCGCAGCTGTTGGAAGATTGCTGCTTTGGGAAGCCATGATTCTAGGCTTGTTGTAGATTTCCCTGGAAATGTATATGAGAGAAAGTTGGAGTTATTCTCAGCTTGCTTGACGAAGGTACATAAGGGTGTCGACCCCCACAATTATATCCTTGGAACTCTGCCGTCCCGATAGCGTCAGTTTCGATAGTACAACAGACGGATAGTCCTATATTACCTATAGTCGATCACCACGACTTGGTGCTACTGTACATTATTATCCGATGAAGCGTTACATTGAAGAATCTGCTAATGTAGCATTATGTGCACGTAATATCTAGGTACATATGATATAGATCCCATTAACCGGGAAACAATATGTAGGTAGTCGTAGTTTGATATAGTTATACCTAAATTATGTACTTAATCATGAGCTGATAGGTTGGTAGATAACATTGAATATGTTGTTGTTGTTGTCAAGTACGAAGGGCGACGACATATTACCTAAGGCAAGCTGTCCTGATTGCCTTGCCTTGCTCTTGCTCTTGCCTTGCCTGCACACCCGGACACCCTACCCGGGCCATCGGGTCGGTATGCGCAACCAGGATCTACTTATGTATTTATGCATACCTACGTAGGTACATATGTAGTACATAGCTAAATTCGGGTAGCGGCAACTGCCAATACATACATATGTAGTATGTTCCAAGGCTCATTTCCACTAAAAAAGGGAAAACTTCCCTGCACAACATTATGTAACAATTCTATTCAATGTTCTGACTCTGATCTCACGGCGACGGGATCTTAGGTAGATTTACCTATTAGAAAGTTTGAACTCAGGGGGTGGCTTATTGCCCTGTTAGGTACCTGGGAAAAGTACCTAACCTAACCTATGCAAGGTACCTAAGCCAGGATGGGCTAACACCCGTGGACGCCTCTCAAAACCTCGACACCTTTTTATTCGACCTTGGCTTTAAACGCCCAGCATCCCTAAATACCTAGATATACATACGTACGCGGCCCCTTGGCTTACAGTTCAGTTCCATGGGATTTCTACACGTTGCAGTTATTCGGTCATCTTAATGCGGTAGCCATACGGTAGCAAAGTAGGTAGTTGTCGAGAATTCTATAATATTCACGCCTTGTCTGCTTCGTCTCTAGAACGGCGGTCGATGGACACAGCTGTCGTTTCTTCAATAATGCCATAGCTTCCAATTACTAGATCCCTTCAGTCCTTCCTTTGCTCCCTTTCCTTTGTGTGTAGACAGTTCTCTGCCTCCCAAGGCAATTATCTTCTTCTAGATGCTCATCAAGTACCGCCGCTTTAGGCGTAACTACTTGCGCCCGCTCCTCTTCGTCCTGTTCTTCCTCTTCTCCATCGACGCTATATCCCTGGTACGCCACCGACCCGATACCTACCGCGAGAACATACACGTTGACCGACAATCCGACTCTTCCCTCCCGAGAAACACCAGCGTTTTCATTGCATCGGTACACCGCAACACCGAACCGATACTACGATCGACATGGAGCCAGGCCGTGTTGGATTTAGTCGACTTCTTCGGTCCAGAAAACGTTCACTTGTCAGCTATCGAATCGGGGTCCCAAGATGAAACGAAACAGGCATTGATGGACTTGAAGGCAGCCCTTGATCAGAGATATGTCTCCAATACAATCAGCTTGGGGATGACCGTTTGGGAGCAGTTGGAAGAAATTGACACTCGACCGCCGCCAGACGCGCGAGAGCCCGGATGGATTTGGAATGCCGCAGAAAGTCAATTCGAACTGCGTAGGATACCTTACCTTGCAAAAGTTCGAAACCAAGCAATGGAACCACTCAAGCAGCTGCAGAGCGAGGGAAGAGAGTTTGACAAGGTTCTCTGGCTGAACGATGTCGTATTTGATGTATGCTCACATGATCTTGTGCGGAAGTATTCCCGTGGTAATTAAATGGCTAACATTGAATGACCTAGACCGAAGATATCGTCACACTGTTCAACACTCGTGACAATAACTACGCCGCTGCGTGTGCCATGGATTACAAGGTAGCACCCTTATACTACGATACATTTGCCCTACGAGACGACCTAGGCCTAAAAACGATGTCCCTTTATTGGCCTTGGTTCCAATCCCCTATTGCGAGGGCGGCGGCTGAGCGCAATGCGCCTATCCGTGTAACCTCATGCTGGAACGGAATTGTAGTGTTCGACGCGGGACCCTTTTACGCCAATCCACCTCTACGATTTCGTGGCATCGATGACAGTTTAGCAGATCTGCATCTTGAGGGTTCGGAATGCTGTTTGATTCATGCCGACAACTACCTCACGGCTAAGAAAGGCGTATGGCTTAACCCGAATGTTCGCGTTGCCTACGGCGTCAATGCATATAACCAGGTTAAGACGAATCGATTCCCTAATCCCTTCTGGACGGTCATAGGAGCGTGGGTTAATCGGTTAAATGGCTGGCACGTCGCCATCCAAACCCGGTTGGAAAACCGAGTAGTGCAGACCAGATTAGAACAATGGAGGTCAGAAACCCCAAATGGGGGACCGCAGCGGTATGAACCAGGAGATGCGTGCCTCATCAACGAAATGCAGATAATGTGGTCAAACGGATGGATGCACTTGTAAAAGTATAGATTAAAAAAACGGCATAGACAAAAAGGAGTTAATAGAAAAAATGTATTTGAATATTAGGTATTGGATTGAATACCTAAGGTATATTATATTCTTCTAACAAATTATCACAACTCCATTTGGATTTATAATTTAGCACGTTATATAGGTAAAGCTTCATTGTTGAAGTTCCTATACCGTCTTCCACGTAGTATGCCAAGATAGATCTGCGAACCCACATCCTCCGATATAACTGTCGATCGCCTTTTGGTTGTTCAGCTCGTTCGGCCATAGTACCAATGGGTGACAATTAGTTTAAGCGAATAAGGCGGCTTATAGCAGCAAGGGGGGTTGGGGCTGAATCTTGTCGAGGATTATACATGGTTGCTATAGTCGATCCCCCGTCAAGCCGAAGGATATCCGTCTTCTTCCGTGCTGCTCGCGTCATCAATGGGAACCTGGCTGTTTGCCCATGCTAAATGCGCACAGCCGTATGTGTTAATATAACATCCAAGAATTCAACACAAACGCCTCTGGTGATATCGTATAGTAGTGGAGCCCATTTCCAGATCTCTCCCATGCGCTCCTATGATTCCGTTTTTAAACAACCCGCTATTTGTTATGCCAAATGAAATTCCTTAGGCTATCCCAATGGTCTGACTGTTGGTAGATATACGTCATGCTGCCACGAAGCGATGGTTGCAGGTCGTCGGGGTGATAACGGAATAGATGCATTACACTAGCCCACGAGAGCGACGCAAAGACGGGCCAAGCATAGCGCGTTATAGACTCGGAGACGCCCTGCCGCGACACCAGCGGTAGCCCCGTACCGCCCTCTGGCTTGACGGCGAGCCGCGCAAGCGCTAGCACGACGCGCGCGAACACGTAAATCACAATCTGCTGGTTGACGCTGGGAACCTTGCCGGTGCGCCGTGATCGCCCGCCGAATACCACGTACCCGCCTAGTAGCCCGGCCATGAACGAATCGTACCGCCCTGCCTTCCCGGGTGTCGGCCCGTACTGCTTCAGCAGGAAGCACACCAGCTTATAGATAACGGCAAAGCGCGCGAGGTTCTGCGCATGCGTGCGCGTGGCGCGGACCACCAGCGAAACCTTCTCCCGAATGGTGCCGGACCGGAACAGAAACACCATCACCAGCGCGTGCGGGAAGCGCACCTTGGCCCCGTACACGGCGCCGTTGCGAGCCCCCTTTACGACGGCGAGGATGTCGTGGTACGCCGGGTTGAGAATTACTTGCTCGACTGCGGCCTTGAGGCCTTCGAGCGCCGACGCCGATGGCGGTTCCATCTTGGCACTGGGGTTAGGAGAAGAGGGAGGGAGAGAGGGAGAGAGGGAGGGAAGCTCGGTCGGTTTCGCGTCGCTGCGATACAAAGAGGAGAAGCGACGGCGACTTTCGAGAGGTTAGGACGTACTCGGAGACGTTATCGGGTCATTGGTTTGTATACGGTGTTTGAATTATCGGGGCATGGCAGATAGTTGCGATGTTTGTTAAAAGTAAAAGGAACGCATTTTCGGGATGATTGGAGATGACGATGGCTGAATCGGTTTGGCCTCGGCAAGTGGCACATGCTCGGCTTAAACAAAGGGTGCCGGGACCTGCAAAGACGGGATTGCGCTAGTGGTGCATATCGATACGCACTGAGGTTACGTGAACGCTACCTATGACGCAGCATAGCCAATCCTTGCTCGCGAATTGAGGCATGCTATTGATCTAACGCAGTTGTTTTGCATGTGAAAGTTATAAGCTTCTATCTACCTATGCAGCAAGTCGACGACTAAATACTAGGTAAAGAAAGGCTTATGTTAAACGTAATCAATTGTTGTAAAGTATAATTGTTTAGGTATCTCCAAGGGTAAGCTATAATGGCCACCTTTAAATCATGAAAAATATGATTGGCTCAAACGATCAGGGACCCTTTGAGCAAAAAGCAAGGAAACAGTTTCGTTGTTCCGTGAGGGACTCCAAGTCAGCATACTGAAAGTTCTAAATGTCTCATCTAGAATTCTAGATAGGTAATACCTTCCTCACAGACTATATCCCAGTCCTCGGCGGAGTCTTAATTAACCAGGTGAGTGATCCGTGGCTTTCTCTCATCTTGAGATGTTAAATTGCTAACCGGGGTTTACCTATGAGATGGAAAGGAGGCACATGATATATTAGAAATCTCATTGGTTAGGTCGTTTATATTGTCATTTCACAAGATTTTAAGCTTTTCTATAACTAAGTCTTTATTTATTGTTAGTTAACTATAGATAAATAGAAGTAGGTTAGGTAGGTACATATGCTTTTCTCATCGCGGCGAGATAAGACCTGAAATACTCGATAAGCTAATAGTAACTAGAACGTATTATACTCATAAATAAATCCACAAGTAATTCTATATTTAAATCAAGTTTCTTATAGTAAAATGTTTTGATAAGTAAATAAGTTTACGCCCAGTGGGAATGTAGAGACTATCTGAGATGATTGTACACTTAATAACCCGACCCGCATCTATGGCGTGCGGGACGACTGGAGTACTAGAGTGGGATCGTTGATTATTTCGCCTGTCAAAAAACACCCCGAATATGTTGATCTATACTAGTAGTAAGTCAAACCACCCTTACTGGGGCCACCCTAGTGGGGGCCACCCATTTCCCATACAAAATCAATGTAGGAAGGACCAGGTATAAGGTAATAATGTAAAAATTAAGGTGTACACCAATAAGCGTACGGCAAAGGAAAGGAAACACACGGTACTGAAATGAGGCTATCACGATCTGTTGTTGTCTGTTGTTTAGTTGTGTGTGTGTGGGTTAGCCCCACGCACGTGGTAACACGTGACTAGATTACATAATCGGCTATTCCCCATACTCCAACAATCAACGATTTCGCATATCTGTATTTAATTCAAGAAAATAGGTAAAATTATATAGTCTTTGATTTTAAGTACGGTATTGGATTTTCACCAGGTATAAAATTTTGGAAAAATGGCAGGGCTAATATCTGTAGTGAAATGAATATAAGAGTATACATTAACAATTACGCATACAAATTTATATGCAAAGCTGTTAAGGAATATTATTGCTTATAACTTTACCAATTAATATGGTATAAATGTAGAATCTATATTGTTAAATAAGGGACATTTTAATATAACTTTTAAATCTAAGGCAAATTATATAACTTATTTATTTAAGAAATTATAAGCGTTTATAAGGTTTTATAATAATTTAATAAAATTCCCATATAAAATTAAAATTTTTAAAATTTTTAAAATAATATTAAAAATATACTTTACTATTTTACTATTAAAATATTAGATTTTAAATATGATAAAATGTATATAAGATATTATAATGATCAAAAAGTAAAACATAAGAGATTGTATATTTTTATCTATTCTTTTGAATTAATTATAGACATGCGAAGTTGTTGATTTTGTATGGGAAATGGGTAGCCCCCACTAGGGTGGCCCCAGTAAGGGTGGTTTGACTTAATACTAATTCACGATTACACGTTTATGTCAAATCTGTATCTCATCGCTTAATCTCTTTCCAACGCACAATTTCCTTGTGTTTTTGACTTTACTTTTTCCCTTTCCCTTTCCCTTTCCGTTTCTTTTTTCTTTTTTTTTTCTTTCCCTACTTCAGTATGCCCTACACAAATTCTTCGGTCTGCCTTTCGCAGTCTTGCATTCAAGCATCGGCGGCTATATACTCCCATCTCGATTCCAACTTCCAGAATATTGATCCTTGTACAAATTTTTCAAAGCGTATGTACTAATTGGCCCCCTAATAACCAGCATATATGAGAATTATTACTAACAATAGCGGGCAGTTGTTTGTGGCGGGCTCCAGGAGCGTAATGTGATTCCAGCATGGGAACAGGTCTTGGGGGAGATAACTACCCTGCAGGAGACGAACCAAATTTTTATGAAGAATGTCTTGGAGGCGCCCTCTGATCCCTCCTGGGTATGTGTGCTCTTAGCGATATCATTATGCTTTACATAACTAATTGATCGTCTAGATTTCGCGTGGATCCATCGACGAGAAGAATTTCGAGAAGCTCGTCGCCGGCTACAATGCCTGCATGAACGAAACTGCAATTGCCGAAAGAGGTGTCCAACCACTGGTAACTTTCCTTGGGAATATTACTGAGAATTTCCCGGTCATGCCGGATGAGCACAAAAATGCCGGTCGTTTCGATACTGCCGATTACGAGAAATTCAGCAACACCTACCTCTACTTCGTCCAGCACTCTATATTCCCCTTCTTGACTATAGACGTCGATTATGATCCTGAAGATGTAGTATGTATTCTCTCTTTGTTGCTTTGAGAAAGTGTGCTAACCTAACAGGAAACTCATATCCCGATTATAGCGCCCACAGGTGCCCTTCTTCCAAGCGAGATTCATGAGAATCAGGAAACTAGCTCTTTATATCAGAAGGTGATCACGGAAGTATTTAAGAACGTACTACCTACCAACGAGTTAAGGGCTAAAGCAAGCGAACTGGCTCGAGGTATAGTCCAGCTCGAGCGGCAGCTTGCTTCCAACATGCCTACCTCAAATGATGCAGTAAGTGTACCTAGAATTCATATAGAATATTGAGAAAATAGTAGTAGTTTCATGGTGCTAACTAATATTAGGGTCCAATTCTAGCCACGACTTTGGATAATACTACGCAGCTGGTCCCTGAGTTTGACTTCGCCTCGGTATTCAAGGAGATAAGCCCTTCTCCCATAGACAGAATATCTTACAGCTTTCCCGAATACTCTACCTGGCTATCCCAAACTCTAGCGAATACCACCAAACCTGTCATCCAGGCTTATTTCATGTGGAAGGCGATCGTTAAGTACGAGCCAGCTATCGATGGACCTGAACTAGAACCTCTAAGACAATTCCCGAACATCATCTCTGGAGCGGTATGGAATATCTCGGCTTATGGCCATGTATTTATATATCAGATTTCTAATTTTATGTATAGAAACCTTACATCCCTGAAAGATGGCGAACCTGCGTTACTGATGCCGACTCGAAGATGGCGTGGCTGATTAGCAAGCCGTACGTGGAAGCCAAGTATACGGAGGCGATCAAGAAGACTCTCGAGGAGATGACGACAAGAATTCAGAACCGTCTCGCTAGCAATATCGACCATATCGAATGGATGACGGATGAAGTAAAGGCTATAGCGAAGCATAAGGTCCAGGTCATTACCCCGAAACTCGGCTATCCAACTCAGGTAAGTTTAAGAACTAGATTACTACTCAACCTATGAATATCTTAGGTACCTAATGCTAACGACCTCCACAGTCGCCCAACCTCGACGATGCGCAATCGCTGAATGATTATTACGCTGCTTTCGATGTCTCAGACTCTTATTTTGACAACACCGTCTCGTATTCGAAGTGGTTATCGAAGACAACTGCCTCGCTCTTCGGGAAGAAGAGAGAAAAGGGCGCGTGGCCAGCCGTAGCCGGTTCTGCTCTAACGATCAACGCTTTCTACTTACCACAAGAGAACTCCATCATCATCACCGCGGGAACGCTACAGCAGCAGCTCCTAGACCCGGAGCTTCCGGCGTACATGAACTACGGGGCTCTCGGCCTGGTTATCGGACACGAGTTTACGCACTCGCTTGATAGCAACGGGCGGATGTATGACGAACGGGGCGCATTCCGCGACTGGTGGGACGAGAAGAGCGAAGCAGCATTCGACAAGCGTGCGGAGTGCCTTGTGAAGCAATACGGATCCAGCAACGTGACGCTGAGCGACGGCACGCAGATCCCTGTCAACGGTACGCAGACGCTGGGGGAAAACATCGCCGACACCGGGGGCATCAACACGGCGTACGACGCGTGGCTTGACAAGCGGCGCGAGGACCCGGCATCCGATTTCGACTTGCCCGGACTGTCGGAGAATTTCACGCGCGAGCAGCTCTTCTACGTGTCCGCCGCCCAGTTCTTCTGTGACAAGTCGGAGGATGCCGGCAAGAAATTGTACCTCTCTGATGTGCACTCACCCCCTGATGTTCGGATCCAGAACATGATGGATAACGCAGATGGATTTAGGGAGGCTTTCAACTGCCCTGTCAAGGAGCCTACGTGCGTGATTTACTAGATAGGGAGTTGTGTTTGATATAGTTCACTCCGTTACTTAATTATAGACTTGATTTGATGCGTTACATTCGTGTATGGTCGCTGTGATAAACAAGCATGTATATATTTCATTTTGAATAGCCATAGCCCTGTTATGCCCATAACTCTTTAGTACGGTTTAGTCCCCTTCCCCTTTTTATTTTGTAGCTATATTAAATAGTTACCTTATCAATAGACACTTAATTCAACCCCCTATTAGCTAGTCTGAAAGTGTGGAAATTTCACATCCCTGTTTTATTTATTATACATCATTCGGCATTCCTTGCTGGGGCGGATGGAGCTACGGATAGCTGTCGCCGTGCCCATATAGATGAGCCCCTGCGACGATCGGGATTGGGCTCGGTCTGAAATCCTGCATAGCTGGACTCGTGAAGACCACGTATAATACCTATGGCTAGATCTGGGTTGGAAAGGTCGACGAGTGACCACTTAGCACCTCTCCAAAGCTTTAAGGCAACCCATACCAATACGAAGATGACAACCTAGTAATTTCATGTTAGATATTGTTACTCTTATAGGTATCCGTGGAAGCGTACGAGAAGATATGACGACAAGAAGGGCTCCGTGTAGAACCCGTTCCATAGAGCAGCCCCATCAAGCACCAGAAGGATGAGTAAACATCCAAATAAACCTAGATATGCCGTAACTGGTTGCCCGTTACTTATATAGGGGTAGTCGTTATCGTCCCTATCGCTGAAGCGCTGAACACGCGACACCTTTCGTTCAACAAGTTCGTTATGGTGTCTACTAATACTAATAAATATATGTCAGACTCTGCCAGGGCTTCTATCATATCGGTTGTAATTTACCAGTGATAGTATCGAATGAATGCCCAGCACTCGCAGGCCCAAGCGATCAGCACTCCGACGGAGCCCATCTCGGCAAGAATGTTGATGAACTAAACCGGGTAAGCAGAGCTACATGGTATACAAGCATCTAGGGTCTCACAGCGCCTATTCCATCCCTTTGGGACCCGTCACCTCCTATTTGGCTTTCTTGACTCGATTTTGTCTGTGGCTGATCTGGATGGTGAAGTTGTAGGAACGGCACCCAAATGAAAGCGATCGCAGATACAGTCATAGCCCGGATTGGAACTCTGTAGCTGTTGGTACGTCCAAGCCATGCAAGGATATTCAAATACCAAGGTTCGTCTGGACCACCGTCTATCTGATTAGTTAAACCGAATAGTGTTCTAGACGATATATAGAGGTTTGTGTTGGCACACGACAACGCGGTGAATACAAGGAACGCATTGAAGGCGCTCGCTATTTCCGCAGTACCGCGAACTTTTGCGACGAGAACGAATGCCGACTGAACAGTCTCGCAGCTATCGTAATTCAGCCAACCGACCCGAGGCAGCCGACAATCGGTAGGATCGACGCTCAGAGATACTAGGATACCGCTTAGTGTATATGCAATACACGCGAAAACTGAGATCCATTTCGACGGAAATCTAATGGTTTCGCCAATATTACTGGCTTGATTGCGCTTATGGGCCGAGGCAGCGGTAGGACGAGCTTCGAGTGCGGCGGCTGCTGGAACTTCGACGCCAGCATAAGCGAATGTTGCGGTACATAGACATATGCTAAATTAAGTGTTAGTCTTAATATGTCTAGTTAAATGTGATTATAAACTTATTTACCATAGAGCAGGAAACCAACTTTGCGCTGCGGTATCATCGAACGTGACTGGTTGCGCCCAACCTAATAGCTTGGTAAATATCTAACGTATATTCTGGCGGGTTGAACTAAGTAAACTTAACTCACTATGCTTCTCGTCGGGGGTTTCGGGGCTCTGAGTAGCTAAATACTACTATTAATAGGAATTCTGGTCAACGTGTTGATTCGACGGCATCGTACCGAATACAAGCATTGCAACGCTAATAATGGCCAGGAAGATTAACTTGATGATACCAGTGGCAACCTCGAACCATCCATATATCTAGGTATAGAGAGGTTTGTTAGAGAGCTTCCCCTGCTGGATGTTTTCGATAATCGTCGAAGTACTTACATGAATTCCAAAACAATTAATGACTATTAAGATTACCGGTACAAGTAAATATAACACTCCAGCATCGATCCCGTCCTGTACATCGCCAATAGTCCAATAGTGAACCTCCTCCGCAGTATATGCTATCAATGCAGCGAAGGAGACCGAGTATGTAAACCTATGGCATGTTAGTGATGGTGATCTTGTATAGCCCGATTCAATTTCTATCGCGAACCAATATGCGATACCCACGGTAATTCCTAGCTCAAAATCTACAAACTCGCGTACGAAGACGGACATGGCACCGGGGACAGGCCAGATGCAAAGTAGTTCGGTAATGCATTGCGTAACTAGCCATGCAAGTATTCCGAGTGACAAGAAGGAGATGATAACGGCTAGGAAGCCGCCTAACTCCAAGATCTGTCCGCCGCGCCAGTATAGTCCTGTACCTAGAGTGGCATTGACGGCGATCATCTATCTTTATTAGCTAGGTACTATACAGGCATTTGGCAGTGATCAAGGTTCCACTCACAAACACATGAATAGGGAGCAAGCTTCTATGCGTCACCCTTCCCTTCTTCGTATTGGCCCGAATCGGAGATAGTGTTTCTATACGATATGTTTGGGTATCTGGATTGCGGGTCTCATTATTGCTGGGAGTAGAAATCGTCCTGGCATCGTTACCAGCGCCGTGTTCTAGTGAAAGACCCAAATTCTCAGACGAACCCCATATCGTATGAGACCGGTCTCGTGTGGCCTCGGTCGCCATTATTGGTTTGCTGGCCCGATTCTTATGGTTATTCCAAGTCTAAATGACCCGATTCATTATGAGGACTTGAGTAATGTCAAGACTGAGAAATTCCCGTGAATTGGTTGTGGGCTTACAAGGCTCTGAGGATATTGGCTTCCGTAGCACATGTATGCACCGCCGCCACCATTCGCCCCCCTGCTCCCCTTTCGCCTGCTCCTGTTGTACTACGTTTCTCATACTTTGGAGAGATTTAATTGGTTGGCTGTTAACGCTGCAGACTGCGCCGTAGCGCTAGTTGACCGAGCGCTGAGTTCTATCAGCTGAGGCATTTTTTGAGTACAGTTGAGCCGTTCATTTGACTTCACTGCCTGATCAATTGGCAATAACTGCAAGTTCCCCGCGCGAGGGTCTGACTTATATCTTCTATGATTTTTATGATAATAGCGACTTTTTTTTTTTTTTTTTTTTTTTTTTTTTTTGGATATCATTCATATCTTGGTGTCAATAAGAACCATGAAGAAATATGCTAATGGCAATTAATTATACTGGAACTATCTGACTCCCCATTATTAAAATCTGGTAAAAGGAGCCCCTCATCTAGAAATGATACGCGGTGGCTGCGTTACAGAGCTGCTATTGGTTTTCTAAAAGCTTAGATTCTTTCGTATCAATCCTTCTTTGGTACTTTGGGCGTATTAATAGATCGCCATACATTTGGGTTGCCGCATCTCACCTTGCTTGCTATCTCTCAAGTCACGGTGATCTAGCAAAATACGCCTACAAAATTATTTCTATAAACCCTAATCTCTACTTACTCGAAACTGGACTGTGTCAGAATGTCGGTAACCCAAAATACCAATACACGGTACCTCAAGGAGAACAGCCTACTGAGACTTCTTCAACGACTTTTCCCGGGTCAGGCTGATTTCAATATTCGGGTTAGTGTCGGCCATGCCACACAGGGATTCTGGAGCATGGGCTGACTGACATAGCTGAGAGACGACCAATGGTGTTTCACTGTACCTAGTGCAGTCAGCGAGGTGAGTTCTCTCTTATATGCCTTAGGTACCTATCTAAGGCATATCCCGTAATGCCTATAAGATTAACATAAGTTTAGAGTGACATCAAGTAAGCAAGCAGATGCATCATTTGACATATTCTGGGAAGTTAGGTATCTAATAGAATCAGTGGGGTGAGAGATAATTGAGTTATACCAATGCTGTGTCTGAGCGTGGCGTATATTGTCGGCTGCTTAGTGGTGTAATGTTATATCGGGTATCCCGTGTCCCTGGTGTACATACAGCATTAATTATGTACCCACCATAGGAGCTAACGGGTCCACGAACTAAGAATGTTATATATAACTGCTTGCTTTACCATATATCAAAGCGTATATTAGTCGGACTAACATACTAGCTTTAACGGACTCTCTTCACTATTATACCAAAATGTCTTATCTTAGCAAATGCTTTGTCGACCAAGTTGTGGCTCCCATCAGGCTCATAGAAGTGTTACCTCAAAATCAATGCGATGAAGAGCAGTCCACTCGCCAACTATCTACAGCGCAGGAGATTGAAGACTTTCTGAATCGGAGTAAGCTAATCAATTATTCGCATCGTCACTTGTATGTCTTAATAAGGGAGTAATCCGGGTTATCGCTGAAATCTTCCAGGTCTATATGCCAAAAGACATCGTGGAGCTCCTTGCAAATAACCAGGGGTTTGCTAGAGCTTTTCGTTTCTAAACACGATATAAGCGACTCATTCTGGGATCTTCCATCATGTTTCTACTACCGGAACGACGACGTGGAAATAAACTCCTGTCTCCCTGTTACTGTAAACAGGATAGGCTCTTCAACTGGTAGGCGTTTGACTTGACAAATTGGTTTGACAGAGCTATCGCTAACTGGATCTAAGAAATCTATTATACGATTCGTTATCCCGAGCTGAAGCCTAATGGTGGAAACTGGGCTATTCGTCAAAGTGGCTTTTATTATCGATTCGACGCGTCGACTAATCAGACTATATCGGTCTTATTCAACCCAACGCCAAACTCGGCCGCTCATCAGAAGATAGAAGATTCCTTACTTGGCACAAACTGTGGCTCGAGAAGGTTTCCAACTCCATGGTTTATCCACGAAATACTGTTTTCGGTGTATTTTCCAGCATGGAGAGAGTATCTCGCTTTCTTGGAGAGAAAACTGCTTCCGGAAGTAAGTTTATCATATTTTATAATGTACCTAACCCATACTGATAACTCTAACCCTTTGATGAATATAGACAAGTACTACGTTTTCGACTTTCATAGACGAGCCATTGCGCGTAGGATATGACAACCTTAGTGCTTTGGCAAGCCTTGATAACCAATTCCTCCAAGTCGCCACCCTCTTATCTCATAGTGAAGATGTCCTGAAGGAACTTTCTTCCGTATTCATCCGGGAAGGCTTAAAGACCAGAATGCCGGAGGCAATAGACGCGCTTGATAATTATCGTCGTCGATCTGTGGCTCATTGTCGTGTTGCGACCCTTTTGCAGCAGCGAGCACAGACTACTGCACAACTCCTGGCTAATACTTTATCGTTCCGAGACCAGATCCTTGCCAAGCAACAGAACGGCAACATGCTGCAACTGAATAAGTCAGCTGTTTTCCTCACCACGTTGACTCTTCTCTACCTCCCAGCTTCCTTCGTGGCCGTGAGTATGAAACAAGCCCAGTTTGTTTCGCGATACCATGCAATTACTAATTATCACTAGACTTTCTTCGGTATGAACTTCTTTGATTTAGACTCTGACTCAAAACGAATCATCAGTACTCCTATGATATGGATATATATATTATCCTCTATCCTGCTAACAATCATTACCTTCTTGGTTTACTATTGGGTGTTGCATCATGATAATGTTGTTCTCAAGAGAATGTCGCCGAACGTTCACGTGGGGGACTGGAGAGCATTGGCGCGGCGTGCTCTGACGATAAAAGGGGACTCGACGAAGAATATTAAAAAGCTGCCTGTGTAAATACGCGATAGTTGCTGTTTATGCCACCTCGATATGTATATCATAAAGCACATGTTATTAATTGAAATCTAGCTATGCGTGTAAAGAAGCTGCTAGGGGACTACTTTGAGGTACGGTACATGATATCTTGGCGTAGAACGTATATATAAGAAAAACCTCCCCCCTCACTCATACAAGTGACATATTAAGTCAATATACAACATACAGCTCATATACCGTATCTTATAAAACTATAGAGGCAATAGCTAGTATACCAATCATATACTTAAGCACCTAAAATACGAACCTAGATACAAGAAAGCCTCTGGGCTATATCTCTTCGCTATGACAGACAGTATGATTTTTCTCAGCTCACATTTAAATTGCCTTTATAAATACCGCCTACACTACCCATCCGTCTTTGACGTTGTCAGGAATCTAGATGAGACACCTAAAATAAGGGGCGTTGTCAGTATGTTGTGACGAGCCTATACCTAGGTACGTTGAGGTATAGTGCTGGTTGAGTCTTGATTTTAGGTAAACAGTAACAATACGGGTCAAGGGGCGAAGGAAGAAACCCTTCCTTATTTCTCCTCGAGGACAAATGTATCTCCGCCCCACCCAAATGCCCTATTAAGCCTCCTCCCATGTCTCCTGGCGGTCGTGAATGGTATTTTCCCTCGAGGATACGGCTCATGAAATTGGATTCTGCTCTGGTCGCCCTCTAGTTTATGAAACTGCCAGACGGATCCGTACAGCTTCTCAGCTGTAAATAAGCCTGAAGATGTCATGGCGTGTAGAAAGTCGTTTCATGAGACTTCGCCAGGCGAAGATGTTACAGTCGGATTAAAAAAGATTGTTCGAAATACTTTAAGAGAGCGAGCGTTGACAGGTATGGTAATTTGTTCAGGCTTTGGGTCTTCATCTGTGACGAGAGTTTCTGACCCCGTGGCAGCAGTAGAAGATACGTCTCTTGTCTTGGTCTTGATCTTCGGTGCCAGCGCTTCAGCTTTGTTGCTGGTAATTCCGGCTGGTTCTCCAATATAGATGGTAGAAAGGGGTTTATACAGATCAGCAATGTTTGGATCCAGGACTGGTTCTCGGCCTGGAGCTTTTGTTGTAGATGGTGGGGGGTCAACCCAGTTTGGTGTACGTTTAATCATGCGTGGTTGGGATAAGACGCCATGGACAGCCATACCCTTTAGACCTCCACATTTTGTATCTACAATCTTGTCAATCGCTGCCCAGAGCTGGTCGAGATGTTGCTCAGCTCGCCGCAGTTCCTCTACGTTCTGCCTAGTCCGGCGCTTCTCATATGGGTAGGCGAATCTTCTATCAGAAGGATCACCGATCTGGGCGACCTGTAAGAGATTTCTATCTTGAAACGCTTCCGCGAATATGTCCCATGTTTTAAATCGTTTCTCAAATTCATCTTCGATATCGTCTGACATCTTGACTGAAGCCATCTCAAAGCTTCTTGCCCATGGCTGATATAGGTCGATCTGGCTTATGCAATGTGAGATGATGGCCAGATCACTAATGATGCCGGTGATCCTCTGAGATACCAATTCCTGTGCACGTGGTTCGGTTTCAAGTAGCCTTCCGAGCTCGTCGACAATTGTCGGTAGGCGACCAAAAAAAGAGATCATCGCCGTTGTCCCATAGCGTACGGAGAATCCAGAACAGCTGGTGCTCAATGGTGCTCATCTTTACGCCCATCTTCTGCTGTGCATGAGTCGTGCTTGAGGTAGGGTCCGGTAGCGGTAGGCGAACAAAGTACTTACGCCATTGAGGAGAAGCAATAACGCCGTCCTTAAGTTCACTCAGGGGGCCGTTCGCTGTTTGGTATAAATAACGACGGAATTTGAGTATAGCACTCATCAGCTCCCCAGGCAAGTCTTTAGCAGGTGATATAACGGCCGCATACTTGATCTGTAGTAACCGCAGTGTTTGGGCCTGTTGGTAGAGGTCCGAAAATATCTGAAAGTGTACCTAAGTAAGACTCGAAAGGAACTCTACCATAGACGCGAGCCCAAAACACCTTTTGGTGAGCTTTCTCGAAGATGGGGTTTTTATCTCCAAAAGTGTCCTTTAATAGCTCTTGCCGGTGTTCCTTAATCTTAAGGAGCTGCTCAAGGAAATATGCTGGATCTTCCCGTATGGCCCATAGATAGTCTTCAGCTGCGGATACTCTGGCGCCAAGAACTGACTCAATTCGGCCGAGATCTAGCTTGGAAGGTAGTCGATAAGGCATCTCTGCTGCCATCACAGCCAAAGAATCAAAGCCATTCATTTCCTTTCCTGTCTTCAAAGGTGGCTCAGGTTGAACAGGAAAGGTATCTGCAGTGAGGCTATGGACTGGAATATCGTGCAGTATATACTGGCAACAAGCAACCAAGAATTTCATAAGCTTTTCTTGGGCCTCAAGAATCAGCAAGCCCAAGCTAGGGAGGAATTTCTTTCGAGTGTTCGCCCAGTCGCGGGCGTCGGAGTGCTCGCTCCACTTTCAGAGCTTGCCATATTCACTGGCATTATGAGCTCCGTGGAGGACCATAGTATATCCCGTTAGGAATATAGACCTCATATTATTCGTAGCTAAACCTAGGTTCATTGCCTCGAAGTCGGCGGCGGCGAATTCTGGCGGTGAGTTACGCCCTCGCGCGTTTAGTAGTAAGAGCAGCGTTTTCGGCTTCAGAAGATCTTCCTGATTGATTTGCGGTAATAGATAGCAGTCCCTGACACTTTCCTCGGATACGCCCCCATGAAATTTGTTGGTCCGCCAGAAAGCATCAAAGTCTGGGCGATGTGTTACTGCCATGTCTGGCCATGCATCCAACAGAATTTTCTGCTTCTGCTGTCTCGTTTTCTTATTCCAGCGCTTCTGGATTGTTGCTTCATGGCGGAAAATGTATCGCGTAGGGTAGCATAGCTGCTGAAGATATTATTTGATCTCGCCTGAGCCTCTCGACAAACTTGTGCCGCTGATACGAAGCGTAATGAGTCGAACTGCTTCATGAGGATATTTGGGTCAGACTAATCAAAGTCTTCTTGTCCAGATGTTATTTTTACAACTTGAATGGGATTCTTAGATCTTATCCTCGGCAATTATGACTCGCAATTACTGGAGAGTGTTTGCATTGAATTATATTAGGTATCAGCCCTTATAAGAGGTAACCAACACGCATACGTATCTGCTGTGTGACAGTATGTCACATTGACGATAATGCATTTAATAATACTCGTGTAATTACATATAATTGCCTTCATTTAAGCCTTAAAAGGCTGATTTTATATAACATTAATCCAGTGGCAGTATAAGCTAATATGATGATGTTTCCCCCATCTTCATCTTTCCTATTTTCCCCACTGAAAATCATAGCAGTAATTTTATCCCTATAGCCAATTTCAGGGAGTTCTTTGATTTCTCGAGGCTTTTCTCTATATCCGAGATGAGGCAGGGGCAATTCGATCAGTAGCATTGTGCTGTTACCACTCTTAGACGCCAATGCAAAGAGCCGCGAGTTCTGCTTGTCCATTAAGAGTTTACTGATGAAATAATTCCTGAGGGTTATATCACTATTAAGTGTTGGATTTCCACCACCAAAATTTCGGATGCGTAGTTGATTTTCATAGAGTACGACTGCGAATGTTTGTTCGTCGTTTATTGCGGTAATGGTTGTTAAAAGGCGACCCCAGTTGCCACTATCGACGTCCTGTAGCTAGTTAGTTGCTTGAACATCGAACTTTCGTTTAATATGTAGATTAGAACCTACTCCGGATGGCGTTTGGGCGGAGTTTTCCACATGCCTAATCTTGACCTGTCTGGTAAGTAATGATAGGTAGTAAATCTTTATATCATGTCTTTCGGATATATCTGGTTGAGTAATATAATAGAGAGCTGTATCGGAAGGGAATGATAAATGTGTGACGCTTCCCGCTGGAGCGTCTACTCTGAGTCTATCCCATGGTTCTTTCGCAATAATCATATACTGGAGTTCATCGCTGGATGATAACGTACTTTCGGAATCACCACTAATATAACGTTAGTAAGAATTTAATGATCATAATGTTATAGTATTACCTCGGGATTCTGCGACTGAGTAGATCGCTTATTTTGGCGTAGTATATCCACGAACTCTCTAAGTCTTGATGCACTACGCAAGCAAGGATTTCACCCCCTGGAGATATGGCTATTCGATCAATACCATTTGGGGCGTCAACGGGGAGTTCGATTTTGTAGTTTAGGTCAAAATTTAGCCCCGGCAATCTGCCACCCTTGATATCAAAAAGATAGATCTAGACGCCGCATTAAGTTCTGTTCTATTCGCTATGCAAATAGTACTATACTTACGTAGGAATGGCGTCCTGTTATTGAAGCAATTAGATATGTCTCATTTAGCTTCACGCTTCTCCATGCAGCTGTTCCTCGTCGTTCGTAATATGGAACCCTCTTGTCGTCACCTCGTCGTTGAAAATATTGCAAGTCATATAACGAAATACAGGTATCTGTCCAATGAGCGATGACTGGCTCGTTGGGGGCTATAGAGCATCCTACGACAGCTCTTGCATTAGAAATCCACCAGCTTTCTAGCTTCGGTCCGTCAGGTTTCAGACTGATGAGGGCAATGTCAACTGCGGGAGTACAGGTGTGGAACCGGATAGGTACTCTTGTGTAGGCACTTACTGTCTTATTAAAAATCGAGAAATTATCCTCGAAAGAATTCCGTCTTGCGTATAGCCTTGGTATTGTTCAGGATTCTCGCCTAGTGTATGGTAAGCTGCTGATGCAGCGAGAAGTTTATCCCTAATGCACCTAGCCGGCTCTCTCTGTCGAGGATCTAGCTCTAGGACCTTCTCTTCAATATAGTTTAATACTTCTTTCATCACCTTGCCTTCGCCCAAATTCCTTCTATTGGCTTCCTTGATTAGACGCCTGTGGTGTTCTTTGATTGCTGGATGAGGCTTGGGTGGTGTACGATGTCGACTGATGAGGAAGAAGTGGTCTTTGTCCCCTGCTCTGGAGCTTTTGGATGTATCTGCTCTCATGTCCGCGTATATATCAATACCCTCTTGTCCTTCGTTGATATATGTTAAAACGACGCTAATGACACACCCTAGAGACCAAATATCACTTTTCTCGTTCATATTCCGTACTGAGATAGTCGACTCGGGTGCGAGGTAGGTGCCCTCTAACCGGCGATTTACAGTATCTGATACCGAAATGTCGCCTCTTCTCCTCTCAAAAAGAACGCTGATATCTTGATCAACTGTGTTAGTGTGGTTATGTGATACTTTCACACGCGACATGCCGAAGTCACTAATTTTCCAAACTAATTTTCCATGTTCCCTATCATAAAAGATGAGAACATTTGCTGGCTTCAAATCCATGTGATAACAGACCATCCTATTACCGCTGGAGTCTCTGATCTCGGAATGAAGAAACTCCAAGCCGTCTGCAAGACCAGATGCACATTCTAGAATGTCTGCTTTTTCTGATTCGAGGATCGGAGGTGCATTATTGCGCATCCATTCTCTGAGGTCGCATTCCGCAAGCGGCATGAATAAGCTGAATATACTCTCATCGAGCTGAAGACTACCGAGAGTCTCGACGACGTTCTTAGATTTCCGAGGAGTGCATAGAATCTGCTTCATGGTTCCTAACTCTTTCCGAAAATGGTCGTTTTTCTCAAAATCTTTTCGGGCCATTGGCATAGGTTCCGAATTCACCATCGCCATGGACTTATTTACCAAGTGCCCTTTAGCAACGACGACGCGATAAACCACACCATAAGACCCCATACCGATTTCCTCTTCCTCACACATGTAAGGCAGCCTCTGTTTTTTCCCATCGGCCCACTGAACGTCCCCACCATGAAGCACAATAGGGCAAAAGCAGGGTTGCATATCGATGAAGCTGTTGATGTCAGGTCCATTTTCTACCCCGAATATTTGCTCGAGTTGTTCGCGCTCCGCTGGAAGCTGATCAATCCTAGTCTGGCCATCGTAGCAAATTGGCCAGCTGTTGGGATCAGAGGGACAAGTGAGAAGTTTCCTAGTAAAACATCTAACCGACTCTATACTACAGCGGGAGTAAATTAAAATGGCTACAAAGTTGTGAAGACTCCGCTCTTCGACTCGAGAGGTTAGCAAATCCACGGTTATCCCAGGTCCAAAATGCGTTTCCAATGAATCGTTTGGAGGTACCAGGCTGCAAAATAAGCGCCTTAAGTTGTAAGGGGCCAAAACCGCTTGGGTGGTACCAACTTTAGCGAAGCGCCGGTCGGCAATATCGCGCCTTTCAA
Organism: Daldinia decipiens; assembly: GCF_022478715.1. Taxonomy (NCBI): domain Eukaryota; kingdom Fungi; phylum Ascomycota; class Sordariomycetes; order Xylariales; family Hypoxylaceae; genus Daldinia; species Daldinia decipiens. The sequence goes on along the minus strand of NW_026054551.1, from coordinate 338,966 downwards.
GTTTCTCGTGGATTTGACTATATAAATCCCTCAGTATCTCATTGTATGAAGGCGAAATCATGTTTGCGGAGTTAGCTGTGAGAGATTGGAGCAGGGTGAACACCAATATCAGCTTATAAGTACCTCCTAGGTAATATATATTAAATCGGACGGAGTGGTGATACAACACATAGCAACTATGATCGATGAGACAGGTAGATTACGCGGCTAGCCCGGGAGCGGGCAATATCGAGATGCTCATTCTAAAAGCATACCTAGGAGGTACGTAGAGGATAAGCCGCCTTTTCCAGACCCGCGTAACTCAACGCAAGAATAGCATGTGTAACGCGAAATATATTCCATGGGGGAGGGCTCGTATCCGGCTAAGAAGTCGCGGTTGCCTATACCTTTAGGCGCCTAGCTAGGTACCTGATAAGGAAAATAGGGATTATTGGATTATTTCAGCTGGCTCAGCGTAGCATGGATTTGTAGGATCTGTCATACGCTATACTTGAAAGGTAAGGTACCTAATACACTCAGCCATGATTTTCACCCACAGGATTTTCATCCAATATCCCCAGCGAATAAACAATTGCATACCTACCTAATACAAAATAAACCTCATTTTTAAGCTTGACCTGAATAGATATTTTAAAATAACGATCTACCTAGCTGAAGGCATCTCATAAACATTTAGTCCAGATCTATGCATTATTTAGATACGGGCCAAGCCTTAAAGGGGCATGTCAGCCGCAGCGCTACCTAACATAACACGAGTAAATTTCCACACGCTGACATCGGAACACTCCTATAGCCAATCAAGTTCTTACGGTAGTTGCAGATAAGTACTATGTCGTACAGCAAGCAACGCCGACAGAACAACAAAACTGAAGTGATCAGTTAATCATCGATTAGTAATTAGATATATGTTTACAACTTAGCGGAGTCTTCCTTGGTGAACTCCACCTTGTTGGTGACAACTCCGACGTTTTCAAGCTCGACTTCGACGATATCGCCGTCTTTTAGCCACAGCTGCGGCTTGCGGCCCATTCCAACGCCCGACGGCGTTCCCGTCCAGATAAGATCGCCAGGTAGCAACGTGTGGCCCTTGCTCAAGAACGCGATGGTTTGCCTCACATTAAAGATCTGATCGGCTGTGTTGCTATTCTAAATCTTATGTCAGCCGCTCGTCTAAGTAATTATATCTCCATTCCCCGCATCGAGGCTCTATTCATTTGCTTACCTGTACTGTCTGTCCATTCAATCTAGTACTAATCTGAAGCGTCTGTGGGTCTTTGATGATATTGCTGGTGACGATGCCCGGTCCATATGGTGCCCAGCCGTCAAACCCCTTACCCAGCGACCATTGGCCACCACCGCGCGCGACCTGCCAGTCTCGGTGCGAGACATCGTTTCCGACAGCGTATCCGAGGACATAGTCGAGCGCCTCAGACTCCGATACATCCCTAGCCTCCTTTCCGATAATGACGACAAGTTCAACTTCATAATCCAGTCCTAGTTCCTCCTGTGCAATTGGGTGGATGGGAATAGGATCCGTAGGCCCTGACAGAGAAGTGACCGGCTTGTACTGTTCGGCGTATTTAGTGCGCGGTCCTACATACATTTCAAGTGAGATGAAAAGAGCCCACTTACGAATAGGACTGGGTATTTTGGTATCGGAAGATTGGCCTAAAAATATCTCAATATTCTGATCAAGACTCTGTACGGATTAGATAGGTAGGCTAACCTCTTTCGCGTGCAGTGCGTAGTTAAGACCTAGACATCGGACGGACTTAACATCCTCTAATGCGAGAGGTGCTAGAAGTAATCGGACCTCCGCAATCTGATCGGTAACTTCATGCTTGCCAAAGATGTCCCCTTTGATGACACGCGCTTTCTTCGTCTTAGAAATGTCTGTTACTCCCTCTGGTAGAATAGCATCTCCATGGTACGTTTTGCCATTCTTGGCCAGAAAACGGATAAGTCTCTAAGAAGTGTCAGCTAGATGAACATATATGTACCTTGGGAGGTAGCTAAGCCTAGTTGAAGATACTTAAGTACGTAACGGGATTGGTTGGCTAAAATACTGAGGGGTTATCACTTACAGAAAAGGCCGGCATGGTATTCTCTTTTTCTATGAAAGAATATGATTTAAGATTCCAGTAAGACCAAATTTTCGGACTCAAAAATGCTAACCTAGATATTAAGACAGCGTGATGAATAGAACGGTATTAAAGCTGGTTATATGACTTTATACATGTAGGACTTGGGTGGAGTAGGATATAAACAGGTAATTAGTACAATAGGGTAGGGGTAGGCGAATGGTCGGGATTTCGGTAAAGTCGGGCGGTACTGCGTTTAGCCTGTCTTGCCTATCCTGCCCATCCTGCCTATCGTACCTACCTACTCACAAAAAAGATGACCCCCGAGGCCGGAGCGTCGGATTCCCCACCTACCGGCAGTTCATTAACTCCCTTCCCCTCCCCCTTTTCTTTGGAGCTTCATAATCCCCACTGCATCTCCGTCGGGCAATTATTAATGCATCATTAATCTGCGTTGCCGACTTGTGCTCATATTCTGTGGGTATGACGCGCAAAGCTATCCTAACACGTAATTGCTTACAACTTTCCTTAGTCTATTCGATGTACACGTTAACTGATGAATGGTCTCCTGTGTCATTGAATACAAAGAAATGGAATTTCGATAGCACAATCCAGTGGAGTTAGTCCCTGGGCATGTGGCCGTAAGGTACAGCGGATGAAACTCGCCAACAACTCAACCTAGTGTGTACTAACTGAACAGACCTAAGACAGGAGCTATCATATTGACATACCGATATATCTCCGTTTACTAATTAAGAGAGGCATATATTTAAGAAACCTCAATTACTGGCTCTGAAGTTCATCGAGTTGAACACACTGTAAGTGAAATAGCTCTAATATATACTTTAAGGTGCCAGCTAAAAGAACATATATCCAGTGAATCAATATAGCCAGTCGCTTGTCTTATATCATATTAGTAGCTTAATCTCTTTGAGGTTGTCCCCCATAGACCGACTGCGTAGTATAACTACGCTGAGAAGGCGGGGGGGTCTGAACCTCATGTTGAGTCCTCAGATGAACCCGCTCAGACCCTGCATTGCCAATATACGCAGGATTGAAGTTTCGCAATGCGAAGTGGCAGAAGAAACCGAATTCTGCGATAGATAGAACCCATATGAGAGCTCCAAGACCTGCGCAGGCTCCCATTACAGATCCGAATGTAGTCCATAGGTCTTTACCACTGCTCTCTTCATAACTATTATTGAATGAAAGGCCATATGAGGCCCAAGACGCGCTCCAAGCCCAGCCTGCTAGCCAAAAGATTGAGCTCAGAGCATAAGCAGCCAATACTACTATGCGATAATAGAATCGAGGCGCTTTAAGCTCAATAGCAAGTGGAGCACCGTAGATGATCCACGTAAATATCGTCTAAAGTAGTTAGAACTGTGTGGATGATGTCAAATACGGAAAAAAAAAACATCTTACTAGGAAGATCAGATATTCTGGAACTCCGGAGTTATAATAGGGGTTACTATGCTGAATAGATAGTACATAGGAGGCTAATGCCAAGACGATAACTGAAAGAAGGATAAGAACAGCTTTGGTATAGAGTAGGAATTCAGGAAACATAGGAGCCCCGCGGGCAATCAGTCCTGATATCAGCATTATAGTAAGGATTAAGTAGTCTTGTTTAAGATATCGAGTAGCCAAATTTGTAACAAGCCAGAGTAACTTTATTGGGATGTATCATTAGGAGGTAGCTATTATGAGATAGATAGGCAAGTTTAGCTACGATAACTCCTGAGAAGGCAACAAAGCAGTGAGAAAGCCGACTGGGCTATTCCGTATGCAAACCTCATTCATCCCGTTCCTTTGCTATGCGTAGTCGTTGCTCATTGTTAGTTGGCTATTATGATGTCAGTTTTTAACTGTTTTTGTGGATATTCGATATTTTCTTTTTATCTTTCTGGGGGAATTTCAATATGGAATTCTCACCAAGCTATCTCCCGCGGCACGCAATACGTATACGCTTTACTGGTATTATAGTAATAACATACAGAGGCAGCATATTTCGGAACTCTCACTTGGCGACTTTGTAGCAATGAAAGAGATTTTTCTCAAATTTACCTAATCTCTTCGTAGAGTACCTAGACGTCTTAACTAAGGTCATAATATTATATGTATCTAGGTGAATGCTAAATATAGATGTACATCCTGTATATTACTTGTATCCGAGGAAGTCGTGAACCTTAAGCGAAACTTCCTTATAAGGTTGTTTAAGATGAATCATAATAGGTATCGGCTGTAGCATGTAGTTCCTGCTCAACTGCATCCTTCCTTCCTGCCATATTATATGTATGTGCCCACCTTAATAAAAGGTACATGCCTCACTTAGATTAAGGGCATTATACACTTACAACTATTCCATATCATCATTTATTCAGCTCATTTCAACTTTAGGTACACTTTCATACAAGATCATTCATAACCGATTCTCCTAGAGCGATGCCAATAGCATCAGTTAAACTGGCGCGATTCACGTCAGAAGACCAGAATGGATCTCCAGGAATCTTTAGTAGACGATTTTTATTTAGAACCTGATGAGTATGCGCGGTTGAACGGGTTATCAATCGACTCCCAAGTCCAAGTTTCTCTTTTACTTGACCATTTCCAAAGGCAAAGCAATCACCTACTAGATGATAAATCAGCCGATGATGAATCGCTTACTCAACTGCATATGCCGCATCTTATTTCTCAAGTCGAACAACTTGATGGTGTATCCAGAGAGTCACTTGAACTATTAAGTCATGCTGCATCGCTGGGACGCGAGAACAGTCACGCATTTGATTATCCTGCTGCTGTGGACTTTTCGAAGTTGAAATTGGAATCTCCATTGCTCCGAAGCGACCCTGAATACGACTGCCGAGAACTTATTAGGTCTATACAGCAGCAGCGACAAGCGAAGGTAGACCTAACAAGTGTGCCACTAGAGCCTCTTAGCAAATCGAATGATGAGAGCTTAGATTTTCCAGAGACATCGTATCGACATAAGCAGATGCTCATCAAGGAAATTCGGGAGGAGAAGATAGATATCCCAAAAGAGGCTCTGGTCTATCTTTCCCGCATGGTGAAAGATACATGGACATCTGAAAAACATAACGAGTTATTAAACAGAGTTTCTCATCGAAGAGTGAGCAATACATAAGTTCAGATTACCTTCTATTTCTACTAGGTACCTAGCCTGCTTACATTACTAACTTGCATCTTCAGGTTCTTCGAGATCTAGCCCTTACACCCCCTCTTAGTCCGCCGCCACAGCACGAAGGTTATTTCATCCCCGATGACGTAGCATGCCAAGTTACGTTGTCTTCAGATACCAGCACGCTGCTTGATGATGATTTGACCAAGGCCGAGGAGGATCTACTAGAAGAGGATGACTATCATCTCGATATTCCCTCGTCTGTAGACCTCGAACCCCTAACTATATCCCCATCAGACGACTTCAAACTGCAAGACACGCCCCGTCTAAAAATTGACACACTAAAAGTTGAAGGTCCCTTAACCCCATTAAACTCATTACCCCCATTCTCCGAATTAGCTGTAGACATGGTAAACCTCGCTAGGTGCGTGGATATCGATCACGTACTCGACAAGCAACGATTAGATGTACCGGGCGCTAAGGGCGTAAGGGATCCAAATGGGATATTTAGTGATGATGTTATGACTGCTTTTGAAGAAAAGGCAAAATCTGTTAATAGAAGCATCGGACAGGAGGATTTGCAGGTCGCAGATGCGATCGCTAGAATAGAAATTCCTACGATGGATTTCTCGATACCTGACCCCGATTGGAAGGGAATTTCGCCAGATCCTACGTTGCAACTGGCGTGGATAGAAACGACATACGAAACCTTTAAAGTACCCCCGTGGCCGAAGAACTCTCAAGCAGAACGAGAGCTTCGTTGGTCCCCATTTCCATCTAAGATGGGCCATATATCTATGAATGAGATAATCGTAGATGATGGTATTGCAAAGTTCTTGCTCAACTACTCGGGTCCTCTCGAAGTGCCAACAAGTGGAGAATATGTCTGGAAAAAGCCAGGTCTGGCTATCCTTCGGGAATTGGATGATGATGAACAAGAGGAAGAATTACCTTACGTTTCCGGCGAGAAAAAAAATATCGAGTCATTGGTGAGAAAGAGGCGATTAGAACTCAGCAACTCATCAGATTCAGCTTCGCCGGTAGAGGTAGTTCATGCCCCTCAAGTCATGCAAACAGAATCATATCAAACTTTACTTAACGAGCAGGGTCAGAACTCCCACCTTCTCCTCGGTTACAACGATACTTCCGCTACGTCAACTCTACTTTCTAATTACTTCGACTTTCATACCGCAAAACGGCAAAAGAATATGAAAAGCTCCTTCTTCCCGACCGTTGTTAAACAAGCAGACGACCCCAAAACAAAGGTAGCTTTAAGTACCTCCATGACAAGTCAACTGAATGAGACATTGGTATCAAAACGAGAGCTGGAGAAGGAACCGGCAATTCCTGCTCCTTGTCCTCCATTACAACCAATTCTTACGCGAATGAAGATAATAAAGGCGTTGTCACTTGAACGAGGCGTGTTCTCCCGCCTCGAGCAATCCCACCCGAATGTCGAAATAATCGAACGTGATTTCGAGCGTTGGAATTCTTCAGCATGGGATCGTAACTCAGTATCTCGGTCGCCGATCACATCACCACTGGCCGCCGAAGCGGACATAATCGTCTCCCCCGCCACCGGAATCGTGATCATTACATTGCTCAGAGCTATACAGAAACCACCTCCGGGTCAGAAAGGCCTTTCGAAGGTCCGGGAACGTATCCGTAACGTCGCACTTCGGTACGAACGTCTCATTATTCTTGTATCGGAAGGAAATCGCGTTGATGAGACAGCTCGGAATCTTACGCCTGCAGAGTGTGCTGGCTATGCTGATTTTGTCGGCTTCGCTACTGGGCTGGACACGAATGTGCAGGCCTACTATGTGGGAGGCGGCGATGATACACTCGTGAAATGGCTGATATTCTTTCTGGCTCGCCACGCACCAGACACAGAAGCCTTGGAAGATATAATCATCCAAGAGGAGTCGCTATGGGAAGTGTTTTTACGGCGGGCTGGTATGAACGCGTATGCGGCACAGGCTATACTCGGACAGCTCAAGGCCCCTGATGATATTCCTGAAGAGCAGGCGGGTAAATACGGGCTTCCAGCATTTATCAACATGGTGCCAATGGAGAGGGTCGAAGCGTTTCGAAATCTGATGGGTGGGGAAAGGGTGCTGAATAGAGTCAATGAAACTCTGGAGACTCAATGGGGCTGATGGAAGGATTGCTTAATCTGTGCTTGATATACATATTGTCTCTTATGCTCGTCAATCTTCTACCTAATATCGCGATCGCGAAAATAACGGGGGAAATATGGCCAAGGGTTAGAAGATGTTGGCTACTTGCCTGAAATTGGCTTACCAACTGCTTTAGACAGCTTCATGAATGAGTGGGAATTTAGTAATTCGATGTCAAGAAGTTCCATAAAGGCTCGTACTCGCAAATAATTCTGGGTGCGAGAAGCGACGATATAATGAAATAAGTATACACGATTTACCTATGGGTATCATTGCCGTCTAGCCCACTATACGTCTTCCTAAGGCTCTGTTTCCTCAGAGTTATTTGATATACTCCATATCTTCAAGCTACTTTCTTTATTTTGTCTGCGCATCCAAGGCGATGCGGGCCTTGAAATATTGCTACTACTATCGCTTTCCCTGCTATCGTCGCTATCGCTGCTGTCTTGCGATAGAGACTCGGTATCTCCGTCATCGTCATCCGGAAACTCCCAGGATCCAGAACAAGTAGCGACTACAGTTCCGCTTGGATGAACGCACGCACTCCCTACGGTCGACTTACGGGCAGCATCCCAACTCCAAGCCGGTTCGTGCGCACCTTCGCGAGTCCCGACACCTTCCCACATCTTAACAGCACCGCCCGTCGTCCCGGACCAGACTTCGAAACCCCCTTCTTCACTCCCGCCTTGTCCGGGAAACACATCGCAGCTTATCCGCTGGTTGCCGAGCGCCTCGCGACTAGCAAGCCACCCGAGTAGTTTCCCCGTTACGCGCACGTCGTATATCAGGACGCCTGTCGACTTGCGCTCCCCGAGTAGTAAATACCGGCCACAGGGGCTCCAAATCGCCTGGGTAATGCCATCGCCACCAATGCACGCCTCCTCGTTGGCCGCGCTCGCGACGCTCCAAGTGGCGGCCCACGACCCGCCAGCCTGTGCGAAGTCATACAGACCGACCCAGCGGGTCCAGGTGCCGGCGGCAACAAGGCTGGCGAAGTTCGCGTCGGGGGGTTGGGCGGCGAGCGAGGAGATGGTGCCGCGCATGCCGACGCCGCCGCCTTTGGATATATGCCGCTCCGAAGGAATGGTCTTGACGCGGAGGACGGGCTCCTCGCCCGTGCGGGTCACGTCGAAGCGCGCTAGGAGGTTGCGGCTACCGGCGATGAAGTGTGTGCCTGGGGAGGGCCAGACGAGCGCGGTGGCGGTGAGGAAGGTCTCGGAGCGGGCTTGGGTTAGGGGGTAGCTGGATGCTGGAGACGGGGATGAAGATGGGGATGGGGAGGCTAGGTAGAAAAGCTGGATGGGGTGGTCTCGGCTCGAGACAAGGAGCTGCTGCGTCCAGGGCTCCGTGAGCCGGAAGTACGGTGCCCCTGCTAGGACATTGCTTGGTTCTGGGAGTTGGATGCTGGCTTGGGGCGTGAGCTTCAGGGGCCGATTAGCTGTGGGGGAGAGTAGGTCTTCGGGTATGATGTAGCCAGAGATTAGGTTTGATGAGGTCGACGTTAGAAGGGCGGTACCGTCCGCAGTCCATTGAGCCGTTTCGAAGTAGCCTTGAAGTGCATCGTTTGTATCGTTTGTATCGTCAAGGTGTTGTATTATATCCCCAGTCGAGGCTACAAGTTCTACCTTGTTGCTACGAGGAGGCTCCTCTTTGTGATCCATGCCGGACAGCTTCTAGTTTTATACATAGCTTCTCATTTCTACGGCATGCGAACTATTGATGCATGTGTTCCCTATGTAGACGAGTTGTCAAAAATAATATGGATAGAACTAACTAGGTTAGGAAGTGTTAGGAAGTAAGATTGACGATACCTGGATACGCTATCAACGATGTTGACGGAACTGGAGTTGGTGGATCTTAGGTTGCGTACAAGGTTCCACTAAGAAATAGTATGTAGGTACAGGTACATACCTAGGGCGTGTTAGCAAAGATGTATTGTACAATACTACGGATCCGTACGAAGTACCGTTGCTTGTATTTATGTAATAAGCGTTTTTACCATTAGAATACCTCACTATGTATATGCACGCTAGCTTGCCCTACTGTCAAGCTTCCAATGCAGGGGCTAACCTTGTCTGGGTCCCTCCACACAGCTTGCGCTTGCATCCTATCACATGCCCCAGATTCTAGGCAGGTGCTGATAGGTCGCCTATCATAACTTGTTCCTGATTTCTGACCTGAAGTTCGCCGTAAAATCCCAAGCATCCGTCTTCAACCCTAAACTTCAAAAAAATAATAATCGCAACTGCGTAAAGGGTCTCGTCCTCATCCGCCATGTTAGATAGCAAATAGGCTATCTACTTCTGGCGTGACGGACGCATTCTACCTTTATTTGCATTCCGTTCCGATCGCCTTGACGATATCCTTGACGATCGCCAATTAACCTGGTCAGCTTAGGTCGACCTACTCTCCTTAGCCATCTCAGCGACCACCTGGTTTTAGGACCTAAATTACTTCTAGTACTTCTCAGCTTTGCCCATACCTTCGATATCGAAATTTCCACGTAGAGAATTGCCATCATGGACAGTCTCTTCGTTAAGGATCGCTGTGACGCGCTCCGCGAAGGCGGCTTCACCAACTTCTTTGTCTCTATGTTAGTGGATTTAATCTGGCAACCACAATTTATAGTAGACCATGCAATACTGATCACCAACCATCTACGTCTAGTCTAATTGTGATCGGTATCATGCTATCGTATGTCACACAACACTATCGAATCATCTCCCGCGGATCCTCTGAAGGAATATCTCCGTACTTCGTGTTACTCGGTGTCACCTCAGCAAACTCGCAGTTTGGGAACATCCTCACCCTGCCTCAATCGCGAGCCGATGTCGCCTGCTGCAAAGTAGTTAGCCCCTTCGAATGCACTGCTGGATTACTCGGAATTGCGCAGATTGGGACACAATGGGTTTGCTTTGCTATCATGTTGGTTTTTACCCTAGCAATCCTACGTGAAGTTGTTACTGACCCGATATAGCCTCGCTCTGTTTCTCGTCTTCTTCCGTAGGGAGGACGTTGACCTGTCGGACGATGAATGCGAGCGAGATCCCGACCAACCGACCTGGAGGACCGCTGTTACCGTAGCAGCTCTATGCTTGATTCACGGTCTACTCGTCGTTATTGTATCAGCTGCATTTGCGTTTGGTGCTCCCTCGTACCTAGGTGCGTGGGCGAATTTCTTGGGAATCATGTCTGCTGCACTCGCCGCCATCCAATATATCCCTCAGATTTGGACTACATACCGCCTCAAGCATGCTGGTAGTCTTAGTATTTTGATGATGTGCATACAAACCCCCGGCGGGTTTCTTTTTGCTGGTAGCTTAGCAGCACGTCTTGGTTGGGCAGGTTGGAGCTCTTGGGGAGTATACGTCTTGACGGCCATAATGCAAGGTATCTTATTGTTTATGGCCATCTCGTACGAGTGGCCGTCGCAGGAGGAGCGCCGTCAGTCTACTCCGCAACCGCAACGTCCTCCGTATAACCGACGTACCACACCCAGAGTCCTACCTTCGCCAGGCCCATACTCTGCTCACTTACAGGCCTATGGCGAAACGCAAGAAGAAATCGAACGTGCACTGGACCGCGAGAGCGTCCAAGGCGTAGGAGAGAACCAACCCCTCCTGGCACCTGGTGGACTTGGTAGCTCAGGTGTTCGCTAGCTTACTAGCTTTGAAGAGTTAAGATATCTACTCTATCTCGTTTCTCCAAACATCTATCTATTGACCACGAGAATGTCTATGTCTATTTGCTTTAAAGTTGGTTGAAATTGTGTTACTTGAATTATGAAAGAATAACTACCTACCTACCTATCTACCTAGTTACCTCTAAATATAAACTACAAACAAGTACATATGATGTTTCCACATGTGCAAAGTTAATACTATGACCAGGAGACCTCGTCGTATCTAGTTTAAACAGAAGATTGATGTTTATAATCGTCTGGTTATGTCACAGCTATCTACGAGCGTAATGAAGGTGAAACATGATGCCTTCATTCTTGATGATTCCTATTTTGGTAAAAACCTACCTAGGTAACCACGTAAGTTGGGGCAAAGTAGGGGCACCCGAGCTAAGCTACCTGGCTACCCGGCAATACAACCCGGAGCAGTCACGCCGCGGCTGCATCCACTTAAGGGCCCTTTAGGTAAGATATGGGGTACTTGCCGCAGCAGTGGGACCAACCAGTAATGCGCGTGTTTGCGCTATAGTCCTGATTGGTCAGAGCTTATATCTCTCACACTTGGACCAAATGTTGAGTCAAGGTCCGATGTGTCATGAATCGTACTCCTCTTATCCTTAGATATCCGCAGATAGAAAGGGGGGCTTGATTACTATGACCGGTCACGCCGCCAGCGTTGATTGATTTATTCAACTTTTTAATCTATGGATACCATTTCCTTGAGACACCATATTCTCTTCTTAATCTATTCATAGAATACACAACTAGAGCATCTATATCATTCTTTTGCTTCAAGCAAACTTCGTTATCATCATCATGGCTATTTATAGCGCTGTCCCGCCCCCTCCGGAGTTAACCAACACCAACACGGCGAACAATTCAAACAATTCGAACCAAGAGCAGCACCAGCCACCGAACTCGAATCCAATAACAGCAAGTTCAGCACCAAATGGGCCTGATATTGAAGCATGGACGATATCTGCACTCGAATCCCTTAGTGTATCTTCGATCGCTCGTGGTATTGGTGCCCCGCTATCAATTCCATTAGATGAGCAGGAGTCTACGAGGAAAACATCAGTTACCGTTCAAGATCCTCGCTCCAAATCTACTGCCATTACGCCGCCACCGCGTCCTCTGTCTCGTCGTGACAGTCAGCGCAGACGTGAGGCACTCTTAAAGGGCAAGGAGGGCAGCCGACAGCGGCGGCGTTGGGAAAATGGTACTTGCAATCTATCAGCCCCTCCCTATTCACTCGACTCCATTTTTCTCGGGCGAATAGGGGTACAATAGCAAGACTAATATGATATCCTACCCTTTCCTCAGACCGCCTCATGCATGTACCCAACGCACAGCCTCCACAGCCTTTCGACTGGGAGCCACGCCCGCTACACCCCGTAAACCATGTCCCTTATCAGATCGCAGTCGTCTGGGACAAACGTGTCCGCGCCGAGGTCGAGACGAAAACAGCCATAGCGGCTCGTCGTAAGCAAACGCAGACTAGGACGTTAGGTGACGCCCACGTCGCTGGACGAGTGCCTCGCGAATTGTTCCAACGTGCCAAGAAAACCCCTGCCGTTAAGACCTGGGTTCGCTCGCTCGAGGAACCTGTCCGCCGATACCTCGTCGAACAGGAGCTTGCCAAAGAACCTCTATCCTCAGAAAGTGAGGATACTGAGGATGAGGAGATTGTGTTCGTTGGTCGGGACGGTAATACGCGGGATGGCTGGAAGAAAGCAAAACGAGAAAGCAAGGGTAAGACGGAGGAAGAGGGAATGATATTTGATGCCTTGGGTGATGATACCGATAGTGCATTCAGGTATGGGCCTTTGAAACACGAGTATGCTAATTTAGTCGATATAAACGATACTGACGATTCTAGACGATGGATCACGCATTCCATTTCTGATTATTACGGCCTCAACTCTCGCTCGGTCTTCGTAGGCAACCCAAAGCGCAAGGTGGTATATGTACAAATGAAGACCGGACACTCCCCACCACTGCAACCAGACCTTCCGCGACCCCTCTGGGAGCTATGCTGATGAAGCTCTGCGGCTTCGGAACCATCGTCCATTTCTTCGTTTCATTCTCGTTTGTTGGGTTGCAGGCAGCATAAGTACTGTAGGGTCGTACTCGGCCGAGACAGATATAGACTTGCATAAGCATACTTCCATTATACAGCTACAATACTAATTCCAGCTCAACTCTTACTTCCAGGGGCGTTTTTATTCTACCCGTCTTATATAATCAATGATAATATTGATATTCGCCCAATCATAGCTCAGCCAATCATACAACTAGGATTCAAAGGAACCCAAACTGCTGCCTTACCTAGGTATATAAAGCACTCTTATACCGCTTTTCTCCAACTTCTCTTTTTTTCATCCCTTAGTTACCCTCTCTTTTTAGTCACTATTTTGGCCCATCCCTTACAACTATAATATATTGGTACCTAACCCTAGATATCCAACCCACCCAGACACTTAAGCATGTCTCTCTCAAGCCTGCCTCCCGAGACCCTGTCTTTAGTTCTAGAGTTCCTCGCAGACGAAGACTTGACCTCTCTAATACTTGCCCAACGCGTGTGCAAGCGCTTCCAGGCAATCATAGAACGCATCCTATTCCAGCTACCCTTGAGGAGGGTATGGAACGGAACCAACCCCATCGGTGTCTGTCCTCTCCTCTTGGGCAGATTCAACCACCTGTTCGTGAATGGAAAACGTAAATTTAGTCCTGACGGAGGCTGGAATACTGGGATACCGTTCCGTCGTTTACCATGGGCTGCTAAGCGCCAGGCGGATGGAGCAGCAGTAAAAGCGGTCGTGATGCAGGACTCGCCGTACTTACGCCGCGAGGCAAGCTGGCGTCGTCTAAGCGTAACGTTCGGCGCGGGGCCAAGCGTTAGGTCGGTAGAAGTGGTAAAAGTGCTGACCGTGTACGGCGGCACGAGCATGGAGTACAAGCAGCTCGATATCCCACACCCATTGTCTAAGGTATCCGGGGACGCTGACGAGAACGTGGATGTGGGCGAAGAGGGGATCCTGACTATGGGCCTGCTCTACGACCTGCTAGCGTCGGGCGTAGGCCACATGGGCCAAATAACGACGAGTTGGCAATTCCTACCCGGCCGCCGGCTGGGCAGCTACGACGACTGGCAGAAGCTGCGAACCCAGAACCAATACCCGGATGTCAAGCAGATCAAGAAGATATTTGTTAAAGACCACGAGAGCGCGGTGTTGTTTGTTACGGGACACAGGGGATGCACGATGGGCAAGCGTATGAGAACGAAGAGTTTCGATGATGAGGATAAGGTGTGGGAACCCGAGGTTATTGGCGGCATCCCGATTAAAATAAGGCCAATGCCAGGGACCATCTCCAGATCAGTTTTCAAGGACGTATGAGAGAAGGACATAAATATAAGTCAAAATATCAAGCAACTTACCCCTAGGTACTACCTTTTTTAAATTCTTCAAGGTTCAAGGTCAAATAGGGATATTATAGTTCATATAAGTTAATAAGGGCCACTTTTCCATTTTTGCCGTGTAAGCCTGAAGGCATGGCCAATTTTACCGCTCAGTCTTACTTAAGCCTCGGCCGACCCCCGGACGGCCCCCGGAGACGAGTCGGGCTTTATTCCCGTTAGCGGGTCCGGGGCGAACCGGTCCCTTGAACTTTAAACGGACACGGCGGTCTCATCTAAGAAGTTTAAATCGCGGACGAGAAGCTGAAAGAGCCGGATTGGCCAAATACCACACGCTGGCTGCTTTATCAGCGCAACACGATCGCTTCGGTGATATAACTGTGCCCTCCCAATAGCGAGCACCGAAACTATGAAGCAGCGTAGATTGGGCTTAACAATCAATTGAGTTGGAATTCGATTGCTCCGGAACTCCTTCTGTGCTCCAGCAGGGCCAATAAGCTTCACGAGAGGCGCGGTATTGCTCTGGTGGTATTGTTTCCTTTTCCAGTAACGAGCCTGCTTACGCCCCAATTCTCGCGAGCCGAAGGGGAGCCGAAATACTACGCATAGGTGCATCATATGGTATGATTTTCGAGTGGTCATACCCGCATTATGAATTCGTGCATCGAGAAGTCATCGAGGCCTTAGACTATTGGTTGGTTGGCGTATCAAGTATGTCATAACCCATCAACTATCCGCATTTATCTTCGCGTAGTGCAGCCCGGATCAAGTAGGATTTTCAGGGGTGCTTGGGGTATTCTCAATAATAAGAATATTATAAGCAATTTTAAGCAATTATAATCCGTGCTGCAGAAAAGACAGTGGTGTCAAGTATTATCTGTGAGATGTTAAAAGGCTATTGACATATTGATATGATATCCTGCATGTAATATCTTTTCTTGAAACGGCGAGTTCAACGTGCTTTACGTCCTCATCTACCTACCCAAGGTAGATGGTCAAACTTACGTGTAAGCATCTCATCCCATGAAAGAGATGTATATACCAAGAAGAGGAAGGCCACGTGCCCTCAATAACTCGGAGAATTCTTCATGTATATAATCGCAGAGGGTAACGTCATTGGTAGAAATTGTTGAGTTGCCATTGAGAGTAACATTGAAAGTGCCTAATCTGATTAACTACCGACAGTTTCGGAGATAAAGGTCCCATAGTCTTGACTCTTCGGTCCCGACACATTGCACATCCTACGAAAGGGATTATTAGAGGCGCACGGAATAGGATCGTCTGGCAGCTCACGATCCGGAGCGTAGGACCTATACATACCAAACTATCTAGAGCAAAATGCAGGATCTGATCTCGTACCACACCTGTCAATCCAGTGTATGTTCCACGACACATAGTTAAATCTTGAATTGAAGAGCAATTCGTGTGACATTTGTACGACTTCTTTCTCTTTCTACGGATTTGTTTTTCCGGTATGCAGTTACCGTTGATACTTGGCGCCAGGCCTTGGCCAAGACATGGCTTCTTTTCCCGCACTTGGGTGTGTCCCAAGGTTCGCCCATCATTGCCCCTAGGGTCTACACAGAGCTACCAGCCCTCAGCTCAAGCTGGGCATTGCACACCTATTGATACGGCCTAGTCGTTCGTTGGCTTTAGACCGAAACGGGACACTTGATTCTTACACTTCAATGCTAGCTAGGCAACCTACACGGAATCATAGCAATGTACGGACGCATATAGCACCCATTGTCAGATTGAAGTTGCGTCTAGTATGAGTCCAATGTACGCCGGTTGTATTTAACCCCCTTATATGTATCATCAGCCCGCTTAGGATCCTTCTACCGGGACCGAAAAGGGATATAGCTGCGTTCTTATTTCTCTTACCTACCTGATATATGTATACCTTCCTAGAGGTTGGCAATTCGGTACTTCACGCGGGTCCGAAGTAATATATGCCAAGTAGTCACATTACATATTTAGATATATTCAAAGGTCCAGTTAGACGACCTAAGTTACAAATCTCCTTCGGACTTCGATATAATTTAATAATGTACGGTGCTCCGGACCTCGCGCTCGCGTGTCGATGGATGCCGATGTAACAGCATGAACTTAAAATGCGCCGTCAACATATTCCCCTTTCTGGTACTACGATGTCCGATACATTTCGGTGTCTCTCCAACATGGTCCGAAACCTGCCCTTGGGGTTGGAACTGTGTGCGCCCACAGAAGGGATCAAGACAGACGCCTCTTATATATAGCAAACGTCCACCCTTTGGAGTTGTCTAGACTGTCTTCATTTCTCCAACATCTCATCCTCACAAGCCCTTTTAGAAGCCTACCCTCATACCGTCTTTATAACGACTATACCCTCACTTTATATCAACTAGCCCCAATATTCAACATGCCTAGCGCTACCAACCAAACGAGCAAGTACGA
Organism: Daldinia decipiens; assembly: GCF_022478715.1. Classification (NCBI taxonomy): domain Eukaryota; kingdom Fungi; phylum Ascomycota; class Sordariomycetes; order Xylariales; family Hypoxylaceae; genus Daldinia; species Daldinia decipiens. The sequence continues at coordinate 322,033 of NW_026054551.1, read as the reverse complement.
TGCTATCCCGGGCCCCCTTGGTCTTGCATCTGCCTCTCTCGAGGGCAAGGTAGCTCTCGTTACCGGTGCTGGTACGTGGTTAACGCCCCTTTTCTCTGTCCGTTCCTCAACACCCATGCCTCAATTCCCAACCAGAGTTTAAATCCCATGCGCACGCCACGAACATAGCATTTAACGGCTAGGAGCATCCGAGATTGGGGCGGGGTGTTGCAACACAACGCCCCGGAACCCCCAACCGATGTCCGGTGGCTGAACCGTCAATCGGCGGGATGGCCCTCCATTAAATCCTTCTCAAATAGGAGATAGTATGCGCAGGATCGGAGCTGACCATGACACACGTATATAGGACGCGGTATTGGTCGGGAGATGGCTCTTGAACTTGGACGCCGCGGCGCCAAGGTCATTGTGAACTACGCCAACAGCACGCAGTCAGCTGAGGAGGTCGTGCAGGCCATCAAGAAGGGTGGCTCCGATGCCGTATCGATTAAGGCCAACGTGTCCGACGTGGACCAAATCGTGCAACTTTTCGACCAAGCCGTCAAGGTCTGGGGTAAGCTCAACATTGTATGCTCCAACAGCGGTGTCGTATCGTTCGGTCATGTCAAGGATGTCACTCCGGAAGAGTTCGACCGTGTATTCACTGTCAACACTCGAGGACAGTTCTTCGTCGCGCGCGAAGCCCACAAGCACCTCGAGGTTGGCGGTCGCCTCATCCTGATGGGCAGCATCACGGGTCAGGCCAAGGGCGTCCCGAAGCACGCCGTTTACTCCGGTAGCAAGGGTGCCATCGAGACTTTCGTCCGCTGCATGGCCGTCGACTTTGGCGACAAGAAGATCACCGTCAACGCCATCGCGCCCGGTGGTATCAAGACCGATATGTACCAAGCTGTATGCCGAGAGTACATCCCTGGTGGTGACAAGCTGAGCGACCCGGAGGTTGACGAGGTAAGCTTACTCCTTTTACAATCCTTCAGCCATCTCCCGGCATGTGTTGAGAGATTACTAATTCAACTCCGCAGTTCGCCGCCACGTGGTCGCCTCTTGGCCGTGTTGGCCTTCCCATCGATATCGCCCGCGTTGTCTGCTTCTTGGCATCCCAAGACGGCGAGTGGGTAAACGGAAAGGTCATCGGTATCGACGGCCATGCCATGATGTAAATAAGATGTTACGGTAGTAATTCCACCGAGGGGGGTTCAATAGATGGGAGGCTACTTTGTTGTCGCATGTCACATACACATATCTCCTTAGCCGGCACTCAACCGCCAACCGCAGATACGTACGGCCTAACGCATCACTACTATGTATCATCGAAGGAAGCTACTGCACGTCCTAGGTGCAAATCTTTCACCGAAAGGCTGGCAGCGGTAAGGCACGGCATGTCTTGTCTTGTCAGGTGGTTATTACATGGTCATAAACATACATACGGTTGGATGGATGTAAGCTAAATGGGATTTCTCAGGAGTACCATATAGAGTGAAAAATACCTATACACTACGGATTGACTAGGTTATCAATGTACAGTTTGACTTCTGTGTTGCTTGTTAAAGTCCTAGTCACCGTTATTTACGTGTGGACATACGGCCTTAAGCTCGACGAGACTACTACGTGATGCGGGTGGCACAGCACTAACGTGAGATGATGCGTCTGCCGTATTGGGTTGGTTGTATGCGGACATACAGCATTTGCGTAGATGAACGACGGAAGAGGCATCCCAAAAAGAGAAGATCATACATAGTAATCATACATAGTAGGCAAGGGTTGTCGTAGATGTAGGTCCATCCCAAAGCCCCTGCTTGTTCGGACGATCTACTATGTATGTGCAAAAGCAAAGACCCCTAAACCTATGCAGATACTTCTTATTTCTACATAGGGGCGTGTTGTCTTGGCTACCTCCTCCCCCAGAAAAGGCGTCAAGATACCTAGCGCACCTCTACTATGTACATATGTAACACCTATCCTGGTAATAGATGTGCCACCTTTTTTGATGGAGGGGCGGAACAGCTTGTAGAAAAGAATCTGATTGGTCAAGGCAAGAATATGCCGACAAAATTGTAGCCTGCAGCCAGCAGCCTGCTGAAGAGTAGCATCATGTGCAATATAGAGAAACTAATAGATAGATAGTATGAGGTAGATATTCCTTGACTGAGTGCGCTTGTTGTATTCGTTGCCACCCGTCCTGTCTACGACTCAACTTTCTCTACCTAAAATACTTTACCTTAGGTTGGTTACCTTGAACCAAAAATCTAGTCTTCCCACTATGTGTTATTCTAGATATATAGGTACGTATTTGTTTTTTGTATTTGGTGAAACGTTTCTCATCACACGTACATGTATAAGAGATTGCGGACACATGGACATAGTACAAGTAGGTAGCAAAGAAGCTTGAAGGAAACTTGTATGTATAGGTGGATAGGTACCTATGCAGAATATTAAAAACAATTCCAAGCAATAAGATGCGAATCGCACGGATGAACATGTTGTACATGCGGTGTTGGGAGCCCTACAGATTAGCAAAAAGTTCCTTGGAGATTCTCAGCCAGCCAAATAGATCCGAACTCCTGGCAAGGTCGGACAGTTGCATGATATGTAAGTTAAAATACCTACCCTAACGGATCCCGAGCGGAACAGAATGAATATAGGTCATATTAACGCGAATAATATACGAGATAGTTACATACCCAGCATGTAGGAGATACCTTATGGAAGAGAGCCGCATCACGGATGATGCAGGAAGTAAAATGTACGTACACGTATGCGGTTAGTTTCCAGCTCCAGGCCCTGTCGACTTGCTGCACGACAAACAAATGATCATAAACAACTATATCGTGGGACCAATCAGATCCATCTACCCTGGCAAATATACATTCAGAGCTTAGCGTTTACTGCAGACCTACACCTACCTATAGGACTCCTTACTGCAGTTTGAACGAAACAGCTTTATCACTATACTATCTAAGGCAGCTAAGAGGCAAGTAGGCTGGCGAATGTAGATTCTAAAATTCCTATACACTTACTCTTAATGCAATGCAGCCTGCTTATTGTCGCCCTACACAAATAGAAACCCGGCGAGTCATCTTGCTATGAGTGTAACGTTTGTCACGAAGTGCGTGGGTGTATGCGCGGCTTTCGGCAGGATTAGATGTTCGAATATAAATACCTACCTACCTACCTTCAACGAACGAGTGTTCATCCCAATCGATCGTGCTACTCGAAAACCTCATCAGAGAGAACATAGATTCTGCACATATCTTCCCAATAACTTATTCTTTCAAACTCTTAACACTACTGCTGCCCATTCTCTACAATATGACTTCCGACCATGTTGACGTAGAAACTCCCAAGACGAACGGCACGCCTACAAACATAACCGTCGGCGAAAAGTGCGAGTTCAAGGCCTACCATGAGACTATCAAACACGGCCAGAGCAAAACGGAGCCTGCCCCGGACCCCTTTGATAGGAGCAACTCTCACGATGAAGATAGGGCTTATGCCTTAGTTATCCGGAGGAAATATGAGGAGCACAAGCCTAGCAAGACTATCTTGCATATTAACTCCCCATATATCCAGAAAGTCTTCCGTGACGTGATCAAGTCATACATCGCTGTTGCGTCGGACTTTACCTCTTCGGTGGAGCTCCATGGCCCGTTCGAGATGCTCGCCCACTACTGGGACGAGCTAGACGAATACCGCAAGTCTACAACTGATGCAATTACGCGGGAGCATTTAGATCTCCTCTTTGAGTTCATGGAACACGAGGTTAAGCCCGATCGTGACCGCGCCCTCAAGATGATACAAAAACAGCAAATCACCTACGATAATGCCTGGTTTATATATCGCCCTGGGGATATCCTATACACCGAAGTAAGCGGCCATCCTTGGCTCCTGGTGTGTAAGAAGACGGCCTACGAATATAGTAAGGATAGCGGTCCTTACCTCGAAGTCCATTGTACCTGCACAGATGATGACGGCGTGGTGGCAGGCCAAATATTGCATGTTGCGGCTTTGAATCAGAGAACTGCATTCCCAGCAGGAAACCCGGTCTCTATTACGGAACTGGAGATATTCCCACGCAGGTTCGTTAAGGAAGGCGGTAGCCTTGAACACCGTCTTAAGGTACGCGGGGAGAAATACTTAGCTCTGAAAAATCTCTCTACTATGGCTTACGGTACGTATGAAGACATTATTTACTCTCTAGTATAGTAAGAAAATATTTAGATTCCAGAATATTACACATACTAATAGTTACATACCTACAGATGGGGCTGCTGAATGGCTCAAGACGCCCCCTTTCGAGTACTACGATCCCTCCCAATGTAAATTTCGCGGCGTATGGCTGCCATTTACTGAAACGGGAAGGATTGTCTTAGATCGGAAGACATACGGCGAGGAGCATCCTCTAGGTAAGCCTCACGTCAAGAAGGTGGTGCCAGAACCGACGTACTGCCCACCATACACTCTGGGCTACTCGCTTGGGCGCAAACAGTGGTGTCGGTTCTTCGTCGACTTCATCCGTGATGTTCAATGGGATGCGAATGCGTGGGACTCCTTAGTGCTTCCCGACAAGGAGAAGAATCTGCTCAGAGCTCTGATATCGTCTCACGCATATTCTAAAAGTCCACGCGATTCTATGCAGCAGAAAGGAAAAGGCCTTGTCATCTTGCTTCACGGGACACCTGGGTCTGGAAAAACCCTCACGGCCGAGACAGCCGCAGAAGGAACTAATAAAGCGCTCGTGTCGACTTCGGTTGGAGAGCTGAGCAAGGGATCAAAGTAAATCTCACCCTCACCCTATACGTTATAGGCTTCTTTTCTAACTTACATCAGTGCACTCTACGGGTCTGCCACCTTTGAAAAGCAGCTCAAGAAAGTGTTGCAATACGCAACGATCTGGCAAGCTGTAGTACTTATCGACGAGGCCGACGTGTTCCTAGAAGCCAGGAAAGACACCGGAACTGCCGAGCGCAACACGTTAGTTGCCGGTAAGCGATTGTTCATCTAAATACCTTTGAAATATATCTAACATTGGCGCTACAGTATTCCTCAGGGAACTCGAATATTTCGGTGGCGTTGTCTTCCTAACTACGAACCGCGTGAGCTCATTCGACATTGCAATGAAATCCAGAATCCACCTCTCCCTCAGCTATACGCCACCAGAGATTGACGTGCGCAGACGTATCTGGTCTCATTGCCTCAAGGCGGTGCCGGCGGACGCCAAGGAGATAGACATCCAAGGAGAGGTCGACTCTTTGGTGGCTGCCAAGCTGAACGGGAGGGAGATTGCTAACGTCGTTAATACCGCGAGGACACTGGCGAGATTCAACGGCGCCCCTCTCAATCGCAGCCACATTGACACTGTGATAGAGATTCAACAAGGATTTGACGAGAGCTTGAAGAAGGAGGAGCTTCATTAGACAGCAAAGTTGACTACTCACCTAACCGTTATGTCTGACCTAGCCAAACCGTTCATTCATTTTAGTATATCATTTATATAGGGATATTTCAACGCCATAAATGCTTAGTATATAGTTAACTCCCATTAAATTTATGCCAATGCATTATTATGTACTCGAAGTAGAAGAAGAAATATTGTATTGGGTGCACAAATGTTTGCTTTCCCCTTTTCTGGTTTTCCCAGATGCGCATCGGGATCCCTGTGTGATGATAGTGTGTGATGATGATAGTTGATTGGGCATTGATTCATCGTCTTAAATGTATTGCTACGCTATATTACGCACTATCGTGGGTTTTGGCCTAGGCTACGAAGGTAGAGGATATGAAGCACACCTTATGTACCCTGGAGCTTTGATTGGGTTCAAGTGAACCCCTCGTCTTACCTAGTAAGTATCGTGAGTAAGCAAGTAAGCTAGATATAATAGAAGGCATGGGTATGGGGTGGTGAATAGTATTTCTCTTTTCCCCCTCAATTTATTGTTCAAATATTCATCAGTGTAGTCTACGATAGCTAACATGAACTTGAACGTAAACCTCACGATGGACTATGTCAAGGCGATCTTATCATGGTCCAATATCCCTGCCCTGCTTGGTTTATGGATCTTGTACTATGCAGCCGTTGCTGTATACAATATATCGCCTCTACATCCTCTCTACCGATTCCCCGGTCCTAAAGTTGCTGCGATGAGCTATTTATACGAGGCCTACTTTGACTGGTGGCTAGTGGGAAGGTATGGTAGAAGAATCCGTCAGATGCATGAGAAGTATGGTAAGCTTCTGTTCTCATTTATCTATTCACGTGGACTAAAGACGGAGCTCATATACAGCAGGGCCAATCGTCAGAATAAATCCCGATGAACTTCACTGCAATGACCCGTATTTCTCAGACGAGATCTACGCCGGTGGAAATCGCATCAGAGATAAGTGGCAGCATCAGCTCAACACCGGTGCAGCCGGCCCCGTGTCAGTTACTGGCTTTTCCACTGTTCCACATGAGTTGCACCGAATCCGAAAAGCTCCATTTGCAAGATTTTTCTCGCGGCAGCAAGTGTTGAAACTCGAAGGGGAAGTACATGACTTTACCCAGCGCACTATAGATAAGATGTTGCGCTTCGCGAATAGGGGTCCGTTTGATGTTAAGGAAGCATATAACTGCTTCACAGCCGATAGTACGTATTATTCATGGCTTTTTATTACCCCTTTTATCCCAGTGTCACAATATCGATAAAGTTCCTGATCAGGGGTAGCACACATAACTGTAGACAAATTTACCCTACAAATAATCAAGAGGATTATATTAACTCTAGGATGTTTTAGTCATATCTCAGTACGCCTTTGGCGAGCCTATGGGCTTCGTTGACCAAGATGGCTGGGAACCCAACTTCGCGACATGGGTCAAGTACTTCTTCAAGAGCGCATACTTGATAAGATACAATACTCCTGTTAGGATACTTGCCCGGTTTTCACCCTTAATATGCAACTTCATGAGTGAGAACGTAAAGAAGATGCTAGAATGGATGAATGTGGTTATCCCCAAATACGTCAAGGCAGCTATCGACAACCCTGAAAATGGAAGGGTGTTTTCAGACCTGATGGAATCGGACATACTACCGGAGCACGAAAAGAGCATGTACCGCCTGTCTGGGGAAGGGTTTAATCTCTTAACAGCTGGAACGGAGACTACGGCTGTCAGTTATTCTTCTAGTACTGACCTATCATGAAACTAATTGAGTTTATAGGCAACACTCACGTATATCACGTATTACCTCCTCGCACAACCAGGGCTTTATGCCCGCTTGATGAACGCCTTGCAGGGTGTTGACCCTTTCAATCTCAAGTGGATCGACTTGGAGCAACGCCCGTACCTATGGGCGGTGGTTCACGAAGCATTGCGTCTGACGCCTGGCGTTTCGCACAGATCGGCTAGAATCGCGCGGACCAAAGATTTGGTCTACAAGAGTAAAGACGGCAATGTCCAATGGGTCATTCCTAGGGGTACACCGATTAGTATGACTTCGGTTATTAACCATAGTAACGAAGAGATATTTCCAAACCCCGACGACTTCATCCCCGAACGTTGGCTCGTGGACGGGCAACCGAACTACGCCTTGGAGAAGATGTTGATTTCTTTTGGAAAAGGCAGTCGGTTATGTCTTGGAATTTAGTATGTCTACCCACGCTCTTAATATCTGAAGTTATATAATGAGTGATGTTAATTGTCACCTTATAGTTTAGCATATTGCGAGCTTTTCCTCATGACGGCTGCTTTAGCATTTCGTGTCTTGCCCAGGGCGCGACTCTACGAAACCACAATCGAGGATATAAAATACGATCATGATCTCATAGTACTCCAAACAGTTAAAGGATCTATAGCGGTACGCATTATGATATCTTAGTGATATATTATGGCTACTATATGTGGTTACCTTGACCTTGAACGGCCCTGGGTGCTGAGAGTGTCATGGTAATTGGTGGCGTCTTCGCAGGCTAAACTTTACGGAAGTTAACCGCAATAGCTCAATAATACATATCAGATATTGATGAATGCTAATGATCCAGTGTTTATCTAATTTTATGTTTTAAATTTCATTTGTAGCCTTGAGCTTTTTCGACAACAACTCCTAGACCGTTAAGTTTTGAAAAATTGAAATCTAGCGAGGTAAATTTCTCTGCGCACGATATGGTCAGTTGGATGTGACCAGTAATAATAGACAGTGGTAATTCGTCTTGCATATTATGATACAGAATATGCAGCCACTTCCAACACCGTTCGGGTTCACGAATCAGCTTGATATTCGGAACCACCTTTGCAGCTCATCCTACTTGGAGCTGAGGGGTAGTTTTCATTCCATAACCGTATTTATGCGCCACCTAATTCAAACATCAAATAAGCTGTGTCCCAACTTAACAGCACCGAACCATACCCCGAGTCCTTTTAGCGCACTGGTTACATTAGCTATAATATCATTCAGTATTTGAAGAATAGAATACTTTTACTGGGTATTTACGAGCCACAATCACGACGAGAAAGTATTACAAGCGCCTACATAGCCCTATATAATTACAATCATACCTAAGAAATAGACTAAGTATGAGAATGCTCCAGGAGAAATGATACACTCTTTATATTGTGTAGTAGCTTATACTTATTTGAGTAGTATTCCTCCGCGTTAGGCATGTTGGATCCTAACAGCTATACTGTTGGATGGATATGTGCTGCCGGAAAAGAGCTTGTCGCGGCACAAGTATTTCTTGATGAAAAGTACGATGTTCCGGATGATGTGCCTGTCAATGACAACAACACTTATACGTTGGGCCGAATAGGAAACCATAAGGTTGTTATAGCGGTGATGCCACATAAACAGCAAGGACTCGTTAGTGCTGCGATCGTTGCCAGAGACATGGTACGTAGTTTTCCTAACGTCCGCCTCGGCCTGATGGTAGGCATTGGCGGGGGTGCACCAAGCTCGAAGTACGATATTCGTCTGGGGGATATTGTTGTAAGCTCTCCCGACAATGATCATGGTGGTATGTTTCAATACGACTATGGGAAAACAATTCGGTACGTATAAAAACATTTCGCGTTGCTGTCTAGAAACTCCCCTTTCTAGTAGTTCCCAAGGTGGCTTCATATACAGTGGCTAACGCTGAGTAGTAAGTGCTATAACCCTATTGCTTTAAACAAGTCGTAACATAATATTCTGCTTCTATACCTATTGGTAAGGCTACAAAGCTAACATGGGATATTCCAATATACTAGAAGGAGAAAGATTCACGGTCATAGGTCATCTGAACCAGCCGCCGCTATTTGTGCTGTCGGCGCTGGCTGTGCTCCAGGCTTATTATACGATTGAAGGCCATACGATCCAAGAGACTATTGACAGTATCATCCAGGAGAAGCCTCAATTACTAGAGGAATACAAACGGCCGAGTATAGCTACCGATAGACTATACAAATCAAACTTTAAACATCAGCACGGAGATGAGGCAAGCTGCGAAATGGGTTGTGGTGATAACGAATCAAACTTGATACCACGAACCGAGCGAGGGGAGTATCAAGACAATCCTGCAATCCACTACGGTCTCATCGCTTCCGCAAACCAATTGATGAAAAACGCATTGATTCGGGACGAGCTCTCAAAAGAGAAGGATGTACTATGCTTTGAGATGGCAGCCGCAGGGGTCATGAATCACTTCCCCTGCTTGGTTATTCGTGGTATATCCAACTACTCAGATACGCACAACAGCTCGGCATGGCAAGGTTACGCAGCGATGGCGGCAGCTGCATACGCGAAGGATCTCCTGAGGAAAGTCGTACCTAATAAAGTCGAAGCTGAGAGGAGGTTAAGTGTAAATTTTTCTGATGGTGATCTAGTGGCCTTATTTGATGCTGCTGTGTGTTCCTGTATGCAAAAGATAGGTCAGTAACGGTTTAATAGTTGAGCACCTAATATTGGCGAGTGTTAAATCAAATGTTACAAGGTTACATGATAAAAATCTCAATGATGTTGAAAGATGAATTTCACCACCCGAGGTTTCAACCAATTTCAATGGCATATGAGGAGGTGAAACTCCTCTCCAGATTGCCTCAGAATGGAATGATGAGAGCACAGCCCTGAATACGTCTGAGGCCTACAAAAAGGCGTATCGGGGTAGATATTAAAATAAATATATGCTTCTCACAAGAGAAACGGTGAGCAATATTATCGAATCATGTCTTGACCAATTCCTTCGCATTATACGATTCTCAACTATAATCTGTATTATCAAGATAACCCCTTCAGCTCTACCATACCTCTCGCATTCACCACCTCCATACTTCTCACTTCCCCGTATCCTGCGGCCACTCATCCAACACGACCGGCTCGCCCTTCAGCGTAAAGTTCCAAGCCGCCTGCGTCGGCACATCCACCAGCAAGCTATAATCACCAGGGTACAACACCAAATTGCCATCCTCGTCGCGGCGCGCTAAGCTCCCGAGCGATAACGTTAGGTTCGCGGTCTGCTGCTCGCCGGCCGCGATGTCGTGCAGCCGCTTGTACGCGACGAGGCGCTTGATGGGGTATGGCCTGGGCCCGTGCGTGCCAGCAATGAAGCCTAGGACGACGAAGTCGGACGTCGTGGCGCCGGTATTAGACACTGTCACGGGGATGGTCTGGAATGGGGCTTGGTCTTTGTGCGCTGTGGTAGCGAGGGCGCTTGTTAGGTCTGCGATGGCCCACACGTCATTTTCGGTTTCGGGCGCGGCTATAGAGGCGCTGAAGTTGGTGTAGTGAAGGCCGAATCCGAAAGGTACCGTTGCCTTGTCATACCACATGTATGTACGGCCGGGATTACCGGTCTTTGGGTCGGGACGAAGACTCATGTCTGTCATAGGTACATCGTTAACGTAATGCGCTGGGTACTGCGTTACAGGTAAACGGCCGGCGGGGGCAACTTTGCCTGTTAACACGTTCAAGATAGCATCGCCACCGGATTGGCCTGGGTAACCGCCCCAGAGAATGGCGGAAACGTTGGGGTGGTTGATGAAGGGTGCATCATCGCGCTGGCCACCCATCTGCACGAGGACAAATGGCTTGCCTAGACTGGCTAGATGGGTCATTATATCGATATTCTCGCCGGACCAGCGGATCAGCGTGCGGTCGTCACCTTCAGATTCGCTCGCTGTCGTTGGTCCATCTACATAGATGATGATATCTGCATCTGCTGCTGCCTCCAGAGCTTGTGGGTAGCCGTTGGTTATCGGGTCACCCGGGACGCCTCCGTATATAGCATTAATATTTGGGGCTTGGCTAGCTGCGTAGTATGGCGAGTGTAGATACTTGGCAACACCTTGATAATTTCCCTGCATATCTGTTGTTGCGTTTGCCCAGGGTCCGATAAAAGCAGCAGTAAGATTGCTCGCCGTAGATATTTGGAGAGGAAGGGTGCCATCATTCTTGATCAGCACAATACCCTTTTCTGCAGCCTTCCGAGCAAGGTTTTCAGCGTCGGGGGTGAACACATCAGAGAAGCTGAGAGAACGGTATTTGTTAGAGTCATCCGGATCGAAGTAGCCTAATTTGATAAGCGACGCGTACAGTCGCGTGACAGATAGGTCGAGGACAGTATCATTAATAAGACCTTGTTCGTAAGCCGCGGGTAAATGTATTTGATAATAGGTGCCGCAGTTGAGATCAGTCCCCGCCAAGAGGGAGCTGGCAGCAGATGCCTCGCGAGTATCCCGCCAATTGTGAGGCTTGTAAACATTTTGAATAGCATCGCAGTCCGAGACAACATATTGATAGTCGCGTGTCCAATTCCAGTGATCCCTAAGGATGTCTTGGAGAATATACGAACTCGCACAAGTTGGAACACCATTTAGAGCATTGTACGAGCACATGATAGAACCGACATTTGCGCGGGCGCAAGCCTCAAACGGGGGCATATAATACTCGGCTAATTCTTGGGGACCGATAATTGCGTCAAATTCATAACGCTCATTCCCTAGCCAATCTTCAATATCATATGCGGAGAAGTGCTATTATACGGCCCGAGTAAGTATCATTCTCACAACTCCTTCGAGATATTTGATGACTTACCTTGCAAGTGGCGATCACTTTGAGGGTGTCAGGGTCCTCTCCTCCTTGGAGACCTTTTATTAGAGCGGTCACGTAAGAGCTCAGATGATAGGGGTCCTCGCCAGGTGTCTCTTGGCCACGCCCCCATCGAGGGTCACGGTATGGGTTGATGTTTGGAGTCTGTATCCTATAAGTTAGCATTTATTATTTAGAAAAAAATTGCACAAGGAGTATTGGCGACGGATTTCACTCCCACCACCTATACGCTTGGAATTGGTGAAACGGGTCGACCAGTGCGTTCAAATAGGGGTAAAGGAGTAACAAGTTGTGAACGTGTCCATACCCAGTAGTCCAATCCCGATCGATTGAAGTTGTTGAATGCCCGAGCTTCAGTGCTGACGACAGTTGCCACGGCTTCGATAAGCTCATCATCAAATGCAGCGCCCATGAGAATTGGCTGCGGGAAGGATGTTGCATAGGAAAAGTTGCCGGAGTCTGAGAATGTGACACCTGGAGAAGACGCCACTCCATGAAGAGCCTCCTCTAAAATAACATCAGTAAGCGCTTTCGCGATAATAACTCTTATTGAAGGAAATAATACGTACGCCACCATTCATAGCTAGGCAGTCCTAGTCTCTCAACTCCGAGCGATGTGCTGACCAACAGACCATACTTCTCCTCGGTTTTGAGGGCCGCAACCAAGGCTTTTGCTCGTTCTCCAACGGAGAGTTCCTTGTTACAAACATCATTGGAAGCTAGAGGTCCGTTTCCGCAGTCTGGGTATATGTGCCCGGCAGCTAAAACCCCCGAGCTCAGAAGCCATATGGCTGACCCTAATAAAAGTGCCATATTTAATTCTTGAAGAACCTCAAGACGCTTTGGAGACTTACACAATGGCTTATAATATTTACCACGTTAGCCTTTATAGCTTTTATAGCTTTAAGCTTCCCCAAAGCTGTGGGGTAGCGTAGCAGCTCGTTTCCTTCCTTTCCCCGCATCAATGATGCATTGATGCTGCAGGGGAGCCTGGATAACTCCAACTCGCACCCACGTACGCTCCAGTTGAGCGGAGGAGAAACTCTGGGGTCAACGGTAAACGATATGAGTGTGCTGATTGAGGCGGGGGACGACATGCCGGGGATGGATCCGTAGATTAATTATTCTCCCGATCTCCAGGTCCAAGCCCACATCCTACTCTAGACTTGTCGTCTGGGAGTAGATACGAATGTAATATTACGTCACTTATTAAGACGGATTTCCGTTAATAGTGATGCCGGCTGCGATTGCGCACCAAAAAACTTGGAAAAGAGAAAACTGACGATTTGAGCTAAGCATATTTTACGAAATCAGATTCTAACTGATCAACGTAATGCAATGTCTTGACTCTGTGGAACGATCAGAATAAAAAAAACACCCCCTGCAGAGGAAAAAGTAGTAGCTCATGCTACACAAGATAGCTACCGAGAGAAGGTCCGAGGAACCGAGGATAGCCAAATTGAAATAGCTCAAGTATTGCCGTGCTAGCAGATACCGAGTCTTGGTATGATTTTTCCGCAAGTTAAGACCCACGATGAAAACAACATAATTTTAGCATATTCCTACCGATATTTAGACTCTATAAGATCGTAACGTTACTCTGGTGGCCATATAGCTCGACAATTCCACAGGTGCAAGCCACGCTACAGTCCCCGATATGCTTCCGCACGCGTCTCCGAATGTCCTTGGGAACGCCGACAAACGGCCTCGATGTAGAGAAGGCCCATATTGATGGCCAGGGTAGGCCCCCAAGAGTGGGAAGCTGCTCAAGGTCTTTCTCTAATTGCTTAATGAAAACTGAGTTGCAGGTCAGTGTGGTGAGACCGCTTGCCCAGCCATAAGAAAAGACGGATCTTCCAGGATTTAACACGCCATCAAGCTTCTTCTTTATTAGTTCAGTAAAGCGGGTCTGGCAGTCATTCTCATTCGTATCGACGATGTCAATGGGGAACTGTAAATTCTCTGGGACTTCGTGAATCGACAGCGACTGCAACTCTTTGACCCGCTGCACTTGAGATTTCTCAGCGTCAGGGCCAAGTATCAAATAGGCGCGTGCCTTTTCAGACTCGGTCGCTAACGTGTTAACAATATGGAAAAAAGTTTCGGCTGCTTCCCGTGTGCACACGAGCTTATGATTACCTATCATGGGATATACCAATGAAAGCATCGACTGCTCGCTTTCTAAATCGGCATGATCGTTGTGTGAATGACTAAACCATGGCTGCTTAGTGACTTTGGTATGAGAAAAGTCAGATGCGAGAGCGACAAGGAGGGAGGTATCAATGTTCAAGACTTCAGTAAAATTGGCTTTTGGACTCGGGGCCATTATGTGAAGGAGACTACCCGAGAGAGGTGGAGCTGGCGGTAAGGCATCGCTACAGAGTGTATTGACGCCCAGCTGTCGACAAGCCTCCAGGACTTTGTCAACTTCAGGATTTTCGCCTTCCTTTATGCGTGGTAGGATGAGGAAAGTACTTGGATTCTTCGTTTGAATGCGATGTCCCTTTGCTGTGTCAGCTAGATTCCTGGCTAGCTTCACGAGAGGGATATCCGTGTAGTCCTGAACTACACCTATGTCACTATCCTCGTCATCGTCGCTATCTCCGCAAAATATTGCTTCCTTTGCTAGGTCAAATAGTAATCTTTTATTAGTCATTGACGAAATTTTATACCACGAATGGCCGCCATCTGCGATTACATCAATGATAAAACTGCCTGACCGGAAGGGCTGTGATTCGCCTTGAGTTCGAACAATACGTGTTCCAGGAGCCAAAATAGGTTTCTTAAATGGACCAGTAGATACAGCGCATCGCAGCCTCACCACATCCTGGGATCGTTTCGCGGTATCCCAGACGGGCTCGAGGAAGGGAAGATTGGTAGATTGCGCTCGGTGTGATGCTAGAGGATCCGATGATTTGACATCCCGGAAGGCCCTCTCCAAGCTCTCAACCTCGGCCCGGAGCTCACTGGTGAATGATGTATGCACATATGTTGGCATATGTTGGAAGTAATCGCTATATACTTCTGTGAGGTGATCCGCGAAAATTTGAAGCTCGGACTGCAGTAACTCGGCGCGTTTGAGCAAACCCTCACTAAGGGCTAGCTTGTCGGCAGCATCCCGCGCGACATCATCGGAAGGATGATGGACTGCCGAAAGGGACATGATTGTAGGTTTCGTCCGGTGAAGAACAAGTAACGCAAGAGAGAAAAGTATTTTGATCCAATCAAGTAGTTAACGGACTGTTAACTAGCATGACACTGAATACGGTTAGACAAGTAATATAGGTATTGTATGTACATAGTTAACTATTAATTTTATAGTTATTAGTTTTAAAGTTGGTCTTTTCTAAAATCTCGTTGGTTACAATATCATTCTATTATCACCACGTGACCCAATAGTAATAACCTACTAACCTACAAGGTTGCCCTCTCAGGGAATCATCTACATACATAGTACTAACAGGGGAAGTTGAGGGGAGAGTGGGGTGACGTGCATTGAGCTTGTAGGGACATTAGGAGGGGGCATTAGAGCATTTAGTTCTCTTTTTGCGTGCTTCACTAAGGTCCTTTAGGGAGTCAGCTATACAGGTACCTACCTAGGTACCTACCCACCTACCTATCCTATCAGCTCCAAGGATCTGCATCCAGGGCAAGTCCAGGGGTCCTTCTTTACCTGTCAATGGCGACAGGTACGTCCACGTACGTAATGGAGGGTGAATGGTAGGACATAATTTTGATATCCCGACTTTTTTACTATATTTACCTGTATGATTTATTTAACTTTTCCCCTTGCCAAATATGTTCAAATCTCTTCGTCTCCCCTTAAAAGGAAAATAATTTTCTATTAGGGAGCTTCAGTCAGCTTCCTCTTTACTCTCTGCTTCGTCAATTGGGCTTATACTTTCAACGGCCAAAGCCAATACCTACCCTCCATAGCTATCAATTATGGCGAGCAAAGAGATGTACGAGGTCACATTTATTCTTACCTACGTATAATAACTGCAATGTGCTAATAAACTATTACAAGTGATGTCGACGTTCTAGTCATTGGTGCAGGTCCTACTGGTTTAGGTGCTGCGAAGCGTCTCCAGCAAACCGTAAAGTCACTTACACCATCATATCGCATAAGCTCGTCCTAACGGGTTAGTTACAGAACCAGGCATCGTGGCTGATTGTTGATTCCAATGAGACCCCAGGTGGTCTCGCATCTACGGACGTAACCCCCGAGGGATTCGTGAGTGCTTGTTGTTTCTACCGTTCGTTGATAGACTGCTTATGAAGTGACCCCCTATGTAGTTGTTCGATGTCGGTGGCCATGTTATCTTCTCGCATTACAAATACTTCGATGACTGTATCGACGAGGCTCTACCCAAAGAGTCTGATTGGTATACCCACCAGGTCAGTGCCTAAAGCCATTAACCCTTATCCACTTAAGAGATAGACCAACCACGCACCAAACCAATGTTCGTCAAGTAGATCTACCAATCTCTGAATATTAAGTGTGAATTATAGAGAGTCAGTTATGTCCGCTTCCGAGGCGGTTGGGTACCATATCCATTCCAGAACAACATTGCCGTCTTAGATAAGGAGGAGAAAGTAAGGTGTCTAGAAGACCTTATCGATGCTGCCCTGGAATCCCGGGTTCGATCCCCCCCCGACAAGCCCAAGAACTTTGATGAGTGGAACATTAGGAACGTAGGGAATCGTCTAAACGAGATCTTTAGTAAGTAGCAGCATGGGGTTGTTCTACCCCTTTTAATTTACGGTGAAATTTCTTATTATATTTACCCAATGTCGTTGATCTAAGTCGTGATCCTAAACTACGAAGTTCTCACCACCCGATATTTAATGAAGGGTTACTGACTTTGCATGTTTAAGTGCGTCCATACAACTTCAGAGTTTGGGCTGTTCCTACCACTAAGGTATACATATATGTCGGTAAACCATTAGATTTTCAGCTAATTTTGCTTTTATCTTTTATTTAGATGAACGCAACATGGGTTGGAGAACGTGTCGCGGCTCCTAACGTGAAACTACTCACCCGCAATGTCATTCTCGACAAGGTAGCTGGAAATTGGGGCCCGAATGCTACATTCCGCTTTCCAGCCAACGGCGGTACAGGTGGCATTTGGATTGCGGTAGCAAAGACCCTCGATGAAAAGAACACACGATTCGGTGCTCACGGCACTGTGACAAAAGTAGATGTCGACGCAAAGAAGGTTCACTTGAAAGATGGTCAGCCCATTATTTTACTCGGGATTTTATTAGAAGCAAGTGGCTAATACTTTAAGGACCATAGGCACGGTAGTCAAGTACAGCTCGCTCATCTCTACCATGGCTGTTGATTATCTTGCCCAGTCTTTAGGCGATGTAAAACTACAGCAAACTCTCAAGCCGCTCTTCTACTCATCTACTAACGTAATTGGCGTCGGAATTCGTGGAGAACGTCCTTCACGCATCGGTGACAAATGCTGGGTGCGTCTTGTGTAACCTCATGCTCCCTAAAGTTTCTTGACAACTAACTAAATGACATCAAAATAGTTGTATTTCGTTGAAGAAAACTGCCCCTTCTACCGCGCCACCATTTTCTCCAATTATTCGCCCTTCAACCAACCGGGCAAGGACGTCAAGCTTCCAACCAAACAACTCGCCAACGGGGAGAAGCCTGCGTCGTCAGATGCACAGCCTGGACCTTACTGGTCTATTATGCTTGAAGTCTCCGAGTCTTCGTACAAACCAGTCAAACACGAGACGTTACTCGAGGACTCCATTCAGGGGCTCATTAACACTAACCTATTAGAACCGGAAGACGAGATTGTTAGCACGTACGTGCGTCGGTTTGACCACGGATACCCCACCCCCAGTTTAGAGCGCAACGGCGTCTTAGCAGAAGCTCTTCCGTACCTCCAGGAGAAGGATATTCTTTCTAGAGGTCGTTTTGGAGCTTGGAAGTACGAGGTTGGCAACCAAGATCACAGGTGAGTCCATCGGCATGTACCCCAAATTATCATGTAGTTACTAATATTTCAATCCAGTTTCATGCAAGGTGTTGAAGCAGTTGACCACATTCTCTCGGGAGGCGTTGAACTGACTTTGAATAATCCTGACTTTGTCAACTCCCGTGCTAACACGGAGCGTCGCCTTACTAGCGGAAAGTAAGGAGTAGCTAGTTTAGGTGCTTCATACACGGCAAGAAGGTAGTCTGGGAAAAGAGGTAACCCCTAAAACATTGCGATAAAGGTGACGCCTTTGGTTTGATTTGATCCTATTTTCCTATCTAGATATATATAGACTAGACCGTTAGAAGACCGGCATCCTCTATATCGCCTAATCTATCGCTGGCGGCTAGATGAGTACACCTCCAAACCTAAGCAAAAGATCCTCCAAAATATAAAGATAGAACATTTCTAACTAGCATTGTCTTCTCGTACGTTGATACTGTCATATGTTCAGACGAAGAAAAGCCGAAGCCTGTTAGCAAGCACACAGCCTCAGTGAGACCGATATACAGTTCGTAGTCGAGTACACGACATAATTCAATTCAGTGTTGGAAAGCCTTTGCCATAGCTGAGTCTAGCGGATTCGTGCGTTCATGCAATCAGAATTGAAGCAACAACCCGCAACTGAATTCCCTCCTAATGATCCGGCATGCATGTTTGCGTGCTGTGGCATCACGGGCACTTGCAGAGAACCTCGGAAGTCCAGAAGATATCCAATATATTACATGAGTCATAAAATTTTACATTGATATTAAGTATGATAGTATTAAATCTGTAGGCCAGAGATAATACCATTGAGTTTGTAGAGTGCGTACCTTTCTGGCCTTGACAAAATCAGGAGTTAGTCACTGGATGATACACATGTACTCCTTGATGGTCTTATGTAGTTCATCTGGAACCTGGGAATTTTCATTATTCGGTGAACATGAGAATTGTGAGTTTTTATAGTTGTTATTGCTTTAACAATCATCCCATCTGACCCTGTCGAGGCTGTTTGCTACTTAAGGCTAATGTTACCTCAAATATGTGGATATTCATGTAAGTCGCCGTATACAACTTACCATCCATCCAATTAGGTATACTTGCTCTTTGCCTTTGCCACCCATTCCCGATGTACAATTATAAATGCAAGTTACCCGCAAAATATCATATTACTTTGAATTATATTAGTACATTCCCAAAATCTTAATAGTTCACCACGGCTATCAAATTAGGAAACTATCCGGAAGGGTCGGGAACATGCCACTTAAAATCATCATCTGCGGCAGTGGCATCGGAGGGCTTTCAGCTGCCGGATACCTCCGTGCCAAGCATCATGTCACGATCCTCGAGCGCGGCACGCTCGACTTTACAGTAAACGACTATGGAATGTCAATCGTCTCCAACGCATTCAATCTCCTGCAAAGAGCTGGCATCAATCCGGGAAATCTTGACATGGTCGTCATGACCCATGTTTGGACGAGAACCCCTAGTAATGAAGAGCTGAAGACTACCCACTTCGACACGAGGGCGAGATTTGGAGGAGCTCCCTCCGTCTTGGTGAAGCGAGCAAAGCTGCAAGGAGAATTGATGCGATTCGCTACTAGTACCGAGTTTGCCGGTGCGCCAGCTGAAGTTATTCAGAATGCGAAGGTAACTAAAGTCGATACCGCCGCAGGGAAAGTATGGACCGAAGATGGAAGACTCTTCGAGGGCGATTTGATCATCGGTGCCGACGGCATCCACTCGGTCGTTCGCAGCGCCATCCTCGGAGATCAAGACATCTCAGCATCCATCAAAACTTACAATACTTTAGCATTTATGACACAGCTATCTGTCGAAGATGTCCGGTCAGACCCTGATTTTGCTTACCTGTCTGACCCCGCAACCCAGGCTGGCCTCGCCAACGCGCACGCGAGCTCGGGTCCTGAAGTGAACAAGCACATCCTCGCCTATCATACCTCGCTGAATTCCCTACAAGTCCTCGGCTACACCTCCGAGAAGGAATTTTCCGAACAGTTCGACTCCGCCAAAACAGCCATCGTCAAAGACGTCCCCGCATCCAGGGTAATCGAGGAATTCGAACCGGAGTTCGGCGAAGGATTTATCAACCTCTTCCGACATAATAAGATTGACGCGTGGAGGATCCGCGACGTAGCCGCCATGGATACCTGGTTCTCCGGCAAAGCGTTGCTAATTGGAGATGCCGCACACGCGGTAACTCCTCTCGCCGGGCAAGGATCCAATATGACCATCGAAGACGCAGAAGCTTTAGGTTATGTTCTTCGGGACGTGGACACGCCCGACGCCATTCCACATATTTTGCAGAAATTTATGTCGTTGCGCAAGGATCGTGTCGATTTAGTTAGGCGCCGCTCACATGAGATAGGGGGCATATGGGAGGAAGGGGACGAGCACAGAAAGCCAATCACCTCAGAGGAATTTGCGCGGAAGATTTATACTTATCAGGGGGTTGAGCAAGCGTTGAGCGGACCGAAGCACCCGGGTATGGGGTAGAAAATACGAACGGGCAGAATCACCAGGGGTTGAACCTCTAAGTCTATCGTCTATTCTAAGTATTTGAAAATGCTTGTTGAAGAATAAGGCTATCTCCTATTCCCATGTGCACTCCTGCACCGTGAAGCCGAAATACGGTAGACTATCAGAATAGACACTACCTATAGGCTCGACTCATATGTCCATTTAAATACATCGAGAACGAGGTAGTTTTACAATTCTGTCCATCGCTAGCCCTATCTTAAGCTACTTGTAAACCGCGTAGTTAGTATTTCAAGTAACATCCTCTGAGGATCCTTGATGTCCTTCCTGGGATATTTTGCAGTCCTACGTGCTTCCTTGGAATGATATGGACTCAATTGTGGAATGTTTACTTTCTTCATAGGTAGGTAGTTATTGATATTATATTTTTAACATAATTACATCAATTTAAAGTTATGGAAACCTCGTCATTATCATCCCCTCCTCCAGCATCCCCTCTCCGACGCCGCAAGTTCCTTCAGCCTCCTCGGCGCCGTTTTCTACATAGCGATAACGCAGCTCTGCCGACTCATACGTCTGAATCAACCAACGCCCCTAATGCTATATCCTCCATCTCCAGCGATAAACCCGCACCATCTTCTTACCCAACGCCAGAGGAAATCGCAACTAATACGTATAACTATTGGCGGCTAAAACGGAGAAACGGCTACAACTTTGCACGGTTTATGGAAGGATGTCTCTTGTCAAAAACATCTAATGGGAGGAACAATGGGAAAAAGTTCGGCGAGCTGGCTCAAGTGCTTAAAAACCCACTTGTACAAGAACGTTTAAAAGCTGCCGGTGTCCTGATACGAATCCAAGGTCAAAGTGACCAAATTAACGACGAAGGTAATGATGAAGGCCAGGATAAAGGCAAGGGGAGCAGCGAATACCACGAGGATGACCCCTATATATCTGAGCTCCGTAAAGAGCTCTCTATTTTGACATCCTAACCTGCTTTTGGTATATTCGATCCTACATTATTCGTTGCGCCGGGTAATGAGCCATGTGCTGTTAAAGACGTTTGTAACATGGAGTGAATTAGCAGCACTCATGAGTCCGCTTGGCCTCAAACATTAGCCACGTCGCCTAAACTTGGTGCGTTTCTGACGGCTACGCTTGCCAACCAACGAGCTAGCCAAAAATCGTATATTGCTGCCAAAACCAACACTACATTTTCAAATGAGGCTAGGGCATATACGATCGTTGAATTGTTATTAAGCGCTTACGCGCCTGATCAAAGTAATTTCCTACCAATGTCTTTAGGTATATACCTTCATAACAGCGGAGTGCAACGGCGAGTGATAGAAACGTTGGCTCGGTTTGGCATATGCGCGGGGTATAAGAGTGTTGTTAGGCAGATATTTCAAACAGCCGATCAAGCGCAAGTACGTGTTGATAGCCCAGGTTCAACTGATACGTCGGATTTAAAAAGGGCAATGGTAAATAAGAAAGTGTAAGAAAGTCTCAGACGGGTTGCCCACGACCCGAGTTATGTTTTTGTATATGATAACTTTAATATTAAGGATAGCATTCGTGAAACGCCTCGTCTGTGACCAAAGCCAACAAGGAACACGATTATCAAGTTACTCTTTTTATCTCGGTCGATAGCAAGCCTAGAAGTGATACAAATCGGTATTATAACCACAGTGATGTCGAATATTACAGCAAATACGCCCAAAGTGATGGTCTGAGGTCCGGTGGATGTGGCACACATAGAGACGAAGGCAGCATTCCAGTGCTCGTTAGGAACGGGTATACAAACAGCCAACATGGATATGAGAGGGGCGATAGAGAAAATAACAACCGCCCCCATGAGCACGTAGGAGGTGTGTCGAAGCCATTTTAGTGAACCGAATGATACCCGAATAAAAAATGCTGGGATGGAAATCTTCACGAAAGCATGAGCGATAATATTCAAGATCTCGCCAACGAAATGAAGCCAAATAATGTTAGATGAGATCTTCAAGTGGTAACTATAAGGGTCCCTGTTTGATATCACTTCGAAGAGTCTAAAGGTAATGGCGCTGACGGGTACGTCCTATGTATGTTTAAACAGCCCAGCCTTCGCTTAAACTAGATTTTACTAGTTAGAGTATTGCGAATAAAAGGATATGGCAATGACAAGAAACATACACATATATAATACAACCCAGTAGGCAATCCCAAAGGCTTCTCCCAGAACAGGTAAACCTTAAAAGGATTATCTCAATGTTAACAGTGGTTTATGTTCCAATTATTTGATAAATTGAGGTCTTAAGCTACTCACAGTCGTCAAGATGCAGCTTTCTGCTGTGTTTAAGCGACATTCCCAGACATATAATGATTAAAATAATGCTAATTAGTATAAACTCAGATCCCGCCGCTAGGACTACCCACTGAAGTGTAGGTCCTCCTTCAAAGTTAGGAGGGTCCCCATTTGAGTTGCTGGCGAGGGAGATACTTGACGAGCCTAATCCTGGCAAAGTCTCAAGAAGACTCATCGCGCCGAGATATTCACATAGCTAGTTATTTAAGATATCACTCCCGAAAGCTCTGGAGGCAGGAAATATGGTTATGTATATGGAAGAAGAAGAAGAAGATATTTTCCTACAGACGCGATGAGGAGAAACTCATCTATGACAACCTCCTATAGGGGTCTGGATAAACGAAACAGACTAGGAGCGCAGATGTAAAGGCATTATAACACCACAAGGGCTTAGAATAGACAGGCAGGTGTGCTGGTGTTGGGGAGTATTCAGCTGCTGCATGTTGTCAGGGCTTCTTATCTCCGAGGTGTTGAATCCTCCCCCTTTTTGGAAAATATTCTTCGAGTACGACATAGCGTTGCGCTGCGATTCTGCGGCGAAGAATGACACTCCAGTTTAAAATGTAGCATTATATTGGATCAAAGCTCCCAAAAATCGATTTTACTTTATATAAAGGTTTCAAATAATTAACGTTATGCTTTCTTTTACCAGATATGCCGCCGTAGGGCAGAACGGGTGACGGAGCATACCGGGCTGACAAAACGGATCTCCTTCATAACTCCACGGGCGTAGACGCGAGGCATCAGAATGTGCGCCGTAGAGGGCGTAAGGGATTGACAATTCATAGAACTATTAAGCTTCTTGGTTGAACGCGTACATTGGAGAAATCTATGAATCGAAGAGAAATGTCCTCCATGTTGACCCCCTATTCCGCTAAACAGAGTCTAGCAAGCCAGTCTATGTAAAGCTATCACACAAATAATAAACCATGACCCTATCAAGAAGACGACACCAAATCTTGGAACCAATCAAGAATCACCTGCCCGCTCAACACAGACGCGCCTAACGAGCAATGCTCCCCCGCCCCATCTATCGACTCAAACACATGGTACGTAGCGAGATCTCCCAGCTTGTCCGCAAGTATCTTCCCCTGCCCCTTGAAGAACATATCGTTCTGCGCGTCGGCCACAAACACAGGGGTGGTAATGTTCTGCACGACCCCATCTAGCCTGTACTTATCAACCTGGGTCGCCCACGCGAACGGGCTCGTCTCCTTGAACGACCAGAGGCCCTGCTCGATGCCCCAGCGCACGGACGTCGGCACGCCAGTCGGCTGCGCCAGCAATGCGAAGATGTTAGCGTCGAAGGCGCTTGAGTTGCCGGCGCGGTACAGCGCTTCCATCTCGGGCCCGAACTCGTCGAAGATAACCTGCCCAAAGGAGTACAGGCCGTCGAAGGCGATGACGGCGGCGAGTCGGTGCTCGAAGGCTGCGGCGCGGGGGGCTAGGTAGCCGCCGAAAGAAAGGCCCAACAGACCGAGTTTCTTGCCGTCGACGTCGCTGCGCGAAATCGCGTAGTCAACCACGGGCGACACGACCTCTTCCCACTCTGGGATGAAGCCGATATTCTGCTGGCGGCGCACAGTAGGTTGTCCGGGCCCCTCGAACGTGATCACGTTGATGCCGCGCTGGAGGGCCGCCTCGCCGATTATATGGTACAATTCCTCCTGCGAGCCGTCGTAGCCGGTGCACATGAGAATCGTCGGGCGGTGGCCCGGCTGGCCGCTGCCGAAGAAGATAGCCGGGATCTGGAAGCCCTTGCCTTGCAGCGTGATGCGCTCGCCGGGGACTGGGAGCAGTGAAATTGCCTTGTCATAAGCCGCGAGCTGTTTGTCCCAGAGCATATTGATCCGGGAGTCGTTCCAGTTGCCATGGAGGAAGAAGTCGGCTGAGCGGTAGTAGGTCGCTTCTCGGAAATATGCGTTCCTCGCCGAAACGGGGTACCGACTGGGGTCGATTGCGCTCGCTTGGTTGTGAACCCGATCGGCAAGACTGTAGAAGGCATTATAGTAGCTTTCGAAATCTCCCGCTATAATGTGGTCTGCGGCAACCAAGACTTCGCCCACATCTGAGCCCTGGTAAGGCGCAAGAGCTAAAGCCCGGAGAATCTCAAAATGGAAGTCCCCATCAGAACTCAGCTGGAGCATAGAACCTGGATCTGAGTCATTGCTCCGTTTGACTGGTTGAGGCATTCGAACATTCTTTCCCACATGTGGAAGCCCCTAATGCTCGTGTGTTAGTTTCAAGAAGATAGCTTCTAGATTCCATTGGGAGTTGTTTATGTACTTACAAAGACCAAACTTGAGTAAGTGAGGAAGAACAACGGTACACCTATGGATTTCATAGCGAAAACTCTTGTCAGTAACTGTTGAATAGAAGACTTGATAAAATTCCTTGTCCGTAGTAGTCGGAAGTAGTTGTTGGTTTCGAGAGCTGGTTGTCTTCATAGGACAAGCACATTGTTATATATACTACATTTTGATTATTAGTATCGTTATAAAATTTTCAGCTTCAACTAGAATCCTTCGATACTCGTCATTGCTGGAGGCGCAGGCATATGCTGTTCATGGAACGAATATTCAGATTGTTTGGTAGATGTAAATATTGACGACGAGATCTTAGTGATGTGAGCGAAAGCGAGAACGAGAACGAGGACGAGAACGATGTGCTAAAATTGCTTGGCGACGGCCCCACGTAATACTACAAGTTTGAATTAATGAGGACGCCCATCAACACTAAAATTCTTTGTTTTCTATAGCTTCCAGTGGCCAGGCGAGCATACCCTGCCACACGTCAGGCAGTACGCCAGCGATTGCGCGGAGCTCATCAGCTCCTATATTGGCAACCCACCAGATGTTCTCAAACCTCGTTAGCAGCGCGAAGTAGTGAGCGAGTATGACCATAGACCTTGGAGATTCTTCCTGAACTAGTTCGACGAATCGTCGTCCCACTAACATAGGAAACATAATTAACATCCTTAAGACGGTACATGACAGCCCTTGCCCGTCTATTAGATCAAGGATAGTACACATGTAAGTAAGTATACGCTGATAGGTAACTTGGATTTCTTCATCCCAAGGCTCGATAGCTCGAATCTCCTCGGGGCGGTCCATCAGATGTTGCCATCTCTGGTAATCCCCTACGCCTGATAGTTTTCCGTTGTTGTGTATATCGCGAGTATCCTTAATTAATTGGAAGATTGGCGACTGGGGATCTGGACCCGTTCGCTTTATTACCTCGACGAATGTTGATGTGGAGGCCTGTATTAAAGCGAGCCATTGCCACGGCGGTGTGTAAGGTTGATAACTTCGACCTTCGAGCTGGAGGAGTGCGACGCCCCTTATCAAACAAGATGTTAAGCAGACCGCATCTGCCGTTTGCTTGTTAACATTTGACAGCTCTCTATTATGTTCCCGAACGGCCATGGAGAAGTATGTATTAGCAGCGTTCTCGGCGCCACCTACGATTTCTTCGCTTTTACCAAGCTTTGCTAGGTGTAGGGCTGAGATGGTGTACATGGAATATAATAAGCCATCGGACTCTAGGGCAAATTTCGGAACCACCCGAGAGAATAAACCACTAGTGTGGTGGTCAATGGCAAGTGTTTCTCCTGTTTCAACAACATATTGATGCATCAACCTCATCTCTATCATTCGCCGCGTGCGACTTTCCGGCGGGTCGCTTTCCTCAAGCCTGTAGGTAGGTAACTGAGCTATGGTCGGCTTCCTTAAGGCTGCTTTTACGGATGCATCGCGATCGTAGATGCAAGGCATGCCGTGTCGCTTGCAGTTATGACAGGTCGGCTTTTCCTCGTTGCACTGAAAACCGCCAAAAGTCTTATTAGTTGAGTTTGTAGTTGAGGCGATCAGCTTACTACCACCTTTACTCTTCTAGCTCGGCAACGCTGACAACCTACGGAGAGTGAGACTGGGAATGTACATAAAATTGGGATCAAGCTGCATACCGAACATGGATTTCTTATGCCCGAGTTTCGGTGCTTTGCGGGGAAGCGGAAGATTGGAACCGGACGCCATGATTGAATCTCTACTGTCGTAAATCTAAACGAAGTGTCGCGATGGAGTAGAGTACCTGAGGAAGACTAACAAGGACGCGAGAACGAGCGCGATCTTTAACCGAGAACGACTTCGCTTCGATATCCTTCGCTAGGGCTGAGCGGTCGGGGGTCCCTGAAAGGAAGATCGTATTGGGTTAAGGTGGCTCAGCTACAGTAGGTCCACCAGCATTACCATCCATCATTAATACCTTGGTAATAATCTATTCATGTCCAATCTCTTGAATCTAAAACCCGCTGCCTAATTCATCCGCGAATGATATGACACCCGGGTTCAACCAATCGCGTTTCGGCGCTTTTGAAGCTGAAAAGGGGACGTCGAGCATAAAGCTGAAATACCTAATATCAATTTTAGCATTGCATTCTGTTCTGGTCCACAATGACGACACGAGACTTTCAACGGCGCGTGTCTATCATTAACTGGACGATTTTGTAGCGGCTTTCTCACTCATAACTATTAGTACAGGTTGATGGATTAAAAATTGAAGAAAAACAAAATACATTCATGCCAATCGAATCTGCGTCGTGCTTCTTGCAAGGTAGTGAGCAATAGCTTCTATCCACAAAGCAAAGTAAACATTCCATAGTCTCGGCATAGACAACGTATTAGTCATGCATGACTGTAACTATTAATAGACCATTCCTTAACCTTCATTCAAACTCAACAATTCATCGTGGCAATTATCAAGCTTGGTTGGCAATCCATTGTAAAGAGACCGCCTTGCCAAATGTCATGAAACAGTGTAAAAATGAAAAACACGGATGCGTATAGACCATCAGGAAGCATCGAATCAATCCCTACGTCAGATGCTGTTTGACAGCGAGAATTCGATCGAGAGCAGCGCCCAATTAAGTTGGCGAATTTGTTTGGATGGCAATTCACCAGATATCCCCTGTAAGCTTCGGTGGATGATTTCGCAGGTTCTCCGCTAAATCGGATGTCCAGCTCACAGCATGCTGGGAGACAGACTCTGATGGTGTCGGGGAGCCTCTGACTTTAACAGTATCTTTCCACTTCCTAAAGGAAGTATTATTCTCTTCACTTCCCGGACCCCAGCCGAAGACTGAATCGGACCTCAGCCTACCCATATAGCGACGACGCGGAGGGGTACGACAACCGCCCTGGCTCTCGAGTTGGGGAGCACCTTTGCTGTTCTGTGTCGGCTGTTCTGCTCTAGTAGAATCTCCCCCGCTACGACGCGGCTCTCGGCGTTGGGAAGCATATCTTGAGTTTTCCGGTTGATAGCTACCCCAGTGGTTATAGTCGGTGGCTTTACCTTGCTTCGCATTAGGGGATTCGCCAACCCACGAGTCCTCCGTGTTGTACTTAGTAAGCTGCTGAACAAAATCCTCGACGATCTCATTGTCGGATTGAACCCCAGAATTTCCAGAGACACGGAGTTGCTCCTCGGCGGCCTCAATAGCTTGCAATTCCTTTGTGCCTTGCAACTTTCCAAGAGGAATAGGCTCTCGCCATTCGTGGGGTAACATCCTACGCTGTGGGATTCTCAAGTTAGTTCATATCGTGACACTTAACCATAGAAGAAGAGAAGGATAAAGATAAACGTACATTTGACCTCCCGTATTCCCCGCTGCGGACAAGAAGTCCGGAGTCGTCAGTTGTGATGAAAAGAGGAGATGCGGCTGAACCGGATACCCTCTTGGTGGGGACGTTGATAAGGTCGACAGGTCTAAGAGAAGTGGGTTCAGGGTTCTCCAACTCCGTATGCTGAATACCGCGAGTCACTGTGTCGTCTGCAAATTTCGTAAGAGTCGGATTAATCGCGGTATCGAAGACTCCGTCAGATACCAGTCTTGCACTACTGGTTGCTGACGATGAGGAACCATGCTGGGAGAAACTATCACCATCCTGGTAAATGGAGTGTTTCAAGCTGTATTCCTTATGGGTTCCGACAACTCTATTCATGGAAGAAGACCCATGACTGAAAGAAGCCCCACGATTGAGACAGATAGCTCCATCATGGACAGATTTGAGACTAGTGGAAGTCTTAGTATCCATGGGCTTTAAAGCGTGATGGGTCGAAGTCGGCTGCTTCTCCTGGGTACCAGTAGCCTCACTCTGGAGGAGACAGACCAAGTTCTGAAGAACCTCTCGATGAAGACCGGTAATAGCCGGATTCGATTCAAGAGACGTGAGGACCTTGACAAGTTAGGATGTATCGAGATTTATGTGCCATGCGAAAATACTTACTACTTCCAAAGCTTGCGCTGCTAACTTATTTCCATTGGCATGCTCAGCATGCTTCTGAAAGTAGCTTGAAAGCATACCTTTCTCCGAATCTCCAAGTTGGACAGCGCTCAATAGGACATCAACAAACTCGAGGACGAGAGAAGCCATATTGGCGGTCTGTAAAATATATCAGCGATCAGTCCTTCGTAATTGACTGTAGAGATATGAGGATGGAAATATTGAATCGCCAAGTATAGGCGGGGTGGGCATCTATGGATGGTATGTACCTTTGGCAGGTAAATGTGTTAGGATGTAAGGTGATTAAAGGAAGAGGTAACAACAGTGGTTGTATTTACAGACCTGTCCAAGTTCGGTGCTTACCTGGTAAAGACCTATAGTTATAAGGCAACGATGACTAAGAAAGACGCCACGGGGGAGGTGCGTGTTGACAATCCAACTCAGGAAGGACCAATGTGAATGCTAAGATGCAATACAAAAAGGTGGTTGAAGGTTAATCCTGAGGCAAGGTTGTGAAACAAATAATAAAGTAGGAAGGAGAAAGTTGGTTGTTGGGGATATTGGAGATGCCAAACTGGAAATGTTAGACTGCCATCTGGCATGGAGATTATCTTGTGCAGTTCAAAAAAATGTACTTCCATATAGGCAGGTAAGTTACATGCACGCAAATGTGATTGGGTAGAGAAATGATTACGGAGGATGCCCCGGGGATGTAGTCCGGAGGTGAGTAGTCCGGAGGTGAGTAGTCCGGAGGTAAGTAGCCCGGACAACAAAATTACCGGTGCTACCCTGTACCGAATGATAACTAACATAGTACGTGTAAGTGCACAACATGAGGTTGCCACCTGCATGCCTTAGGTACCTACCTAACACAACTACATAATACTTTAAGTACTTAAGGTGCATAGGTACCTCTTAATTATACACTACACGATGATTCTTAATATTGCACATCTTAACATGCACCAAGGTAAGTTAAAGTAAAATTGCCTGAAATAAGAGAACAATGGATAAGCTAATTGAGTACCTCCCTAAAAAGCAATCGTCAGCAAAGATATTTTGGCAACCAATTATCCAAAGAAATCCCAGTTAATATGTTTGCGCTTTTCCAATATTGTTGTGCAAGTTCATCTAGTCCCTGGCTGTAGCTCATTGATGCACCCGAACACCACCATCATAGAGCATTGTCTGATCAATACTACAATTAATCTATCATTTGAGATGATGATCGGAGTTTGTGTACTGCTACTGCATGAGAGCCTTATTTCGAGAAGGATTTGATTCCAGCTGCATGTAGGCCTTTCCGGACAATTCCACCATTTTGTCAAAGGATAAGTAGATTACGGGTAGATCTACTAGGATTAGGTATATAAGAGGAGCACAAAACACTCGAAAAGGGATAAAGAGCTATGCGTTAATAATTCAGTTCGACCATCCTGAAATTTACTCTATGTATGACATCAATCAAAGGTATTATTCTAACACATGATTAGACAACAAGTCAACTATAAACCAAATTGGGTAATTATGACTACTTTCAACTGCTTAAGATTTATTTTGTCTACTATAATATGCATAGTCATCTAACATGAGGCTAATTCGAGACTAGCATATCAGATAGTACCTAATATAGTAGGGCAACTTCTATGTTTTATATTAAGTATTTTAAGAGCTTGGCCGTTTATCGTTCCGGTCTATAGAGAATTAATCCGCGAAGATGCTTAAATAAACGATGAAAACACACAACCTTGGCTATTTGCTAGTCTTCATTGTCTAATAAAGATACTTAGTAGTTTCAGTCATCTCTACCTTATACTTAGGTAACCATGACCGGAAGTGGGTGATCAGGTACCTAGATATATCCAGGTGGAATAAGACGTTTATTTTACACCAAAAGCTTGCATAACACAAAGCATACCGCCAGGTTTCCTCTCGTCTTACCATATTCGTCTTGAGTCACTAATATATGACCTTGTACCCGTGTTTCCCCCTTCTATCGCTTGATCTCTGGACCACCGAGACAGCTAGCATAAAGATCTCAAAGTTATATTAGATGTTCAATCTCATTTAGCTGCAAAGTTCTTCGTGCTCCAGCAGAATTCTATTTCTATTTCTTAACGACATTATTAGAGGCCATGAAGACGATTACTTAAGATGTAGATTGGCCAGCTTGGTACCTGTATTAACTTTAAGTACCTAGTAACTATAGCCTTTACATCGTGACATGTCTACATTATTGTACGTCGACCAAATATAAATTTATTGTGGATAGAATTAACCGGTAGCAGCTGGTGAATTCGATGTTGAAATGGCATATTATCTTTTGCTAAGATACCTAGGGCGCTATTACTGCGTCGTTTCTACGTAAAACCAACCAGCAATTTTGCTATCCAGAGGAATTCTAGTTCTTTAAGTTAGCATACTCCTAAGCAAATACTACAATGAAACGATTTTTAAATCAATCTCACCAAACGAGCATGCCCTCGCGCTTGAAGCCATATCTTACACGCCTTATGATATTGATGTGTTCAGATGCTTAACACCATACTTTATACGTCTTTAGACTTACTGGCACTGTATCAGCCAGCCACGCGCTCGGATAGTGCCGCGTCCACTAAATCTAGATGGCTTATCACTATATTTATACTTAGTGATGCCTATTATCCGCCGGATTATCATATTATTCGACCATAAGCTCACGAATAGGAGCGTTCCGCGTTGTGTAACCTGGTGTTTTCCGATGCAAAAAGATGAAGGGAATCTCGTGCGGGGTTATCGATGCCTAATGTGTTTACTCCTTCTGGCCTTCTTAATAGAAATCATTGATTCGGTCCACATACAAATCTTACAACATTCTCTAATTGAATTCATTTCACAGCTTAAACCTCACTTCGGGTAGTTATTCGTGATCCATAATGGAACCTACGATGGGCCAAAAAAACTGGCTTGAGCGCAAGGCTAAAAAGGCCAAAGATCATGTCAAGAGCATCAAGAATTATTTTAGAGGCAAAGAAAAGCCCGAATACTCCCAAGTAGGTGTCTATGAGTATGTGTCTTTGGCAGTGTTTATCTAACTGTAGTGACCACGAAGACATCATCTCGGACGGAAAGCCCAACCCCCGAAATCTCAACCTCCCGGCTCGGTACAACGACGATCCAGTCCGCAAGTCATCCAATCCCGCCCCTCGTAGCCGCAAGACACGCGAATGATGAATCAACTAATTCGCCACGCATATCGTCCGACTATACAATTCGTAGAGATGTAACACCGAGCGAGCCTTCCCGCAGTATAACGGACCCGATAAAACCTAATAACGGTAACCCATCGGATATGTCACAGTCTAGCCCTGCTGTTGACATAGATAGTGAGGTCAGGATAGAAACGCCTACCGACAGCCCGGGTAAAAGTAGTTCCGAAGAGCTTCTAGGCCCGGACCAGCTTTGGGCAGCGGCGTATAAAATGTTTGAGGAAAAGGACCCGAAGCTTTTGGAAGCTTACGATGCATTTTTACTAGAGGAAGGTCATTTAGGACAAGCAAGTGCGTTCATATTGCTGCGTAAAGAGGGTTATATTAACTTAGCTTAGACAGTAACGAGACAAGACCTGGTGATAGAAACTGGCAAGAACAGGTCCAAAAGCTCGCCCAAGAAAAGCTGGATGCGACCCAAAAGCAGAGGCTAGTCTTCCAAGTGCGAGGGGAGGATTTAGTTATTCGCGATCAACTTCAGAAGACGATAGGGTTCATTGTTTCTACCAAAGATGTCGTGGCAGCCGCCATTTCATCAGAACCCTTTGCCGCACTAGGTTGGGCTGGTGTTATGTTCGTTTTTCCTGTAAGTCAAGGCCGACATATGAGTTCCCCAGGCTGTGAACTAAACTAAATATTTCAGTTCTTAAATACGATGCTGCAACAGGACAAATATGCCGTAGAAGGGTTTGAATGCATATTGCCCCTTTTGATCCGCTGCAAACTCATAGCGGACGACTTTTTACAGCCAACTTCTACCAACTCGAAGTAAGAACATCTTCCTATCAAGTATTAAATACGTCCTAATGCTTCCATCTAGCCCCCCGGAAAATTATTATAACGCCGTTCTTTCTCTCCAATCGAAGATTGTAGAATTTTACTACAACGTCTACAAATACCAGATTTCAGTTCTCGCACACTATAGCCTCTCCTCTCTCGGTAGATACTGGGCAGATCTCAAGGTCAAGAATGACTGGAAAGGAACTGCTAACCAGTTTAAGGCCACAGAGGAAGAAATCAGAGGAGATATAGAAGTCCTATCTGCCCATAAAACTAGCATGATAGATGAGAAGCTTCAGGATTTTCTGACTAAGAGTAAACAGCTCTTGGAGAGTTTCAACAGGGCTATAGAGAGCATAAAGGTACGGCCAAATCTCCACTAATATCGTTTTATTGTATACTAATCCTCACTTGTTAGGAAATTGAACAAGCTTCACATCTTGGCCATCTTCCTGTCGCTCATTCTGCAGCGTTTGAATCATCAGAAGCAGGTCGACAATCCTGCATGCCAGGCACTCGGTTAGAGATCTTGAGCCGCCTGCAAAACTGGATCGAGAACTCTACAAAGCCAATTTTATGGCTTCATGGCATGGCTGGCACGGGTAAATCCACTATTGCTCAAACGGTTGCTGAATGTTTGAGTAAGAAGACCTCCTTTAGCAATGACTCACAGCTCCCCAACAACATATCTCTCGGTGCTACTTTCTTCTTCAAGCAAGACGACAGTAATAGGAACCATTCGGGGGTTCTATTCACAACCCTTGCACACCAATTAGCCTATAGGCCTCTCGGCCTAGAAAGTGAGATAGCCGATGCCATTAAGCAGCATGCGAGTCCTAACATAGGTGTGCGAGACATAAAAACACAATGGGAAGAGTTGATCCTGAAACCTCTGAAAACAATTCAAGAATATTCGTCTTCCAAAACACGCCTCGTATTTATCATCGATGCCCTAGATGAGTGCCGGCATAAAGAAACCGGAACCATGAAAAGGAACGTTCAAGACATTGTCCATTCGCTAGGACAGGTTACAAAACTATCTGGGATTCAAGTCCGGGTCCTCATAACTAGTAGGAACGAAACTCACATCTATGCCGCCTTTAAATCACTAAAGGAATCTTATGAAGAATTTGAGCTCCCAAAAGTTATACTGGATAACCTCCGCGATGACATAACAATTTTCCTTAAGAGCAATCTTTATAATAATTGGAAAAATAATGGGGTCAGTTCATACCGGCTTAGTCCACAAGATTTCCGCAAGCTTATTGAAAAAACTGGCGGACTATTTATCTACGCAGCAACTGCATGCAGATTCTTGAGCGTCAATGATCCAGATATAGCAGAGGGGAGGTTACGTAACCTTCTTGAAGGGAACCCCAACAAGGAGTCCCCAGAGTCCAACTTGGACAGCATATACTGTGCAGTCTTAGATTCTTATACCCGAGGCTGGAGCGAAGCTGAAAAGCAAGGAGAGTTTTTACTGAAGGAGATTCTGCGATTAATCGTGACACTATCCAGGCCCTTGCCAATCGATTCGCTGGCCGAGTTTACGATGTCGAAAAAACCGGTATCCAGAATAGAAGAATGTCTACAAAGTATACGTTCTATCGTCGATATCCCAAAGAAGCATGAATTGCCAATAAGCCTAGTACACCTCTCATTCCGCGAATTCCTCTTAGACAAACAGAGATGCGAGAGAACCGGCTTTTTCGTTGAACCATCCACAGTGCATTTCCACTTATTCGAAAGATGTCTCGAAATTATGTCGCAACACCTCCATATGGATATGTGTGACCTTCGAAAACCGGGCATTCTTTCTATCGAAATTCCACCGGATTCGGTACAGAAGTCTATCAAACCACATCTGCAATACGCCTGCAAGTACTGGGTTAATCATCTCCTACAAATCGGGGAAACTCAGCTACCAGAGGACGTATTAGTCGATGATGGGAGAATTCACAAGTTTTTGGAGAAGCACATTCTGAACTGGCTTGAAACACTCACTTTGATCGGAGAGGTTAGAAGCGCTATTCACACAATTAATCATCTAAAGACATTGATCAATGTGAGTAAATAACCCAAATCTCCTATTCATTATGATCTTCATAAATATTAATTATTTCAGACATCAAAAAGCAAAGAACTATCTGACTTCCTCCACGACGCATACCGGTTTACTTCATTTAATATACGCATCATTCAAGAAGCCCCTCTTCAGGTGTATTATTCTCCAGTTTTGTTCAGTCCATCTACCAGTATCATACGGCGTTTATTCTTGAAGCCACTCACTGAGTGGGTTACACACCTTCCCACTGTAGACGCAGCTTGGAGTGGTGAATTACTGGCTATTAGACACGACGCTATTGTTACGTCGGTTGTGATCTCCCCGGATGGCAAAACAATTATCACGCTGTCGGGATATGTGACCCGACTTTGGGAAGCTGCTACAGGCATTGAAGTTGCCAATATTGATTTCTTGCCTGATGACCGGATTCGTGCAATTTCAATTTCATCAGATGGACAAACTATTGCTTTGGGATTGGACCGTGGCACAATTCGATTATACGACGTGCGGACGAGCGAAACCTCAGATCTATTAGGTCATGAGAAATATGTCTCTAGTGTGGCCTTTTCTCTATGGCCTAATAGCAAAATACTGGCCTCGGCATCGTATGAACAGACGTATGTATGGGATGTATCAACACGGAAACCAGTCTTTGCGAAGAAGTTTGCCAATAAATATCCGGAAGTTGCGATTTCGCCTGATGGTAACTTGGTGGCAGCAGTGTATAGTGATTGGGGTAATAAAGACGTGAGAGGCATGCAAGTATGGGATATAAGAACAAAGAAGTTAGCGGCCGAGTTCAATTATTCGGGTGATATCAGATCAATTGCATTCTCCGCCGATGGGGTTACAATAGCGTCAGTAATATCTGGTAGACTAGTTGAGATACACAACACCAAATCATGGCTTACGCCTATCCATATATTACACAAGGAATCCCCAGATTCAGTTGTATTCTCGCCCGATGGGGACATTCTTGCGATCGGCTGCCGTCCCGGGACGATATACCTTTACAATCCGGTTTCAGGAGAAAGAATTCGCAAACTAACCACTTACGATAAATCCTGGGTGTGTGATATGGCGTTCTTTCCTGATGGAAAAACCTTAGCGATGGTATTATTTGACGCCACCGTCAGGTTATGGGACATTACTTTGGACGACGAAGCTAAAGTCTCTCAAGATGAATTCGATGATACAGCGGTTACAATCCCTCGCAATAGTAATATTGCCATGGTGACATCCTACAAAAAGACCACATTATGGGACTTGGACAAGTTCAAAATCAAAATGGAAATACCACACGAGTTACAATGTTCTCCCGACGGCAAATTTGCTGCCTCCTATCTCGAAGAAACCGTCCGGATATGGGATATTGCAACATGCAGTCT
Source organism: Daldinia decipiens (assembly GCF_022478715.1). Taxonomy (NCBI): domain Eukaryota; kingdom Fungi; phylum Ascomycota; class Sordariomycetes; order Xylariales; family Hypoxylaceae; genus Daldinia; species Daldinia decipiens. The sequence continues at coordinate 285,400 of NW_026054551.1, read as the reverse complement.
GCTTAGGCATTTGGATAACGCTCGAGGCATTTATTTTTCACCCTATGGTGAAATTGCTGCCTTGTTTTCATTTGATGTAATACAAATTCTGGAAATCGGCACCTGGGAAGAGCGCACAAATTTCAAAACCGAAAGTGAGTGTTATCCTAAAGAAGTACAATTTTCGGAAAAAAATAAGATTCTATTATGGACCACGCATGATGGCTCTAGTTCACTTTCATCGATTTATGGACCTGGAGGACGTGTGATCCCGCGCTTACACTTACGTATCCTGGAAATGCACGACTTTTCCTATTCCGTAGAATACAGTTATGATGATTATGAGCAGCCTAGATTGTCGCCAGACGGTACATTGGTGGCCTTCCGTCCAACGGGAAAAGGAAATCATGTCCATTTGCTCCAGATAGACACGCAGGAAGTACGTGCGAGGCTACCATTAAGCGAAAACGACAAATATACAAAACTATTATTCTCGCCAGACAGTACTCGTATAGCCATATCGACCATATTGATGGCCAGATGGATAATTTGGAATAATGAAAGTACGGTTACCTTGTGGGACACAGCTAAAGGTGATCCGGTGCATATTTTACAGGTGGATTATCATGTTACGCCAATTACGATAGCACGAGATGGAAAGATTCTTCTCCGAAAAGGTGTGAAGAATTCTATATTATGGGACACTACAGCAAATGAAGTGACAGAACTCCCTTCCCTTCTACCCGACGATGATTTGTCTTTCACTAAAGATGACAAATGCTTAGCTGGCAAGCGCGGTTGCCTGCCACTCCCATCTACTGCTAAAGATTTCGATTGCCTTTATGTCGGCGATGAATGGGTGTTTCAAGGAGGCGACAGACTTTTGTGGCTTCCTGAATCGTATCGTGCAGAATATCACGAAATAGTAGTACAGGGAGGGACGATCGTTCTGGGGCTTAAACCTGGCTCTGTCAAATTTATCAAAATTGACCTCGAAAACACCCCTCTGGCGAAGCAGCATAAAGGATCTTCGCAGGTCGAGCAGGGGGGCGCTAGAGTCACAGAAGTAGAGTAGCTTTATGGTGCATATGCTTTATTCGTTAAAAAGGGGTAAATATGGAGAATGTCACTTTCATCTATTTGATACAACATTTCATGTGCAGATACTAATATAATACCTATATATGAGCTAGGCTTTTCAATTATCCTTAAGATTCTAGAAGTTTTAAAGTCGTATTAACTTATATTATGGAGAATATTAGTACAAGGGCTTGAATTAACTTCCCTGCCAAAAGAAGATCGTTTAGACTAATATAGAAGAGGGAGTAGCTAACGATCAAGTAAATATCAACATGAAGTCTGTTCTTGTAGAAGCACTAGGAATGATCCATACAGATGGAAATTGATTTTAATTCTTAGCCAACCCAAGGCCATATAACTCCGATACGCCGCGCAATGCACAGAGGATATCGTTCCGAACCTAAAACGCAACCCGTCTCTTGCGTCCCGTGTACTTGGATGTAGCCTTGACAACTTTTCCTTTTCGCTCCATCTGTTCCTTCTTCTTGATAATCCATGCTTTGCTCCCTTTTTTGATCTCACCCTTGCCATTACGACTACCGTGCCTTGAATCTAGCACATCGACGCCCTCCATGCCCTTAATTACCCCAGTGATGTCGCCTCCATTCCCGTCGAGGTTACCACCACCTACTGTGAGCACCAGGTAGACCTTGACGTTCTTGGTCTCCGGATCATCTTCTAATAAGCCAGCACCGAAGCCAGCCCTTACCGCCGCGCTCGTGATCATCTTTTTCTGCTCGTCGTTCTTCGGGTAGAATTGACACACAGCTCGCCCGCCTCTCTTCAAGCTCGCGTATAGACCATTGAAGAACCTCGACAAGCGCCCCGCAGGCGATACGTCACTTCTTTCAGCATTGCATAGCCATTGTATCGCGCTGATGCTGATAGCTGCGTCGAACGTGCCGGCTCGGAAGGGAACCCCTTGCCCAATATCGGCTAGCAATAGATCGCCTTCCACATCCCGCTGTAGCGCGACGTCCAACATAGAAGCCGACACATCCATGCCTACCCATACGTGTGGGCCGCCTTCCTCGGGGGGTATCGAGGAGAGGATCTCGCCCGATAGACCGCTTCCACAGCCGACATCGAGGATGAAAGAGGGCGAGGATAGATCGAGGAGCTCAAGAGCTCGATGTGTCATAGATGCCTGAATATTCTGTATTCGGGAAGACGTTGTGTATTTGCGTGCCTCGGAATCATTGTAGTGGACGTCGGCGGACCTTGATAATCGGGTCAGAGTGACGATATTCTTGTTTGGTGGGGGAGGGGCTGTTTTACGTACAGTGTGTCCTCTGGCCGCGACATGTTGATCTCGGTTTACTGTAGTAATTGGCCACAAAGGAGTACCGTATGCAAAGAAATATTGAAGCTTGACAATTAGGTTGTGCTGGTTCAGAGTTCAGTATCGCGCTACTTTGTATAAAATGTAGGAATAGGATATTGGTTAGGGTCGCATTTTACGAATTGCTTGTGATGCGCCGACGTCGAACTTTTCTGTGGGGCAGACTCTATTCTTATCGTTATCCTTTATCGTTTATCTTTTATCAGGCGAGATATCGTTATGCAAGAGATGGCTTACATCATATGCAGGGATGAGAGGTATATATGTATGTAAGACCATGTCTCTACATACCTAGGTAGGTACCTCAACATGGAAAATCAAATCGCCGTTTCCGTTGTTAGGTACCTAAGGTAAAGAAGGCCACGCTTTCAATTCTTCAGCTCAAACTTTGGTCGCGTCGGTTCGCCCGGGCCAATCCCATAAAGGCCATGATATAGCCTTTCGTAACGTCATCATGTTTGTTTGTCCTTACCTAAGTACCTAGTAACCAACTTCCTTTCCCTCTTTACCGGATAGTTAGTTATACTATGATATTCTCATAGTTGCTACTACGAACAATGTGGATTCTACCTCTCGTTGGGTATCTCGGCTCCATCGTGGGCTTTTGCTTTTTGACGCTGGCTATAGGTATGCTCTTGCTCTTGACATCGTATTCTTCATCACAAAGATATTCCTAGTCTAGCTTCCCAAAATATCTCATATTATCTGATTTTTAACACAAGACTCTTCTCTATAGCTTCCGGCCTCTACTACCTCTCTGAACTAGTCGAGGAACATACCGTCATCGCGAAACGACTTCTAACTAAACTCATCTACTCTATCATCGGACTTCAGCTCATACTCTGGCTTGTCGATGGATTCCCTTTGGGGTTGAGCCTCATGGGGATTGCATCGCATGTTATATACCTCGGAAATATGCGACGCTTCCCATTCGTCAAGTTGACGGACCCTTTGTTCATCGCCTCGTGTGGTATGTTAATGCTCCTGTCGTTCCATTCGTTCCATTCGAGGTCAGGTCGGTTAGATCCGGGGGTGACTAACTATGCGGCAGTGCTGGTACTGGTCAATCATTACTTTTGGTTCCAACATTTCTCCGAGGCGCAGCAGCGGTCATACTCGCGCCTATCGTCTATGTACGACCGGCCGGATGTACCAAGTTTCACTGAGATCGCCTCGTACTTTGGCTTGTGCGTATGGCTCATCCCGTTCGCCTTATTTGTTAGTCTGTCTGCCAGCGATAACGTTTTGCCCACAATCGGTACCGAACAACCCTCGCGCGACGTTGGCGGAAAGAGCAAGCGGCAGGGCATGGTAAAAGTTATTGTTGATAACGTGCTGTCGGCTATCGGAGAAGTTACTCGTTTAGCAGGGTGGAAGAAGCCAGAGGACCGCTTCTGAGACCATAGTAGGGTTACGAATCAAGTAGGTAATAATGTGTACGTAAATTCTTGATCCGTCGAACAGGCAGTAATGGTAAGTGATCTATCAGTACCATACCTATCGGTTGGAAGCTAACGATATCAGGGCATCTCCAACGGAAAATATGCATGCATCCAGTGTAGGCATCTCTACCTTCTCCAATTGAAGATATAGACGTGTCCAGTCCGACTTGTTTCGAGACATTATACTCCAAGTCCTGAGGGATGTCGATCAACTAGTAAGTTGACGTTTATTTCCTCAAAAATATGAGAAAGATATTTTCATGATGACATCTCCAATTTATTATGCTAGATTGTATTTGAGTCACTCGACCTTGATGTGAACGATTGGGTTTACCTGAAAAAAATATTCTTAATCATATTTTTGAAACATCGGAATTTCTGTATTTGGTTGCTAACTTGAATTTCAGGTATATTAGGCCTCGTGATGTATAAATGCGCCGTTGCTATTTGTAACATACATACGAGGACATTGCTGATGTGAGGTTATTGAGTGTAGCAGCAGACGATCGTCGTCTACGCTCCATATTCCCCAGCCCATAGACCACGACATTCAACTCTTCGCCGACTGGGGAGTATTCGTTTAAATACACCGATAAAGCTGATGCCTAGTCCCGGCAAAGGTGATGATATTATCTACAGACACGACTGTATTCAAGATACTGAAAATCTCAAGTACTGTTTATAGATATATTTAATATTACTATAAGCCGTGGAAAGTTAGTAGTATTAAGGAGAATGTGACAAAAAGTCTCCAATACAGGTGAACGTTTCCATCGAAAAACTGGCCTATGAGAGAGATATTTATTCGTTTGCCTATTGCAACCTCAATCTGCCGCTCGCGTTATCCACCATGCACCCTGCTTACTTTGGCCTACTCTATGTACTCAGGGCAGATCCATCTCCCTATTTATCCTTAACCTGAAACTAATGGGTAGGTTATACAGGTTGAGGCTGAGCAAGATGGAAGAAATGCCCATTAATATTCTTCATGTTTCGAACCAACTATGTGTATCACAACAGATCTGAGTTAGATTATTTTTTGCGAACAAATCGAACGAATGGCGTTTAACAGCAAGAATTGATCGGCACTGCTCAGCCATTGGCTCTCTACATTTTTACCAAGAGCGGTAAGTAGGATGATGGGTAATTATGCTGATTCGCAGAGAATCCTAGTCCATTCTGCATCATAGCGGGATCCCCCAGGTTCCCACGAGTTGTCGTTCCTAGTCCCAGTAAAAAGAATCCTGCTGCCGAAGATTTCAGAATACGAAGGAAGTCATCTAACCGTGACTTGTTCATGCTGGGATATACTCCTAAATATTATAAAAAAATCAGAACAAAGCAATGTCAACTCCATATATCCACGCTCTCTTATTCGCTCCGCGCCAGAATGTGTCGAATAATAGGAGCAAATGGCTTCTCAAACGCGTAAAAGAATATCATGTTGTTGGCAGGGAGTTCAACGAGGCTCATTCGACTATTCGGTACGTAACATCGCAGCATGCAATCTTTGGTCTGTAACTGCAAATACTGCCGCAGAAAAGCTGTGTAATGATAAACACTCGAATGGTATACTGCCGGAGGGGCTTGGTCAATGCAAATCTTAATTCAGAGCTGAGCCGTATCATATATGATTTATATATGCCCCTGATTTGAACACTAGTTAAATAATATTAATCGACAACTTGGATGGTTGTTCTATAGCGTCAACATACTCAATGACACGTATGGCATAAATTCTGTTACCAGTTGTCGTCGCCTCTGTAAAGATGAATCTACAATCGCTAGGGCGCCAGACGTGGGCGTTGACGAGGAAGAACCTCCTTATCACCATTCTTCGAAAGTGGCGTTCGACCTTATTCCGATCTCTCCTCTTTCCGATAGTTGTTCTGGTCCTCTTACTTGAAGTTCAGAATTTCTCCAAGGATACTAACGGATATGGAATCGCCAACCCTCGCTCGGTCAGCAGCCTTGCTGATAGCATGGCGAGTAATTCGAAATCACTCGTCTTAGTTCAAGAGCCTGGCCTTGGGGCTGACTTTCAGCCTGTTCTTGAGAAGATTACAGACCCCCTAGACTCGAATAGACTTATTCATCTGGAGGATTCTAACAAGATCGATGCCACTTGTCCGGTAGATTATCATGGGAACTCGCCATGCCATGCGGTAGTAATCTTCAAGGACTCACCTCTCAGCGGGCACGTTAACGCAACATGGAACTATACCATCAGAACAGACCCCAGCCTCAACTACTGGTCTTTCAACGTCTTCGACACGAACAGCGCCGTCGATAAGGTCTACCTACCTCTACAACTAGCTATCGAGAACGCGATGCTCAACTTAACCGAAAGCCCGGACTTCATGCCTTATACTTATCAAACACAAGAGGAAGAGGATGAGCAATCAAGAAGGGGCTTTCTCATCACAGCACTGTATCTCTTGTCTTTTATCTACTACATCACCTTTATCCCGGTTGGACATCACGTTGCGGGTATGATAGCGTCCGAGAGGGAATCTGGAATGTCAGACCTAATCGACGCAATGGGTGGAGGAGTTGCTTGGCCAAGGGTTCTGAGCTATGTTTTCACATTTGATATCCTATACCTTCCTCTATGGATCATAATGGGAGCCTGTAGGTGAACTGTCATCATCTTCGGGTGTCGTCTCTAACGTTGATTAGTATACTGGGCTCTCCTTGTCCCTAGCCAGAACGCGGCCGTTACAATATTCTGGCAAATATTCACGGGGTGGGCAATTACAAGTTCGTCTGTGTTCGGGGCTGCATTTTTCAAGAGATCTGCTTTTGCTAGTCTTTGGGTTTCATTGATCCCCTGGCTACTAGCAATCTGCTGTGCCTTCTCAGAGAACTTAGCAGAACCTGCTCCTCTTAGCCAGGTCGTTACATTGTCTTTCTTCTTTCCTAGCATGAACTACATCTACTTCTTCAACTTCATTGCTAAGGCCGAAATTGCTGGAATCCGCCTCAACATGCAGCAACCAATACCGGACTCGAGCTTAGACATGGGTTCAATTACCGGTCAGGGGTATGGGGTCAATTGGGTCAGTCTCGTCGGCCCTTATTTCCTCTGGGTTATCTTGGTTGTCCAAATCATTGGCTACGCGTTGTTAGCTGTTCTGGTTGAGACGTTCCTACATGGAAACAACCATCATCGTCGAACGTTTCATGACAGCCCAGAAGCAGTCAATTCCCATGTCGCCATCGAGACTATCGACTTGGAGAAACAGTATCGGCCGTCGTGGTTCAAGAAATTATTCTGTTGTGCGCGCACTCCGAAAACCAAAGCCGTTGATGGGTTGAATCTTGTCAGTCAGAAGCGCCAGATTCTTTGTCTGTTAGGTCCTAATGGTTCTGGGAAAACATCAACCCTCGACATGCTAGCTGGATTTCAAGTGCCTACTGGAGGTCAAGTACACATCAATGCTTCGCCATCGCAATTGGGTAAGTTACATTATATAATTGGAACTGGGATCCTTTACTAATTTATATAGGTATTTGCCCGCAGCGTAATGTGTTGTGGGACAACCTGACTGTCTACGAGCATCTGGTCATCTGGAACGCTCTCAAAGGTAACACCGAAGATCCAACGGCCCTCGAAAAGCTGATCGAAAAATGTGACCTTGCGCTCAAGAAGAGCAGTTTCTCAAGAAACTTGAGCGGCGGTATGAAGCGAAAACTCCAATTGGCTTGTATGCTTGTCGGTGGCTCCTCCGTCTGTTTAATGGACGAAGTTACTTCCGGTCTTGACCCCCTGTCTCGTCGTGTTATTTGGAATGTGGTTCTTAGCGAGAGATCCCAGAGAACTATGGTGCTGACTACACATTTCCTTGACGAATGCGAGGTTCTATCAGACCACATAGTAATCATCACGCTGGGGAAGCTTAAGTGCCAAGGAACACCGACTGAGCTGAAGAACCAATACGGCGGAGGCTATCGTGTCCATATTCCAAGGACCGAAGATGTATCAAGCATACCATACCCAGTGACACAGCAACATGATAGGTACATTTGCAGGACACCTGACTCGGCGTCCGCTGCGGGACTTATAGCCTCCTTAAAGAACTCGAGTGATTCAGAGTTATATATCACCGGGCCTACCATCGAAGATGTGTTCCTAAAAGTCTCCGAGGAGCCGCACACACTCATCGGTGAGACACCAGAGGATATCTCAATCGCAGACTCTCAGCCAAGCAGGGTGAAAAGCCCATACGTCGAACCACCTCTATGGGTTACCTACTCGCAGCAATTCTGGGCTCTCTTCCTGAAGAGGATCCAGGTCCTGCGCTCAAACTGGTGGGCCTACCTCTTCGCCCTCGCCATTCCTATCATCGCGACCTACGCCATCGGGACTTTCCTCAAGAACTACGAGGTTCCCGACTGCAGCCGTTTGATTTCGTTTTCACCATATGACAGCCGTATGAGTTACACATATACCAGCGCATTCGTGCTTGGACCTCCATCCGTAAACAATACAGTCGAGGATATAATTAGTGCCACGAGCAACTATCACTACAGCAGCTATGGCGGCGGGCCCTACCTCGTAGATAGCCGGAACGACCTCGAGGACTTCGTCCGTACCAACACCGTGGATATCTCGTATGGGGGCGCGGCATGGATAGGTAATGACACCAAGCCACTTGTCGCCTACTCTGCGATGTCTGGATCTTCGGGCGCTTCTGGCCTATTGAACCTCGTTAACCAGGTCCGCAGTGGGGGGCGTGTAGCAGGCTACCTGTCTACCCTTCGCTCATATCACCAGGCCGAAGGAGGAGAGAGCATGTTCTACGTCACCATATTCTGTCTGCTTCAGGCGCTCTACCCGGCTTTCTTCTCTCTTTACCCGACCTACGAGCGCAGATCTCAAGTCCGAGAACTGCAGTATTCGAATGGTGTCCGGCCGTTCCCTTTGCTATTTTCGTATTGGATGTTCGATTTCGTGTTTGTCCTAGTGATCACCGCAGTATGCACGGCCTTGATCGCCCCTATCGCTCCATGGTTCGGTATAGGTTACATCTGGTTCATACAAGTGCTTTACGGGCTTGCGGCTATCCTTTTCGCGTACCTGATTTCTCTCATGTCCCGCTCGCAGCCAGCGGCGTTTGCTTACTCGATCTTATTCATGACTATCATGTATGTCATCTCGATCGTTGCACTATTAGTAAGATGCCCCTTTTCAATTCTAATGTCAAAGCTGGCTCTACTCTAACCCTAGACCAAGGTCATTCAAATAACGGATAGTGCCAACCAAATGGCAAACGATGGAACCGCCTACGGACTCGGTCTTATCTTCCCTATCCAGAACCTTATGCGAGGCATGGCTGTGAGTTTGAACATGTACATCGTCCGTTGCCGAGGCCAGGACATGGTTACAGACCCGGGCTCATTCTACGCTTTTGGCGGGCCCATCATGCTACTCATCCTGCAAATCGTTGGCCTCTTCAACTTGCTCTTGTGGCTTGAAGGCGGTAGCTTCGCGTGGATCTCAAAGCCTAAGCATCTGCCACCAATTATCGACGACGCAGAGAAGAGCGGTTTCTCGTCAGGACGGCCGGATGTTGACGCCGAGACAGCTCGTGTAGCCGCATCGGAGATGGATCTCCTCCGTGCGCTTCACGTATCCAAGAAATTTGGGCCTAATGTTGCGGTTGACGACGTGTCGCTCGGTCTCCAGGAGGGCGAGATCCTCGCTCTTCTAGGCCCCAACGGCGCTGGAAAGACTACTATGATTAACATGATCCGCGGGGACTTAACACCAAGTAGTGGTCGGATTTACCTCGAGGGTGTTGACGTGCTTAGGAACAAGCGACTAGCTCAGAAGCACCTTGGTGGTAAGCTACCCCTATTCCATCCCCGTATCTTTCTATCAGTACTAACAAGATGAATATCACAGTCTGTCCCCAATTCGACGCCCTGGATCTTCTCACAGTCCGCGAACACTTAACATTCTACGCACGATGCAAAGGCGTCGACGATATAAAGAGTGCCGTATCCTACGTGATGGCCCGCGTGGGCATCACAGCACACGCAAGTAAAATGGCTGCCAAGCTCTCTGGTGGTAACAAGCGCAAACTAAGCCTTGCCATCGCGTTACTTGGCGACCCGCCAGTACTTCTCCTCGACGAGCCCAGCTCGGCCATGGACGCGGCGTCGAAGCGCGTTCTATGGCGCACACTGGCTGCCGTGGCGCCCGGTCGTTCCGTCTTATTAACAACACACTCGATGGAAGAAGCTGATGCTCTCGCCACACGTGCGGCAATTGTGGCGCGTCGGGTCCTGGCCGTCGGCACGACGGAAGCGTTGCGTAAGACGCACAGTAACGAGTACCACGTACACCTGATCCTGCGCAGCGCCCCGCTGTCGACAGCCCAGGAGATGCGTGGCGTAGAAGAGTGGGTGCGCCGCACGTTTGGGAACGCATTGCGCTTCGAGGGAGAGAGCCTGGGTGGCCAGGTTAGGTTCGTAGTCCCGGCTGATAGCAATGTTCCCGAGTCGGCGAGTGAATCATCCGCCGGCGATGATATTGCGCCTGCGGAGGGACGGCACGCAACGCGCAGCTTTACAAGATACCTGATCGAGACGTTAGAGGCTCGCAAGGAGGAGCTAGGTATTGACTGTTATTCTATCTCCGCAGCGACGATGGAGTCAGTGTTTATGAAAGTGGTTAAGGAGAGCGATGTTGCTGAGGATGAAGGACGGCAGCAAAAGCGCTGGTGGCGGTGGTAGGAATCAGGGACCAGTTGCGAATAAGCAACGGCTCGAAGAAAATTCGAGGAATGGGATATAGGACGTAATAGCATATTTATTTTATCATCTGCTTTGCAAATACCTATTCGTAGCGGAAATTTTATAAATGTCTAAGACGTTTAGACGTGGTCGATATAAGTATAAATATTTCACTTTTCGAGGAGAATCCATACGACTTAGGAGACATTTGGATTTAAATTTCTCTCTTTATTCTATCTATCATTTGTATACCAAAGACTCGATCGCCAGATGATGAATCCCTGATAAATGTCGAATTTGCTGTGCCGGGAGCTTCGTATCTTATGACAAATAGGAACTGAGATATTCAACAAGGTTGTAATTGAAGCCTGAATAAACCCGTATATCCACTATTACACAAGGAGAATACAAATAGCTACAGCCACGTTCATTAAGCCATTCCCCCTTAATCTCAGTACATTGCCCAACGTCGAAATAATTTAACCAATAGGCTATTTCTCCTTTAATATTTTCTCCTCATAAGGAGAGAGGGGGGGAGATTTTAAAGTAATATTTCAAAATCTATCATGAAAAGTTCCCCGTTCATAAGAATTGCACATTCTATGTAGCCCATGAGTATATGATCCCTCGATGAGTTCACTCTTTTTCGACTATGGTAAAACAAATACAGTCCCAATGAAAGTAACTGTTCTCTAATGATAACTAGTAGATTCAAACTTGACGTTTTATTTCTATAGACTTCACATTATTCAAAGCCGTACGTATGTCTTTTATAAAGATGCCCTTGCTCCCATACAAACCAATTGTTGTATATTCTCTTGGGCTTCAAAGGCGCAACTAGTAAAGTGCGGATAAGTAGAGTTTCAATAATTTAGGTTACAAACATTTGTATATTTCTCCCCCCCTCCCCCCTAAGCTAGACCAACACTCCTAAGTGCGAGCCTTCTGTGCTTCAGCAGCACCCTCCTCGTCATAAGCCTGGACTTCAATCTCGATGTGCATCGTGTCCATACCGAGCTGTTTGACGCCGATTTCCGTCCATACCGGCTGATGGTTTGGCATCCAGCGCTTGAAGTTCTCGACGATACGGTCGTGTGTGGCTTTAATATCCGTGCTGTATGTAACCACGCGATATACCTGAGACCAGCCCTTACCTCCGGCATGCTTTAACGTGTGGTCGACGTTGTCGAAAGCTTGATCTACTTCTTCTAGGGTATCTTGCTTGAGCGAAATGCTGGTACGATCCCAGCCACCTATTGAATCACGAGTTAGATTTCGAAAATGTCCACGAGGAACGTCAAGGTTTAGGGTTGAGATGAATGTTATATTTACCTTGACCGGAGATAAATATGATATTTCCTACACGGATGGCTTGGCTGTAATGCATCGTCTCACGAGCCCATTCGCCAGCTCCGGGATACGCATATGATGGTAGACCCGACATTGTGATATATAGTTATCGGTAAATATTATTTCAGTAATTATAGATCAGTGATTGCTAGAGCGATGTGTGTCTGGGGTGATTTGGTAAGTCTGAACTATAAACTATATAGAGAATTCAACCTGTAATACTTCCATTTATATATTCCTCCAGCATCCTAGGTTAGATAGGTAATCATTGATAGTTCCTCCGAATGACATCCAGACAAGGCAGTATCTACCAATGCCCCATTGTTAGGAATATAGCTCAAGTGGTAGAGCGAGTCACCCAAGCCGCCAAGTTGGACCGGAAACAAGAAGAAATCCGATCTGATTAATCAACCAAATGAGTAAGATAGGTAGGTACCTAGCTAAGACCAATATAGTGGGGTGTAATTTAAGGGGGAAAGGCGTCAAAAAAGCTGGCGCACCTTTTTTGACGTCCTTCTAGGAGGAGGGGAACTCTTATTGGAAGGATTGGTAAGACCCCGAACTCTGCATAAAAGCTCTATAACTGAAACATGAATGATATAGAATTGACATGTGTATCAGTTGGTTAGTTAAACAATTCGCACACTTCGGTATTGTCAACTTTATTCGAAGCTTGGAAACTAACACACTCTAGCTAGAACAAAGTAGGAATAATTTTAATCACCAGATAGCACAAATCAACAGATTATATAAATCTCTAGGAATGCTCGTGGCGTAGTACAGTGGCGCTTGTTAATATGCTATATGTATCTAGGTAGGTCTTTAGGAGTCTTTACTAAAAGTAGTATATCGTGATCTCATCTCTATCTTGAGTCGTTCTATTCATGGTGGCTTTGTGGAGACTACACATTGACTTCATATAAAGGAAGAATAATATTCTTACCGTGACTAAGCAGTTTGAATACTATAACTATATAAAATATAAAACTCATATCAATATTTCATCCTCAATATATATTTCATCTGCAGTGATAGTGAAGTATTGAATATTGGAGTAAATACCGTATCAACCTCTCGACGTTTGGAATCTGGGTTTTCACGCTGGCCGTGGTCATAGCACGTAATCGAGATCGGTCCCGGAGATGTACATCACAATCTAGTCGTCATTCATTGGTGGGTAACTGCCGACAAATCCACTCCTCTTCAAAAGCTCCGAAGCGTAGTGGCTTCAAAGAGAAGAGATACCGGCGTGTTTACACCACCTCAGCAAACACGACTATTCCAAAAACTTTCGTCTATAAGGAGAGAGATCTCGAGTAAGACACAGGACTGAGATTAAGACATATTTAGTAAAGTCGTTGGGTTTGCGTGGAATATGGCATTGGGAGTTGCGTGTTCGACATGATCCTTAGCTTAGGACGTGGCAAAACTGAGATCATTTACTCCAAACTAGACGACCTTAGCGGTTGTCAATCTACTGGACAGAGTTGAACTTGTCTCCAGTATTGAGGCTGGTGTATCCGTGTAAGCCGAAGTAAGCGGAGAACGCGGCATGATAGGGAATACAATTGGGTTATTCTTGGTTCTTAGTATCGTTCGAGTTTTCAAAGTGATGCCACATTGCAGTCGACATGGTTGATGCTTGGATGCTTGGATGCTTGAATGCTTGGATGCTGTAGACTCTATTAAAGTTTCCTAGACATGAAATTGTGGCCGAGGATATGAGTGGTTGAAAGAAGCCGTGTCTTACATAGGCGCCTGCTGTATCTGTATTGCTATCTGCATCAGGAAGGGAAGTTGAAGGTCTGATAATGAAAGTTTATTAGCAGTGGTAGGTACATACTGTACCTATGTATTGGGCAGGAACGTAAGTGGACCGTGCTTTAAAACTCTCTCGCTTGGCCGGGGTACAGGGGCCAGACATGCTTCTTAGATGCTTCTCAGGTGCAGCTGTATTCCACTTTTTTCTCAACCCAACCCGCAAGATCTACCACCAGTTAGCGGCTGCCAGCTTTCTCACACCGCATTATCAACTATCTTGCAGTGACGCCTTAGATACAATCCATAAGTCCGAGAAGAATAAAACGCATTGGCAGCCCTGATTCTCATTGATCCTCTTGGGTTCCTCTTCTTTACCTCCCCTCAACACCATCTTCCTTCACCCCGTCGGAGATGTGGTCAAGGTTTTTGCGTGTATTGTGGTACCAAGTAGAGCGTTTCACGATACTTGGCACCAGTGGAGTCTCGTTCTAAAAGCAGAACCTTTTCAAAGACCGGGGGGGAATAGTGCAAATCGGCATTACCCCCTGGGCTTTGCCCGCGAGAGATCGTCATTCACTCCGGTGACGATTGACGAGAAAGAAAGAAAAAAAAAATAAACTTGGACATTGTCTTTATTAAAAGACTTCATCCATTTCAACTTTCTTACCTTTGCTTTTTTTTTCTTCTTCTCTCGGTCTCTGGACGACCTTCTTCTTCCTTAGCCCTTGGGAAATACATCTGCTGCCTTCTAAGGCACCAGGGTACTTAGAGGTTGTACATCGCCTAAAGTCTCAGCTGGCCAATTGGTGGTGGAAGAAGATTAGTACGTAAGCTACTAGCTCTGCCCCTTATTTCTAATTTTAAAAATTACTTGTCCAGTTCTAACCTTTAGCCTTTTTGACAGATCTTTCTTCCACCACGGCAACAACGACAATATCAATACCATTTGGAGCATCATTCGCATTCGTTTCGAGTCTAGACCGAAATACCTTGGCTCATCATCCCTCATCTGAATTGATTTCAACGTCTCATTCTAACACTCAATCGCCTTAATCGCCTTATCTGAAGCTGCTCCCTGTGTACCACTTTGTGCCCGACAAAGCATCTCGAAACATTGAATACTATTACGTTTTCTACACGAAACAATGGCTTCTCGTATCCAGATTCCCCTCGACGTCCTGACGTCGCGCCTGAACATTCAGGATCGCTTCGCCGGGTTTCGTAACACTTCTCTCTCTAGTCGGTTCGCCAATATGCGTCCCGTCAGCGAATTCCTCGACTTCAAGCGTTTGTCTAAACCGGAGAACTTCGGCGAGGTCCAATCGCGTGTCAATTACAACTTGGGCACCTTCTCGAGCAATTACCTCCTGGTTATTATCCTCCTCAGCGTTTACGCCTTGATTACGAACCCCCTTCTGCTCTTCGATATTATACTTCTAGGTGGTGGATTGTGGCTCCTTGGCCGACTTAACGGACAGGACCTCACCGTTGGTACCTTCCATGCCACGTCCTCCCAGCTGTATACCGGATTGCTCGTCACCTGTGGTCTTCTATTTCTTATTGCGTCACCTTTCTCCACTGTCCTATGGTTGATTGGTGCAAGTGGCGTGGTCATTTTTGGCCACGCTTCTTTCATGGACAAGCCTATCGATGAGGCTTTTTCCGGGGAGGCGGTCTAGGTGGTCGGCCGCGAGCTCCCAAATCTGCGCCCCAATGGGGAAGACCATCGAGGCGCCCGCGAAGAGGACGGGGAGATGAGGAAGACAACATATGGGGTACTGGGCGCCGCGTTGTGGAAGAGTTAGGTAGCGAGAATGAGATGGATACACAAGGCACTGATTTGGTAACGACTTCTGGTAATAGGCGGTTTGCCAGTGATCCACTTCGGTTTACTGGAATAGATTTGAGCAGCGGTAGCCAGCCACGGAACGGTTATGCTTATCAGCATTCGGACGACGAAAACGACTCAACGGAAGACGACTCGGAGGTGGCATCTGAAGAGGAGGAAGAGGAGGACGATGAGAACCAAGCGCTTAGAAGGGAGCTTGACGAGGCTCTAGTACAGTCAGCCCTTTCAAGGATACGGAGAGCCCAAGCCAAGGGCAAGCCGGATGTTAAGCTGAACAAGGAGGAGCTTGCGGCGCTTGAACGAAGACGAAAACGTTTACAGGCTGAAGCAGAGGCAGCAAAACGACGCGGTAGAGGTGATCGGAAACGCAAGGAAAAGGAGCAGCGATATGCTGTTCCCCTTTCGCAATTCGATGATCCTCAATCAGGTTCAGAGCAAAATCAACTTGCCCCTCCCATGGGACGCTTCCCTCCACCTAACGCCTCACATTCACGTCCTCGTTCGGGCGCATCATCTACATCCTCTACTCGTCGTCCTCAGTCTATAGTGCGAGACTCTCCTCCTTTCGATTATCAATACGTACATGCACCCCCTAATCAACGCCACGCCTCGGATCCCACAGCAAAGCCTTCGTCTTCACGTACAGCCCTTACAGAAACCAGAGATCCCTTCCTGTATCAAACTGCGGGTCCACGTGCATTGTATGCTGATGGGGTTGCGGCCGCTAGACTAGACGCAGCGGGTAGAACTGCTCCTGCAGATAGGAGTAGCTCGAGACATCCCAGAAGGGATGAGAGGAATGGGCGCGAACAGGACGATGAGACAACTAGTGACGATGGAGCCAACGACGGACGGCCTTCAAGAGGAAGGCGTCGAGGCGAAATTGTGATGCAAACATCCCCTTCACCCGAACGTACCAAGAGTAAAAAGTCTTCGCCGCCCATTGCAGCTGCGAAACGGAAAACGGTTGCCCCTAAAAAAAGGAAAGGCAAATAAAGCAAGTAGTCTAGTTATTCTAATAAGTAAAACATGCCCGCGTAATAGAGTATTGATATGCCAAAGAATTCATCAACTTGTTTGAAATTTCCTACAATATTTATCATAGTCTCACTTTCACCTATCATGAAGGCATATTTGGTAAATGACTTTTTAAATTGCGACAAGTATAATTAACACGAGGAGGGTATCGTATCGATTCTTCGAACCATTCTTTTTTTTTTTGGACACCAATCGTAACCCCAACTCTTGCAAAAATAAGGAATGGTATGAAGTGAAGAATCTCTCAAATGTCCTAGAACGCCATCCATAAATTCGTAGTAGGTAAGGGGCACCTGAATTTATCCGCCCCATTCCTCATCATAAGCCATTATATACCGCCTCAAGCCAACCGCCTACCCGAGCCCCCCATTACCTACATGCCTCTTACGCTAAGAAAAGAAGTCTCGAATACTGCCGAAGAACCCACGGCCATGACTCTCGCTATGGTACTCCCGTCGCCGTTCCCATTGATAGTCACCATCGCGGATCCGGTGGACAGAGAGGCTCTCATTGTTGCCGAGACCGCCAGCCATGCGCACGGCCTCGCTCATGAGACCAACGCTGTCCCCCGAGCCGGCGCGGGCCGCAACGCCCAGCATACGCTCAATGGTCGGAGGTAGGCGGAGGCCGAAGCGGGCTAGGAGAGCAGTCAGAGCACCCCCGGTGATCAGAGGCATGATCACCAGCATGAACACCTTGATGGGGTGGCGTTTCGCATAGTATATTAGGTCGCGTAAGAGCCGGCGCAGCTTCTTCACTGTCCGCTGGACGAAAGATGAGCGCGGCTGGCGTTTGTAGTACGAATTGGAGCGGCCTGTTAGGAATGCCCGCTGTTAGTCGCTTATTTGGTATATGTGGCACGTATGACAATAGTATATACTACGTGGTCCAAAGAAAATGTCCGAAAATCCACCATTGTGCTTGCTTACGTGTCATTCAATAGGTGAATGGGCCCGTAGAACAAGAGAACGCACGGAATAGAATATAGGAATATGTGAAAGAAATGGGAGAAGAAACTTACCACCAAGGCTGAAGAAACTTCGGCTGCTGCCATTCCCGAGGTTGAAGAAGGAGCTCCGCGAGCTGTTGTGCTTGTCGTGGTGGCTGCTGTGATGGCTACTG
Organism: Daldinia decipiens; assembly: GCF_022478715.1. NCBI lineage: Eukaryota > Fungi > Ascomycota > Sordariomycetes > Xylariales > Hypoxylaceae > Daldinia > Daldinia decipiens. Next base: position 267,696 of record NW_026054551.1, on the reverse strand, counting down.
CTGCCACCGAAGATAGATCCCACACCTGAGTGGCGCTTGCTACGGTGCGGACGGGAGGAATGGCCGGTGTGAGATTTTCGTGTCGAGGTCGAGACGACGGACTCGGCGTCCTCGTCCTCCCAGTCAAAGAAACCCATGGTAAAAAAATAGACGTCTCGGGTATATAAATAACAATAAACAATATGCTAATATATAAATTGTATGTATATATATGAAGCTGTCTCACTCAAACTTGCGACATGCAGTTCTGCAGTTCTGCAGTTCGAGTATCACAGATCTAGCTGCCGATGCTTAATCGAGAAAGAGCCGTAAAAGTAAGCTAAGGGATATTTCTCACAGACAGCTGCCGGAGCGGATCTTTTATGAAGATCAAGATCGATTTTATGATCTGACGATCTTCGTGGTTCGATAAGCTATAACGCACCGGCCAGCTTGTGAACAGATTTGAGGTGACTACCCACTTCGGCGGGACACGAAGCTGGAGTAGAAAAGGGAATTATATTTTTTTTACGGCTTGTAGAGGTCCAGACGGAGGGTATCGTGAGTTGGAACTGCGAATGAGAGAGAAGGGATCGACTTCTCACCGACAATTCAAGGGGCTGGGCTGGCTGGGCAAACCCCCTGGACGATCTGCGCTGCCCTAAAACCGCCTAGAACAGATCCTAGGTTAGGGCTAATCTGGATCCGCTCTAGTGGTCTGGTTCCGAAGGTGAGCTTGCGGGTCGGTGGGGAACTCACCATGTACCATGTGCGTTGAACCGTTTAAGGCATCTGCAGTTGGAGTTAGACCGGAGAACCTATGTACATAGGTACCTAATTCAAGAGGAAATGTCAAGCCACAATGCCACGGTGGCTAGAACCTTGGAACTTTTAATCATTGCTCGTTTCGGAAAGTCGCCTTAGCAGGCTGGCAGGTTAAGTTCGCGGCCACATCTATGATGACGTCCCTTATTGGATAGGTACACTTGTACCCAACACCGCCTGACAAGCCTGATTCAAGAGACTATGACTTGGCCTCTTAGCTTCGTCATATCTGCTATATCTGCCATATTGAAGTTTACCTCTAAATAGCTATCAAGATCAATAATTTTACTAATATTGACTTGAAATACTCAAGATGACGGACAGAGCGCCCCCTAACTACTGTACGTCACTAGCTATCTCCTCTAAGCTCTTGCAGCGTCAACCCCACTAACAAAGGGTAAACCACAGACAAGATCCTCGAGATCTCCGAGAGTTCCACTACGCAGCAGATTCGCGATGCCTATAAGCGGTGAGTACACATATACTCGCAAAGTGACATTATGTGCAGTTATTATTTTGCTAACATATCCTCCCCACGACTAGAGCAGCCCTCAAAACCCACCCGGACAGAGTTCCCTCGAACTCGCCTGAGCGCCTGGCCCGCACACGCAAGTTTCAGCTCGTAAATGACGCCTACTACACGCTGTCAGACACCGCACGGCGACGCGAGTACGACGCCCAGCGCACACGGTTCGGTGGCGGGCGCGGCACTTACACGTACGAGGAGGCAGACGACCCAGAGGAATCAGTGCCGCCTGAGACTGGAGGAGGAGGAGGGACAGGAGCTGCGCAGAGCGCATACTCGTGGGCGTGGAACTTCTTCACAGGTGGGAACACCAACTCGCAGCCTCATGCGCGGGAGGCGCGGCAGCAAACCGAAGACGCGCAGTTTGGAGATGTGTTCGAGGAGATGCTGCGCGAGGAGGGGCTCGCGGACCAGGACACCAACAGGCCGACGTCCAAGTTCTGGAGCATACTGGGCGCGGCCAGCGGCAGCGTATTAGGCTTCATATTAGCGAATATGCCGGGCGCGGTTGCGGGCGCGGTGGCGGGGAATAGGCTGGGCGCTGTGAGGGATGCGAAGGGCAAGAGTGTTTATGCTGTTTTCCAGGACCTGCCGCAGGATGATCGGGCGAGGCTGCTAGCTCAGCTTGCCACGAGGGTGTTTAGTCACGCCGTGGGGATTTGACGAGAGTGCCTAGGGTATATTGATTTCAGCTTATGGTGTGTTTCTGCTGCTTTCGAGGCGTAGGCATACGAGGACTACGTCGCTTGGTTTGACTGCATTCTTTTACTAGGAAACATGCGTGGAGTTAAGGTGTGTTTGTTTTAAAGGCAGGCGGATAGAGGTCTAGTAATGAACTATTATTCCTACTGGTATAAAGAAAGTATAAGTTTATGGTGGTTATTATTGTTACAGGCGTGATTAAATTACCCGTACTGTTTTGCTAGAGAAATCATCAGACATGGTGTGGTACAATGGTGTGGTACAATGGTGTTGTACAATGGTGTTGAAACAGGAACTGCACGTCTTGTATATGCATGTATATTTATTTAATGTGCATTATTATCTTCTTATCGAAGCTATGTATTTAGTATCAAGGGTCTTTGGTACCTAAGGTAATAGGCAGTCGCGGGTGAGAAAAGTTACGCAAATATTAGATGGCGCTATTCCACTTCTGGACATTTTCTCCCCTCGTACCTGGCAGGGATTGTTGTTCCTCTCCCCCACTACCATCGCCCGTCTTGCCGTCCCAGCATCATCTTCAAACTTTGGGCCTTCTACTTACTCTTTAACTGCTAGGCTAAGAGATATTTAATAACTTCTACATAATCTTCGCCTGGCAGCCAAAATGGCCAAGCCTATAGAAATCACGTCGGTTGAGCAGTTCAACGGGCTCCTAAAAAGCTCGCGTATTGTGGTGGCAGACTGTAAGTTTAGCTTCCCCCAAGCCTTATTCACCACCACTACCACCACTACCACCCACTTGCCCCGCCATCGCCATCGTCGTTACGACGCGAAGCTGACAAATTATTTCCGCGCGTAGTTTACGCGACCTGGTGCGGGCCGTGTAAGCAAATTGCACCCTTCTACGACCAGTTATCGAAATCTCTTTCACGCCCAAAAGTTGCGACGTTCGTCAAGATCAACACGGAAGCCGAGGGAGCCAAGGCAGTCGCAGCCGAATACCGCGTCACGCATCTGCCTACCTTCATAGTGTTCCGCGATGGGTCCGTTGCTGAGAGGGTCAAAGGCGCCAATCCGAAGGAGCTCCAGACCATCGTTGAGAATTTAAGTCACAACATCGAGCATGCTACCCAGGGTGAGGGTAGCGGTAGTGGTGGCTCGGGAGGTATCGCTTGGAGGGGGGCTGACCTGCCCCGAGGTTACACGGACATTTCAGACACCATTGACGTACGAGGACTAGAACTGCTGAACGCCGATGAAAGCCACTTCTCTGTTCGAACCCTCTTCAATAAAAACAAACCTTCAGCGTTATCCAAGGACAAGGCCGCGGACAGTGAAAAGGACTGGGTAGAAAGCGACACGGATGAGCAGCTGCTTCTCTACACGCCATTCAACTCTGCTGTCAAGCTCCACACAATACAGGTACATGAACTTGTTCTACTACATTTAGCTTAAGTATCGAGATCAAGCTAACATACCTCTCTAGATCACTTCTCTACCGCCCACCGATGATGAGGATGACGACGACGTACCGATGAGGCCCAAGACTCTTAAGCTATTCACGAATCGACCACACAATCTAGGTTTTGACGAAGCTGACGATATCGACCCGACTCAGACTATTGAGATTGGCGAGAGCGACTGGAACTCTAACGGTACCGCGAATTTGGGACTACGGTTTGTCCGGTTCCAAAACATCACTAGCCTCGTTATCTTTGTTGTGGACGGCGACGGCGATAGCGAAAAGGTCCGATTGGACCGAATAAGATTTATTGGCGAGTCTGGCGAGAAAAGGGAAATGGGGAAACTTGAGAAGATCGGCGACGAGCAAGGTGAATAAAGTGCGACAAAAAAAGAAAGGGTGGGTAGGCAAGCACCAATCGCGGCTACGATTACTTATGGCGAATGTGGGCAGCGAATGGAAGGCGATGAATAGAGTCGGAATGCTTTTGAGACCGCATCTATATAGATAGATGGTATCAATCAATCAATAACCGGAATGCTCATTTATGACTTTCCATTCTCGTCTACGGCCACAGAAAACGCTTACAAGGTCCATGATTGGCATACATGTCTGTCCATCTATTTGGTGTCACCACCGAACCACGGCGGAAACCAACCGGTCTACCTACTCCTTGCATTGGCCTTGATTGGATTCTATTGATCTGCAAATCTAGTTGGTTGTCGAGTTTAGTTCTGACCTCATCACCACCTCCACGGATTCGCATATTTCTTCCTCATTACTATTATCAGTGACTTTAAAAACCACGCCACTGCATCGGGTACTGCATTGAGTAAGCAAAGTGAAGGGCTAAATCCCCCCTGGGAAGAGTATTCCCTCAAGATTGCAACAATGTCTATCAAGACGTGATTGTCTTGTCATCTAATGGAAGAAAATTTTACCAACTAGCCTCTCTCGTAAGCTGAGTTAGATGGGCTAAAAAGTGTTCTTTTTTTATAATGTCCAGCATCTTCACTGCGGTTCGACGAAGCGACCAAAGGCTTCAGGTTCGAACCGACTTCAGAAGTAAAGTCGCCGGCTTGCAATTTTAATTTCTCTGTGGCATGACTGACGCTATATATCCATGGGGGTATATTCCACTGAAGGAAGAAGGGATTCGAGCAACACGGGGAGTGTTGTGTCATGCCAGCCGCACGAAGAAGAAAAAGAAGAAAAGGAAATAAAAATTTTGTCGCATCGCGCTCGAGTTTTGATTTGCTCTGCTAGCGTCGACACCAGCTGTGAGTTTGAGTTGCAGGTGTCAGCTAGCTGTCGGTTCTCGCGCTAGAGGGACAACCGAGACGGTAAATATTCGGATATACATTAGGTACATAAATTCATCCGATAAAGTTTTTTGGATTGGAAGTTAGGGAACTTTATTAATTATTCCGAGGTTTCATTGCTTCAAATCCAGCTTTTACATATGTAGACCAGCTTTTAGAGATTTACTCCACCTCCCGTCGCATTGCGCATCATGGAAATTGAAAGCGGATTCAATTCAATGTTCTTGAAACGAACAGAAGGATCAAATCAATCCACCTTTCTCCAACGAATTACTACAAATAATAGTCTTTTCCTAGTCTTTTCCCCATCTAAGGAATCTGGACGCTCTTTCACCAGTCTAGGTATCTAAAAGGACCCAAGGACCCAAGGACCCAAGGACCTAAGGACCCTTGGAACAGCTAGCCCCGGAACGATCATGCTATTTAATATACCCGTCCACTTGGATCCCTTCCATAGGTACCTACTTAACATCCCAGGTCGTTTTTTTACTATCGCCCATCCCGTCTAACGGCGTATCCCCGCAGCCCCCGTCAAGTAGGAAACTTGGAAGTGGGAGGGGCATACGTGTGCACGTTCATCCTGTTCGTCCTGGGAGTAAATTACGGATACCTGTATCAAGACAGATACAAGACAAATACAGTGCTCTCTCTGTGCGCTGTGTACCCCTTCACCGGGACGGATTTCAGGCTTTGGGGGCTGCTAGCTAATAGCTGTAGCCGCTGTAGCTAATGGCATTTCGACCCATTGGCAAGCCTCGTCTACAGCCCTGATTCTACCTATCTGGCGCATCTTGGTCATATATTCTCGTCGTTGAACCCCCAATTCTTCCCCCCCTCCTCATGCAACGTCACGCAGCAGACTATATCCCACCAGCACGGGGCTTTATTAAGTCGTCAGAAGCCGCACACACAGTAGCAGCGCTAGCAACCCCCCTTATGTTCCCCCTAAGCCGACGTCAGCTGCTCTAGCCTCCGTCTTGGATATGATAGCCTGCTGCGTGATATCTGCACGTGTGCCACAGCGGCAGGGTTCCAGCGTAGCACGAAGAATGGCGAACCAGCGTTGGGATAACTGTCTAACGTGGTATACAGCATTAATATCCAACTTAATTGTTCCATTAATAGACCAGTTCCGACCGTCGCATGTCTCGACTCCCTATTCGTCTACCGGCCCACGCATGTAAGCATCTGCTCTCTATCTATCGTCTCAAAACTCGTGGCTATCGTAGTAGTAGTCTTATTAACCCGGCCCATTTCATAGGATTCTCCAGCACGCTTCAGCTTCCCTTTTCAGGACCTGCCTCGCTACGTTGGTTGTACGTCAGCGCCCCGACTCGTAGCTGATATGTATGTATGGTATGTATTATCCGTATTGTGCCATCACCCCCATGTCTCTTTCTGGAAGGTTTCCGCCGCTCAAGTGTCCTCTTAGACGAGTGTTAGCTCATCGCCCTGGGTCTTCGCTCACAAGTCCGTCCCATACCCGCATGACTGGCTTTAAACTATTTGCTCTACCCCCAACCTTTTTCCATCCGAGTAAAGAAGCAAAAAGCTTTGCAAGCCACCCCTTTCCCTTAGCGGCTCCCGCTGTTTCTAATATTCTGGAGACGCCGACCCATGTGATCAAGCATCCTACGCATTTCTAGGTACATATTCCGCCAGTGACCTTAGTTGACTCTTAAATCTCATAAACATCTTACATCACATGTTGGTTCGGCTCCTTCTTGGTTAACCCTGTGAATAAATCTGTTCCTTTTTCTTCCTCTTGGATCTGTCCGCTTTACTGTTCTCTGTCTCTGTCTCCCTCTCTCTCATCGGCGTCAGAAAACGTCTTTGGGTTTTTACATTGGATTCAGTGGCAAAGTTAAAGAGAAGCGCGGCGTAGTAATTAAAGTCGTGGCTTATTACTTGAGGTCTCCCCACGCCAGCTTTTACAATCCACCTGTGGCCAACTTACACGGCGACGTGGATCGTCCACCACTCCTCGTAAAGGCTTGCGAAACCCGATATAGCGTACCTAGCGAGGCATTTAATTTGGTCAAAGGATCTTGGGGCTGAAGAGGAAGCCTCGGTAATCGCTGCTGATAGATTAAACAGCTGAGAGCGCTTCGAGGCTGTGGCTGGCAGGAGTTTACATTGGCTTCTGCCGGTTAGCCACCTTCGTATCGACTTCTACATACATTTTTACGGCATCGGACCGATTAAAGAGTAAGCGGTAGGGCGTGTTATTTAGAAGTTTGGCGCAGGAAAAAAAAAGATATTTAGAACTTGGACATTCTATGCAGCCCGGCCGTTGGTAAAAACAAACACCAGCGCGACGACTCACGATGGCTTCCGAACTTACCTTCCCGCAGTTCGGAAAGCTGCCGTTGGAATTACGGGATATGATATGGGGGTACGCTCTTCCCGAGCCGAGAGTCTTTGAGGTCCTCGATTCTCCGTCATCGGCGCCATCTCAAACCACGCCTTCGGGCCGTTTGATGTTTGCTGACGTCCGTAACGAGCCGCCGCCCTCTATAGCACGAGTCTGCCGCGATGCCCGACAAGCGGTTTTGCGTCGCTACAAACCCATCGCCTTTTCCGGAACAGTCAAGCACCTAGATCTCTGCCGAGACATCATTTTACTTGACTCTTACTTACAGGTGAAGAGACTGCTAAAGGTGATTCGCCTCCTAAGCCAGATTGAGCCTATTCGTCGGAGCGCTACCAGGTTGGCTCTCGGTACATCATGGGGCTTACACACCGGGTTGCACCTACGAATGTTTCATCGAAGCGTCCAAACGAAGCGCAACATGGCCCGGTTTCTCGAGTACATATCTAAGTTTCGCCAGCTTGAGACTATCATCCTCGTCGTTTACCAGCGCTCGGCGTTTGGGCTCCGGGTCAAGTGCTGCGGCCCCGATCGCCCGCGCAGCCTACCCTGGCGCCATTACGATCTGTACGAATCGTATCATTTTAACTTCAACGTTAACTTTAACCTCGACAACTACTGGCTACGCCGGCCGTACCAGAGTAGGCTTGTTAGGTACGACCCGGAGGACGACAGAACGGAGGCAGAAAAGATACAACAGTCTCCCTTACCGAGGCATTCGAAGCAGTGCGTCCACGATCCGCAACCGCGTGGATACCAGGTACACGACCTGAAGGGCACGTTCGAGAGCTGGCTGAAGAAATTCGCTGAGGACGAGACCCTAGGGCCATCGCTGAAGGTACCGGGCTTGGAGACGGCTACTCTGACTTGGATTTACACCGGAGTTCGCAACGAGGGTTTTTATTGAAAGGATTGCAATGGGAGCATACGGAGCGCGGTGCTATTAGGTTGGTTACCTAGGTATGTATATGTGTACCTAATAGACTACATCATTGTCTTTCGGGGACTCGCCAATACGGCCATGGATGGATGGCATGATGCATTGTTCGAATTAAACAGGATTATACATTTTCTGCAATACGATGCTCCTGCTTTTACATTTCGGGGTAACGAAGCAGATAGCAGATGTTAGCATAGACACTAAAATATAGATGCATTCACCCTTTTTATCACTTGGCAGGAAAGAATAGACAGAACTTGGGCCCGCATATGCACAATGGTAATTAAGGAAATGCATTACCATTATTTTTCAAGGCCCCGCCGATCCACAAGACAAGATGCCCGTTTTCGAACAGCTGTAGATTTATCCCGGAGGGGAACGAAGTCCTGCAAGCCACTTACTCCTAGTCACAGACAAATAAGCGAGGCAAAGCAAGGCAAATCATACAAGACCCAGCATGATTACGGTCAACGGCAGTGCTCGACATTGGCTTTTAACAAGTCGGTCAGGCTACACGAGTCCACCCTAGGTTAGGTTAGGTTAGGTTAGGGAGGCATGTGCTCCGCACGCGAACACATAAGAGGTGCCTAGGTATATAGGTAGGTAGGTAGGTAGGTATCTAAGTCAGGCAGGCTAACCCGCTGTCCTGCGCCGCGATACGGCTCCGTGGCCGACCCGGGTTCGATACCGGCGCGGCTGCGGTAGAGGATTTGGTCCACTGGCTTGCATGCATGCTGCGTCAGGTAGGTACGCAGTGCGCGTTCGAGCGACCAGTTGGCCGAAAGTGCGCAGGGTGCGGTTTGGGTGGACTATGCACGCGCGTAGGCATGGTATGTATGTATGTAGGTAGGTAGGTAGGTATGTATGCACTCGCTGCGAGCTCCCGTGGAAACGGGGCTTCGAGTGGGTTGGGCTGGGCTGGGCTGCGTTGAGCCCCTCCTTTTTACGTATGGAGGTAGGTATATACCTATGTATGTATGTATGTAGGTACGCTGGGGTTAAGAATGGGGAGTAGGTAGTTTGAGGTAAGGTGTGGTGTGGTGTGGTGTGGTGTGGTGTGGTGTGGATAGATATACTTATAATATAATATAGTCTTGGGTTTCCTAACTTTACGTTTCATGTAATATATATAGGTATATATATATATATATTAGCGACTTAGACGTAGCTGCAGCATTAATCTGTATAATATATAATATAATATGTATTATATATGAGTGTGGGATATTTAAATAGGTATCTGCTAGGGGGTCTGTGTGTTGTTCGGTGGGGCGAGGGAGTGCGTCTGCTTTACATATGTGATATAAACAGGTAAATAGGCTTGTCTGATGATATGATATGTCGTGTTAAGACAGATCAGTCAGAGCTGCAAGGCCGAATACTGCGCAGAGAGGAGCTTAATATTGCCTTGCATGAACGTATACCCCATATTATACTTACATCTCTATAATCCGCACGCCCCATATAAAGATAATAGTTAACTATGGCAAATGAGTTGTCAAGTTCTTATAACTAAGCTAGGTTAAGGAGTATGTTATGTCTTGTGAAAATTACATAATGGGAATACGAGTTAATATATACATAGAGGTATTACTATGAGAGAAAGGTCAAATTTAGTATAGCGCTCGCATATTCAAAATTGGATAGCGGAAATATGTATGCTACCTACTTCATAAGCTCTAACCTAGCCGGCGTCTCACTGTATGTTAAACTGCGACATCTCAGACTCAAGAGACTTTTAATAGAGTTAGCTGATGCTGATATTAATGTTAATATATCTGAACCAAATCAACTGAAAAGAAGCAACTTGGAGCTTTTATATATAATTCCTCAACTAGGCTTCGGTTCTACAACGCTTTTTATACTATAAGTTCGTGTAGGTATGCATGTTGAAGTGAAGCGCATACGGTATAGCCAACTCACCCCCTTTTCCACCATCCAACTCCATACCTTGGATGATCCGCTGGCAACATATACACGAAGCCACACATAACAACAACAACAACAACAAAAATCAACAGGGACTATTCTTCCCACACATACCCCTGCTCCACAGCCGGCCCAATCTGGCTCCTCAGCGCAAACCCATAGTCCCCCGCATTCGGCGTCCGTAGCAAGGTATGGATATGGAACTTGGCCGGCTCGGCATTATTCAAGAATACGCCAGAGTGGTGGTCGAACTCGACTAGCACGACCGGGCTCTGGATGCGGTAGTAGAACGGGTCCGCGTCGCCAGACCCCCCGATCCACGAGAAATACGTCTCGCCGAAGCGCTCTGCGCAATCCTGTATCTTCAGCTCGCGGGATCGAGGGGGTAGGTATAGAAGGTACTGGAATAGAATCCCGCGCACGAGGTCCTGCTGCGCGGACGACAGTGTTCCCACGATTATCCCCTCGTACGGCACCACGCGATTGTCGCGATACGCACCGCACAGATGTCGCTGGTCGTCGTGGTTCCAGCGCCCGCGCGGCATTTTCGGATCCTTCATGAGCTCGTACACCGTAGCCCGGCGCCTGTCGTCCGGGCCCAAGCTCTGCATCAGTTCCAAGCCCAGCCGCTCCTCCTCATGCAGTATGCGCGTGCCTTCAAACGGCCCGGCGTCGATGACATTGGGCTCCGCGCCCATGAACCACGGGGACACCACGATCTGCGTCTTGTACAGGAACACGCTGAGACACAGGTGATGTCCGTAGAACGAGAAGCCCCAAGGCCGATCGGTCGCCGGCGCCCCGAACAGCACGAAGTTGTAGCTGTGCTCGTTCATGACCTTGGGCGCGTTAACCAGCTCGCCTAGGAAGTGGTTGATGCGCATGGCCGCGCGCGCTTTCTCGTAGCCCTCGGGGCTGAGAGTGGTCTTCAGAAGAGCGAAGACGGATTTGCGCAGCGAAGGGGTGATTTCGTCGAGACGAATCCCCTTGTCGCTGAGGAGGAACTCGGGGTTCGACCATGATCGCCACTCGGGCGAGTCGATGTGCAGGAGCGTGCGAGCGGTCTGCTCGGGGCTCAGCTGCGAGATTATGGCGTCAGCATTGGCGGCGATGGCGCTGATGGGCACGCCTTCGTCGCGGAGCTGGAAAAGGTTGGGTTGGACGGTGCCTGGTGGTTGTTAGTCTTGTAAGTTATGTTCCATTTTGCTAACTGATTATACTCATTTACCCCTTTTCAACGCCTACAAAATATCCAACCCATTTTCCTCACTCTCAATTACACGTGTTCAGGGAGACTGAGATGAAAAGTAACGGGAAATACATACCATCGCTAGTCACACCTTTGAAGGGCTCTTGAAACAATTTCCGCCAGTGCACGTAAAGTCCATACAGCCATGGCGGCCGGTGATGCTCTAGCAGTTCCTGCGCATGGCCATATGCGTCATTCTCTGCGATAGCCTGGAACCGTGGAGTGTTTAAGTCTGGTAGATACTGCCGGAAGCTCTCGTGCTGGGCGTCTTGCGTCGTCTGGGACGCCATCTTCAATGTGCTCGTAAACAGTAACTCCTTGGTGAAGAGCTTTGAGTGATCCGGACTGTATTTATAGATGCCGTCGATCTTGTCGCTCACCTACTGTGAGGGGAGTTATTAGTGTCGAGCTGAGGGTAGTTTTTGTCATATATGCTTGGTCGCCTCTCTGCTTTGACTTTATAATCCCCCTTTATTCACGAGATGATTTCGAAATTACATCTGAGAATATCATAAAATATCTCTAGCTTCTCGATTATAAACAAAAAGGATAATCAGGTCCTCGGGGCTGCCCGCTACTAGCTAACCTAGATAAGTCGAACGGTTCATCGGTTCTTCTTGGTGGATCCTACGCGGGGAAATATATCGGCTCTTCTACAGAGCAGCGTCCATGGTTTGCCGGCGTCGCCATCTAGGTTACCTATGTAGGTATTCTCTAGCGTCGCCAGCCATATCATTCCTTAGCCTTAGCTACCTATACACAGGCTACCATTACTTATGTTTGTTAAAGTGGTGAATTCCGCTAGAGCGGTCATCTCTCGTCTTTTCGTCTCGTTATTATCTACTAGTACCCCCCTGGTTCATACAGATACAAGGTTCTAATTGCTCTTTTTCATGGCATCCCCAACTCCAACACGTAATAAGCCTATCATACCAACGCGATGCAAAGTCCTTACAGTATGCCGCCTAACCCTTGTTCACCCCGTGCAAAAACACCAATATATGCAACGTATAAAACCTGTCTCCATGACTATTTTCCAGTATTCATCGCCTACTTTATTGTCTCTACAACCAACGCCTTTGCGTGCGTGTTGCCAACATTGATTTGCTATAGCTGACATCAGGCTCCGTAATATTCAGCTCAATTGCCCAAGTTGTCCTCTTATCGCGGTTTAGCGCTACGAGGAATGAATTGTAGCTCGTGTGGGCGACATCAACGCTTGCGAGTATCTTTGCCCTTCTTACTCTTGCTCTTCTTCTTATCCTTGGGGAGCTCCAACGCTGTACCTTCCAGCTGCTTGCCCATTATATCAAGCATGTACTCGTCAATATTGTGAATTGTCTCTCCCCAAGCATTAGTCTCAATCTCTTCGATTGGGTTATCTGCATCTGCGGACTCGGAGTACAGCCCAAGATTTGACTTTCCGATGCCCGGTGTAAGTGATCCATCTCGGGTTATGGGAGTGCCTAGCCTAGTACTCGAAGAGCCAGATGCGCTTCCGGTCACCGGTTTTTCAGCAAAGTCGGCTTCGTCTTCCTGTATCTCTTTCTCCGCCACGTGAGCGGCATCTACGTCTTCGCGGTCTTCGGCCTGCTCGAGAACTCGGCCGACTGTGCGTTGGTCGCTGTTTTCCACGCCGCCGAGAACGCGGTCCATTGCGTCGCCGACTACGTCAGTCTCGTCTGGGGTGCCGCCAATAACGTCACGCACCGAGAGCTTATTGAAGTAGTCGGTAGTAAAGCCACCCTCCTGGATTACGATATCGTCGAGCATTTGCTTCTGGCTTGCTTTGCGAAGAATATTCGCCTCGATGGTGTGCTCGCTTACGAGCCGATAGATATGCACATCCCTCGTCTGGCCGATGCGATGGCATCGGTCTTGGCATTGCTTGTCCATCGCAGGGTTCCAGTCTTGATCATAGAAAATAACAGTATCAGCTCCAGTCAAGTTAATGCCAAGACCACCCGATCGTGTAGATAAGATGAAGCAGAGAATCCGCGGGTCGTGGTTGAAGCGATCTGTTAAAATTTGCCGTTGCTCTACTTTCGTAGCTCCATCAAGTCGCAGATATTTGTGCCCATGGATATTGAGGAACTGTTCAAGAATATCAAGCACTTTTGTCATCTGCGTAAATATCAAGGCACGGTGGCCACCAGATTGCAGCTTGCGTAAGAGACGGTCGAGAGCCTGCAATTTTCCGCAATCATATTGTAGAAGCCTCTTATCAGGGAACTGGATGCTGAGCCTCATGCGTGCTTCGTGCCATGGATCAAGCGGTGCTTCTTTCTGCATGAACGGCGAATGTCGTACTGGAGCTGACAACTTGAGATTCGTCTCATCAAACATCTCCACGCCGCTAGAGCCGAGTACAAACCGGTCAAAATCCCCAGTAACGACAGCTGGCGTGACACAAGCAAACTTGGAGATGATGGTCTTCATGGATGCAGCACGCTGATCGAGCGTAGGTACCATTGATCGTAAAACAAGCGAATCCTCTTCAAACCAACTCATGATCTTTCGTGGGACTTTTGGACGAGGCTTGTGTGGCCGCATGCTGATACCAAGAGTCAGGAAGTCCGTAAGTTGTTTACCATATATTGGACGTTGTTGTCGCCTGAGCGCGTTTAGGTAGACGCAGTGTTGTAATTCCTCGAAACGACCCCATCGCGCCGCGCTCTCTAGGTATACAATATTGGACTCTACACTAGCAGGATCTAGATTTGTGTAAGCAGCCTGGGCTCGCGCTTTCTGAGCTTCGCGGAGGTCAATTAATGGGCGATGGGCGCTAAGTTGATAAACTCGATCGCACACTGATCTTGATAAACTTTCGTGGTGGGCTGGAATGAGATTGAGGAAACTCTTGCTGATGACATTCATAGGCTTTTCTTCGAGTAATTTTTCTCGAACAAGGCTCTCAGTCGCCTCGTAACCGACTAGGACTGACCTACGTTGTCGGAAGGATGTCATGATTGGACGTTCCACGAAGAGATCTGGATGGTTGCAAACTTTACGTAGTTGCATGAGACAGTTGATAACCGAGATATAGTTGCCCGAAGAAAGGGCTTCTCTGGTGTCCGTACGGGATAGAAATCCATCGTATAATTCTCGCTGTCTGCGCGATAGCCGACAGAATTCGACGTGCTCGTATTTGGCCGGCATTTGTTTCTCGACGTCTGCTTTTAGACGCCGTAGAAGATAAGGTCTGAGTACTTTGTGCAGCTTGGCAATAATTGCACGAGCCTCGTCGTCCATCTGTTCTCGGCCACTTTCCAAGATCTGGGACTCTGGTTTATGAAACCAGTCTTGGAACTCTGCTAAGTCTGCAAACCCGCCGACTCCGTTCTCGGACGGCATCAAGAAGAAGAGTAGCGACCACAACTCGGTCAAATTGTTCTGCAGCGGCGTGCCTGTGAGCAAGAGCCGTGCTCGAGTATTAAATGTGAGTAGCGTTTGCCAACGTTTGGACTTGAAGTTTTTGATGTTGTGCGCCTCGTCAAGGATCATATAATGCCATTGTCTGCGCTTGAAGACTTGCTGATCTTGTAGAACGATTTGATAGGACGTGATACACACATTCCACATGTCATCCGTCTTCCACCCTTGGCGTTTTCGCTTACGCTCATCGATACTACCATAGTAGGATAAGACTTTAAATCCAGGGCACCACTTCTTGAATTCCATTTCCCAATTTAACATAACACTAGTCGGGACAATGACCAGGTGTGGTCCCCATACTTCATGGTAACAGGCTAGATGAGCTAAGAGGGCGATGGTTTGGATAGTCTTCCCAAGACCCATCTCATCCGCGAGAATACCATTAGTTTGATTTCTATAGAGACCAGCAAGCCAATCCAAACCATAATGTTGGTATTCACGCAACGTTCCTCGGAGCAAAAATGGGACGTCTGTCCTCGGTACCTGATATTGGGGCGAACTTGATCTACTCGCACCTGACTTAATGACGGAAGATGCCGTGTCAACTTCTGAAGGTTTGGTATCAGACGTCCGAGGCGACTGGCTTCGATCACGACTGGGAGGATTTGTGATTGCGTCTGTATCCGAAGTCACTTGTGGCTGATCCGACGACGTATTTGCGGCTTCGACGCTTGGTACCGCTCCCACACTCGGCTTCACTGCTACAGACAATGAGTCCTCATTGACCTGCTGAACAGCTTCAATGATTTCCATTTCAACATCTTGTGCCTGCAATGGTTCCGGTGCTATAGTAGGAACATTAGGATTGTTAGCTTCGTGTGGGTTTTCTGGTGGTGCAGCCGTAGTAACCGCAGTACTAGGTGGATTCGCTGACACCTGATCATGGCTAAGAGTAGCGCTCTCGATGACATGCTCTTTTCCCTTCATTAATGCTACCGAGGTCTTATCTTGCACATCTGCACCTTCTGATACTGCGTCACCCTTCGCGTCCTCTTCAAATGCAACATCATCAGGGGGGATCGTTCCGTTAACAGGTACTGACTCTGGGGCGTCTGCCATTTCAACATCACGTTGAGATGGCAATTCGTCTGTTACTGCCTCTTGCTTTATCTTCTGTAGCTCGGATTTACCAAAGAGAAGGCCCAGTAGCCCGGAAGGACCCTCGTCAGCCCCAGAATCTTCGTCGTCCTCCCCCGATTCGCCATCCTCTTCACTGCTGTCTATATCCCCGTCACTTGACCCCAAATCATCGTCCATGTCAACAGACTCATCCGTAGTCTCGCCTTGGTCATCTGGTGCCAAATCCGGGACATTCGCGTATTTCTGTCTTAATTGGTCTTGCGTGAGGCCTTCATTCGAACCGTTCGACTTTGCGTCATCGTCGTCATCATCATCATCGGAAGAAGACATGTTGTCCTCATCTTCGTCCTCGTCCTCGTTTGATGCTTCTTCCGATAGCCCCTCGTCGGAACCTAGTTCATTATCCTCGCCGTCGGCCTCGTCGTCTGACCCTTCTAGCTCTTCCTCATCTTCGTCAGATAGAAGTTCCGAATCAAAATGCGCTCGACGAGCCTGCAGTTTGAGTTCTGACATGCTAACAGCTTCATTCAAGGCAGCTTTAACTCGTTTTTGTTCTGCAGCTTCCCATTCTTCTAAGCGGCGCCGATTGACCTCGGCTTTAACATTCTCCCATGTCCCAGAGACAGCTTTAATGACAGCTCTGTAGCGACTGATCCACGCGGCTTTAGCCTCGGCTTCGATTTGCTCTGTCGTCTTGGGCTGTCGACGTATCCACTCGTCTCGGCAGGCTTCAGCTAATCGCTTTGCCGTAGCTCTGTGTCTTTGCTGTTCCATTAGCATTAACTTTCGAAAATTGGCCATTTGCTTGACAAGATGATCCATGTGTGCCCACTGTCGTGGAGGTTCTTCGACAGGTTCCGGGGCAAACAACGTAGAACGCTCTTCGCTAAGTAGTCCACCAGGCTCCGTTTCAGCCTCGATTCGAATGATGACATTGGCATCTTTCTCAGCCGCCTCTTGCGTGTAAGGGTCTCCTTCGTCGACAAGGTCGAGCCAGCCGCCATCCTTGACATCTACAGCTGGCGCACGATGTACAAAGTCGCAGAAATCGGATGCTATTTTGGCACGTGCAATGGTCTGTCCCGGGAAAACGTTGACTTGAGCTGGATGAACAGTGGGGATACTGGGACCCTTTAAACGTAGCCGGATCTTCGTTGGGCGCAAGTTAGGGCTTTCATCCGCGGGATAATTGGAGCTGCCATCGGGAGTGTCGACAACGTCTCGGAGAGTTCTAGAGCTACCCAGTGTCCGGGCAGATCGTCTCGGCGGTCTCGTCTGGGGGGGCGGGGAAGAGGAGTGTCTTCGAGTTTTTGGTGAAGGTTTGGTGCCGTTGGTTAAAGATTTTCTTGTGTTCGGCTTGGCACTAGGAGTAGAAGCTTTGGATGGAGCACTCTTGCCCGCTGGCGCGTGCTTATGTGAACCATTTACTTGGTTACTAGTTGCAGCACGCTTGTCTTTGACTGGAGTAGGGGGTTGGTGGCTGTGGAGAGCACCTCGGGTCATCCTCTTGTTACTTGGTGGTTGCAGCTCTAAGGGCACCTGGTTGGTGCGTCCAGACCTGCGTTTGCCATTTTCGGTGAAAGTGGTGGGCCCATCAGCCTCTATCTTCTTCCATGGAGGAGATTCGGGTTTTGGTCGACGGGATGCGCTATGGGGTGTTGTGTCACGTAGTCGGCGGCGTTTGGAAGGTCTCTCATCAACATCATCATTCTTAATGGGGGTTTCGACAACTGCTTTATCCGTGTGGGTGCCATTTGCCTCGGCCTTTGTTGGGGACAATTGGTCTCTAGTGTTTTTTTCTAATTTTATGTCGAGGCAAGATGGGCTATCTAAAAGGGCGGTAGAATTATCAGGAGTTAGTTGGGGAGGTTGGCCGTTTGTACCGTTTAAGTTTGTGGGATTTGTGGTATCGTATGAAGGCGCAGACTCGGGCGACGCGGTAGCCGTCATAGCTGTCCAGGGGTGTAAGGAGAGAAAGAGGACGCGGGTCTCGACGAAATGGACATTGGATGGGATAAAAATTACGTCGAGAGATAGAGAATTAACGGTAGATTATCATGACGAAGTATAAGCTTGCACAGAGCATTAGAACAATAAATGTGATGGATTTTGTATCAGAATTGGTAATTATCAGCGGTTTGATGATGGTTCAAAAATTTCGTCGGGTCTCCGCCTTGCCTTGGACAGGAATAAACCCAGCTTGGTCAAAGTTCCCCAACATAAGAGAAAAAACGTGATCCGTGCATAATGCCCCCCCATCTTTCTACCTAACGTACGTACAGTACATGTATAGGTACATGGTACATGGTACATGTCTTTAGCGCTGAGGCTAATATTATTACTAAGCCTACCTACATGGTCAGTCGTCGCCTTCAAGCTTCAAGCTTCTCAAATGCACCAGCGACAAAGTACTCCCAAGCAAGACACAATTTGATACTATCCAAGTATCGAGCCGATAATCCTTACAGTATGTTGCAATTGATATCGGTGACTGCCTCATTATTCATAAATGGCTAACATATGCTCTCTAGATGCTTCCTCAGCGAATTGTAAGGGCTTCGGCTCTCCGGTCGGCATCGCTAGCATCGCGAAGATTACCCATTATCCAACAACGTACATTTCTTCCAAAGTCATTTAATGACCGCGCAGTCATCGACGAGAAGTTCCCAGATAGGGTAGAACTCACAGATGCTGAAGATCCGGGCATGGTCAGTTAGCTAGTTAGCTTTGGGAATTAATCAGTCATGTTCTCATAACTGACGCATACAGAACGGTGGCTATATTAACCCCCCGGCCATTAAGCGACAGTTTCGCGATCCATATGGGGACTGGTGGGATAAGCAAGAGCGAAGAAACTATGGAGAGCCGGCCCATGAGGATAATGACATTCTCGGCATGTTCTCTCCGTACGAATACACATGGGTCTCCCCTGGAAAGGGACTACTGCAAATTGGCGCATTTATCGCTACCTTCGTCGGAGTATGTTGGATGGTGGGTAGGGTATATCCTGACAAGAAGTCTTTCCCTCGGGAATTTGAAGGTGGTCTCGAACGAGAACTAGGCGGTGCTGGTGCTTTAAGGGTAAGTTAATAGTTGATTGAGTTAGTAAATATGGGTATGATATTGATGATATTTATAGGCAAGAGCTCCTGGCGACCCAGAACCATATCAGATTGAAGAGGCAGAAGAAGAATAAAGATGTTTGTACATATATTAGGGCGGCTTTGCTCGGAGATACTAAACATGACCCAGATCATCTTGACAGAGGGACTACTAGATGAACATGCAAGTTTGTCAAGGCTAGTCATCCTATAGACAATTGTCTCAACTTTTCCGAGTTGCATGCTATAACTATTGCAAGCCCTAGCAATTCATGTCTTCAGCGTTGAATTGATTATTGGACTACATGCTCAATATGTACATGTTCAATATGCAAGGTGCTATCCATTGCTCTGTAAGAGTTGGCGAAAGGAGAGCTATTACTTGCTTGCTTACCTTGAATTCCAATTTCCCGAGTTCGTCACTTACAAAATCATCAGCTCATCAGCGCATAATGACATGTCAAGGTTTCTTTCTTTTTTATACCCTGTTTAGCCCATACTTGCTTCTAAGTTGAGTACGTACCTATCGATTCTATACCACATCCGAGCTTACCTTATGTAACCTGAGCTGATAGAGGTATCGTGCCTGCCTGCACCTTCTGTTAATTTTAAGAGCTCCGTCAGGTAGCTTCAACATATACATATTTGATGAACTAGGAACTCACTATGGAGCTGTCACTTTACAAGTACACCATCAAGTATAGGTACTATCCACGTGGAATTTCATCGGCCAGGTTACCTTACAACTATCCATCTCTTTTCTAACACTTAGAATATTCAACTGCTACAATTCACATCACCAACAACTAAATACCGCCGAACACAAAATTCATGCTAATGTCTCTCGAAGGTTATCGGCTCTATTCCAAGTTTTGTTCGTTGTATCAACCAGATATTCTTTCAGGTTTCTCTACTTCGTCGTTCAGTATCCCCAGTTAGTGAAGATGCGTTTTGAGGATTGGGATGTGCTATTGTTTCCCAGGGATTCCAAAATCCCAATGAAGGAGTTCAAGACTAATTGCCATGTGGTCCACGATAATGGTGAGTATTAATTCCTATCAAGGGTCCCCCATCCGGACGCTTTTGGCCCCCAGGCCACCTCCGATCACCAGGGTCAAGGAAGGCCTATTAGCATGCAGTCTCTTTACTGTGAGCCCGCTAATTTAGGTGTATTCAGAATTCGCATATAGCCACGGATCGTACGGCTTACCAACCATGACATGTTTCATGCCAGGACTGTCCCCGGGCACCCAATTCAACATCTCGCTTCACTCCTGGAAGACACCCGACATCAGCCAGTTCACCAGAAGCTACAGCAAACATCCAGAATTAGTCAAGTTCGAGGCACGAGTCTTGATCGATGGCCGTCTAGTTGCGTATGTCATCAACACGAACGTCCTAAAGCTGAATAGACACTGACCAAGCTATCCCTCAGTTCGTCAGCATTAAACCGCACTGGGCCGTGGCCTCAGCTGATCAACCATAGCTTTGGTAAGTAACCCATGTTCTAAGTTATAATTTAGCAACTAATGATGAGTAGAGTTTACCAAAAATGGTGACCTAGAAACCCTCCGGTTCCCTCCGTTCCGCAGCGAAGTTCTCCAGCAAAGCTACTGGAGCCCGGCAGATGAAATTGGAAGAATTAAAATTGTCATTAGCGAGGGGTTCCCAAGGGACTCTCTAAGTGTCCCCATCGAACGAGTCAAGAATGTTGTGGCATTTTCGTTCCAACATGCTCCCCTCGGTAGAGAACCAAATACCCCCTATTTTGATATAGTAAGATATTCCATGCTAATATATATGTATCACAGATATTCTCGAGAGCTCTGGTATTGCATGGCCGAATCCTGGGATGTGGCGGCGCACTCCTTTCAACCCTACTATGCCTGTTCCATCACAACGCCACGAAGACGGTGCGGATGCCCATCTCCACTCCCCTCGTCGTCGGACGACGAGTTACATGAAAGGAACATCCAATTCATCTGGGTACAATCCTGGCCCTCCGGGACTGGTACAAGCAAATACCAACGGCTTTCTTAGCTCTATGCCTAATACCCAGGCATTGTTACAGCGTAACGAAACCGGATCCGGATCTGGATCCGCCTGGGCAGATCCCTTCAGCACGCAAAAGTCTGAAGCTACCGCTTGCTTTGATTGGACAAACAGTAGTTTCGGGCCCATAGGATTCAACCAGACCACCGACAGCGGCAAGTCTAACTGCAACTATGCATCTACTCGCAGGACTACCGGCATAAGCAAGGTATCACGCTCTGATATGAGCATGCCTGATTACGGCTTGGGCAATTCAAACACTACTCAAGGCATATCAGACCATCAATTCTTAAGCCTCTCGACGTCTAATCTTGGAGATGCAGATACAGCCACCCATAATCCCAAGGCGCCATCTAACACGCCAACGACTTTGACCGGGACAAATTTCATTGATGAGCTTAATATAGACGTGAGCAAGATCGACGCGCCTGGAGGTATCTCACCCCATTATCTCAAGAACCACATTGTCCCTCCACAAAATGGCCAAGACGTCAATGTAGCGAAGCTGACAATTATTCCACTACAGGTACGTCAATGAACGACTTTTTCAACTCTAACCACGCCAATTTCTCGTCCGAGCTCGCAAATTCTCTTACACATTCGTTGTTGAATCAACCACATCCGCTTCCTGTCTATTCCGGATGCATTGGGCCAACAGCTCCTGAAGTGAAGTCACGCAAGGAGAATCGTCTTCACCAGGACTCCCCGAATGAAAATGCATCAACCATAGACCATGTCGAGATGCGCAAGGTATCGCAGCCATCAATCTGCAGCCTCGGTAAGGAAACCCAGGACAACAGCTCAAACAATTCTCCCCCCAGCCAGGGTACATTCTCGGGAGTGTTCTCTCACCGATCCACGTCAACAGCTGACTTTGGTAATGACCTCACCAACTGCACCAACATCTTTCAGCATTCAAATGTAGACTCGCATATATGTGGCGACCCAGCCCCAGAAATTCGTATCACAGGCTGCTCCGATAAGGGCATCAAGCGCACTCGTCACTTCACGTCGGCTGGTGGTAAAGTGATGGATGATACCATTGAGGCACTAACCAATAGCCCCCAAGTACAAATCGATCTCGACGAGCAATTCGGGGCGCCAATGTAATCGAAACCCCGCCGAGTGCATTCACAATAGCAACTTATTTTGGAAGATCATTGAATATTCATGATTATTGGACGCATTGGTAGGGGAATGCCTCGTCGTAGCCCGTTCGCAAACTAGCATTGTAGCCAATGCATTATAGACTTCTTGCTGGGAGAGCGTATCATTAGCTTACTACCTAACATGAGAAACATGGCTACTGGTTTGTTTTTAATACTACTGGTAACCTCGAGTTGGCTTGTAGAACATTCTTGGCCTTGTAAAAGGGTTTGAACCACAGCCCGTAGGACATGGGGTTTTAATGTTATGGTATGGGAAGGGAAGCAAAGTTTGGTGTTTAGCTGAGAAGAGTATAGATAGATTAGTTAAGTCAACTTCGCGGGTATATAACTCGCAGAGCAATAAATGGGAATATTGCCTTTACACAAATACTTAAATCATGGAATTAAATCTGAGTAGATGATATCTTGTTCAGTAGAATCGAGTAGAATTATCACTTGTCAGTGTCAGCCAATGGTCTGCGAGCTCCTATCACACATTTCCAACTAATCATATGTACCCAAGGCTCATCGGCTAGCTGTCTACCTATACAAAGTTGCATCTATTTATAATATTCAGGTCGCCGTCTAAGCGGCTTGATATTCTTCAGCTCAGGCATTGAATTAAATCTTACCCGTAATAGAATCTCATGAAGGTACTTCTAGCGTTTCGAGGCACTTCTCTATTCTTTTCAACCATTACTTTCGTTTGTCTACGGCTAACAGATATCCAAAAGACCACAGCCCCCTTCCCTGAAATTATGATCAATATAATTGCCAGGCTCTGCTTTAGCTTATACTTTTCCTAGTTAGCCAAGTCCATCACTCATCCTATCCTCGTCCTGCAACCTTCCAGCAAGCCTAGCCGCTATATGTACCTAATGTAATTAGATAGCATAAAGCCCCCAATAGACGTAAACGTTCTCATCATCATTCCAGCAAGCCTATCCGTCGTAACTATCTAAGGCTATACAAGCCATGTATTAATTATTCTCTCCATCTTGTCCATTTGTAGCTTCCAGCTCGTCACTTGGTGGCGTATCTAGCTCATTTGAATCTTGATCACGTCGCGAGAACACATGATGTCTAGGGTGTGTCTCCTCATGGATCCAGTAGCACTTAAAGCAGAGCCAATAACCAGGGCATGTACCGCAACGATATCCCGTCCCGTAAATCTCCTACCAGCAGTCAGTATGATTCTAGGTATGATCAATAATGAATTTGTAACTTACACAGAAGCATGAGTTACAGCCACTGTAGACCACTAGCTCCGCCGCTTCACTAGGCAGCTCTTCGTCGTCGGTATCACCGCCGTCTTCCGGAAAGAAGTCTAGGTGTTCTGTCTTTCCGTGGTAGATAGCAACGTGGCGAGGAGCCCATCTATGATGAGTTATGGCCTCTCTATTGGCACCATGATTGATCAAGGACTCCGTGGCTTGTATGTCATCCTGCCGACAAGACCAATGGAGTGGTGTCCAGCCATCACGATCTGAGACATTGATTAAGTCGGGGCATTCTTTTAGTATCCTCTCAATCATGGTAGACCGACCTCCGGTGGCAGCGTGGTGAAGTGCGTTACGCCCTTGCTTATCTGTGCTTCTGAATGTAGAACTTTCTGTAGTCAGAAAATCAATTCTTGTATTAGTAGGGCACCACAGTGCTGCAAGATGGGGAGGGAGCCGCCCTAGGTCATCCGCAATGTCTCGAGAGACACCAGGCAAGTTGCGTTTAGAGCTGTTCCAAAAGTGCCACTCGAGATTGTAGGGTCAGCTCCGCGTGTGAGAAGTAAATTCAACATCTTTTCTCGAATGCTTGGTAAGCACCAGGCCACTGCTAGTCGGAGAGGTGTACGGCGGTAGTCGTCTACTTTGTTGAGATCTACAGGCGTTATTTTGTTGTCCAATAGCTCTCAAACAATCTCTAGATCACCATCCAAAACAGCCATGCCAATAGCTGAGCCATACGCGATGTCAAACTTAGTGGTCATAAAGTTGGGGTCTGCGCCGCACTCTAGCAGAACTTCTATGTTCTCGAGCTTTGAAACATACGTCACCGCGGCAAGAGCTTCATTGATCTCTAAGAGGAAAGCATCCCCACTGACTTGGAGCTTGAGGTACTCGACATAGGCTCTGATTATATTAGGAGAGCATGTATAGGCAAGTCCGCCAAGGAAAGACACCCCAGCTTTGAATATGTAGTGTTGAGGTGGTCTTTTAATGCTCTCAGGCAACACTGCCTGTGCTCCGTGCTCTAGGAGAATTTTGAAGCACTCATTACCAGCTTCTGCTGCATGAAATACTAAAATATCAAAATTAGCCAAGCGTCCCGACAGAATGACGACCCGGGGAATGTATAGGGGTTAAATGCCATGTCAGGAAGGACTGTAGTTCTTAGGGGTCATCAAGGTAAGAACATAAATTCCAGAGGAGGAATCTAAAAGGGGGTCGTAAAGTAATATCGAATTGTATTTTGGACACGAATTCCAGCAGGAGAACTGGGGCGGTGTATTGCCGAATTCATCTTGATGATTGATATTTGCGCCAGTTTCTACCAGGGTATTGACAATCTCGTGGCAACCGTAACGTGCCACAAATATTAGTGCGAGAGATATCATCTCTTTGGAACTCCGTGGGATGAGCTGCTTCACCGCACGGATCAAGCCGCACGTAGCTGCGACTCCAATAGGGGGGGTCATGTCGTTATCAAGATGATCAACAGGTGTATTTCGTTTGAGAAATTCTTCAATCACCTCTTGGCTACCGCAGGCACAAGCATCATGCAGTAATAAGCTACCGTCTCCTCGCATTCGGTCAAGTTGCGCGCCGTTGTCCAGCAAGCAACGAACCATGTCCACATCATCCATTATCGTAGCCCCAAACAAAGCATCACGATCGTCCTCATCGGTGATATGTATGCTGGCCCCGATATCAATCATAAATATCACCAGATTCACATCGCCAGTTATTGCTGCGTACATTAGGGCGGTTCGTTTGTTATAATCAATTTGCGCGTTGATGATTTTCGAGAGATTTTGGGCGTCATCACTACTGTCCCGGTTGCTGCCCTCTCTATAACCAGAAAACTGGTTTTGAAGAGCTTCAATCAACGTCACGGCCGTCTTTTTGTACCGCGGCCCTATATGATGCAACCTTGTTGCAATATGTAATGGCGTCTGGTGTAGGGCATCTGTTACTATGAGTGCGCCACGCTCAGTAAGAGGTAGCTTACAGATCGAAGCGAATCCACGCATACTTGCAGTATGTAGCGCAGTTATGCCGTTAGTGATCGGGAGGTTGACGTCTGCGCCTGCGTTGAGTAGCAGACGTACCATGTCTATGAGACCGAGTCGGCAGGCAACATGAAGTGGACTGGTGTTGCGGTCTAGAAATCCTGTTTTACCCCTCGCGTCTACATCAGCGCCAGCGTCCAGAAGTAGCTGGGCCATCTCCCTATTTCCAGTTGAAACGGCCGTATCTAGAAGTGTCATAATATTCGAACCGGCTCGGAAAACCCTGAGAGGAGTTGCTTGGTAGTCTAGCAATATTTTCACAATATCAACGAAACCCTAGCCAGTCGCGTAGCTTAACGCGTCGCCTGATACTTCTCTAAGGTTGACTTGGTCCTCAAGTTTTCCGAGTAAGTCAACTAGGAGGGATGGATCGTTGTGCAGAACGATGGACACAAGTAGAGCGGATATCTCGTTGAGCGCAGCTTCTTTTTGACGCTGGAGAAGTGCTTCTATAACTTGAGGGTATAGAGCGACTTCTTCATGCATACCTAACATTGGGAAGTTGGCATAAGCCCAACGACCGACATCATCCTCTGCTGAAGAGGCAGGAAAATGTATCATATCGAGGCATACCTTGCTAGGCCGACGGTCAACTAGTTGTAATGTCATTTGAAAAGCATCCATCTCATTCATATTGGCCGCCTTCCTCAGGTCGAGTGGCATGGGTTCCTTGGTTATTATACAGATTTGATCGAATGGCTGTCTACTATAAAACCTCAAGATGAGTAATTCATGCAGATGATCTGGATTTGTTATCCAAGGCCCCGGCCGTGGGATCGCAGCTTGGTCACTTTGTGGAGAGAGGCAGTGTTCACACTAGTACATGGAAGCATAAGAGGATAACCAGAAAATCCGATGACCCAGAAAAGTGTCCCGTATGTTCCCTGGATAGGATCTGGCGCGGCGTTCCCATCGGACAGCTGATTTCAGTTTTGACGCACCAGAAATACCATAACGCTCTACGAGGAGGCCAAGATAGTGGTAACAAGCCAGTGCAATTTCCGAGTGGTAGTCCTCGAGATGATGCCAGTCGTTTGGGTTCCGGCGGAGGAAAGACTTCAGTTCATCGTGAACTACGTATACCTTTCCTGAGTTAATTCGTACTATTCCTGGAAGTAATTCCCGAACATAGGTTGCTGTTCCAGGTGCAATACTCTTTTGGAGTTGCTCGAGAGTTTCGCAATCGGTTACGGCTACAGCAGTTGCAAGTTCGCCTATTGACAGGGGCCTCATCGAAAAACATAGAAACCCGAGGACCTTACGTGCCCAGGCTCGACAGTTGTGGGGGACTCGATCGAATATTACGCGGAATGCCATATCAGTTGACGTAAAGTTATCCGTGAGGCGAGCTAGGACGCTTGGGATAGGGATGTGAACTGTAACGCATCTAACAAGAATTCCATTAACTTGTGATTCGACCCATGCTCGTATAATAACTGGGAAATTTTCTCCTTAATGTCCGAGATTCGAGGTTTGGTACTTATAATCAGATCTAATTGCTGTTGAAGATCCTTCTCGATAAACTTTCTCAATATATCGCGATCCATAACGATTCGCGAAAGTTTTTTTGATGGCGGGAGGTCAATTATAGACGTTGATGTATTAACAATAATTACTTTGCGCGAGCCTTCGTCTAGATCATCAAGGAATTGTAGATGCTTTATTGTTTTCAGGAGGAGTGTCTTCTCGGCTGAAGTGCCTGTTGTATGAAAAATCCAAAAACATGGGTTGTCGGAGAAAAGAAAGGCTACTTTAAGCATTCCCAAAGTCCTCGGACTCTAAGCTCAAAGTTTAGGCTATACACGGTATTTGTGATCTTCTTAAAGCGTCTACTCATCTTCCGGTATAATATAGGGTATTGTTTCGGTATTTGGACGAGGCAGCCTGATAACAGTCCCGTCTCGGTCAAGAAAAGGGGTTCAGTAGAAGTAAGCGAGAAGCAAGCGATGACAACACCAGGGCTTTCTGCTATGGACTGTCGGATAGCGTTGCTGAAACAGGACAAAATCTGTTTTCCATCGACCTCTGCTTGAATTTCCAGTGAAATAATGCCTGCTCCGTCGTCGTCCATGAGAGATTTTAACGTCTTCGATCGGATAATGAAATCTGCAAGGCTATCGAGACGTCCTAGTGTTTCGAAGTTCATCTTAATCCCGTCTGACTGGATAGACAACTACTGGATAAGCTCACGATAGCCTTTAGAAAGATCTAAGCTTGTGTTAGCGACTACGAGGTGGCTCATAAAGCAACGAGGAAAAACCTATTACATGTCTGAGCGTCTACTATACGCTTTACAACATGGTCTTCCGCAAGAGGTTCTTCCACAAAGCGAGTGAGTTCGCAATGCGTTACGTTGCGTCTGATGTTCGTAATATTGAAGCCTTGGAGCTCTGCGCAAGATTTGTGAACAGTCTAATTTGTGGGTTTAGCGATAGTTATATGACACAACTACTATAGGAAAGATATTCGACCTACCAGGACTTCAGAACTAGGCTCAAGCAAATCTTGGACGTAGTTGAGAATCCTGAATTTGTCCGAGATATTATTAAAACCCAGACGGAGCTTCTCTAGATAGAGCGATAGCTGGCGGATACGATCCGGAAACCAAGGGCCCCATAACCCTCGATAGGTATCTTCAATGATGCTCAATATTGTAGTTTCCCAGCTGTACACTTTAGACTCCTGATGAGGAGTCCCAAAGAAAGCCTAGGGTAGTTAATGTGCTGGTCTAGAATATAAATACTTCGTGACTTACTAGTAGCGAGGTTCTTTCATATATTTCTCGGTACTTGACAAGTGATAATGCATTTAGTAGAGCCTGCCAATGATCATCAGGAATGGTCCAGGCTGGTAGATATCAAATAGGAAACGACAAACCCTTTTCACCATCATACCACCGAGATCAGCCGCCATAAAACCAAGACTGAGCTCGGACAAGTCCTAGTAGGTATAGTTAAGCGATAATGCCCGACTAGTAATAGTCTTAGAAAGGGGACATAACAACTTTGATATCTGCTGCCGAGTGCAGAACAAAATCCAGTAATTCCTTGACTATATCATCCAAGTTTTCTATTGACCCCTTTTCGCCAAAAAGTCTCTCCGATTTGGAGGAAAAGGTTCTGACATGTGTCCACCCTTCTACCTTGCTATTGTTGTGTATAGCTGGGTACTCCGTACTAAGTCCTGCGACAAATATCATTAAGCTATTAGATAGGATAGGAGGTGGAGCGGATTCTTCAGAAGAATCCGCTCGCGGCCTGGGAACTCGATTCATCTCCATTCTCGACTACAAATCCTTCATCTTCATTGGATCCCGGCACAAATTCAGTTTCTACGCTAGACCCGGCTTCATTACTCAAGTCTTCCACGCCCATGCTCTCCTATGGAAAAGAGACAAAGCTGACGATAGACGATGTAGCATAAGCGGAAATCCGTAAATAAGTTTGTAGTTGAGTACTTGGACTTAAGTATTCCTCCGACGATCGGATGAGGATGAGGATGAGGCCCAGCCTCTTCTTTTTATCTAATGATAAGGTTTCGCGAGAACAAGCCGCCCGAAACATATATACTATAAATTCGAAGGCCTTAGTGAGTAGAGGGTTTTGAGGCTATCCTAGCTACCTGAAAAGCCCCCACTCGAGGAAGCCGGTCAGGACATTGATCAGCTCGAACAAAATTCAGATGAACTTGAAGATGACGATGAGGAGGATGTTGATGACGGCAAGCCAGGTTTTGCCATTAGTAGACCAGGCACAATCGACATCTGGACCAAGCGTACCAAGCTCCTAACAGAAGTTAGCAAAGAGGTCAGGTTCGACGATGCGGATGTGATTGAAAAGTACTGGGCCCGAGTATGTATATGCCTCAAGGGCGATAAAAACGTAGAAGAATCAAATTTGCTGCACTATATCGTGTTGAACCTCTTCGTTTTCCATAAAACTTAAGACGCAATGAACTTCGTAGTTAGGTACCTAGGTTGGCTCTACAGGAAGCGCCCGAAGATCTGGTACATCAAACGACAGGACCGCTGGAGACTCCGCTGCATGTAGTGATAAAGCGAAAGGAAGAAGGCCTCGCAAAGTTGATGTGCGAGATAGCACCGGACGTTGCGGCGAAAGCTATATCCTTACAGAATGAAAACGGCGAAACCTGTTTGCACCTTGCTATTAAGGAAAACCTAGACGTGGCTCTGTTCCTAATTAGCAAGACGCACATCGCTGCATTTCGTCAACAATGTAGCCAGAAGATACGGCATGGCGCCGGAAATACGCCCTTACACGAAGCAGTACACACACCACTCTCGTTACATTGCCGAGGTCCCGACTTGCTCTCCAGAAAATATTCCAAATTGTAGACGGCGTAGGGAAGCTGAGAAGGAGTTAAAGAGTAGCTGTACTCGACTGAGTAGAATTGTCGAGTCTTTAGTACAAAAAGACCCGGAAGCTCTCGCGACCCTGAATGCTCTAGGACAGTCCCCGTACGCATATCACCTGGCAACTCGTTAGGAGACACGAGCAAACCTCTATCTAGCCAAGTCAGAGCCCACAGGCGCAAATCAAGAACAACCACTTAAGAATCCTAGAACTGAGGGTGGTGGAAGTGCAATCCGCGGAAAGATCGAGAAACCGAATCCATACATCAAGTCAGGGGCTACCATTGCACACGAGGAGAGCAGACGGGCAAAGAATCCTAAGTCCAAAACTCCTAATATACCAAACAAAAGTCGTTCCGGCAAGCTTGGTCCCAAGATTACCATACGAAAGAAGGCGCCCAATGTAGCATACATATGGCTTCATACCAGCGGTAGCAACGCTGGTAAGTTCTCTTCCTATATTTGATTTAGCATCAGTGTATTGGGGTATGATAGCTCACGTTTCTATAGTGCTTTGGTCCTGGCCTGATAGCAGTGGTCTCCGAAGCTTACCAAAGGTAACGCCCCTATCTTCCTGGCATAAAAATAGCTGGCACCAGGGCGTAAGCTGAGCCAAGTTTACCTAAATGCTAGAAAAGGGTTGGAAAGTTATAAGCGCAACGAAGAGAACATACATAACTTTAAAGAACGTCTAAATCAGCCGGTCAATGGTCTGGACCCTTCAAGGAGATTAGGGACGAGGAGAATCGTGTTCGGCTAGAACGTAACATTTCCCCGATAAGAAGGGATGGAGAGAGACCAGCAGCCCTTATCCCTATATAGAAACGAGTCATTAATACATACCTAACCTATGTATTATATTAATAGAACATACAAGCAAACGGAGCAATACCAAAGCCACCAGGTACCTTATATAAATTCCGCTGACACGATCTACAGTGCTTACAAGCTACTTTTCAATCTTGGATATCTGTTTATATAAATCGCCAATATTCCGTCTTCCTTTATGTACAACCACTCACTCCATCTCATAAATTCGATCCTATAGATAATACTAGCAAACTCGATCGAACAACCTACATGGCACCTAAGTACATATTCTACACACCACTATACAGCCCCCTCCACACAGCTTACCTATACTAGAACACCCAAGTAAAATCCGTACCAGGTAGCCACAGGCAAATATCCAATTTACCATACCGCCCTGTCTCGGCCCTCGAACGCGAAGTTCAGCACAACTCCCACGAAGAGTGCCGCGCATAAAACGCTCGGTCCCAATCTGTCATAATACTTAATAGCTCTGCGCTCACGAATCCCCTTACTTCGGTATAGGTAGATACCAACAGAATAACAGAGCGACATGACAGCTATTAAAGTGAAGAGCCCAGATACGATAAATGAGAGCGTGGTCGGTTGTGTGCCGAAGTTAAGCAATGTGACAGCAATGGTGCCAATGTAAATCGAGAATTCGAGCTAGTAATTCGTCAGTAACAAATATCGGAGTCAAAATAGGGTTACCTACCCAACTGAGATAGGTCCTTTCCGCCGCGAAGTAGACCTTTGGTTCGACTCTAACAGGCACGTAAATCCTCTTGCCCTTCGGGGCTCTGAACTTCTTCGTCTGGACATTCTGGTCACCGAAGTACATTTGCGTTCGGTTACTAAGAGGCACGGTCGAAGCTCGAGGACGTGGTGTTATGGCCATTACAACTGACCATGCCCCTTGACTAGCCGCTCCCGCGTACTTCTTAGCCAGAGTTGAGTAGTAGGTCCAGCCACCAACCCTCCTCGCCTCCTCAAGCGCATCCTCCTCATCTACTTCGTCATCCGAGTCATACAATGGGTAATCTTGGTTCGCAGTCGTGCCCTCTGCCGTCTGTCCCTCGATATCTCCTAACACGAGAGCTTGGGCACCCCGCGACAAGCCATTTCCGTGACTTGAAGGACCTGCAGATCCAGTATCGGTAGCATCTTCGGCATCCGAATCAATGTCATCGTCATCATCGTCCGAGGTCGTGCCGCTAGTATGGGAATGTGTCGGCCGGTGAATGCCAAAGTTGTGGGTTACCGGTTTACGAATATCTACGTCCATCTGAGGCATCCAGTAAGGAAGAAGATTGATTCGGTCAGGGAACAATGAAGCCGTGCCGTGAATGAACTTAGAGAACTTGGGCACAGCTTCTACGAGGTGGCTTGAAATGAGTTGACGAACCCACTCGGGGGGCTCTTGTCCATGTTGGGTTTGGAGTTTTACTTCCAAGACGGCGTAAGGAAAACGCACGACATCTCCAGCAGGTAGCTGTGAGAAAGGATAATCAATGCCGATGTCCATTCGCCTCCAATTATCACCACACCGCCTAACGCCATCAAGATTGTCCTCTCGTATCATTGTAAGCTCAGTATCGAGTGAAATTCGGACACGAGCATCGGCGGGCAGTTGGAACGCAGTTCGATTGTAAAACGATCTGCAAACCGGCTTATACCCATTCTTCAAGACTGAGTATTGAACTTCCTTTGCCAAAGTCTCATCCTCGGCAATGGCTTTTTCGGATTTCTTACCGTCCTTTCGAGCCTTTTCAAAGAGGGCTGCCGGAAGTAAGTCTCCTTTCAAGTATGCATTGACGTTCTTCTCCTTCACAGAAAAGCGAGCTTTTACGGACTTTTCTCCAGTCCAGTCCTCGCGATGGGTCTTACGTTCCACGAAAATAGTATCGGTTTGCATGCCACCATACCATCTAAGACGGATAGCTTCAGCACCCTCCGTCTTCTTTAGTCGGCCTTCGTATAGATCCCATTTCTCTGGGTTATCATAGTAGATAGAAGAAATAGCAGAATCCTGCGTCTCAAATTCCTTGCTAGCATTGAAGACAAGCACGGGCAGATGCTTCAGGATGATCAGCTTTAATTCAGTGACATTGTCTGGATGCACCCAGTATTTTGTCGTCTGGCGGACGAAGCTGCCCTGGGTACCACCGGCAGCGCTATCACCTGTTACGGGATTGCCACGCGTCCTGACGTTGTTATACATGTTGGAGAGTTTCACGACTTCGGCGTCGAAATCCTCATTATAGAAGGGTTTGTTCTTGAGTGCGGTATCGAATGAGGGCCGAAGGTGCCAGTTGGTCATTTTCTACAATATCGATTAGTTTCCCTAAGAAGCGGTATACTCAAATAGGTATACGAACATCATGTTTCTTGATTATCTTGTAGAACCCTGTATAATTCAATTGGACATACTTGGCGAGATCGTGGACGTCGGCAATTATATCGCTCAGGTCTTCCTCAAGCAGTATGAATTCCTCTTCGGAAGGCCCCTGCTCTGTCAAGCCTCGCTCGGTAACTTTAGCGACGACCTCCTTGACCTCCCGTTCGCTGACCGCTATACGACGTTGAATTTCCGACTGCTTGACCTTGGTCTTAGTATAGACCTTCTCGAGTTCCGCATACAGTCTACTGATAAACCTCTGCTCGTCCTCTTCCGTCCATCTGCTGTTCTGCTGACTCTTGGCGTTGGCCTTGCCCTTCTTGCTTCCGGAACCAGATGAGCTTTCGTCCACCTCTACAAGCGGCCCAGAGGTCGCCTTAAGCTCATCCTTCAGCCCCTCGTAGTCGATATAATACCATTGGTATTCGCGAATAATGCTAGATCGGAGCTGCTCGCCGAACTTCATGACGACTAGACCCGGGGAAGCGCGCCACTTAACCTTAGAATCAGGGTATCGAGTCGAACGCCAGGTGATCTTCCTTGTGGTCAAATCTTCAATAATTAGCATGGAGAAACACAAATAAATGCCAAACACACCGGTGGAAACATACGAAACAAGAAACAGGCAGTATAGGTTAAAAGAGAAAAGATATTCCCAAGCCCCCAATGCCAACAAGAGTACCAAGGTTATATCGCGTGACTATGTTCGCAAAAAGAAAAGAGGATAATTAATAATAGATTGCAGAAAAGACAGCAATTGAGTAGATCAGACGAGGATCTCGAAATCAAGCCCGGAGACTACGATAGGTAGTATGTAACTAAAAAAAAAAATTGCGCGTAGTGCAAAATAATATAGTACAATGCGAAGTTGAAAAGCTGCACGATCGATCTGTTGTAGGTAGTAGCAAAGTTTGGAACCCGTCCTGGAACCCGTCCTGTAACCCGTCTAGCCTCGCGTCATGATACAGGGACATTCTCCACTTGTCGCATATCCACAGCGGTAGCAGAATTTGACTGTCCCTGCTGTCCAGCAGCCATTGCCCAATCAATTAGAGTTGGGTTAGCACGTGTCAGCCCTCTGAATGTCCAGACTCCTGGCCTGAATTTTAGCGGTTCCAACGGTGTGCTCTAGCGTATATAATCGCTAGAGGAAGCTAGCTTAACTAAAAAGACAGAGGAAATACAGTCCATATTTTATTCCCTCACACCGTATGCGTATGCGTAGAATCGATTCTGTTACCCCACCTGCCAAAAGGTATTGTACCTACACCTTAACCTAAAGGTCTTAGGCTAGGGAGGTCACTTTATGTCTACCTACCTAGGTAGCTTCCGGATCCCTGATTTTTCTTCGTTACCCCACCATACCTACCCCCCTATCTCGACGAGCTACACGAGGGCACAGCTACACGGCAAGAGCCTGTCCTTTCCTTAGGTACCTCCCTTTTATTATTTATTATAAATATAAGGTAACTAGGATCCAATAAGGGCCATGTCAGAAAACAACGACAGCATCGACGCGCGCATCCCAGCCTCGTGCCCGGCGCCTGTTTCTCAGATCCTATACCACGCCTGGCACCACGATATCGCGGGGATCAAGCCCCTGTTAAACGTGCCAGGTCGCGCGAGCGTCCAGGAACCCAAGACAGGCGAAACTCCTCTACATGCTGCGATCCGTGCCTGTGCGCCTGCGAACCAGGGCGCACTTAGCGACGACGCAGACAACGTCGAGGAGCATGCTAAGACTGTCGTGCACGAGCTGTTCATGAGCGGTGCCATCTGGAATGACGTGGACAACAACGGCGAGACGCCGGGGTGCGTGGCCGCGCGCCTCGGACTCAAGGACTTGTATACCCTATGCGTCGAGGCCGGTGTGCGAGCGGAGCTGCTGTTCGGTTTGCTTGATGGCTATGAAGAGCTTGAGTCTGACGATGGAGATGAGGAGGAGGAGGAGGAGGAAGAAGAAGAAGAAAAGGTAGAAGATGATGCCCAAGAGGAAGGAAAGAAAGACGTAGAAAATATAAACGGCGACGGTGTGGAAGAAGATATAGAAGTTATAGTAGACTCGGATCGTGCCTTCGTCCCACCAAAAGGTACCGTTGGACCTAATGTCAACAGCGCAGACTACCTACGCTCCAACCTGACGTATAGCGACGGAAAGCTAGTCGACTCGGCCCAAAACGGCGTGATGAGTATGTATCTTGGCTGCCTCTAACAGTTCAGCTTTTCTTCTAAAATAAGCTAACCCCTATTCTCAAACAGTGGCCTGGGAAACATCCATCATGCGAGCCTCCGTCGACGCACTCCTACCCGACCTCCCTGCCGGCCGGAAGATCCTCAACATCGGGTTCGGCATGGGCATCGTCGACGGCATGTTCGCTGAGACGCGCCCGGCAAAGCACCACATCGTCGAGGCACACCCAGCCGTCCTCGGACACATCAGCAGTTCGGAATCTAAATTTGGCAAGGAATGGGAAACAAGCGGTCCGGCCGAAGGCGCATTCAAAGTCCACGGAGGTAAATGGCAAGAAGTAGTTCCCAAGCTACTAGAACAAGGCGAAACGTACGACGCCATCTATTTCGACACGTTTGGCGAGGACTACGGCCAGCTACGCATGTTTTTCACCGAGTACGTGCCCGGGTTATTAGAAGAGCAAGGCAGGTTTGGATTCTTCAACGGCCTAGGCGCCGATCGAAAGATATGCTATGACGTATACACGCAAGTAGTCGAAATGCATCTCAGCGACGCGGGCATGGATGTAGAGTGGCAGGAATTAGATGTGGACATGAAAGATTTGGGTAAGGAAGGAGAAGGGGAATGGCAAGGCGTCAAAAGACGTTATTGGACTTTAGACAGTAAGTCAATCCGCGACCTGGTCTTGCAACGTTTTTTTTTTTTTGAAAGCATGCTAACCTGTGTGATAGAGTATCGACTACCGACCTGCACCCTAATGGGCTGAACTCCGTGCCACATTTTCTAGTCCCGTAGCCAGACACCTATTATCTTTTTTTTTGCGTTGTTTGGACCACATTCTCTATGTCTATCATTATAAGGGACATGCCCTCATCTTTTGCTTCTTTGCAGTTTTACTACGCTACCTCCTCGCACCATCTCGTCGCTCATTTAAAATTTTCGGGGTGCAGAATACCAGCAAGGTTACCCTTCTGCACTCTCTTCAGCGTAAGAGCGGCAATAACAGCAGCGCCAACACCACTTCCATCTTCGGCGGCGAGGATCTCAACCGGGTCTTCCTCTTTAGAGTTTTTCTTAGCCGGCCAGTCGAGAATCTCTCGGAGAGCTTGTGCGCCTCGTGCCTTGAAATGCGGGTATTTGTTGAATACAGAGCCGTCAGCGCCCACGTGGCAAGGTTGAAGGTTCTTCTTGGTGCAGATAGCAGCAACACCACAAGCCGACAGGCGAGCCGCACGGGTGCCGATGAGTTCAGCAGTTCGACGGATTAGCTCAAGTTCAGGACGAGTGCAGGTTAAGTGGAGCTTCTCATGGAACAAGTCTGCAGTCTCTTGCAAGTTCTCGAAAGGATCACTACGTAGGGTCAGCACGATAGAATTAGAGTGTTAATAGCCGGTCTATAACTTACTCTTCAATAGCCGAGAGGAAGGATGAATCAAGGGTATAGGGTTTTCGGAGGTATTTGATATCCTGTGCCTCAAAAATATGAACATCCTTGTTATCATGCAAGTCAACTAAGACTAAGCGGAAGATTTCGCCAAGATAAAGACCGGCGATGCACTTTTCGAAGGCCTGTTGGCCTGGTCGAGGGGATTCCTTGTCGACGATGATATCATAAGGAGTACGAGGGAGGACCTTGTGTTCGTTATCAAAGGCGCCCCATTCGCAATTGATAGCCATCGGCAAGTTCGGGTCCAAGTTCATGTGGGCCAACTTTGGAATGGAGCCGCAGTTCTCCATATATGCCGCATTGCAGCCGGTTCCGAAAATGCATCCGATAGCCATCTTCGGATCGGTGTAGGCGGAAGCAATAAGAGTTCCTGTTGTGTCATTAATCAAAGCCGAGACTTTGATAGGGACGCCCTGGGATTTCGTTAATACCTCCCTTCAGATATTGTCGTTATTCAATCCGACTTACCTGTTGGTCCAGTGCAGCTTCTAACATCGGTACAACATTCTGGCCCTCGACGCCATCAATATCAAAGCCCTTGGTCCATCGCTGTAAGATACCCTCATCGATGTAGTTCTGAGTGGCGGGGTATGAGAAGGTAAAACCAAGCGGGATCTTCCCCTGTGACTCTGGAACCTCACCGTGGTGAGTTTCGATGAACTGCTTCAAACAGTCGGCAATATACTCCCATAGCTCCTCAGAGTCACCAGTCTTTAGCTCTTCGGGCATACGGTATTTGGACTGAATGATATCAAACTCCGACTTGTTATCCGTTAAGGTAATCTCACAGACACGGAGGTTGGTACCACCCATGTCTAGAGCCAAGTAAGTGCCTGTCTCAGATCCATCTGGGAAATCCATAACCCAAGTTGGGTTCATTGGCTACGTCGCCCTTAGGTTAGTTTACTCGTTTTTAAGGGACATTGTTTCAGTATGTAGAGCTTACAATACTACCACCCTCTACACTCAAGCCTATCGTGCTGTTAGTATTTTTCAATATACTTAAAATGGGCATGCTTACCCTTTGCAAGCTCGGATACGAAGTGCTTCGTGATTTCCTTGAGTTTAGGTGTTCCAACAGTGAATTGTTCTTCTAGTTTCTTGATTTCGGAAAGAAGATCTTTGGGTACATCGGCCATAGACCCTATAATGTTTCATGTCAGTAAATATGTAGATATTGACTTGGAGGTGGAAAAAACCATCAATGTCATCATTCGAGTTGACATGGTGTTGGTGGTGGTGATATGTATGAAGGCGTGTCACACGACCAAGAGCGTGCCCAGACTCCATTGGTAATGTTTAGGTAATAGTTATGATATGAAAAGAGGGATGATGTGAAGATAGCTTCACTGATGTACGAGGGAGGCGAATATGTGAATATGTGAATATGTGAATATGTGAATATTTTGCAAGGTTGGGTAGTGGGCAAAAACCAGTGCAAGAATGACCCAGACTCGAGTTCCAAGCAGGCTCATATTCGGTTGGTGAACCCTTGAGCAGATTTCATAGCATTGAATCGCTCCTAGTGATTCTCCTACAGAAGGAGCAAAAGTGCTAAGGTCTGCCATCATGCGTAGTAACTACATGTACACTGCAATTGAACGACCGATTCTTAAAGGAGGAAGGTCCAAAGAGTGTAAAGAGTGGGTAGTTAAAAAGGAGGTTTAGACGAAGACTAGAACTGAGCTTATAAGGGATGGAATGATAGTTCTAGCTCTAGCATATCGTCCCGAACATAAATAAAAAGAGACTTATATCAAACCTCACATAGAGAAATTTGTACGTACCCTTTCGGGATGGTGGCTTGCGAGGACCGAGACCGACCATCTTGATAGTATATTTATGTTAATATCCAAGAGACGTTACTCTGTATTAAGGAAGTATATGGGAGATGGATCCTAAATTTCTGAAGTCTTATATGTTAGTGTAAGCAATAAGCAAGGAAATGAAACGACCCAAAAAAATTATATCAGAGAAAGAAACATAGAGGGGTGAATATCAGACAAACAGCCCTAGCAGCTCCATATATTAATACCTAAATAGAGAAGGCTAGGTATTTCGGAGCTGGACAAATAGGAGGGCTGAAAAAAGATTCGAGGTAGCAGTTAAACTTACTCAGCTCAACCAGATTTTAACATAATAATAATATAGAGTATGCGGGTAGGGCGAAGTAGCGAAGAGGAAGAGATAACGTAGTAGGTGGTATTGGAGCTTAAGGTCTTTTCAATGATGAGGGGAATTAAAGTTGGCGAAAGTGCCCCTCCATCCTCGACCCATAATATCATGTTCGATTGGGTCGATTAGTTCTACGACAATTCTAGTAATTCTCATTGGCTTCTAAGCTGATCTAGTTGGGTGGATTTAGGTCGCACTTGAAAAAGTCGGGCATAGGTAGGTACCTTTAGGTACTACATTGCTATAAGTACTGTGATGTAGTTGAAGCCAAGTTCCAACAGATTTACATCAATAAGGTCATAGTTCGTTATCACCGGAAACCCCGTGGTATTTGCCCATTAAACAGGTACCCCGTCACTTTGTTTCCATACACTACATGTATCTATCCTAGGTAGGTATATATCTAATCTATTTAATACTAATATATCTGAGATTGTTTCGTACTATGTCAGATCAGCGGTGTGCTTGGCTTCTAACGTGCTCAAATATTTTATTGTCTGTACAACAATAACAAGAACATTGGCATCTTGGCTGAGATAGTACTTGCGAGTTTGCGGACTTGCCAGTATGGAGTTCCGTAAGTCTCTTGGTGAGCTGAGGTGCAAATGTTAAGACCTGCATGTCCGTCACCGTCACCCCGCATTCAACATCTAAGTTTTGTCATGCTGGGGTTATGCGTTATTCTATCGTGGGGTGATTTACCTATCTGCCAGGGATACGGTACTTTAGGTACACTACATAGGGCTGGTAGAGGGATTTGAGCGATTTGTTGAGCACGAGATATGTACATAGGACAAAATCTGTGATAATCACATGTGATATAGAATCGTAAGATGATGCTTTTTAAGCCATTTTTTTTTGTACAGTTCATCGCAAAGTTCTGATACTTTGCAAGCTTTGCAAGCTTAAATGTTTGACATTTCAAAGATCTAGCCCATCCAGGAACTTCTATGCTTTAATTTTCGAGTTTACCAAATCGAGGTATTGAAACAGCCGGTCCCATCAAAAATATGGGGTTAACCGTACCCTGCC
This sequence comes from Daldinia decipiens, assembly GCF_022478715.1. NCBI lineage: Eukaryota > Fungi > Ascomycota > Sordariomycetes > Xylariales > Hypoxylaceae > Daldinia > Daldinia decipiens. Next base: position 227,903 of record NW_026054551.1, on the reverse strand, counting down.
GTGCAGGTCTAACTAAAGATGACTTAATGCTGCTTTATCAGTTTATCAGTACTAAGGTACTTGTATCAAATGTACGGTGCAACGGTAGGTGCCGGGCATTGTCACATACGGAATAACATGCTTCCTCAATCCCGGGTCGGACATGCATTGGCAGATTGGCAACGTAAGCTGTAACTGGGAACTTTTTTGAAAGGTGTACCTCTACCTCTTGGCTGCTCTGGAGAAGCCACATGTAGCTATCCCAAGTCAACATCTACAACCGCCGTTGATCATCTACACTGGCGCTGCTCATTTTTCATGAGTAGCCCATCCGGTCTTTCTTCGCCATGAAGTTCACTGCAGTTGCAGTTACCTGCTTCTCCTTCCTTTCGCAGGTCTTAGGCGAATCCAACATTGCTGGGCCCTCATCGTCCAAGGTCACCCTCCCAGCTACCTTCAAGCCGCCACAGGTGTTCAAGAATGCCAATTTGGTACATGTCATCTCCCTGGAAAAGAACTATGCAAAGGAGTCTATAAATGTCTTAATCGAGAACTCGTCACCGGAATCTCAAGATGAATACTTCCTACCGTTCACTAGTGACCAGATGAAGAGGATTGGAGGTATCGAGGTGAAGGATCGAAAGGATACAAGCATAACAGGCTTTGCCGTGGAAGCCGTTGAATTCGATCCGTTAAGGTAAAGGAAGCTCTCTTATCTTACATTTCGATACCATCGTTACTAATATAACACTAGCGATACCCAATACTATCGCATTCGTTTACCTGCACCCTTGCCGGCCAAGGGTCAACAGACCTTGGGTATCTCTTTCTACTACCTCAGTGCGTATGCGCCGTTGCCAGCTTCGATTGAGCAATCGGAAAAGCAATACCTCGTCTACAAGTTCTCGGCGTATTGCCCATCGGTCTACCCAACATTGAAGCAGAAGACGGAAGTCAAGCTCCCATCTTCCGATGTTCCTGACTATACCAAGATTGCCGGCAGCGGCGAGACCAAGGAATTCCCGCAGAAGCAGGGTTCGAAGCTTACCTACGGCCCCTTCCCCGAAGTCCCGGCCGGCGCCGTGTCACCGGTCAAGGTGCGGTATGAATTCACCAAACCCGTTACGCATGTCTCTCATTTGGAGCGGGACGTCGAAGTTAGTCACTGGGGTGGAAACATCGCGTTTGAAGAGCGATACACACTCTACAACCATGGCGCAAACCTTTCGGCTCAGTTCAATAGGGTGAAATGGGCGCAGGCTCAATACTTCAATCCACAAAGCTACGCCTTGAAGGAGTTGAAATTCCCTCTTCGAGCTGGAAGCAAGGATGCTTACTTCACGGATGCTATCGGCAACGTGTCAACGTCGCGTTTCCGTTCCAACAGGCGCGAGGCTGTGCTCGAGCTCAAGCCTCGATACCCTGTCTTTGGCGGCTGGAAGTATCCATTCACAATCGGCTGGAACTCCGACGCTAAACAGTTCCTGAGGAAGTCAGGCGATAGCTATTTGCTGAACGTACCTTTTATTGAGGGACCTAAGCAGTCTGAGGGCGCCGCATTCGAGCAGATACAGGTTCGCGTGCTCTTACCAGAGGGTGCCGAGTGAGTACTTCTGCAGAGTTACTGATTTTGAATGTATACTAACAGTCTCGTAGGAACGTTCGATTCTACACAACAATTCCCGAATCCTCTATCACAGATTATTCGGTCGATCTGCAAAAGACATACCTAGATACTGTTGGTCGTACGGTGCTAACAATTAAAGCGAGAAACTTGGTGGACGACTTGCGAGACCGCGATCTTATCGTCTCATACGATTATTCGCTGGTGGCTAGCCTTCGCAAGCCGCTTGTCGTGTTTGCTAGCATGTTAACGGTATTTGTAGGAATGTGGGCAGTCTCAAAAGTGGATGTGAGGTTTTCTACGAAATAATGAGGGCGTTCGGTTCTTTTCAAAACGAATTCGGTACATATGCGCATGTACATTACAAGTTTTTCAAGGGTTAATGGAGGCCTGGAAAAACTCTAGAGTGGCTCGCGGCTTAGATCTAGCGTGAACGAATACAGAAAGTGAATTAAATTCTTCATATTATGATATTATGACCGTCATTCCTCATAGCGAGAATAACTTAGTAAATATGTAGAGTTCAAGATATCTAGCCGCTTCCCTGACGTCGATAGATATCTAATACCTGGTTTTTTCTCTCTTCCGAATAACACTAAAGCATGGCATGCTGCAGCAACTATAACAAGTTGGTATTATTATGTCGTCAACTGGATTTCTTCGTTGTCCAAGGGTCCTGCGTCAGGGTGCCAATACGACGAAGCTAAACTAGTCCGCCGGCACGGCACTTAGCTGCAATTAGACCTGCAATTAGACCTGCAAGCTGACGTCGGCGCAGCATCATAGGTCATACCTCTATAAGTCGACTTCGGAACGGAATGCGAGAATGCAGACCCGATGCATAGCGTTATACAACATCATGTTATATTCATGTCTATATACCCAATTTCAAGGGGGAAAAAAGCATTACTACTAAAGAGGCAAAGGTTGACTAAGCATTCATGTATAAGGATGGATGTGAAGATGAGTTGTTGTTACAAGTGGATAAATATTATTGTGGATATTGGATATTTCCAAAGAAGACGAGATCAGTACCGGGGAATACCTATCTAAAAGCGAGTAATCCGTTCCTTGAAATGAAGGGTTCTGTATGAAATACAATGTCCCCATCTGCAAGGAATGCAGTGGTTTATCCTCGTGTTATAGGTTGCCATAGTTGAACTTATCTTGCTTATGCGGGTAAAAGTTGCAGGTGGTCTGAGTTATACATAGAACCAGAGAGACGGAGTCCTTGGCAGTTCCTTGGTCGCCAAGGGCCTAGCAAGGCCAGTTGTCTAAGCGAGATCTTTGATGAGCTGCGTATGTGGCGTGAAAAATCGAGGTTTGGGCGGTTCTCGTACCATAAATCTTTGCTTTGCCTATATTGTGCATTATGTATAGGTATCGTCGATATGTATTACATTGTAGATAGCTGCAGGGATTACGATATGGAAAAACTGAGATGCATACCGACGATCTCTGAGGATCTTGAGAACATCCTAGCACCAATGACAACGCCAATGACCTAGGTCCGTATTCTTCGGTGTGTTATAGGTAAAAGAAGGGTTGCACTGAAGTTTCCCTCCTCGTGACCTTTTCGGGTCAGCAAGGCTGAGCTTTAGTCGTATGCGACAGGTAGATAAATACTTGAACTATCCCATTCCCTCTCTTTTAATTTCGAGCGTCAGTTCTCATCCATCTATTCATCCATTCATCTGTCTCATCAACATCCATCTGTGGTTAGAAAAAAAAACCTGGGCAAATTACACACTAAAAGAAAAGAAAGACTACCTACTCTTTTCATTCAACTCTCAAATCTTATCGAACCGAAGAGAACTTGTTATCTCGAACCTTCTAGTTACCAAGTACAATACTTGGGTATAAGTCAAAGATCCCAGAGATTCGGTTGACCCCGCCACATAACACCCTTTTCAAACCTGCATTTCCTATGAGCTCTTCAACAACCAGAATCACGATGTGTTTCGGCAGCGGCGAACCCTCGCGCAAGTACTACTATCACGAGGAGTCTATTCCCACGAGAAAGGCATACCACCATCATCACCACTCCTCTACGCCACGAGCTAGCTACCATTCGCATCACACACACCACAGCCCCCGCGTGAGCACAGTCAGCTACCGGCACAGCACTCCCGTACTCTACGAGAGGACTAGCCAGACGAGATACCGCTGATGGACAAGGATTTATCCATATATGTTTGATAAATCATAATATCTGCGATGTCTTTGAATGTGGCCGACATGATAAACGCCGCCGCATGTTTAATACGAACGCCTATACCGATAGGAGGATTGGGCTGGTTGGGGATAAATGTTTTGTATATGTTTTTTTAATACTTGGTTTACCTATTTAATACTTGGTTTACCTATAATATAGTTATCTTATACATCTTTTCAGACATATCTTTTCAGACATAATGGGGTTTTCACAAAGTACCTATGAATCGGGACGAAGATTGGAGGTACATAGACGGGGAAAGAGAGAAAGCACTCCAACTTTGAGCTTTGGAGCTTGGGCCAAACCGGGTTTGGAGTCAAAGAAATGACATCATGATGGTCCTTTAGCTCCCTTTCGTCATCATCTACTACAATACACCTGATATACACCTGATGTATGTATTGAAGCTCAATACTTTAACCTAGGTTAGGTACTTATACTTACTATTCTCTATCGGCGCATCCATGCTTGTTTGTGCAAATGTGATGTGTTGCTTAGGTAGAGTTGAAGAGGGGGTCGATGTGAGACATAAATCTTGCTGCTTTCAACAAACGTTACGAATTTGTTTAATATCTTCATGCCTACGAATTAGATGCGATAGTTCAACCAAATATATATATATAACTTGTCATCCAGCATCCAGCCCCTTGTTTCGCCCACTATACTAAATAATAAACCCCTGCTCGAGTATATCTGATCTACGAAATATATATCGCGCCCCACTGGAGATATTCCAGGTACTCGGAGGTACATGTGAATATTAGGTCTGAGATCTCTAGCGAAGACCACGAGCTATTCTTGTAAGTCTACTGGTTTATGTGGCTCCCGCCTTCTACCATTGCATCGCGAACCTACGGGGATCTAAATAGGAAATTACCTACTTGGGAAACATGAAGAACAAACACATTCACGAATTGGAAGCAGCGACTAATATGTCCATAGCTGTGGTAATTCATTAAGAGGAACGCGATCAATACGTTTAGTTCCATCCTCAACACATCATGTAGGTCACGATGGATTTCCAATTCTTTAGCAGCAACTCGAAGGGCGTCTCCGAGCTCGAGCGGATGTCTCAGCTCAGTCGCAAAGGCAGTAGCCGCTCTCTGGGTTCGACAAATCTGTAAAACATCTACGACCCTGTCCACTCCCTAGGTAGCTAGTAAACCCTAGTATTTGCTAATACTTGGCCCTCTCATTTCTAGGAATCGCTCTCTCTCTATCCGTTCTAATAAGGGAGGCCCGGTAGGCTCGCCAACGCCAGCTCGCCGCAAGGGATTCTCCTTCGCATCGTTGCGCGGGTCGATCCAGCCAGAGCTGTCGCGGCGCTTGTACCAGCTGATCAAGTCGACCAACAACCTGGTGTCGGCGCATGAAACCGCGGGCCGGGAGCGCGAGACGATCGCAAAGCAGTTATCTGAGTGGGGCGAGCAGACGGGAGACGACGCCGTGTCAGATATCAGCGACAAAGTTGGTGTCGTGCTATCCGAACTTGGCGCTCAGGAGGAGACATATGCTCACGGCCTCGACGAGGCCCGTGGTATCCTCAAATACATCCGTAACACGGAGAAGAGTGTCCAACCCAGCCGCGATTCTAAGGCCAAGATCGCCGACGAGATCCAGAGACTCAAACTTAAAGAGCCCCAAAGCTCCCGCCTCGTAATCCTCGAACAAGAGCTGGTTAGAGCCGAGGCTGAGAATCTGGTCGCAGAGGCCCAACTGACGAATATCGTACGTTTCATCGCATGATTTCAATTATACTCGCTTTTCGGACATACGCTAATATCTTATGCGCTTCTCGGGAGTAGACTCGTAGCAAGCTGAAGGAAGCCTATGACGCCGAATTCGCCGCCGTGATCGAGCGCGCAGAGAAACAAATCATCCTTGCAAAACACGGCCGACGCCTGCTCGATCTGCTAGATGATTCGCCCGTCACGCCTGGCGACGCGAGACATGCCTACCAGAATGGCGGCGCTGCCCGACAGGTTCTAAACGATGCCGAAGACGACCTCAAGAGCTGGGAGAGGAACACCGACAGCTATGACACGGTTGCGGGAGGCTACGACATGACGAACGCCGGCCTTACTGTTGACGATGGTAGTACTGCTACTAGTATTGGCGGGAGGGAAGAGAGTCAGGCGCCTATCATGACTGATGCCAGCCGCACGTCCGTTGATGGTGAACATCTCCAACTAACGAGAGAGGCAGGCGAGGCGCCGTATGTGAGCCCAACACCGACTTCAACGGATGATGAGAATATTGAGAGGAGGCTCTAAGTAGTGGTAAGACCAGTATGTTACTTGCTTGAGCCAACACGATAAATTGTCACAACGGGAGGTTTTCTGGAACGGGGGAAGTTCTGTTTAGTTTTAGTATGACCATGTGTATCGTCGTCTCTGCTTTAACGGGTGCAGCAGGTTTAGGTATTAGGAAATGGTAAGACTTGGGATAATGAGAGGCTTCGAGTTGTTATGTTATGTTATAGCTGTTGGTTTAATAAATTGCAATTTTCCTTAATGGAAAATCTCACATGTCAAGATGCACATATGAAGAACGCTAATGCATTAAAACGGTATAATATCGGGGTATTATATAACATCGGGGTATTATTCCCTTATCCGGGGTTCAATTATAGGTATCAAAGCTTCTCTAAAAAAATGACGATTTGTCGTCCTACCAAGTTACTCGGGCTGCTACATAAAATAAAATGGGTTCCATTATCCTGTCCGGACGCCAGCTCCAAAGGCCTCTTTCCAGTTTATGTAGAAGCTGTAGTCGCCGACTTCTCCCCCAATTATCTCGGTCGTACGCCAGTGCCGGTTCGCAACAACCAGATATCTACGATGTTGTATGCGTGGGCGGTGGCCCCGCTGGTCTAAGTCTGCTCACGGCGCTGAGTGAGTGCGCCCGTCCGGTCTGTATAGGCCAATGCTACCGCTCGAGCTAACGCCTAACGCAAAGGATCGAACCCGACGACCGCCAGCCTACGAGTAGCCCTCGTCGAAGCGCAAGACCTGGAGAAAACCCGCTCGTGGAAGCTACCCCCCGACCGTTTCTCGAATCGTTGCAGCTCGCTGACCCCGGCGTCCGCGCAGTTCCTTGAGAATGCAGGCGCGTGGGCACACGTACGCCGCGATCGCGTCCAGCCGTATCATGAGATGCAGGTTTGGGACGGGGTGACGGACGCGCGCATCGAGTTCGAGTGGACACCGCCCGCTACCGGCAAGACTATCGCATACATGACCGAGAACTTGAACCTGACATCCGGCCTATTGCGCCGGATAGATGAGCTAGGCGGCGTAACAGTGTTTAACGGAGCCAAGGTCGCGGGTATTGCGTTCGGCGAGGAGACGGAGGACTTGGACCTTCGCGAGTGGCCTGTTGTGCATCTAGCGAGCGGAGAGAGGCTGGCTGCGCGGCTGCTGGTGGGTGCTGATGGAGCGAATAGTCCCGTGCGCGCATTCGCAGGAATCGAGAGTCAAGGGTGGGATTATGAGAGGCATGGAGTTGTGGCGACGTTAGAGCTTGAAGGAGAGGGATGGGGTGGAGATGCCACGAAAACTGCATACCAGAGATTCTTACCTACAGGCCCCGTCGCCATGTTACCGCTACCCGGAAATCTATCAACACTTGTGTGGTCGACAACGCCGTCGAATGCTGCGTTGTTAAAGAGCTTGTCCCCGAAGGATTTTGTTGCTTTGGTCAACGCGGCTTTCCGGCTGCGTCCCGTGGATCTCGAATACATGCACACGCTAAGCTCCGGCCAAGAGGAAGAGCTATCTTGGAGACTGCAACACACGCAGTTCAACCGCCGGGCGATACCACAGACAGTTGTGGGTGTACAGGAGGGCACTATCGCGTCGTTCCCATTGAAGATGCGACATGCGGACACATACATCGGGGAGCGTGTCGCGCTGGTAGGAGACGCAGCCCACTCGATACACCCGCTTGCTGGGCAGGGCCTCAACCAAGGCCAAGGAGATGTAGAAAGCTTAGCACGAACAATCGAGTTCTCAGTGTCACACGGCCAGGATCTGGGAACGCGAATGTCCCTCGAGTCTTACAACTCGGAGCGTTACGGGCCTAACCACGTTCTCCTGGGGGTCTGCGATAAACTGCATAAGATCTATTCGGTAGGTAGCGGACCTTTAGTACCTTTAAGGTCGCTGGGGCTTAACGCGATTAATGCTATGGGACCTGTCAAGAGCTTCTTTATGGAGCAAGCTGCGGGTAATGGCATCAAGCTGTTCTAGACTCGTAAACTGGCCATTATGAGCCATTGTACAATAGCAAATAACTAAGCAGATAGGCTAGAGCAGAGCAACTCGGTGATCCTGCATGTTGTGTACAATAAATATATGATCATGCCAAAAGCAGGCAAAGCAGTAGAACTCTATTGAGATCGTTCTGTAAAGATAAATATGCTAGCCACAAAATCAGTCTAGATTAATAACAATGTCTTAATGTCAATACCACGATCGCGAAGTACCTGGATAGGTGTATTCAGAAACATCGTCTTCTTCATAGCGACGCGTCAAGGCGCCAACTACAATGAAAACAAAATAGGGAAAGCAAAAATTCCGCCCACTACGATCCACGAGGGATAATAGAAGAGGGTCAGCTCCGCGCTGTGCAATGCAGGCTTCTCCTCTTAAGAACCCTCATTCTTGAGCGAGGGTTCTTCAGACAAGGTAAGTATGAAGAAGAAAAGAAAGGAAAAGGGAAGAGAGAGCTCAAGACGAAGAATTAAATACTCATTTAAAAGTGGGACACTACAGGAGCTAGAGGGGTCAGCTGATCAAATAACAGGGTGTGTCTAGCAAAGCGTTACTAAGAGATGATAACTAATCGATAAGATAATATCTTTGTTTCTTTTGGTCGCAATTTATTTTTTTTTCTTGACATGCGCTTCCCGCCATCCATCGAATTCACCCCACCCGGAATTCAAAGTCACAACCAAACACAATGGCACCTTCGTCAGGACGGCGGCAACCGCCAAGCGCGGAAGAATTATATAAGCGTAATGTATGCCTCTAAACATTTCTAATTTATATATAGGTTTCGATCTGACTTGTAAGCTAGATCGTAGGTATCAACAAAGAAACAATCACCAACACCGTCTCCAACGATTACCCGGAAAACTACGCGAACGAAGAGCACGCATGGGATAAGGAGGCTTTCCGCAAGAGCTTCAAGATACAATGGCACCAAAATGAGCAATTCGAGGCGCAATTCTCGCTCATCGGCGTCGACGCCTCCATAGCAAACGCCTTCCGCCGAATTCTCATCGCCGAGATTCCTACCCTCGCAATCGACGTAGTCTACATTCACAACAACACCTCCGTAATCCAGGACGAAGTTCTCGCCCACCGGCTAGGCCTCATCCCCTTTGCTGGAGGGAAGAAGGGTCTCCGGGAGTGGATGCGGTTCTGGCGACGGCCCGCCGAGGGCGAGGGCGCCTACGATACGACTTTCGACAACAACACAGTATGTCTGAAGCTCAAGGCGCAGTGCACGCACAACAAGAACGCGCCGCCCAACTCCAAGGACCCGAAGGAGCTATACCACAATGCGCACCTGTACGCCAAGGACATCACGTTCGAGATGCTCGGCGCCCAGCCCAAGTTCTTCTCGGGCGAAGACGCTGTTCGCCCTTTCAACCCGGACATCCTGATCGTCAAGATGCGCCCCGGCCAGGAGGTCGACATCGAAATGCACATGCACAAGGGCTACGGCTGGGATCACGCCAAGTGGTCCCCCGTTGCCACCGCCAGCTACCGGCTCATGCCGACCATCAAGATCACGCAGCCGATCCTGGGCGACGACGCCAAGAAGTTCGCGGGGTGCTTCATGGACGGCGTGATCGGATTGGAGCCCGTGACGCGGCAGGAAGCCCGTAAAAAAGGTAGCGGGTACGAGGGCCACGAGGGTGAGCTGAAGGCCGTGGTGAAGGACCCGATGCGCGACACGGTGAGCCGCGAGGCGCTACGACATCCCGAGTTCGAGGGCAAGGTCAAGCTGGGTAGGAGACGGGACCACTTTATCTTCTCGATAGAGAGCACAGGCCAATGGGACAGCGATGAGCTATTCCTCGAGGCCGTCAAGACCCTTAAGAAGAAGTGCCAGGTGCTCCGGCCGCAGGTCACGAATATGGTTTACACGTACTAGATGGTTCTAATAGATCTCTTTTCTATAGACGAGGGTAGATCGCGTTAGGTCGTACCTACATAATGAAGTGTACAGTTGGAGGGGAGAGTGGTGGTGGTGGTAGTGGTAAGGGATGTGGCTTTGCCTACTCTTGCAGACGAGGATGTGTGCATGCATGTACGGAGTTCTTTTTTCCATTTCTATTCGTGACACCCAATGGCGGCGTTTATTGGAAAACGGAACTGATTTTGCCAGGTCAAAATAGGGCAAGAAATAAAAGACTAGAAAGAATTACAATCAGGTGTTTTTGAGCTACACACGAAGAGGAACAAGTAGCATCGCTTCAAACATTGAGTTCTTCGTTATCCCTAGTTTAATCCAGCTAACTAGCTGTTATTTCTCGCTTCTGGGAATCGTTTAGAGTGCTTAGAAATATAACTGATGAAACGGTACAACCTCATTTGCTATCCCCAATAGTAAAGCAGCATGTTTGATGCTAGATTTATCCGCTTGCGCTCGAATAGGGGCTACTCCTACGCAACTGCATAGAAGTGCCATAAATTTGAGATGATGTGGTATATATAGTCTGAATCATTGTCGGCCGTGCTTATGAGCTTAGTTTCTAGAACCCGATAAGTATTATGTGTACGAAATGAGTGAAATATAAACGTCGCTTACTCTAGATTTCACTTCGCAATATGACCTAAGAGTGCCGGAATATATAAGACTTTGGCGCCTCTTATACCCCTTTCCGCATTCCGGAGAGCATCGCTAGCAAAGATATCATAGCGTAGTTTAAGAATTCATTCCGTTTAACTGCCATGATTAAATTCCCAACATAGGAAGATAAGAAGAGTTCCGGGGCTAGTAGTACGACCTCGTACTCGCACTCCGGTAATCTTCATGGGTGCCCGGGAATGCGCCGACCGGCGACGCGACGGCAGTCCCCTCCTCGTCATCCGAACTAAGCTCGACGCCTTGGTAATTGTCCGGTCCGTCCGGCGGCGCGCGCATACTTTCTAGAGACTCTCTCGAAAGCTCTGGGGGCTGGTATGGTTTGATTGTATGCATATCCCGTCCGGATGGAAGACTGGCTAACAATGTCCCCGGCGATTGGATAGCCTGTGTGAGCATCTGTTTTACGTATAAGCTATGGCGGCGTCTATTTTCCCGGTCAGACTTACGGTGTCGTTGATTTTAGTCCATTTCGCATCCAGCATCTCGATCACGCGTGTCTCCTCTAGCCTCCCGGCGTCCGTGCCCCAATTAGTACCCCTTTCGATCTTCTTGTCTTCCCTCTTCTCAGTCCAATCCTTCTTCATGCGGTTGAGGCTTAGGCCCTTTTTGGCCTCCTTGTGCTCGATGCCGAGTTCTTGAAAGCCGCACCGCAGCCAGCCTAGCGCGTTGCCGGTTTGACCTGACAGTTCAGCATCGATAGCGAAAAACCGACATGCTTTTGCGCGGCTAGTCCTCCGGAAATCCTCTAGATATCGTAGTAACCCTTCGTTAAGTTTTGAGGATCCTCTTCCGGGTGACTTGCATAAGGAAGATGCTTGAGCTGCGTGGTCGGCAGCCGCAAGACAGAGCCGAGCAAATAGGTGAGCCCGAACCTTAGGTATCTCTGGCGCCTTATACATCCACTCTCGGTCGTTTTCATTGCGGTCTTGGGCAACGGCAGCTGGATATGGATCATCCTTAAGGACTGCAAGTAAAGTGGCCTCGGCTAGGGCAAGTAAAGACATGGCGCGGGCGGTGGGCTGGGATATATCAGGACAAGGGGGGATAGTGGCAAGACTCTCGGCTCGACGAGCAACATAGTCATGGGCCGAGGCTGCATCCAGCAGATATTTTGTAGCCGTAGTAATTATCTTAGTACGCTCCTGCGGACCAAGAGGAGGGCCTGAGATAACATAGAGTGGATGTAGGGTATAGCGGGCAAGGAGAGTATTAGTATAACCTAGGGTCGAAAGAGCGAAGAACAGTTCATATTCTAAGGACTGCACTTTAACCCTAGATATTTCTTTCCCGGGTATAGCATAGTCGGATAAAGTAGGCAGCCATTTTATAGCAGGGGTAGACGTCAAAACCACGCTGAGCTGCTCGCCAGAAACCGACTTGTTACTCAAGCCAGCGTCGATGGCAAGGAGATATGGAATATAGTTATTTAAATTAGAGATTACCGAAGGTAGATTTGGTGCCTGAGAGGCAGCTGGTAATTGTTTATGCTTCTTCAAAGAGTCGCCTAAAACCCCACGGTGCGTGCTCGCATTGAGAGGCAGCGAGGGGTGTGACTCGCAGGCGATACTCGAGGAGAAAAAGAAGCGTTTTGTGGTGGGGAGTATAAATTGAAAAGGCATATTTTAAAGATGAGAAATAGTCGATATAACGAATGGTATTTTAAACAGGTCGCTTAAAGAATTGACTTAAGGTCCTCTTGATACATGTAAGGAAAGAAGAAAAGGCCTTCTTATTCTCAAGTCGAGGTAACGGCAGCCAAGTTGCTTGGCTCGTTAAGCCTGAGTTCATGTGTTCACGTTGTAATTGTACAACACCTTATAACCTGATATCTAACAAAAAGGAGGGTGTTGTAACCTGTGGAACCGAAATATTCCCTAATCGGAGTGTGGCAAGCCACATATGGGAGGCTAAGATGCTTATGTATTCGATCACAGATACCCCTGCTACCTAGGTTAGGTACCTACGTATAGCTGCAGCGCCAATGGCTAGGTTACATACATGTATGTGTACAAAAACTAGTGGATCCCTGTCGTAAAAAAAGGTACGAAGCACCAGGATATCAGTTATGAATTAACCTAGTTACATACGTATGTACAAAACAGGACACCTAAAATGTCCAAATGTCCAAATGTCCAACATGTCAGATCGACGACTTTAACACAATTCCACCATCCATGTCCATACCAGCAAAATCGGGTCTAACGATAAAACGGTGAATACCATGGCTTCCGCCTCGCCATCGCCGCATAAGCCTCGGCGCAAACCCAAGAAGACTCATTTCGAAACTACCGTCAATGCCAAACCCGAAGCTCTAATCCGCACTCCTTCGTTCCCTCTCGCAGCTTTCCTCTGGCCTGCCCGGAGCTGTCTGTCGCAATGGGAGGTCCTACCTCTCATTCTTATGATCGTCGGTCTGTTTAGATGGGCTGCAGGGCTCTGGGGATACTCAGGTTGGTTCCAATTCTGCTCGATCTGTCTTGGGATCTCTTAGCTAACCTAGCTCTCAACCTATCAGGCTTCCGAAAGCCGCCCATGTTTGGTGACTACGAAGCGCAGAGACACTGGATGGAGATAACGACACATCTGCCAATATCGCAATGGTATTTCCACGACCTGCAGTGGTGGGGTCTCGACTATCCTCCCTTGACCGCGTATCATAGCTGGCTGCTTGGTAAGGTCGGCTCGCTCATCGATCCCTCGTGGTTCGCACTCTACACTTCGCGGGGCTCAGACGATCCGACGCTTAAGGTCTTCATGAGGGCTACTGTCATTGTGTCCGAATATCTGATCTATATACCTGCCGCGGTGGTTTTCGTCAGGAGGTATAGCAAGCTTTCGGGTGTTGCTCAATGGACTGCATCCGTGGCGCTGGTCGCGATTCTCATGCAGCCAGCTACCATCCTGATCGACCATGTTCACTTTCAGTATAACACGGTGATGCTCGGGTTTGTATTAGCGAGCATGTCTAGCATGGTAGCAGGTCGATATATGTGGGCTTCCATCTTCTTCGTCTGCGCTTTGGGGTTCAAGCAGATGGCACTTTATTACGCACCGGCTGTATTCGCATTCCTCCTGGGAAGTTGTATCTTTCCTCGCATTAATATCGGGCGGTTCATGGGGATTGCAGCGGTTACTCTAGCATCGTTCGCCGTACTTATCCTGCCGATAGTTCTAGGTACACTGCACGACGTTAACCGAGGTATTGACTCGCGACCTGACCTAGATGGTCCCCATCCCCCGTTACCCATATTCGCCTTTCTCTCAACATATCTGGATACGAATGCTTCATACTATCCTGTGGTCGAGCAAGCCGTTCAGATGGTTCATCGAGTCTTCCCTTTTGCACGGGGACTATTTGAGGACAAAGTTGCCAACTTCTGGTGCGCAGCTAACGTGGTCATAAAGCTGCGGAAATATCCAACTGAACTCTTACAACGAGTCTCACTCCTGGCAACTCTAGCTTCAATTGCTCCTCCTTGCGCAATTCTATTCTTCAAGCCCCGCAAGGAACTTCTTCCGTACGCCTTCAGTGCAACGGCGTGGGGTTTCTTCTTATTCAGCTACCAAGTTCACGAGAAGAGCGCGCTTCTCCCGCTTCTCCCCATGACCGTGCTCCTCGCAGGAAAGCAGGGGCTGGGAAAGGATATTAGGTCCTGGGTTGGATTTGGCAATCTCGTTGGCGTGTGGACTATGTATCCCCTGCTACAGAGAGTTGACCTACGTATGCCCTACACAGTACTAACGCTCTTGTGGGCGTATCTGTTAGGCCTGCCTCCTGTATCGACCAGCGCCTACTTCGAGGAAGGACAGAACATATGGGTTCAATGGTTAACAGCAATTATCCATGGTGCTTTCTACGTCTCCATGGGAACCTGGCATATACTGGAATTGTTTGTCGCCCCGCCTCCTGATAAGCCTGACCTCTGGGTTGTCGCCAACGTCGGCGTAGGCGCAGCTGGATTTTCCCTGTGCTATATGTGGTGTCTATGGAGACTAATACAGGAGAGCGGAATCGTCCCTCGGAAACCCCCGGGATCCAAAGTCAAAACAACTTGACGCGGGTAGAAACCCGTATTCGTGCACATAGCCTATAATCTAAAGTTCTCAAATAAAAAAGTTGATTCTCCCAATCTAGCGTTGGTGCAGTTTAATATGTAGTAAATGCAGACCCCTTATGCATGCAAGATGCAATCAGACCGCCTCCTACCAAGCTGCGTCATGGCACTTGTTAAGATGCCATATCTTAACTATGCCAGCACTTATGAGAGAAGATGGCGCCGAATGCTTAGGTGCTTTAGAAGTTTATCGACTTGCTACCGCTGCCACTGTAGGTTTCAAATATATAGCTAACCAAGTGATATATATCTCCGACTTTCTTGGGCATTAGGACGATTTCCGCTTCATCCCATAAATCATAGATGTCTACGCGAAACATTATCAAAGCTACCGTAAGACTCTATAGCATTGGCTTGAAACCACTCGTTTTTAGAATTGAGGATTATATGGGCATATTTCAACGAGATATAAGATTTGGTTAATCAACAGGTTTTATCGCGGCTTAATGTCGCGTTTCGGGTATCGTCGTTTTGTAATGTACCTTTATTCGATGAGGATATAGCTACTATATGTTAAAGAAGAGGTAAATTGTTATGGGGAAATGCCCAATAACCAAAAATTAGCGTAAACGGATAGTTTACTAGGTTACATATTTGATTAACTTACAAAAAGAAGAGGCTTGTAAGCAGAAAAGAATAAAAGCATGCTACTTTACCATTTTCATCGTTATAAAGGAAGTAAGTGAAATATGCTATACGTATATTCACAATAAAATGTATTCAAGCTAAGTCCATTCACTATTTATTTTAATATGGTTAGGTTAGTAGTTGAGATCATGTCATGTTACATTATTGCAAGTCTTCATCACAGCCTTGTAACAACGCGTAGTTATGACTTAACATACCGAGCAAATAAAAGCAGTGGCACTGAATCTTCACCTAGAGCTACAAAACACAACGAACTATTCTTCAAACCTCCCGTTAAGGTTATCCCTTCTCTATATTGAATCTGTCATTCCATCTTACACAGCACGATGGCGGACATCATTACCGAAAGCACTGCCAAGCTGCAGTTGGATGAGGAGACGGGAGAAGTTGTGTCAAAGAATGAGCTGAAGAAACGGATGCAGAAGCGAGCCAAAAAGGCCGCTGCGGCTGCTTCCTCTCGCAATAGTACATTGACACCTGAAGGTCAAGGGCCGATCAGTACACCAACTAGCAAGCCCGTCAAGACATAGGAGCTCAGTATCGACCCAGATGACATGTTTAACCAAGGCTTCCTAGCTGAGGTTTACAGGCTGCGTCCGTCGAAGGACGTCGTGACGCGATTCCCACCTGAACCAAATGGCTACCTTCATGTATATTTTCATCCCTCGGCCGATTTTCTGCATCTATCAAGCAAGCTAACATGGTAGATTAGCTCGGGCATGCCAAAGCAATAGCAATAAATTTCGGCTTTGCAAGACATTATGGGGGCAAGACGGTCAGCTTCATATTACATTCTATGGTTTCTAGGACGTTGGCTAATATTTTCATAGATCCTTAGGTAGGCTATATTCTACTTGGCTGTTAACTGCCAGCCAGGAACCTGCTGAAGAATATTCTAGATTCGATGACACGAATCCCGACGCGGAAAGGGAGGAGTACTGCGTCGCCATCGAGGATATGATCCGGTGGTTGGGATTCACCCCAGCTGAGATTACTTATTCATCAGATAACTTCCAGCGCATGTACGATCTCGCTGAAGAGCTGTGTCAGCATAGGAAAGCCTATGTGTGTCATTGTAACGAGTCCGAGACGAAGATGCAACGCGGCGGCGAGGATGGGTCTAAGCCGAGATATCGATGCGAACATGCAAAGCAAGACGTCGAGACCAACCTCAAGAAGTTCCGAGGTATGCGAGATGGCGAGTACGCACCTCAGACAGCTTGGCTTCGCATGAAGCAGGACATTGAGAATCCCAACCCCCAGATGTGGGATATTGCCGCGTATCGAATACCCAAGAACCAAGAGCCGCATTTTCGAACGGGAACCAAGTGGCGGATATACCCAACCTACGACTTC
Source organism: Daldinia decipiens (assembly GCF_022478715.1). Classification (NCBI taxonomy): domain Eukaryota; kingdom Fungi; phylum Ascomycota; class Sordariomycetes; order Xylariales; family Hypoxylaceae; genus Daldinia; species Daldinia decipiens. The sequence goes on along the minus strand of NW_026054551.1, from coordinate 211,084 downwards.
GCGCACTGTTTATGCGATAGTTTTGAAGGCATAACACACAGCTTATGCACCAGCGAATTTATCATGTCGCGAGAGAGTTACGAGTGGCTAAACCAGTAAGTCTTGAGCCTCGAAACAACACGTGCTCGAAAACAGATGATGGAAACTTACCCTTTTCCCATTCACAAACCCTCTCCCTTTTTTTCCTCCAGCGTAAACTAACAATATCAGGCTTCTGGTTAAGTTTCAGCCAATGCAACGCGAATTAGGTCGCTTGAATCTCAGGGGTACAATCATGAGTAAGAGAGATATAAGGTGCTTGATAGAGAAGGGAATCGTTCGCGGCTGGGATGATCCACGCCTATACACCCTCAAAGCGCTCCGGCGGCGGGGTATACCCCCGGGAGCGCTTCTCTCTTTCATTAACGAACTTGGTGTCACTACGGCTACTAGTTTCATCGAGATGAAGCGGTTTGAGCAATCTGTCCGACGATATCTAGAAAGGACCGTGCCTCGCCTTATGCTAGTCCTTGATCCCGTGCCGGTAGTGATCGAAGATGCCGAGGAGCAGGATCTAGACATTTCCTTCTCGGCAAAAGACCCTAAGATGGGATCCCACAAGTTGAGGCTGACCAGAAGGGTCTATATTGACCGCTTCGACTTCCGGCAGGTGGATAGCAAGGACTACTTCCGACTCGCCCCGGGCAAAACTGTTGGTCTCTTGCATATGCCATACCCTGTCAAGGCCGTGGTTACATTGCAACGAACCGAGGGCTTTAAAAGAGGAGGGAGACTATCCCTTAGCTCTATATGGTACTTAGGTTGAGCATTTGGTAAAGGCAAACTGCCTGGCAAGCAACTATTAAAGGGGCTATTATGTGGACCCATCTTGGAGTTGAGGGTGTGACTACATTTACTACGGCGTCTCTAGATGGTCAATCTATCAGTTCTACTTTAACTCATATATTCGAATAGTCTTTAGTAGCTGGGGATACGTCTCATTTATTCTAGATCCAAGATATTGGACGGACAGGGGTTAAGATCAAGTAAGGATCAAGTCACATTCACACCTACATCCACACGTCACAGATGCATGCACAGGTGTCAAATCCTAATATTCTCTTATGTTGCATAATCTTCTTTTGATCCTCCCTTTGACAACCGAGACCCATCACGAGGCAAGCAGTAGGCCGCGCCATTCCAGCTGATCTTTCCGGTTGAAAATTAAAACCTCGCCCAACGCCCGTTACGCCACACAATGTGCTGTCCCAGCTGTCATAGGCACATGGCGCAAGATGGCCTTTGATTAGGCCTATGCGATCACGATGCGAAGCGCCACCAGTAGTATTTTCCGCGGTTCGGTAAACTCTGGTCGTCTAGTAGACCTTCTTCTTTTCGTCGATACTGAACTGGCCGGGGCCGCTGTTAACTAGCAGGAGGAGACCGCCGACGATGGACAGAATCTGGAAGAAGTCATACTTGGCGAAGTCCTTATGGGGGTGGTGCTCGTGAAGCTGCGCAAAAAATTAGCTTACGGAATAAAAAAAAAAAAAATCTTCCCGGGGTCGCGTAAACTCACAGTCCAGAAGTTGTTAACCAAAACGTTGAAGACGCTCAGAATGAGGACTAGGAGAGTAGCGCTGAACTTGGCCTTGAATCCAACGATAACCATGACGCAGGCGATTAAACCAATGACAGACACACCGATTCTCCAGACGGACCACTCGCCGCTGAAGACGAAGCCGATGAACAGGAAGATTAGAAGCACACGACCGGCTAGCTGGAAGTACATCTTTCGGTCCTTCTCGTCGAGCTGGGGAAGACCTGCGAACGCCTTGGTCTTCCTAACCCAGGAGTCGGACAGGACCATGATCAGGCCACCGATGACGGAGAGATTTCGGAGGAAGAAGTTGAGGTCGAAGATCAATCCATATCCTAGCGCTTGCGTGACAACAACACCCATGAGACCAGCAACAGCGTAGTCGGAGTGCTTGCGAACGATAACCATCGTGGAACAAACAATCATAGTCAAAACGTTTACGATAAGGAAGAGATGCGTCAACCCGCTAGGAACTAGCAAAAACGTCTAGTTAGCTCGCGACGAGCAGCTTCAGGATTTCGATAGGTAGAACTTACTATGCCTGTAGCTGTTGAGATACACCAGCTGGTCGGTCCATTGTGTTATGATTCTTAGAGCGTCCTCGAGGAACGTAACAACAATTAAGAAACGCCCGATGGCAGGGAGGTATCTATGGAAGAAGCGCGTTAGCTAGGCCCCTTATTATCCAATTTCCCCTTTGGCTACACGTTCTAATGTACGCATTTACACGAGGGCGTATAGCTCGCGCGAGGAGGTATTGACGTACGGCTTGATGGGTTCGCTAATAGTATCCAAAACATCCTCAATCTTACTGGTTTGTTCCCTAATCGCGTCCAAAGGACTAGGATCGGCGACTTCGTTCTTGGGGCTGCCGAAAGGGTTCGGGCCACCGAGATGGTAGCCGGCTGTACCTCTGATCTGGGCCATTTCGTGATTTAATCGCGGACTACGTCGCCCAGGCCAGCTATTTTTTTTTTTTCGCGCAAGACGGCGAGAATAAAAAGACGACCGTTGCGCGTGAAGAATGTAAAGCCAGGAGGCGAATGTTTGGGGGGGGGGGGGGGGGTGAATTCTAGTAAGACGGACGAGACGGGGAGCGTCGGTACCAGGATTAGAAACGGAGGCACGGTAGCTATATAGGAGTCGGAAGTAAATAAAGTTAGATAAATAATAAGGAGAAGAAAGAAGACTAGTAAGTTAAAGCCGTGGTTGAGTATTATTTTACCTCTCGCAGGTGAAGTTTTGAGGTTTTAATGTGTGCTAGACAACCGTGTCCTCAATTGATTGACAATGATGCAAAGGCCAAAGTTCCGACATGCCAGATTGGCAATTGGGGGCAATTGGAGGATTCTTCTTACATAGGTACTTGACTAAAAATTGACTTAGCTTCGGGGGGGGGAACATTAGGTTGTGGCATGGTTAAGCGCATTGACCATACAGACCAAGGCCATAGTTTTACATAGAAATGTTCTTTGCGCTAGTCTGGAACTTGGCACCCGCGTCAGGAATGTAGTGGAATCAATGTACCTGTTCATCATCCAGCTCCGCCTGGGTACATCCACTATACGTACATGATGATCGGGAGGTAGGTAGGTACATCCAATGGAGGTAAATGTACATGTACATATGTATGTATATATTATGTATGAAGCTACACGTGTGAGCTTAACCTTAAAATACTCGGGCCTTGGGTATATCCGCAGCCGATAAGGTTAGCTGGGCAGCTGGGCAGCATGACGCTTAGCCGCATGATGCCAAAAATAAAACTGTAATCCCAACGTAATCAATCACGCACGTCCGGACTGAGTGTAGATCTGAGCATCTCGTATAGCTTTGATTGGACATTATTAATTGGCCATTATTAAATGGGGATAGAAGACACGAAATAGGGCTGAAGCAATAAGCCTCAGCTACGATGGATTGTCAGCCAACGGATGTCACTATAATCAAGCAATACATACTACTCGATGGGTCTGCGGTGGATTAAAAATTAAAAAGGGGATGTGCTCTGAGCCCCGAGATGATGATGCACATTTCCAATAAACAGAGCCAGACTTGAGCTGATTCTTGCTAAGATGAGTGGTCGAGGGACTGCCGTCAAGTTATAACACGAGGCATCTTAGCAAGAACGTGTATAAGTCAACGTGTATGTAAGTCAGGAATAATTCATACCAGGAACCAACTCGTAACGACTGAGTCGAGTGACTTTCTGATTACTAGTGTTTATCTAGGTAGCTATTATAAACGTCCATAATATACAGCTATAAACCCTTTATTACCTTATTCTTGTAATTGATCCCACTTTAGTTAGGGAATCCGTGACATTGAGTCTCCCGGTTTAGTAGTGTATGTCCTTACGAAGTTACGATTCCTCTCGTGACCCTTTCCGCGTTAAACCAACCATCTGTAGTAGTTATGCCGTGGCGGAGGAAACACCTCTAGTACAATGTGACCAGGAAGGCCGACAATGAGCAAAGAGTATGTACCGCCAATCAACCTCCCCAAGAAGCGTCATCCTGGCCCTCATGATATATTCCTTATTCCCTCATGCTAGTCGGATATGAGATATACATCCAACCATCGATACCCAGGATCTAAAGGCCTCTCTGCTTTATCCTACGAACCAGCGGATTGGTAACTTAGAGCAAGATCAGTCTTGCAGTAGTAGCCAGACAAGGCGAAGTCGTCATCAGCCCCGTTCCCTGACCTGACGGAGCAAGTCATAAGATATAAGATAACCCAGGTCCCAACCAACTATTCACTTCCCAACACCCCGTTCTCACGCAATAACCAACGCATCAATAACCGCCTTCGCAATCGCAATAACCTTCTGACACGTCGGCGCCTCTCCCTGCGTATGCAGCGCCATCCCGCAATCCGGCGGCTGCCAATTCCCCGTCGCCGCCAGCGCGTCCGTACAAGCGTGCCACGCTCGGCTCTTCTGCTCCATCTGGCTGACGATATCCTTCAGTCCGATGTGTATCGGCGACGTATCCACCTCCGCCGCGTCGATGTCCGACAGCCCGTACACGTCGGCCTTGAGCAGCGCCCGCACCGTCAGCCGCCACATCGCCGGCTCCATCTCCCGACGGTCCAGCGCCCCCGCCGCCATGCATATGCTCTCTCCTTCCGCCGGCCCGCAGCCCCAGAGGATGCCGCCGAGGCCGCGGAGCCGGAATACGAGGCGCCGTCGCTCGGCTGTCGCTCGGCGCGATTCTGCGTCGACGGCTTGTAGGATCCGCTGGTAGGCGTGCACGATGCTCGGGATCAGCGCGGCGAGCAGCATTAGGTTCTGGAACGAACGCATCATGTCCGGCCCCGGGCTGCGATCCGGTGGCTCGAGCCTAAACGAGCACACGGGGCAGTACACCGCTTCGTAGGCCGTCCTCGTCGCTTTTCGCGCGTGCCGGATCGATTCTTCGACGCCTTCGGGCTGTTTCTGCATCGATTCGAGGGCGAGGTATAGGGCCGCCGTATGCGTGCAACCTGTCGGTTTAGCCGCCGGGGCGGTACTACACAGACTCCCCACACTTTCGGGCGTTGTAGCTGAATTAGGGGTTAGGTTCGGCAGTTGATCTATGCTCGGTAGGTCTGCCGCCGATATGAAGAGGGACGGGTCGATGTTTAACGAGGAGAAGGACGGCGCGGTCTCGGGTATAGGGTCGAAACCTACGTCCCCAAGGCTATCCCCCGCGTACCCAAAGGACCACGAGAAGCTCTTCTCTTGCGGCGAACTTATCGGCGCGTCGAGATTATTATTAACGCTGGGTTCTCCCGCCGCCAGAAAGTTGATAAAAGACAGCCCGAGGTCTTCCGTATCCGGCGGGATCTCGGTCATGGCGTTCTTGTTCGCGGAGACGGCATTCGCAGTGTCATTGCTCGATTCGTCTCGGGGACGTTTTCGCGGGCGACCCATCTGCTTCTGGGCAGAGTAGTGGCAGGCGATGCTCTCGCGCTTGCAACGAGTGCAGCCCTCGGGCTCTTTGGTGCAAGCTAGCTTACGCGTGCCTGTAGCAAATGTAAGTCCAATCTGGACCCGCGACGCAAATCAGTGAACGATCGCTAGAAACGTACGGCATTCATCACAAGCCCTGTGCTTCGGAGCACTCTCCATAGCTGGGCTAACAGCCTCTGCGGTCGTCATCGTAGCCATCGTCGCCATCCTATGTGTAGATCTCGATACTGAGCTTCACTTGAAGTCGTGTCCTTTTAAGAAGGATGTTGCAACAGTCTTACGAGAGGAAGGATACGGCGCAGCTCTTCGTTCTTCAAGTCACCTTGAAGGCGGGTCCCTTTCATCGATTCGTAAGCACGAGTCGTACCTTGTCTTGTTCCATGGTTCATGTTGGTTAAGATGGAGGGTACGTTACAACTTTCTTACGATACCTCAAAATATAGATTACGCGAGTGTAAGATCAAGGTATCCTTTTCAGCTCTTCATGTACCGACTAAGCCTTCATCTAATTGACGGAGGGGAATTGTGGCTAATGCTGATATTAACGCCACTCTTCCCCCTTTAAATACCTACTGAGCAGTATATGTTTTCTCCAGGGGGCCGAGAAATAATCAAACCAACTCATCGTCTCCATTAAGTAGCATTAGCTACCTACCTAGTCTAACTACCTACTTTGTGTAAACTGCTAAAGACTGCTTCTGTCCCCAAACACGTAGAACCGACGTGTTGGTTTTGCGTCTCCCGTAAGCCAAAACGTATGAGACTCGTCTAGGAATCGGTCTAATGTATACCTCTCTTTCTATCCTGTATTTTGACAAGTCTCGTAGACCTCGCAAGTCACTCTTTAGCACATTGGCCGGCTGGGTCTTCGTCTTGCATTTCACCAACCGCTCTTAGATCCGCTAGAAACCGTCGAATCCTCAATCCAGTTTTTGTCCGTATCATTGCATCATACGTATTATCTGCTGCCGCGTGTATGGCCACTTGGAGACCCTTGATGACGTCTCTGTCGCTGATATGTGCGTCCTCATAATCAAAGAACACGTCCAAATCCTTTAAAATGTCCCCGGTCTGAGGTATCGTAGGTAGCGTCTTTTCCTTTGAGGGATGGGATGTTAGCTGTTTCGACGGTGGAGTAGGTGGCTCCCGAGTAGGCTTAGGCAAGGATGGTGATGGCTTCTTTGACATTGACTTGGGCGATTTAATGGGTGGCATCTTCCGGTTTACAAAGATGATCTCTTCGTTTAGTCTAGGCCGGCGTGTGGGAGTAATCCCGGAAGCGTAACGATTAGAGTGACGGGGTGAGTATTGCTTCTGATTCGTCTTATCTGTCAAAGTTATAGGACGACTGTATAACTGAGTCGGCTTATCGGCTTCCTGCTCCAACTTTTCGAGCTTCTGAGAAACTTCGTCCAATGCCCGCTCTAAAGAGGAAGCCCGGCTAACAGCATACCGCGCTGCAGATGGCAGTGAAGGAACCGTAGAAGGAGATGTCCGTGGCGACACGCTACATTTACGTTGGCCCATTTTAGTGACGGGAACTGGAGCATCTTTTGGTTCAGCGAAGGGATATATCTGAATCTTTTCCTGGTCTACATGAGTCGGAGACGTCTCCTTTTCTTCTTCGATGGTTTCAGGAAGAGGGAGACGCGCCATGGCCACATCTCGCTTCCGTAGACCAGTATGCGCTAATGGTTGCATCGACCCAGGTTCTGGACCAGCTCGTGGAGCCATTGATCCCGAATATCGTTCACGGTCGCCGCGCTTAACTTCGACCCATGACAACTTCCGACCAGATGGCTCACGGCGTGTAGGAGAAGCAATCGGTTTCGATGTAGCCGCACGACGGAATCCAGACGGGCGGATCCCAGGGCTGAGAGAAGAACGGTTATTCCGTGCATGTTGGGAATCTATAGTCTTTACCCGGTGGCTAACCTGGCTATCCTTGACGGGCTGACGTGTATACTGTGGCCTAGCTCGGCTGTCGCTATGGCTTTCCCTGGCTGGTGACTTCTTTCTTAACCATGGCAATATGCTTCCTCTGTCCTTAGACAACAATTTCCGCTTCGATTTGGATTTTGGGCTTGGTAATATCTCGATTGGATTGCCGGCTGGGGTGAACTCGACATACGACCCAGAGCTCGAGCCTGATTTCTCGCTCAAGGCATCATCTTGTCCATCAAATTCACCGTCTACTTGAACCGAGGCCTGAACGTACCTAGCCGAACTATTCATAGGATTCTCATTGCTTTTGTTTTTAATTAGAGGCCTTCGGCTCTGTTCTGCCGATGTCACGGCAAGGCCAGCTGCTTGAAATTCCTCTTGATATGGTAAGAGGGGCCGAACAGTATGATATGACATCTTGGAGTCAGAATCCGTGGGCGTCCTGACTAGAGCGACTGGAGCCTTGCCAACTGCTCCGGTGGCATCTGCATACTTCTCAAGTTGTCTTGTAAAGCGATTCAAGGCCTTGCGCTGGCTTGAAGTCCGAGAAGGGATTTCCGAGGACTGAAAATGCTCTACCGCTGCCTCCTCTGGTATGACTAAGGTTGATAACTGTCGTTGCTGGACTAGTGATCTATTAATTGCATCCCAGACGAGAGGATCTGCAAGGCCAAATCTTTTCTCTCGAGCCTTTCCTCGATTCCGCGTTGTAATACCCATACCCCTCCGCCGTAGGCCACCGGCTATCTGGCTACTATGCTCCATCTTTTTAGTTGAAGAATCTCTATTTCTATTATCAATAATATGGGCTTCAGTGCGATCCCTACAGAGCTGCTTATTCTCAATTGAGGTTGCCGTCTTGGGTTTCGTATTGATTATCTGCGATTGTCGTAGGGTACCCCAATATGGATGGTCCTCTGTGAACTCGGGGACTTGCATCAGCGAATACTGTTTACCGCCACTTGTAGACTCCCCCGTTCCTCGTGAGGGAAGACGCCTGCTAACTCGGACGCCATTTTTCTTCCGACTAATCCTGCGTTGCCGTTGTCGTTCTCCAACTAAAGGTTCTAGTAATGGTGGGCGAAATAATGCTTCGGTGGCTCGTTGGGAGAGCTGCTCATTCGGGATTGCCGATGGATGAGTGATTTTCGGTCGACGATGTGGACTCCCCTTCTAAGGTAAACTGAGTTTAGGCATCGTCGATATTCCAAGAGTGATCCCCAAAAGATCCTAAAGGTACCTAACGTATGTTATGAAAAGGGTGTATTGACTGGCCGCATGTTTTAAAGCAAAAAAAGTAGAAAATGAATTTCAGGGTCATTCCTGGCCTCGTCCTCAGAAGATACGAAGTGAGCGAACCGCTCTTGCCCTTGAGCGGTGGTTTAGTAGATCGATATTAGAAGTTGATAATTGTAAGAGTTTCTCGTATGATAATGAGCTGCGACTTCCTGCCCATAACATTGCTATAGTATGGGAATCTGAGACGGTCGCGATTGTAATATCCGTGGTGAAGTCGTAAACTAAGAACCTAACCTAGGTATATATTTATAGAAGATATCGAAGGTATAAATGATCGATCTCATCTAATATCTTTTATACCAGGTGCCGAATACATTTCTAATTGACGATGTCCTTTGCGTAAGAGGAATTCAATAACAGCAAAATCTCTCTTATCAACCTTGATACTCTTCTCGAATTCAGATCTAGGGTACAAGTTAGTCGCCAACACATGATAGAAACGTATCAATCCAAAGCCTTTCGAATAGAATACCTGATGAACGATTCAAAATGCGGCCGCGTAGCCTGTGGTCAGTTGTTAATTATAATTGCATTACGAAGGTTGAGTACAGCTACACGAACCACCGGCTTTTTGCGGCTCTCGCGGAGACATTTGCGGTAGAGTGACAGTACATCTTTTTGCAAGCCGGATAGACGCATTTTGAGTGATTAGGTCTTATCTAAGTGATATAAACCCACCAAGACGAGATTGATGCGACGGAACGGAACAAAATAGAGTATGCCTGTCATTAAGTACATAGGTAGTTGTGAAAGTCTCGACATCATCAATTTAGTTGCAACAATGTGGATCAGAGCTTACCTCCATTGTGTCATAAATATGAATATGCGCATCTTTAAGATTATTAAGAGCAGCTTATTTATAAAGCGAGTATTGTACTTATTGTACGTACCCCATGCGGATATTGGTATGCGAAATAATTATAAAAAATCTATTGTCTAATTCTGATATATTATCCATCATTCCGACCCGAGTATGTGAGTGTATTATTGAATAGAACCTCCCCTCCCTCTGCGGTGCTGCTTCATCGTTGAATTAGGTATCTACCAGGTAGGTAGCCCTATCGATTCCGAAAGTAAGCCCTCATTCCCTGGATAGCGACCCAGCCAGCGATGACGACCGTTACTATGATTCGTAGCTCGCGTACCGCAGCCGCAGCAGTCGGATCAAGGCGGATGATGTGCACGTGGTTGATAGCACCTGCGTGCTGTGCAGCAAGAGAAAAGGATTCCATAATTATTTCCCTCCTTTAGATGTTTTCAGGTTTGTTCACTGTAGACCGTGGTAAATAATGGTAGGCTGGTTCAATAATTGCGGTGTAGTATCTGTTGAAAATGAAATGCTGTTTAAACGAGAACGGCAAGCTCCGAGGCTAGGATTATATGGAATCGTTCTAGGTAAAAGGAGCTGGTGCTAATATTTAATTATAGAATATCGGTCAAGTCGAAGTCTATGATTCCTAATTCCTGCAGTTGACCGAGAGTAAAATTATTTAGCGACACAGGGCCAAGTTTTGTGGGTTCTTTTCTCCCCTTCAACGGCTGAAATAAGACTCAATTTGTTTCCGTTTTCTTTTTTCAATGAGACTATCTTATGTGAATAAGGGATCGAGTATATCAGTAAAACGAAAGCGACAGCTTGTATTCATCCACATTTAAGAACAAATGAGGGTGCTGATAAAACTCCTACTGGTATAAACCAGGGCGTCATATTATTTTGCTCAGTGTAAAATACCCGTAACAAAGACTTGAGCTAAAATCGCAGTACATCACTTTCAATATTCGAGCAAGAGTATTCGGTGATAGCATTATTTCATTTTGGCTACCTATTTTAAACTACCCACCCCCAGGATGAGGACGCCATAAAGACGCACATTGTATATTCAAAACTCCAATTATTATCCCTGAACCAGTCCACAATGACGGAGAGGAGCAGCATGCATGTAAATTCGTTAAGTGAGGGTATCCAGCATGCAGGAAGCGCGTCTCGTTCATACAACAACGGCAACAGAACCATTAATAACTTAGACGTCGCCAGAAACCCACCGACCATGACAGCCAAAAAAAAAAAAAACCATACACACGTTTTTAATTACACCTTTTGGGGCATGTCGTGAGTCTCGATCGCAACCTCCTTCTCGACCTGCTCTAGGTTCAAGTGAGCAACAGCCGCATCCTCGCCGTCGATGACCTTGACCAGCTCCTCGAGCGTGGGGCCCTTGGTCTCCACGTACATGAAGTACACGAAGGCCAGCTCGCAGAAGATCCAGCAGGTGTAGATGATATACAGCTTCCAGGCGTGGTCCAGACCGAACGCCTCGAAGGCGACCGGGTTAGCATACACGTTGAGGCACAGGGCGGCCTGGACCATGGTGTTTAGGACCATAAGACCCTTGGCACGGAGCTTGTAAGGCAGGATTTCGATGGCGTAACCGACGAGCAGACCAGACCACGCGAACGAGTAGAAGAATCCGAACAGCCAGATGAAGAAGATCATGGCGTAGTTGGCGCCAGGAGAGCGGTGCTCGCCGTATAAACCCGCACAGAGTGTCCAGAAGATGAACACGCCGAACATACCGGCAGTCGAGGTGAGGAACATCGTTCGGCGACCCCATCGGTCCACGAGCGTGGCCATGGTAACCGAGACGATAAGAGACAAGATCATTTGACCTCCGGAAAGCTAGAGGATCTTAGGTTAGAGACGGCTTTTCCGACCCGGGTCATGAAAACTTACACCGAACTTGGAGTTGGAGTCTGTCACACCAGCTTGGTCGTAGAGCGTGCTGGCAAAGTTGGAGATGATAGCGTTACCAGACCATTGGGAGAAGAGACCCAGAGACAGGAGGACTACCAATCGGTAACGATTTCCTTTAGTCCTGAAGAAGTCGAGGTAGCTGCTGTTGGATTTGCTCTCCATCTCTAGCTTGATGGTCTCCCTAATCTCGCGGTACTCGAACTGGACCGTCGGGTGGTGGGCGTCGCCGTTGGCGTGGTACTTGGTGAGGATGGCAAGGGCCTGTTCGTGCTTATCCTTGGCCATAAGGTATCGAGGCGACTCGGGGATCCACCAGATGAAGGCCATCTGGATGATGGAGGGGAGGGCCTGAAGGATGGCGGGAATACGCCACGACCAATCGTTCTGGATGTAGTTCGTGCCGAAAGAGAGCCATGTGACGACTGTGAAAGGGTTAGCAACTCCCATTCTACACAAGGCTTCAAGGGGCAAGACGTACCAATGGCACCCGCGTTCCATAGACAATTGTAGACGGCCGTGAGACGACCACGGTGCTGGGGGTGAGCAATCTCGGTCAGCAACATGGGAGAGGCGATTTGAGCTAAACTGTTTCCGAATCCCATCATGACACGACCACCCATAAAGGAGTTAATGTTCTGAGCAGTTCCTTGGAGAATAGCACCAACGATCATGATGACACAACCGACAACGATTGGCATTTTTCGGCCATAGTTATCAGCTAGTAGAGGGCTGTGATATGTCAGAACGTACAATGAATTTCGTATCCTCCCCCCGGCGCAGGAGAAGATAATTGAGACCTACACTAGGGGAATCGAGCCCAAGCTACCAATCTGGTACAACGCAGCAAGGAGACCGAGTTGCGATCCTTGTGGGTTGTTGAAGAAAGCCTTCCACTTGTCGAACACTTGTACCGAGTTAAAGAACGAGCTATACTGTTTGTTAGTTTGCACACTTCACCACATCCAAGAGAGTGTTGCGTGTAAGTCATACCCGTCGTAACCAGTAGTCGCCGAAGCAACGCAGAGTATGAAGCAGTAGAAGTACAGCTTCCTCAAACCGGGGTCCCTCTTCCAGTCGACCTTCTCAAAGGCCGGGGCCTCCTCCTGCGCATTCGCGATCTCATCCTTGCGCGGCGCGCTCTGCGAGATGATGCCGATCGCCATTGTCTCGGTTGGCTGCGAACTTTCTTTTCACACCGCGCGAGCGTAACTGGCGACTATGTCGAGGTGTTGCAACCTAAAGGGAGGACTCTTGCTGGTCCTTCGGTGAGGTTGAGGCTTACTGAAAAGCTTGGTCTCTTGAAGGTGAAAGGGTAGAGACGTGGTGAGTCTACAGTGAGGTGCTCGAAACAAAGCTCGAAGGGACGGAGGAACCAGATATATATGATCTATGGGAAGACCAGGGGCCGTAGCAAGGGTACCATCTACATTAGACGGGCGAGCGGACCGGTAGAGAAGCTTACTTGAACGAATTGCACCTAGCTTGTAGCCATCTCACTTCCTGAACGCGAGATCTGGAATGGGACCCTTTCTCATGGTAAGTCACTTACATAGGTACATACATATGTGGGTGGGTTGCGGGTCTTTCTTACCCCATTGCTCCCCCATCCCCTAGTCTCCCCCGTGGTGCCATGGACCATGGGGAATTAAGTAAACGGACCGGGGTACGAGTTACTAGTAAATGGCCCCCGTTGGCCATGGGAACTTGAGAACCGAGAGAACAAAAAGAAATCCGCATCTCGGTTAATGATTTTAATTCTAGATGCGCCGAGCACGAGCGATCTCAGGCCCGGCCGAGTTACAACGCCACCGTATTGTACAATTGTACATAATCAGGTCAACAACAAAACCCATTTAGTATGACTTGCAGGTGTTCTATATTGCTCGGTAGTATATTCGCATCTTTAACAGGTATATGCCTTTGTCATAGACCCTCATGCTACGTACCATCTTTGTCGCAGTAGATCTTCTACCGCGCCTAGGATAATTCTGCGGGAGGGTAGCCCTCGCCAATGTATCGACCGGCCGCCCATGTCACGATTTGATATGATAGACAGCTAGGTTGGCCGGGCGGGCCAGAAACGCTGGAACTCTTCGAGAACGCATAATAGTATAATACATCGTGGCTACCTATACATAGTACCATAGTACGGCAATCGTGGATGCCGTGTGATGAGTTCCTCAGCGAGCGAGCAGCACGATGCGAGCTGTCCTTGGTTGGATATAATCGATTTGCGGGGAAATACTCGACCAGTAACACCGATATCCTGGGTCTGATCCCACCGCGGGACGTGAGAGACGAACTTGGTTTATTTGGGTTGTGTAAGTTAACCTATACCAAATGTGTTCACATATGATTCCTCCTATTGGTGGCAATTGGGTGGCATCTGGATGGTGTACTATTATTCTAGCGACAACACCATTCTTGGACGATACCTCTGTTTCATAATGATCAACCCATGCCCCCTTCATATTGTCCATACTGAAAATTCATTAACGACCTGTATGATGGACCATGGTCTATTCTGATTCTAGCCTAGAGTAATTGGTTCCATGGTGTCGGAGACGGCCTAGAATATAATGCCTTGGCTTCTGTATTAGGCAGAATAATTTAGAATGCGATTCATGCACGTCAGAATCATTAGGAGAGTTTTGCGCGTGGGATAGTATACCAATACCAAAGCTCCGAGTCCCTTGTCGGAGGTCTAAGTCCCCTGTCGACGAGAAATAGAAGGATAGGTAGGAATCGGATTGTCGTTGATTTTGCTAGACCCATAAGTCACGCCTTGGCTAGAATATATCAACCTATCGCTTATATGGCAAATAGAGGCTGCGTCGTAGTGAAGCCAGAGAGTTTCGGTTACAGTTAAGCATCTCTCTATTACCGTACGCATATATGTTCATGTGGCTAACGAATCCGACCACTGAGATCAGCTATACATAAAAACTCTTCGTCATCAGATGAATCCATTATTCAGAGATTTCTGCTCGTCTATAGAGAACATATTTGTATTGTTGGGATAGTGCTATATCTGACCCGAACTATTCTGCGGCGGTCGTAGCAGAAATTAAATTAACAACGCTTGGCATCTCCCCCTTCTCTTTCGATCTCCATTCTCCAACGACCCTCACCCATCTTTGGATGCTTACGACATGCCCTATTGGGTAGAGTGCTAAAAAGAGCTAATTGTCTTCCATCCAACTGCCTATATGGTATTTTGGAGAAAGCTTGCGTTTACTACTTTACTGTATAAACTGTATAATAATACGTCGTCCTTCCATACACACACGATTACACCAGGAGTTCGATACACCGGCAGTCGAAGAGCTTCAGACGAGAGTGGAAGGAATACTAAGAGATTAGACGTAGCAAGGGTTTTCGGAACAGTAATCAGCTTAGACCTGGTCAGACGCTCAGCTGTTAGCCAGCATATATCTCGCTTCGGGATAACGCCCCGCGAAGCCGGACAATTGGAGAAGTCGAGTTAAGCAAAGCAATTCGTAGTAGTCATTTTCGAGCCTCAATACGAATGCAGCTCTAGTAGCTAGCACGTCTAGCAAGCCACATAGCACTTTTGTTACGGCTCATTATCCTAGTTGGGATATCGTGAGGTCTTAGTTAAGTGTCTAAATTGAAAGACTGGTTCTAGCTGGTCTGGTAGACCCCGGTTGTTATCATCGTCATTGATTCTGACCGATATAGGATGATGCTACTTGGATGCGGTGTAAGTGAATTGCTATTGTACAATACCTCAGCGCACTGGTTCCACCAACGCAGCCAGCGATGCGACTACGTAGGCGCTGGGTTCCAATCAAGTTGCAGATCCTCGTGAGTTGTTACCAGCTTTCTCTGTAGTTTGCCCCAGATCTGGGGAATTAGGACGCTAACTTGTAGAGGCTGTCCCCGTGGGAGCCCCGGGTTTCTTGAAGGAATGGCATTGTCGGACCGCTCTCACGACTCACGAGCATAAGTCACCCCCAACTGGGCCAATAGCTTCAGAAGGAGCTGCTAACGGCGCTCGCTTATGACCTGTAATCGTCAAGCCATGTTAGATCATCAACGAGGCGGCGAATTTGTGCCTCTCATACGCCGCATAATGTATTTTAGAGGATTAATCGCTCGATCTGATACGTTAATGCTAAGCAAGTATTCTTGAAATCTTGGACTCTCAGCTGCCCGTTCTGAAATCTAGACCGGTGGATCATCGTGGACGAGTTGAGGATGAAGACATTCAGCCTAAATGCGGCAAAATGCCTGGTCAGTCGTTTACAGGGGTCCCATGTAAGAAACGATCAGGGGTCATATTACATAGCGGGAAGCTTCCGAGGCAACGCACGCTTTGCCAGGATTGCGGGATGGTGCAGTTCAGAGAACTATGCCATGTACCTAGCACATGCCAGCCTCGTAAGCCAGCCTGACAAACTCATCTGCGATTCACAAAAGTAAGAAAGCCGTAGAAATAGCTAACCGTTAGCGAGTGAGTGTTGATGTAGTCCTTGGTGTTCAATAGATTAGTTCGCTACCGCTCAGAATCTCAGACTAACAACCACATCGAGTCGTTGCAAGAAAAGACAATCCTGTAGTACTATCATGTAAGCCTGTAAGCCATCGCCGCAATTCTATTCGAGTCCTAACCATTAGATATACTTCATTTGCTATGTGATTGCCATAAACGGGGATGCCGTGTGGTCTCTACTAACTTAGCTGATCACCAAATGACCCGGAAACCCGGATAGATGAATCAGAGGCGACTATTCCTATCAAAGAGTTTCTCCTCTCGGTCTAGGTTATACTTGGTTCAAAGCAGATATTGAGATAATTGACGCAAGAGAGAGCTGAACTAAGTGCTATGACTGATTGGCCGCCTGGCATGCGCTCTCTTATTCCCATGTGTTTGCTAACGAGGTCTATTTTCGTCGGCTGCATATATCAAGCGGCGCGATTCTCTCGGTTGTGGGCTCCAACGGATTCAGCCTGACAGCAACAAATATCCGTCGAACCCACATGGCCCGCATAACCTCGAATATCAAATAGACCGAACAATTGCACCGAAGAGTGGATTCTGCTTTTATTACTCCTGTTGAACGCCAGTCAATGCGTAATGCATTTTGAGGTATATCGCCTCATGTCTATCCGATCCGGAACGCCGGCTCGCCGTAATCCAATCGATCTCCCATTGTACAGAGAATCCCTAAAAGTGATTGTGATCTCCTTCGCTTGTGGCACGTCGTATCTCTATACTTGGAACCCGAAGCCGGCCATGCATGTCCGGTACTGATCTATAGTTGTCTTGCAATCGCTGGTGGGATCGGTTGCCTTTGAGAACAGCATACACTCGTCGCGCTTCGACTTCTCGTCTTTACAGACACAGCATGGCTAGTTGGTATACCGGTTAGCATAGTTGCGAGAAATAAATATGGTTGCATTCATACTTTCGGCTTCGACGTTGCGACCGCTTGGGAGCCGGGGCTCACGACAGGCTTGATTTCCGAGTTGGAGACCGAAGCTATTGTAAGTAAGTTAGCAAGATGTGGCAGTGGCAGCTAGGAAGGCTCCTTACGCATTGAGATACTTTGCGACGCCATTGCGCTTGTGCGCTTCTGTGTTTAGTGTATATAAGGAGTGTTGATGATTTAATTACCTTAGGTAGGTTAGGTAGGTATTCTGAACTTTTGTCGCGGGATGTGGCGGAACTGCCAATTAGCAATTAGTAATTCAAAAAAAGATGGGATGGTAGGTATGACGCGATTTGTAATTGACAGCCGAAGGTAGGCACAAAGACAAACGATAAGATACTTCACACAGCCATAAATCTTTATCTAAATCCCGATCTTTGTGGCGCAACATTAGCTTAGCTCCATTACAGACGACGCCAAAAGTTCCAAGATTCCTCTTTCGACTAGTTCGTATTATCGAAGAGCATGAACTTCACTCTATTATTAGTGATATCGTATTATTACCTTGCAGGTATTAAACGCGTATAGATTCCTTCTAGACCCTACTGTCTTCTATGTATGCACCCCAACCTGTTATAACTCATAACTAATAGTCAGGTATAACTACCTACCTATTCACTATAGCAAAGTACAATATAGCATGCGGTATTGACATTTCTAGGTTACAACCCCTTATTTTAGAACTACGAGGCGCAACGTAAAAGAGCTTCCGAGGAGTAATAGTTGACTTGGGAATAACTATACTAGGACTAGAACTAGTTTCCCTAGAGTTATCGACTACCATCTCATATCGATTGCTAGCGGTCATTTCCACAATCACCCACTAGCAAGGCATTACAATCATACAATCATAATGTATTTACCACCATTATGGTTGGTTACCAGCTAGAGAGATAGCTGAACCGGCCTTGACTGCTAAGTTAGTCCATAGCCAAACTCCACAGCGGTTAGAGGCCCTGTGGGTACGAAGACAGGGCATGCCATAGTCAAATCGAAAGAACATTGCATTCGATACGCACCTACCGTCTATTCAATCACAAAAGACCCTTCCTTCGAAGCTTCTGTTCGGTGTTCTAGTCTCTTAGACTTACCGCTATGCTCATATAATATATTGGACATGCCCATGCGGTGGCAGAGAAACTTTCGATTTTCTCTTATTAGCTTGTCATTTTATGTCATCTTCGAGCTATTCCATTCCGCTGCCGACGAAGCTGAACTGCCTCAAACATTTATACTAGGAATTAAGCATGGCTACGATCCTTCGTAATGCGCTATTAGTCGCACTCACAGCTACTCCTACGATCCAATCCGTTACACCAGTTCCAGTAAGGGTTGTTAGCTCGTCAAGTCACATATTACGCACCCAGCAAACATGCACGGGCGATGTAAAGTGTACTTGCGAGGTACTTCGTGACGTTTTAACAGATGTAAACGGAACTTTATTCCCCTCAGACGGAGCTACATATAACGACATCGAAGATGAAAATTAGTAGGTTGTTTCTCGTATTTACCAAGACATCCCGAGGGCTAACTCGTTCCGTTTGCAGTTCTGCAGCATGTAGGCTACCGGCTGCGTGTATTGTCAGCCCGAAGAACGCCCAGGAAGTATCTATGGCAGTAAAGATACTCTCCCAAAATGGGGCCAAGTTTGCAATTAGGAGTGGTGGTCACAACTACATTCCAGGCTTTGCAAGTGTCGACGAAGGGGTTCTAATTTCGCTTTCAAGCTTAAATTCAACAGAGTTGTCAGAAGACAAGACAACCGCTAAAATTGGGCCTGGGAACAGATGGCAAGCAGTTTACGAGGCTCTTGTGCCCGAAGGCCTAGTCGTGGTCGGTGGGCGTGTCGGCCCTGTCGGTGTTGGTGGGTTGATGCTCGGGGGTGAGTAAACCATGCTAATTATAACAGCGGTAACCCAGAATAGCCGAAACTAACAAAAAGAAGGTGGACTAAGCTACTTCTCAACCCAACGTGGCCTTGCTTTTGATAATGTCAAATCGTACGAGGTGGTTCTAGCTGATGGGACCATTGTCACCGCTTCAGCTGACAACGAGTATTCGGACCTGTATAAGGGGCTACGAGGTGGCACCTCTAACTTTGGTATAGTAACAAGTTATGAACTTTACACATACCCCGTTGGGGACTTCTATGTCGATGCCCGCGCCTATAGTCCGAATCAGACCTCTGATTTCCTACACGCCGTTGCCGAATATCAGAAGGAGGGACAGTTAGACCCGTTGTCAAGTATTAGTGGTACGTATAACCCAACCCGACAGGCGGACGCGATTCTATAATCGAAGCTAATATAAAATTAGTATGTGATAAGATCCTTTTTGCTCATGTCCCTTCTCTTTCTATATAAGATTTTAACATATCATAGGTCCAATTGCTAGAAAGTGGCCCGACCATTCTTCTACTCTATAACGAACCGGTGCAACAAGCTAAAGCATTCGATGCCTTCTATGCTCTTGGGGCGTACCAGCCGATCCTACCAGCTTTTAACGGTTCACTCTTGGATATCATGGCTTTGACGGGATCTCGATTCTCAACCGGCGAGATACGCACTTATGGCGAGACATTTAGTCACAAGACAGACGCTGATCTCATGGTCGAGTTATATAGTATCTTTACTGAGGAAACGGCTAGCCTCCCCAGTGGCGCTTCGGCTGTTTGGGTACCAAATTCAATTGCAGCTAGTGTAGCTACGCTGGGAAAACAATATGGTGGGAACTTGCTAGGCCTAGAGGAGGTCCCGCAACAATGTGAGTCTACCATTCCCCTTTGCCGTTTATTTATAGTAGGTACTAATAAAATCCACTAGGGTATGAGTGGTACATAACATGGACAGACCCAACGCAGGATAGAGCCATATGGGATATCTCCCAGAGAATAACTGAACGTTGCACGGACGCAGCCAAAGTAAAGGATTTGCTTTTACCGTACATTTTCATGAACACAGCAGGCAAGATACAGGACGTATTGAATGGCTATGGCACAGAAAATGTCGAGCACATTAAGGCGACAGCAGCGAAATACGACCCTGAACAAGTGTTCCAGACGCTCCAGAATGATGGATTTCTCGTCCGGAACTTATAGACGTAATAGCTTGTATATTTGGGTTAGTTTTGGATATTGGATCCGAGCGGTGGGTTTATAGAATAGAATGCTTCAGTGCAGAACATATGCGAATAAATAGAGTAATAAATAATAATAATTGTAGCAGGCCTTCACACAAGGCTGCGATCTATCAAATCTCCGTGTCACGCCGAAACATCAAAATAGGCAATTAAAGCTCATCCAACATGACTCTAGGTAGCTGTTACTACCTAGTAACTAGATAGTTAAGCAGAGCAATACTATTCAATATGTGAATATAAGGTGCTTTACTAATGTAGGGTGTTTGTAGGAGACGAAAGATTATCAGTTAAATTCATCTTCGCTACTACACAAGTTAGTTAAGATGAGGTCAATCGAGGAAATCCGAGTCCTCTCTGCCCATAGACCCTGAATTAACCAAGTGGACTTGCCTACAACCCGAGCTACTTCGCTCCCTTATTTCGTGTTTGCAGATTAGCTTATACGTTGTCTAGCTGGGCGGTGTTGCTGTCAATGTTGATTTCAGGCTAGCCCCCGAATATCCTTTCCCAGGGCTGGTCGAGGATGCGTATGCCGCTTTGACTTGGGTTAGCTTCTTCTACTCTATGTTATTTTTATCTTTTTCTTCCTGGCATCTCCTACACCTAGATGGGTTAGGAAACAGAGAGGAGAATATTATATGGATATATTTGTAGAGGACAAATGGTTGTGTACCTAAGGTATGCATATGGAATAGGTTTTTATGAACCTTGGGAATCTAGGAATCGGCCCGGCGAAGGGGTTTATAGTCGCGGGCGAGACCTCAGGGGCGAATATGGCTCTTGTAGGAACGTACCTCTGGATTACGTAGAAGAAAAAGATCGAACTACGGATTACGGGGGTTTATAGCAGTGCGAACTCAGGGGTAAGCGCGGAGACGGTACACGAGAAGTATTGACCCCTTTTTGTCGGTATGGAGCGGAATTGCCAGGTGCCTGTCATGTATATCGAGGCTGTTGGATGTATTAACGGTAAGATCATTATTAAAAACCGAAAGAGAAAACTACTTAGAGATGGGGGATTTATTATGCTGAACTAAACCCGCGGCGTACGAAGAAGCGTCGTATAAGAATAGGGGGAAGCGAGAGGTATATGTTCACTTACTTAGTTGTTAACTACATATTTAATATTGATAAAAACGGTCTCATTGTCCGTTTAATCGCATACCATTACCGTTTCCACCTTACCCCGCCAACCCCACCAAAACATATTCCCAGGTTTATAAGGTACCTAGGTACCTAACTAACCTAACAGGAGGTAGACTTGAATAAACGTAACTTGTACGTACCTGTACATAATTCCAACATCTACCTAGCCAGCTACTTAAAGATCTCTCTTTGAGAAACAGAAACAATACTCTCCCCGACCGACTGTCCTTACTAGGTAGTTTCCACCTCGAGGAAAACCAGAAAATCACCTAACTAGGTACCTACCTACCTACATAATATAATCTTACAACTAGCAGACCTAAGCCAACGACAATGCCGCCCCCATCACCCCTCACCATCGCCACGCAGTCCGTACAGCGGCTCGTCAAGGAAGAAAAGTCCTACCGAAAGGAACTCGCGCAACAATCAGAGCGCGTCAAGAAGCTCGAGGGAGACCTGCAAGCGGCGGGCGAGGACGCAGATAGCAACGCCGGGTTCGTCCTGAAGCAGGAGGTATGCTTGAGCCATCCTCTGCCCCTCTACTTCCAGGGAGCCAGATCCCGGAGCTATTGGACAAATATGGAAGATACGCGCGTACCCAGTGTGCTAACAAGTAAATTGTAACCCTGCAGCAAAAAGCCGTAGACGAAACCCGAGCCGTCTTCGGCCCCCTAAACAAGCGCATCGAAGAAGCCGTCCAACGACTTGAGGAGCAGATCGCGGCGGCCGAGAGCGAGAACGCACCTGCTGACGAAATAAACAAGGCCAAGGAAGCGCTGGAGCTGGGGAAGTCGGTTGAAGAACCGCCTGTTGCGTGAGGGGGGAGCTGTCCGAGGTGGACTCCCGGACTACGACACGAGGGTGTAGGATTACGAAGAGGAATCAATTAATACAGTGATACCAATATTCCTACCAGGAGAGAGAGAGAGAGAGGGAGAGAGAGAGAGGGAGAGCCATAGAAGCTCGTTTTATATTATTGTCCTTGAGAGGTGGACCTACCCGAGTGGTATAAAATCGATAATCCATCGTCCCCCTCTCTATTAGTCTAACCTAGTATGGTGATATTTTGCTCGCTGGGTATACTTCCTCCACTCCTGCAACACGGATGCGCGTAATAGACCATCATAGATGATACGTAATTCCAAGATGAACTACGAGACCGCTGGAGCCACCCACCCATAAATGTATATTTCCTCCTCCCTAGCCCGCAATTTCCTTCATGATATATCCATACTATCGCCATTGCCAGCACCAGGCGCCTCGACCGTAATTTGGGGTGTCTGCGATGCATCCTCTGCCATAGGGGTATCGGCCCGCTGGTTCTGTTGCGTCGACTCGCCCATCTCGACATCTTCACCCTCCTCCGGCTCTTCTCTCGGATTCTGGCTTCCCGCCCGTTGACTCGGCGCTTGGCTTCCCGCTCGCGAGAAAGTTCCGCCAGCATCGAGTCGCGGCTTCAACCCGGGGGGGCCTCCAGCGCCAGGACTGTCAGGTCTCGGGGTTCTTCCACCCCCAGAGACAGCACCGCTATCGGGATGTGGCGTGTTGTTCCCGCTGACAAGCCCGCCCTTACCAGGTGTAGCGGCAGCCTCTCCATCCTCCGCATCCGAATCCATGCCTTCTCTGCGCTCCACCTCTTCTTTCTCGTCTCGGATCAAAGCACGCAGCCTCTTGCCCTCCTCAACCAGACGCTCGAACTGCTCGCGGCGGTCTCGCCACGTAGCGCCATACGTCTCGCTCTCGCGGTGCAAGTCCTCGCACTCCTCGGCCAATTTAGCCAGGTTGGTGGCCTGCTCCGCGCGCGGGCGCAACATGCGGTTGTTCGTAATGCGGTCGGCCAGCTCGTCGAACTTGCGGCGCTGGGCGAGCGTCGCGCGCGCTTCGTCCAGTTGCGCTTTCAGCCGCGCGTTGCCCTCCCGCACCGACTCCATCGTCTCCAGGATGCGAATCCTATCCGCCGCGTATCGCTCGCGCTCCTGCGCGTTCGCCGTTCCTAGAAGTTGCAGTCGTAGGATCTGCGCGTCGAACGCCTCGAAGTCTAGCATGATGTCTTCTTTTAGCGCGCTGATGTCGATTGCCGGTGATGAGTTTGCTTCGGTATCGTTGGTGCCGTCGGGGGGAGGTGTGACCAGCTTCCCGGGACTCGTGAAAGCGCCGGGCGCGACGAGGCGTTTGGTAAGCCGCTTGAAGGGCTTCTCTTCTACGTTGAGGAGACGGGTCTTGTGCAGCTCATTTTCTTCTCGTTCCTCTAGGAGGCCAAAATGAGAGGTCGCCATGGTTTCGGGAATGATGCTAGGTATCGTATTAATGGTTATGGGGGGGTGCGAAGGGGGGTAGGCAGGTGATGGCTGGGGGTATGGTTTCGATGTTGAGATTGTAACAATGAAGATGGATAATGGAGCTTGGGGGTTTGGAAGTCAAACGCGGCTGCAGCTGGCTTATCGATATTCTGTCCGTATCGATAAGCGGATAGCGTCCTTCTTAATGGAAAGGTTGCGATAGATGCATGTGATATGTAATTTCCTAAGGTACCTAGGTACCTAATAATAATAAGTATCGTACGGTATAATGTTATAATTTTTTCTATGCCGAATATGTCTTTCTCTACATACATCTTGACATTCATCCATGTACAAAAACGAAAAGGCTAACGTTTCCGGTGTGTTACTATTTTAGGTACCTGTTATTAAAAACAGCTGGGGAAATTTGTAGCACAGTGAATGGTAGAAAATGGAATAATATGAATCTTTTTACTTGGTCTTCTACTTCGTACCATGACTTTTCACCAACCTGATGCATCCTACACTTGCCACATGTTATAAAAATCCGGAGAGTATGAGGATCATCTATCGTCACGCCTTAACTAAATTTCTAGCTCTTCGCCTTTCGTCTTCGTTGAGAACCCACTGGATGCTGTCCTCGTCCTCGTCGTTGTTCAACTCTTCCCATTCATCCTCTTCCATATTAGCCACCATGAGTATCTGCGATACTCTCGCAAACATCTCCCTAACGGAGTAGTTACCTCGAGCAACAGTGCTGATAATGCCCGAGAAATCCCGCTCCATTCGTATTGCCCCATACGCGCTGGTCTTCCCGCTATAACTCCACACCCTTTTTTCAAGTGTCTTAGACAGATCTGTCGCTGTGAGGTCCATGAGCGCCGTGAATGTTTTCGGGGTCATAATTCGTGCTATAGGTTTCATCAGCGTATCCCACCCATTTTCGAATCTTCGCTGAACACGATCTATGATTTCGTCTTCGTCTTCGTCATTTTGGCGCGCGATTTCTGCCAATTCATCTTCGGAACGCCAATAATCAGCATCGCGGAAGGCTTCAACTAGTACTGGTTTTAGTCTTTGTTTTATAACGGCAGAGAATAAGACTCTTAAAGCATCAGATATCAGCTCGCCAGTCTTAAGCCCGAACGTAGAATGTAATGTGTTAAGTGCTGTAGTTACGAATGTAACATCATGCTCGAACGGGAAGGACGCGGCAAGGGGGCCAGATTCTGTTGCTCCATTGGGTTGATCAGGGGAAGTGCCTAGTTGCGATGTAATGATGCGGTCCAGATAGTCTTTCGCAACATCTAGACTGTTGATAAGCACAATGAAGGAAATAATCTTGTTTTCAGGTGGTAGCCCCCCTTGAACAGTTGGCTGCGGATATGATTCATCTCGCATCCTCCGCTGGACCATTCCAATAAAGTCTGATCCTAGTACCCTCCCGACATCTGGAATTACCGAGGCGGCTACGTCACGTTGCGCTGTTGACATAGCCTTCTGAATTATTGCGCTGACGATATACATAACATCGTCAACGGCCGAGATGATGTACGGGGCGTTTCCATCGATAGGCTTGTTAAGATTTAGGGAAAGACCCATAGGTGATTCGTCTAGTTGGAACGCCTTTTCAACAGATCGTCTAAAAAAGAACAAAGCCAAGGAATTGTAAGGCGATGTGAGCTTTGATGAGATCTTTCGACCGAGATTGGATTTTGTGACAACCTCAGGTATTGATAGAGGTACATCTTCAGGGGTATCGGGATTCTGATCAAAATTAATTGTTAGAACAACAAAGCTCGATTAGAAATACTTACTCTGCATTTGCTAGCAAGAAACTTTGAATATAATGACCATCGGCCAAGCATGATGGAGATCTCGCTAAGTAGAGCATCTACTTCTTTCATGTCTACACCTTCATCCTCACTATTCCGCGAGTTGGTACCGCCGCCCACCGCTGGAGAGTTTACACGCGGAGTACCCGTAAGCGTCCTTTGCGGAGGCAGGAAACTTTGTACTAAGAAGGAAAATGGATAACTTTTTGCGTCGGTAAGTTTTCTATCAACGCTTCTTTCGTCGCCCCACGAATCCAAAATAATACCACCTTGAACGTCAGCCTCCATCTGGAGTCTCTCTATGACTTTAACCATCTTGCCTTCACCGTAGTGCCTCTCTACGAGCCCACCATGACTTTCGACAATCTGGGCGATATGCTCAAAGAGCTTTGTAAGCGCGTTGGCGTAAAAGAACCCATCTCTTTTCCCTGCGTCGCCAGGTGTCGTCTTGAGAGTTGCCCTAGCTGTGCCGGCAACACCCTGACATACGTAGCGTCCATATACGTCTAATCCAACATCTCCTCTCCCTATTAAAGGGAACAGTTTGAAGAATCTCGTAATCTTGGCGCCGTCGCCTTCTTTGACTGCCTTCTCGAATTCTCGTAAGAACAAGCCGCATAAGCTCTCCTTCGCATTCTCAAGTGTTACCCAAGGCGCATCTGGCACCTCGACACTCGGTACCATGGAGGCCGCAAAGCCACCGCGTATAATAGGCTCTGGCACTTTGCTTGCGCGGGAGATATATCCTGCTGCCGCTTCCCAGTCTTGGGGGGCGCCCATACTGCCCACTACTCCATGGACGCACGCTTTGAGTTCCGCGACCTGTTCAACAACTTTCAGTGTTTGCTGCACTCTGTCTTTCTCTAGGTCGAGCTCCTTAACCCGACTGGAAAGTCGTCCTGCAGTGTCGGCAGCCGACGAGAGCATCCCATTGCTTATGGATCTTGTCGCGATGACCTGGGAGCCGAGATTCGCACGAAGTAGATCAAGCCGGCCTAGCTCGCGGGATAAGTCGGCCTGGGAAGATAGAAGCGCATTGAGGCGATTAGTTATGCTGGTCTCGCGCACATGTAGGGCAGCTAGCCCAGCGCGGACGTCGGAAAGAGTCGAGACATTGTGAATGGAGGAACTTGACGAGAGATTGTTTAGCTTATTAGAAGCTTTCTGCGTTGTTGACACCGTGAAGTTGCCATTAGGGATGTTGTTGGCGGACATTGGGACACTGGTTGTGGGAGGTGCATAGCGGCTTAAGATACTCAAGCTTGAATTGCTGGACCTTGAACAACACTTTCCGCTGATGTGGGTAGAGATCAAGTTGATCCAACCAACGAGCGTTGTTCAAGGGTTGGCTGTTCAAGGGTTGTAAGTGACGATTCTACGTTGTATTTTGTACTTCCGCTAAATCGCGAATTCGACAGTTATTGTTACACGTCAAGCCGCTGAAGGATAGGCTCTAAAGCTTCTGAAACTAAAATACCTACCTGAAATTTGGCTTATGTCGTAGCCGATAAAGGTTATTTAGGTACCTAGGTAGGTACCTAGGTAGCTAATCTTAATCGATAAGCCGCCTTAGTACCTTAGGTACTTTCATATCGTATATCGTCATTGTCGTCGGTTGTGTATTGGTGCTTCTATGAGTCACTAAAGTGAAGTTTTATACATTTCCTTACTGAGTTGAATTTTGTGTCAATCTTGAAAGGTCTTTTAGTTTATCAAAACTTCCCACCAGACTAAAAAAAAAAAATCCTTACTCGACTAAACCCATTTCAATATCTGAGCAAGTTGGCGTCTGTAATTTTAAGTCGCAGATTTAAAACTGTTCGAGCTATTTTCAACTCCTACAGCACAATGTCTCAAGACCTCCCAAGAATAAACACACAAATTCTCAAGGTACCAGAGACAGAGCTAGGTAAATTTAGGGATGGAAATGATCAGGAAAAACTGGGATTATGGGAGGTTTCTCAAAGCAAGTCACCTGGTATCAGAATCCTTAATGAGGCCGCACAATATCTGAAAACTAAGAATACGCCCATTGCATTTCCAACTGAGACTGTCTATGGGCTCGGAGCAGATGCCACAAGAAGCGAAGCAGTAAAAGGGATCTACACTGCCAAGAAGAGGCCATCGGACAATCCCCTTATTATTCACATCTCGGATCTAGAAATGCTTCGAAGTATTCTAGCCCCCGAGAATACTTCTAATGGCACAACCGTCACAAACCATGACCGAATACCTGAGATATACAAACCTCTCATCAAAAGATTTTGGCCGGGACCTTTGACATTGCTGCTCCCCAACCCAATTTCGTCTAAGCTAGCCCCTGAAGTAACGGCCGGATTGAAAACCTTTGGTGTTCGAATGCCAAATTCGCCTCTTGCTTTATCGCTTATTAAACTAACAGGCATGCCTCTGGCAGCTCCGTCAGCAAATGCTTCGACGAAGCCATCACCTACTACTGCTCAGCACGTATTAGAAGATCTAGAGGGCCGTATTGAGTTTATACTTGATGGGGGTCCGTGTCTCGTCGGGGTTGAGAGCACGGTGGTAGATGGTCTATGTGATCCTCCCTTGATTCTGAGGCCTGGGGGAGTAAGCATAGACGAACTACGGAGTTGTCCTGGATGGGAGAAGGTTGAAAAGGGGTATAAGGACCAGAGTGAAACGGGCAAGTCTGCGCCGCGAGCGCCAGGCATGAAGTATAAACACTATAGTCCAAAAGCAACCGTTATTCTTTACGAGGCATCCTTCGCGGCGGACTATAATGGCATCCAGGCTCAGGACGTCAAAACCTTTATCCAAGGCCGACAATTCCAGCAAATATCAAGAAACGGGAGTGGTGGATTGCAGATCGGTATTATACGGACTCGACATTGGAAACCCGCAGCCGGATTGCGCTGCGGCGACTTCAAAAGTGAGACTGTGAAAACACAAAACGGCCAAGAGCACCACTTGGCAATTGAATTCGACGTTCAAGAAGCAGAGCTCTATGATAGCACGACTGCAGTTCCCATAGGGAAGCTTATGGATGTGAGCATAGGGACGGACACCAGAAGCATAGCGCATGGCCTTTTTTCGGCGTTACGAGAACTGGATAGACGAGGCGCGGATCTCATATTTGTAGAGGGTACAGTAGACGATGAGGATATTGGCGCGGCGGTTATGAACAGGCTGCGCAAGGCAGCTTCTCAGATTAAGTCGTAGACCATAACCGGTGCGACACACCGCTCAGCTTAATGACATTCCGTTAAGAACAAATAACGACTTTTACCAACGCCACGCCGGAGTCTACAATGAAGGTCGTCTCGTAAGTCTCCACGTTTCGGAGAACTAGTCTCTTACAACCCTTGCCTTAACCAATCTGTCAGTTTGGCCTTTCCTAGTTGCGCCAAATTGTTCACTCCTTGTTCACTGAGGTCGATACGGCTGAGATTAACATCCTGCGTCGGCGCCTTGCTAACTCTCTGTACGATGATGGTCGGGTCGGTCTCTAAGATGATGCCGTCATCCACGATCTCGTCGATCGCGAGCGAGACTAGATCGTAATTCTCGATTATCGTTCGCTTATCAACCGATTGCCTGCCCTTGGGTTAACTTCTATGGCACTGGTGGAACCCTAGCTAGCGAACATACTTAAATAGGAGGTGTAGCGAATCCCTTAGGGCCAAGATGACGTTGTATAGGAGGACCTCGTTCTCATCCACACCGCCCACGACATACATCATCACGTCGGACTCCATCTTATATAGTACGATCCGGTTGTCGTAGAGAATGATATCGCCGGTCTGCTTTGCCGTCTTATCTAATAGACCCTTTTCGAAGGTCTTCTGCGACTTGACATCCGCGAACGGTCCGCTAGGTTGGTGGTGTGTGGTTGATGCTACTCGGGCTTCTCATCAGCGACTGCAACTTTCCAGAATCAGCATAGGTCAGACCTACAAGCTGTGGGAGCATGGTGGGGTGCATTGTAGTATTTCGCGAATATCCTCGAGCCGTCGTCGATGTTAAGGATGATGATGGCATTCACCGAGGACAAGGACATCCCAGGTGCCATATTGAAAGCTGGATATTAGTATAGGGATATGATAGGCTTGTAGTAACGTAGATATTGAGGATATCCCTTAAGAATCACCAATCGTCTCTTATGATGCTAATGTCCGCTAAGGTACAGCCAGCCTTGGGTACAGCGCATGTGGCATTTGATTGACTTGGAGAGAGAGATGGAGAAATTGTTTTAGCGGAGCCGCGACGTAGGTTGTACCTAGGTACGCACTAAAATGTGCATAACGCCAAATAACGTTGTGCAACAGTAAAAAAAAGGTACTAACCTACATAAAGTACCTGCACAACTTCCACTTTACGCGAAAAGTCGCGTTCCACCCCTTTTTGACGCGCTCCTATAGTTGCTCCGTTTTACGATTTCTCCTAGGGCGACTTGTATCACACCCACTTTGCATATCTCATAATGGATCCATCCCACTTCAGATATACATAGTAGGCTCAATCTTCTCAATCTTCTCAATCACCCACTTTCTTACCAAGCCGTAATTTCTATAATCAAGTACGGGCAAGTACGGGCTTCTCATCATATATAACTCAAAATGTCTTCACCATCTAGCCGTCGTCAGCGGAGTTCGCAGGCCGGCACTCCAAGTCGAAATACACGAAGTTCTCAAGCCGCTCGTAGCAGTCCTGCCAATGGCGGCCCATCCCAAAACGGAGCGCAAGATGGCAATACTCTTGACATCGCTCGCCCATCGCAGTTGGCTTCAAGTCCTCTGTTTTACCAGTCATCCCCCGCGAATGGGAACGACAGAAGTTCTCCCGCTTTAAGACATAATACCGATAGCCAGAGCACCATCCCCAACCCCGATGCTGCGCCTAGCTCACCGTTACGCCGTATGGGAGAAAGCGATGGCGATCGCACACCGAGGGCTAGATCACTTATGGGTGGTGAGTATACTTTTATAATTGTCAAAGTACCTGTGGTAGACCTCGACTGACTGATGCTTCAGAATCATCGCCCATCCGATACGAACCGAGCTCGAGTCCTGGTCGCGGTTTGCACCCGCAATCCGATCTTCGAAGCGAGAGTAGTAACTTATTTGTCGGTCCCTCTGATACCCCACGTGCCAACAGGGTAAATCGACGAGGTGATATAAACTCGGAAATTTTCAGTAGTAGCGCTCGAGGCAACAGTCGTGTTATCTTGGACGATGCCGGGCGTGTGGTTCGAGAAATTCATTCTGATGCGGCAACATTCTCCAACTTGAATCCTAACACCTCGGATGCTGATGCTCTTGGCGGTCAAGACAATGCAACTATCTGGGGTACCACAGTGTCTATCGACGACACATATGCTGCATTTAAGGACTTCTTACGCAATTTCACTAAGAAGTATCGCATGTGGGGTTCAGGAATGACGACCGAACAGACAGATGCTGATCCTGAATCCACCTCTAAACTATATTGGGAGGAGCTTCAGAACATGCTGCTCCTCGGCCAACGAATCCTCTACGTCAATATTCAAGATTTCAAATTATACCCGCCTACTAGGAAAATATGGCATCAAATCCAGCATTATCCTCAGGAAATTGTGCCGCTTATGGATCAGTCTGTCCATGATCTTATGATCGAGCTCGCACAGGCAGAAACGGCGCGCCAGAGGAGCCAGAGTAATGGGGCATCGGCAACTCAACGTAACGGCGTCCCTAGTTCCGACATGCAAGTCCCGAGCTCAGAGAGAAGTGAGGAACCCCAGCAGTCTCAGCCGCGCCCGCAGGGTCCTACCTTGGAAGAAAAAGTTATGGATCAAACTTATATGACCCGGCCCTATGGATTAGACGAAGTCATCAATTTGCGCAATCTTAACCCTTCCGATATGGACAAGCTCATCTGTATTAAGGGCCTCGTAATTCGGACAACACCCGTCATCCCAGATATGAAGCAAGCCTTTTTTAGGTGTAGTGTCTGTAGCCACTCTCTTCTAGTAGGCCTAGACCGAGGCAAGATTCGAGAACCTACCGAATGCCCACGATATCTATGCAACTCGAAGAATTCTATGCAGATCATCCACAACAGGTGCGAGTTTGAGGACAAGCAAGTTATCAAGCTACAAGAAACGCCCGATGAGGTACCCGCTGGACAGACGCCACATTCGGTGTCAGTTTGTGTTTATAATGAGCTGGTAGATTTCTGCAAGGCTGGTGATCGCATCAAGGTCACAGGTATCTACCGTGTTAGCCCAGTTAGGGTTAACCCACGTCAGCGCTCTGTCAAGAGCATATTCAAGACCTTTGTTGATGTTGTCCACGTTGCCAAGGTCGATAATAAGAAAATGGATATAGATATATCTATTCTCGATGACGTAGCCAACGACGAGGAGAATAATATCGGAGAGACCCGGAATATCAGCCCCGAGGAAGAGGAGAAGATCAAGGCTACGGCCGCCCGTCCGGATATCTACGAACTTCTCGCCCGGTCACTAGCTCCATCTGTCTACGAAATGGACGACGTCAAGAAGGGCATCCTCCTCCAGATGTTTGGAGGGACAAACAAAACATTCGAGAAAGGTGGTAGCCCGAAATATCGAGGTGATATTAACGTCTTACTATGCGGTGACCCGTCAACATCAAAGTCTCAGCTGCTCAAATACATCCACAAGATCGCCCCTCGTGGTGTTTACACTAGCGGCAAAGGATCTTCTGCGGTCGGTCTTACGGCGTACGTCAGTCGTGACCCTGAGACTAGGCAACTCGTGCTCGAATCTGGTGCTTTGGTCTTGTCTGATGGTGGCGTTTGTTGTATTGACGAGTTTGACAAGATGTCCGATTCTACACGTTCTGTTCTTCATGAAGTCATGGAGCAGCAGACAGTTTCAGTAGCCAAAGCCGGTATCATTACTACGTTGAATGCTAGGACGAGTATTTTGGCATCGGCCAATCCAATTGGGTCTCGATACAACCCCGACCTACCTGTTCCGCAAAATATTGATTTACCACCTACATTATTATCGCGATTCGACCTTGTTTACTTGATCCTCGATCGTGTCAACGAGGCGGCCGACCGCAGATTAGCGCGGCATTTACTTTCCATGTATTTGGAAGATGCTCCACAGTCTGCTCCCTCGATTAATGAGATATTGGTATGTTCATAGTACAATCCAGTTTTTATTGGAAAGCGTAATACTGACAAATCCTTTAGCCTGTGGAGTTCTTAACGTCCTACATCTCGTACGCCCGTACTCACATCCACCCGACGTTAACCCAAGATGCTTCGCAGGCACTTGTGGATGCGTACGTGAATATGCGCAAATTAGGACAAGATGTTCGCGCAGCAGAAAAACGCATCACTGCCACAACACGTCAGCTTGAGTCGATGATCCGCCTCGCCGAAGCACACGCCAAAATGCGACTCTCGACGATAGTAACCAAAGCTGATGTTCTCGAAGCCGAGCGACTTATCCAGTCTGCTTTGAAGACTGCAGCGACAGATTCTCAGGGTCGCATCGATATGAGCCTTCTCACAGAAGGCACCAGTGCTGCAGAGCGGAAACGCAAGACGGAGCTGAAGGAAGCTATCCTACGTCTTCTGGATGAGTTGACAAGTAGTGGGCAGAATGTCCGGTGGAGCGAAGTCAGCAGACGTCTGAACGAAGGGGCGAGTGTTCCTATTGAACCTGCCGATTTTGCCGAGACTATGAGAGCGCTTGAAATGGAGGGGTCTGTCATGATTAGTGGCGAGGGTCCGAGGAGGAGCGTGAGACGCGTCACTGGTGTTGCGTGAACTTCGCAAGGGAGGATATTAGGAGGGATAAATATTCCCAGCCTGGTATTTTAGTGGCGGGGGTGATATACATAGTTGGGCAATACGCCTATACCCACTGTTGTTTTTGACGATGAACAAGTGTTCTGAAAATTGGGTATGAGATACGGGCTAGCAAACGAGTTAATGAAGGCGTAGATTAATAAAGTAAAATGGCCTACAGAATTGTGTACCTATATGACTATCATAAGTCGACTACCATAAGTCAACTACCGTGTCAGCTACCGTGTCAGCTATACTCGACTTTGTCACTCTGTGGCGTTAGAATTTGAATTGGATCTTGCTAAGCCTATGAGGTATGTATTTACTTTCACATAACCTCTGCTGCTCTGATACCTATGACACTATGAACTAGGTAGGTAAAGAATAAACTAGGTAAATAATAAGTTTCCGACTGTAACCGATCTACAGTCAACAGGGATTCCAGGGATTCGCCCTAAAGCTAGCAAACGATCTACTTTGTTACGTCTGTATGTGGAAGGGGAGCACAAACTACTCTCTCCAATACTCAAGTTACAACATGCAGATGCAGCTCAAGTCCAATTTTCTCAAATTGCACCAAGTATCATTGGTGCACCGTGACGTCAATCTTCTCCTCACGTTCCAAAGAAATGGACCACAACAGGGCCGATATCGAACACCGATGGGATGGACACGTTAGAGCTCGGTGATTTTCCGCGCAGGTACATAGAGAATTCTCAACTGATATTCCCCGAGTATTCCCTCGTTTGATTCCCTTAACTAGATACAGAGTAATCCGTGCCTGCAGAAAATGGCTTACAACTCGAAAGACTTTTATCCCCGACCCGATTTCGTTCACGGCAATCACAGATGGACACCCCTTAATGAGGGTTGGTCGATACTCTTCGACGACGACGATGTTGGGTTGAAGGAGGCATGGCAGATCAATGGTGTTCCAGAAAAAGTGTCTGTCACGTCTTCTACTAACTCAATCAGCGAAGCTGAAGCTCAAAAGCTAGCTGCATTCCCCGAACTCAAGGAGAGAGGATTTCAGGCCCCGAAGAGCCAGACTCGTGAGCATGTTAAAAAGCCCATTAATGTACCCTTTGCCTTTCAGACACCCGCGTCCGGCGTCTTTGATAACGACGCTCACGAGGTTTTATGGTACGAGAATAAAGTCGTTGATCCGCGCGAAGAGGCCGAGATAGAAGCTGGGGATAGAGTCCTGGCTCGCTTTGGCGCTGTGGATTACGACGTAACGATCTGGGCTTCGGGATATCCCGTGGGCCAGCATCGAGGCGGACACGTGCCTTTTGACGTGGACA
The DNA here is from genome assembly GCF_022478715.1 of Daldinia decipiens. Classification (NCBI taxonomy): domain Eukaryota; kingdom Fungi; phylum Ascomycota; class Sordariomycetes; order Xylariales; family Hypoxylaceae; genus Daldinia; species Daldinia decipiens. Next base: position 176,594 of record NW_026054551.1, on the reverse strand, counting down.
TCACTGATGCTCTGGCAAATGCCTGGAAGAATACCGGCAAGGGGGAATTGGACCTCACCTTGCGCATTCGTGACTCCCCGCATGACCTTGCTCAGCCTCGTGGTATGTATAAGAACATTTTGGTCAGAAGATAGAAATATATCCTTCTCGGCCTTTGAGGTTCTGCTATCAAAACGCTAATATTAGGTACCTAGGTAAGCAATATTGGGCGCCAAAGCCAGAGTCTATTTTCTACAAGCCCACTAGTGGGATATGGCAACCGGTTTGGTTGGAAGTTTTACCACCGACGCGGATTGGCGACAGTAGGGCGGGCACAATATTAAGATCTAACAATATTTCTGAAGGCTTGCTAGAAGCTACAGTGGCCGTTCTGGGACGAAGAGCTGGTCATGGGTATAGCGTTGAGATCGAGGGCTATCTTTACAGTGTCAGCGTGGCCAAGACGAAAGAAAACCTACCTGGCGACAAGGACTATGTTTCTATTAACCTCGGCTTATCTCTAAGCGACGATCAGAAGTCAAACGCACCGCCGACCCTTGCCCAGGACGCCCCCTACTATGATAGCCACTCCTGGCGCGGCACCTTAGCTCTGTGGTCGCCGGACCACCCAACTCTGTACGATCTATCTATTCGGTTATACGACTCGGAGGACAAGCTTATCGATCAAGTCAAGACGTACACTGGATTTCGAAGTATCGACTGGAACCGAGGCGACAGAACCCTCAGGTTGAACGACAAGCCACTCTTCCAAGCGTTAACCCTCGACCAAGGATACTGGCCCGAGACGGGTCTCACGCCGCCGTCACCAGATAGTTTACGGTTGGATATCGAGCTGACGAAGAAGATGGGCTTTAACGGGTGCCGAAAGCACCAGAAGGTCGAGGATCCGGTCTTCCTGTACTGGGCTGATAGGTTGGGATTCCTCGTCTGGGGTGAGATGGCAAACGCGTACGAGTTCAACCAAGACTACGCCGAGAGATTTAGTCAAGAATGGGTAGAGGCTGTGAAGAGGGATATTAACCACCCCTCGATTGTGACTTGGACTCCTGTTAATGGTATGTATGAAATGAGTCTTACGCCTATATCAGGTCTACATTGAGTGGTTTCACCATATAAATATGAGCTAACACTTGCGCAGTATGTTGCTATATCTCTTACATGTGCATACTCACTATTTCTCTGTTCTATTGGGGTCAGAGCGGATGTGTAATCGTCAGATTAGAAGCATTTCGGATGAGATATTGACTTGTAACAGGAAAGCTGGGCCTATCCCAACTTGAAGGACAACATAGATCAGCGGAATCATATTCGGTCACTCTACTATATCACAAAGTAAGAATCAAGCCGGATTCAGGTAATTCATATTCAAATACTGACAAATCGTAGGACGCTCGACCCAACGCGCCCCGTCAACGACAACTGCGGCTGGGAACACGTCATCACAGATCTAAGCACATTCCACGACTACTCAGACGCCCCAGCCCTAGCTGAGACGTGTAGCACTCTAGAAGGCATTCTAGGCAAGAAGCTTGCCGACCGCGACTTTTTTGTCGGACCACTAACACTCAAAGACGGGAGAACCGACAGCGGGACCAAGCATAGGGAGGGTGCTCCTGTCATATGTACCGAGTTCGGCGGCGTCAACATTGCGCCCGGGAAGGGAGCAGAGAGCGGAGATAGGGACTGGGGTTACACGACTGCGAGCGATCCGAAGGATTTACTAAAGCGTCTCGAGGCTTTGATACAGGCAGTTGTTCAGGGGGGACATGTTTGTGGATTTGTGTATACTCAGCTGTAAGTCGTTGCTACAAACCCATGGACGGAAGAGCAATCCCAGATGAAGGTGAGGATTTCTAATAACTGACTGGTTTAGGTCCGACGTCGAGCAGGAAGTCAACGGCTTATACTCATTCGACAGGAGGGAGAAGATTCCCGCAGATGAGGTTAGCAAGCTCATCGAAGCGGCGAGGAAGACGTACTTCGACAGCCTTCCTAAGGGGACCTAATTTCCTATGCTTTTATGCCTAGATGGGTGGAAAGCAACAGATTCTTCTCGTGATAATATTTCATGCCACTTAGATTTTTTTTTCTTAGGAACTTGTGAGGGTTTATTGTGAGGGTTTATTGTGAGGGTAAACCGATCGAGTCGTTGACCAACTAATTTACATAGACGAGGTCCTAGCCATGGAGCTACACGCAAATATACAATATATCAATATCAATGAATTATCGTGATAGAGGCTTCCTTATTTCTTCCTCGTGTTGTGGTGCATGTGTTTCGTTGATCGTAGATGAAGGCTCTGGTTATCGACGTGAAAGTAGAAAGAATATAGGAGCTGTTACGGTACTGGCTGATGTAAAGATATCCGTTAATAACGTTAGATCAAACTGGTAAAAACGTAAGAACGTAAAAACGAAACCATCTGACGTAATGTTATGTACCTAACATTAATCCGTACCTACCTTGGAACCTTATCGTAGGTAATACACGAGTACATGTAGTGGGGCGGATAAATGATAGGGCGATCCAATGACGAGGACATTAAACCGAGGACATTAAACCGATTAATTGTACCTAAGTATTGACCTCAACTTCCGAGAATTGTCGCTAAGTAAAGGTCCTTATCAAATCCCCCAATATACCAACCAATTGGCCATCACATAACGCAGATGGCGTCGCTATATCGCATTGTCGGCTGCGGCGCCAGAAGTCTGCAGCTTGCGAAGCCGACAATAAAGCCAGCAATACGCGCCTTATCGCAGACTTCCCTGCGCAAGGCCAAAGAGTTGCCTAACCAGCGCACCACCCTTCAACCCGTCGATCCCGATTTCGCCCACCCCTCGGATCCCTATGGCGTACAGCGCCTTCAGAACCAGGATGGCTCCGTCGAGGCCTCCCGCGAAGGAAGCATAACCGACCGAAAGGTCCGTCACTACACAGTCAACTTCGGTCCTCAGCATCCTGCTGCTCACGGTGTGCTTCGGTTAATTCTAGAGCTGAACGGAGAGGAGATTATTCGATCCGACCCCCACGTCGGACTGCTTCACAGAGGAACGGAGAAGTTGATCGAGTACAAGACCTACCTACAGGCCTTACCGTACTTCGACCGGTTAGATTACGTCTCTATGATGACCAACGAGCAATGCTTCACCCTCGCCGTCGAGAAGTTACTAAACATAGAAATCCCGGAGCGAGCCAAGTTCATTCGAACCTTGTTTGGAGAAATTACGAGGGTTCTAAACCATCTTATGTCCGTTCTATCGCACGCCATGGACGTGGGTGCTTTAACACCTTTCTTATGGGGGTTTGAGGAACGAGAGAAGCTGATGGTAAGTTTATTCTACCATTTATCATCTAAGTAATACAACGCAAATATGAAAGTTTAAAAACTAATGGAAATCTCTTATAGGAATTCTACGAACGTGTATCTGGAGCCCGTATGCACGCTGCATATGTCAGACCCGGCGGTGTTCACCAGGATATCCCCGTCGGCCTTCTAGACGACATCTACCAATGGGCAACGCAATTTGGTGACCGAGTCGATGAGACTGAGGAAATGCTGACAGACAACCGAATCTGGATCCAAAGATTAAAGGGTGTCGGTGTGGTTTCCGCTGAGGAGGCTCTTGGCCTTTCTTTCACTGGCGTCATGCTGCGAGGTTCGGGTGTACCATGGGATGTGCGCAAGAGTCAGCCATATGACGCATACGACCAGGTCGACTTTGCTGTTCCCGTAGGAGTTAACGGTGACTGCTATGACCGATACCTGTGCCGGATGGAGGAGTTCCGCCAGTCTCTCCGAATTATCCACCAGTGTCTGAACAAGATGCCAGCCGGTCCTGTCCGAGTCGAGGACTACAAGATATCGCCACCCCCGCGAGCAGCCATGAAGGAGAACATGGAGGCCCTTATCCACCACTTCCTGCTCTACACCAAGGGTTACGCTGTACCTCCCGGCGAAACTTATGCCGCCATTGAGGCGCCGAAGGGAGAGATGGGTGTGTATCTTGTGAGCGATGGTAGTGAGAGGCCGTATCGATGCCACATCCGTGCGCCTGGTTTTGCGCACTTGGGCGGCTTCGATCAAGTCGCCAGAGGGCATCTGATCGCTGATGCTGTAGCGATCATCGGTACGATGGATCTGGTGTTCGGTAAGTACAATCAATGCCCTGTAAACATGAAGAATTTAGATACTAACGCATTTTGATGAAATAGGCGAGGTCGATAGGTGATAGGCCTATGAAGACTAAACTCTAAAAAAAAGGCAACTCGCAGTGCAAATCATAGACGTCGTGTTCACGTGTACGATAGTCGACGAGGTCACTAGTGAAGTGTCTCGCATAATGCATATAGCATTGAAGTATCGCACTGCTTTAGTAAATACGGATACGAAATTTTCGTGATATTTATTTTTCTTATTTTATGTTTTATCGTCCTCTCTTCTCTCCTTACAGTTCGTGTCTCCTTTCTGTAGCCGAGCTGTTCAGTGAAAATTTGTCACTGGTTTATCGTTCCTACGTCAAGCAACATTGCAGCAAGTAGGTGGTATATTGCCGAAATGGCGAAAGCTCGTATGTAGGTGCAGATCACGACAATGTGGTGTCGGATGTTAAGATGATGTGCGAGATGTGATATCTCTGGTATCCTTAGTGAGATGCCGGACGCTGCTCCGGGGAAAGCTTGGGGTAGTACAACTCGCAGTTCTCGAAGGGAGGCATGTGAGAGTCACCTTCGGGGCCCGCGCCGACGGGTAGGCCGAGAATAGGGGTGCCCTCTGGTTCGTAGTAGATGGTCTGCATGTCGATGGGGTGGCTGATAGCGCTATGGAAAATCGGGGGTCCGGATGAGGCGGCGTTGTAGCCGTGCTGCTGCTGCTGCTGCTGGGATTGCTGTCCCTGACCCTGCATCGCGGACGTGTCATAGGGACTACAGGCCCAACGGGCGGGCTGACCGGGAGCGACGGGAGTGACAGGTGCGGATTGCGTGGTGTGGGGAGCCCAGTATTGATGAACGGTGTCGGAAATGTGCAGATACGGCGGCGTTGCCTGGTCCACAGGCGGCTGGAAGCTGGGCGCGAAGCTGGGCGCGAAGCTTGATGCGGCGGGGCTCTGGAAGCCGGAGGTGCTGGCACCATTGTTGGCGTCGTAGTTGTTTGTGGGCAAGGTGTTCGCGCTCTCGTCTTCGTTGATGTATCGACGAGCGTCGTTCGGGCCATACTGGATTGCGGGCATACTACCGCTGCTGTTGCTGTTGCTGTTGCTGTTGCTGTCGTTGTTGCTCCTAGCAGCAGTCGCAGCAGCGGACATCTCTTCACGCATCTCCGAGCGGCCGGTATAGCGATCAAACGTGATGTCACATGAGCAGCGGCCGGCTCGGTGCAACTCGGCATGGTCACGTGTCCACTCGGCGCCGTAGAGGCTCAGCATGCGGACCGATACGCTGAGGCGTCTGGACGAGTTGTGCTCCCTCTCCTCGAACAGGGGCGGCAGTCCGGGGCCGTTGCGGGGCGTGGCGGAGGTCGAGGCGCGGCGACGCTGGCGATTGTTCTGGTAGAAGGACTGATCCCTACCGCGTCCTTTGCCCTTCCATCGCTTGCCCTTGCCGTGGCGCTGCCGGCTAGGCATCTCAGGGCTGGCGCTACGAACGTCGGAAGGCGTGCTAATGCTGACATTAGCCATGCCGGCAGGAAGAGTTGTTGCTGCTGCGATGTTGGCAGCGGCGCTGGAGGTCGAGGGCTGCGCATACTGCGAGTATGGGCTCGGATCGGCAGATGGCGTGAACGCAGCGGCGGACGGCGAGAAGGAGAATTGGGAGCCGTCCATCTGCGCGGTTGCCGGGAAGCTGAGGGCCGGGTTGTCGCTAATGCCGAATGTGGGTCCGCGGCCGGAGCCGGAGCCGCTTCCGCTTCCGCTTCCGCTACGGGTGACCATGCGCGGCTGTTGCAGGTGCGGAAAGCGGATGTCGCAGCTGCAGGCCCCGCGCTCGTGCATGAATCGGTGCTCGTATTCGATGATGTCGATGAAGCGGCCGTGGAGGATGCGGCCGCAGGCCGGACACATGGTCGCGGGGAGCATGGGGCGGCAGGCTGGGTGCGGGCAGCAGGGGTTGTTGTGCATCTGCGTGGTCATGGGGCAGGGCCGCATGACGGGGACGCTGGTGTGTCCGCAGGTGTAGCCGACGTACTCGACGAAGCACATCTCGGCGGTTTCGACTGGCAAGACTGGAGATTGGACTTGGTCAGAGAGGGGGGCTGGGGGGGAGGGTATAAGTACGGATGTTGAGGGGATGGAGTTGCCCCTGCGGAAAGCACGGTGGGCCATGGTACTATCCCGACGGGGTTGTGGTGTGAATGGTGCAGTGTGGATGTTTATGGGCGAGTTGCACTGTATGGGCAGGATTGGGAAGGGAAGGGGGTATTTATTGTATGGGGAAGGAAAGGAGTATGATGATTGGGCTAGCCTTGGGGATGGGCTTGAAGCTTGGTGTATTTTGTTGCTGGGATTGGATTATCTTGGGGTGATGGATAATGGGTATTGTGCTAAAGGGAAAAGATTTGGCGTCTTGAACAATTGCAAGGAGATGAGATTGAGTGAAATGGTCGGCGACGAGGGAAGGAGCGTACTTACTAGAGATCTAGGGCTGAAGAAGCTATCCGCCGGGCGAAAGAGCGACCGGAAGCTTTGTGATCTTCTGCTGGTGTTGCAACAAGCAGCGGAAGCAGCGACGACCTATTTTGTGCTCTGTATATGGATATATGTGTACATGTGAGAGCTTTGCGTGTCTAGAGGATCTCTTTTGAAGAGGGTATGCTGGAAAGACCTGATACTGTCTGGAATACTGTCTGGATAAGGCAGGCACGAAGTCCGCTGAGAGCTTCAGCCGCTAAGGGTTGTCAGCTGTTGAAGGTGTCTGCTGTCTGTCGATAAGAATTGCAGTTGCTAAAGAGCTACTAGAGTTGTCGAGATAATTATGATACCTAACCAGGTCCCAAATGTTCCAAATTGGTGATGAGCACAGGTGGTCCGCGGACTGTTAGGGTCGCTGCTGTGGTTCTAGATGTCCTCTAGACTAATGCTATGTAGGATCAATTCATATCATGGAATTAACAAGGAAGAGCAGGAATTTATTATCCGCTAGTGCTCTTTCCTAGCGGAACGTGCTAATGGCTTTTTTGTTTTTTTTTCTTCTATTAATTCTGGTAAAGGAAAGAGGAGGTTTGGAAGACTCTTAGGGGACAGGTTTGTGATAGGGGATGGGGTGGTAGAGGGAACAAGAAGGGGTAAGAGTCACTAAGCCGGTAATATGGAGGTCACTTCTCGAGCAGATCAATTCTAAATATTCACCAAGGTCATGTCTAGCAGACAATGTTTCTTATGCTTCGGATGATATAAATTGGTCATTGAGAAGCCATTTCCAGCTCCTCTGATTGGCTACTGTGCTAAATATCTCGTCTGAACTCACGGCCAGGCACTTGCTACAGTAAAATAGTTACGCCATACTGTTCACACTAATAGTTGATTGGCAGACCGGCCCTCTTGCTTTATCGATCCAGTGTATACTGTATCTAGGCCTCTAAGCAGATAAATATCTGGTCGAACCTAGTGCAATACAGTACAGGGTTTTCAGATAACCGCTCAGGAGGCTCGATTTGTGAACAAGGAGTCGTAATTCTTATTGGCCCCTGCAGGTCTAATTCCAGGGACATGGGATGCAAATACCAGTAAAACTGCTTGAGAATCTACTGTGAACGACAGAGAACAGAGTCGCGCCAGCTCCTTCTTGCCGAGATTGACTTGAGTGGTCAGGTAATGGGTATTAATCTTGTGCACGGATCTACCTAAGCTTGGGATTCCTGAGGTATTATTAGTGATTCTATGTATCTCTAGTAGGTAGGCATAGAGTGATAAAGATTTCAGATTGGTGTGAAAGGCTCTTGGGATGGTCCACCTTAACCACGTACCTATGGTAAACTTCATGAACACGACTGACTATCTTCACAGCTAGGTTTGTCTTTAGTAAGTAATAATGTTTGCAGATAATCAGCTTTGCGCTTGTGGTTCACACAATTGTATTTGGGATGGATAATGACCATTTTACGTATCAAGTTATTCGGTCAAATACTCGTATGACTCTGCCCAGATATATTGGCCAAGGTGAATGGAAGATATACTGAGAACCGCTTATCGCTTCATTATTTTTCGCTGACATAATCATATACAAATAGAATGATATTATTTCCAATAGAAAATGAAAATGGAGGAGGAATATTGTTAGGTTAGTTATCTTAGGCCGCGCCAGCAGCTGGTGGTAACACAGCAACTGGCTGTCGGCATACTTGTTTTATCGTTTATCGGCATTGCTGAACCATATGGCCGCAGCATTCAGTGATACAATGAATGATGATTGATTGTCCAGGAGACTAGGCCATTGCTATCTCTTGATATGTTAAAGCAGTGTTGCAGTAATGATACCATACTCGAAAGTGGCTCGAGGAGAGAAATACCGGATTCAAAGAAATTCAAAGAACCTCCCGGCAGAACGAATGAAGGAGTTGTCACTGTTAGTTTGCAAGGCGAGGAGTTAATAAACTTGTACATTAGCCAATATTGTAGATAGATATCCTACAACCTATGTTTTTTTTTACTATATCTAATTGCTAACATGCAAAGATCTCCTGCGGAGACTAGATACTAGATAGTAAGAGCACTCTTCCATGCCCCCCCCCCCCCCCCCCTTGGGTCACTAGCTCTTAGAGGCAGAGTAATCAAGATCCTATCGTTGCAGCCTTCAAGATGAAGCTTATGACGAGCAAGGGGTATACGAGCAAATAACCTATACGAATATCTGGAATTTAGGACTCGGGAACGTAGCGAGAAGCAGAAACACCGCACGCGTTCCTCGTCACTAAATGGGTTATTGACTGAAGACTGAATGTGAGAGAATTAAGGGATATTTTGGGTGTAGAAATCACTCTGCACTTAGGAACCAAAGTGCAGGAAGTCATATGTCACTAAATACAACATCAGTATTTCTATTTTTTTTATTCCACGCAACAGCAAGTCAACGGCTAAATTGAAGGATGAATGGACTAAGTGTCGAAGATACTTCGTAGATGTGGAGGGGAAGACCTAATGAGTTTCGAAATTTTAGTCCTACGGTGCTTCGGGTTATTGTATTTCGAGGGTAGCTTATGATCTGTAATAAAAAATATTTTCTTTTGAGAAATGCAACTGATTTATACTCTAGATTACTGTGACTCGTAAATTTACTTGGAATATCTAGAGACATGTGTGTGAGTTAAAAAGAGAAAAGGATAAAAAGTGCAAAAAGTCGGCTGGAGCCCGTTATCCGCCGGTTCGAACAGGCCCCCTCCGCGAAAAACCTAAAAGTGGTAAGTTCCAAAAGGGAAGGGAAGCCCGGTGCTTCCAACTACACCACCCCGTTTTTACTCCCAGGACTCCGAGGCGCCTAGGGGCACCATCCCGATTAATTGATGCACTGCTATCTACCTATATATGCTACCTAAATGTAATTAAACCTTTAAGATTTGCCTGCACTGTTTCGCTTAAGCAAATAGATGGAAGATATCCCATAACGTACCTATGCTATGTACTTGCAAATCGGTATTAATATTTTCTCTCCAGAAGAAATACAATATCATTCCCCCTCTCTACCCCCTGTGTAGCCCCTATGCCTCCTTATTTTGATCCTACTATTTTCTTGAGATTTATTTCTGCACAATCTCCTCGTAACCTCAAGTAATGAATATACTTATATTTTAGTAGTCTTGCTTAGGAATTCGCATCAAGAACGGCCCCAAATACGCTGTAACGCTTCGTAGTGGTTGGCGTTGGAAAATAAAGTCCATTTTTCTGGTACGAGTAATTTTGATGGGCACCTGACTTGAAGGGGTTCTGTTTTTCTTTTGTAGTTTGATCACCTTACATGCTGAATTTAACTTTGGAAAATGTGCTTTCCAATAAATGCAATGGTATCGAGATCCTAACTACTCAAAACCCCCTAGCAACGGTTGCTCTAGACGTACTCTTTAGTGGATTCGCATGTCACGATCTTAAAGTTTTATTTCGGTTTCTTCAAAACACAACTTCTTTTTTTACCCTACCTAATTGTTTTAAGGCCAAGTTTATTCTTGCAAATCCCATTGGTATCTAGAAGAAGAAAACTAGCAAAATGGCGTCTACGGGGCCTCCTCGTTCCGGATCCGGAGGAAACCAAGTAAGAAACTTGTCAACATTTTCCCACCAATTGCAGATAAAACTTAACATATTATTACAGAATCAACCGAAGGGCTTCAGCGGTTCTGATACCTACACCGATCAAAGATGAGTTTCCCATGCTCGAGGAAATTATTAGCCGACACACTCAGTACATTATTGAGCACTGCTAAAATCTTCTTCAGGCCTATGATGATACAGGCAATGCAACATGGCTAGAGAAATATCGATTGACTCTCCAGAAAAGCCTTGCTCAATTTTATGTCTTCGCTATACATCAGACACAGTGCCGGAATGCTCTTCAAGCAACCTTAAAGTCTCTACAGGCAGCCCCGCTGAATAATATCATTCCAGATCCCCACGATCGTGAAGTAGTTGCAGATCCGGCAGCGTCTGTTTCCTCTACTCGGAATACGGCAATTGTCTATCGAGATTATACCCCCTTTCCAAAACAAGAAACCGTCCTAATAGAATTGGCGACAACGACATGGTATTTTCAATTGAAGAAAAGACCTTGAGAGATCTCTACATGCTTCGTCAACTTCTCATATCCTACGTCGAGGAAAAGAGCATAGTCTTGTTTAACCGGAAATTTTCTGCGAGACAACTTCGAAGCTGGAAGTTGAGAGATAGATTGCGTTTGGGGGTTTTTTTTTACCACACTTGGACAAGAGTAACTTTCCCCTTGATTTTAGTTATTGGAATGGTAATAAAAGAATTCTTGTAATTCCGCGTTCCTTACAACTTACAAGACGTCGTAAAGGTCACGTGATATACATTGAGCCGCTTGACAATGAACCATACAACAAATGCTAATCTTTGATTTCCATTTCTTACATCTTAGGTATTACTAATATAGTAAATGTACTGTGGTGATTTTACCGGTATATGGTCTGGTATATAGTAGGGCTTAAGTCTCGGCTATAATTTATGTATCATCAATCCCCTGCACAAAGCATAACAAGAATGCTTTCAATTGTATTTCCTTTTGCTTATGTTTATACAAGTAAAGTACAAGTAAGTACCTACATAGGTACATACATGGTTAGCATATGAAAACTAACAAAAGGAATTTAAGGTGAATATCAATGCAAGATCGGATTATAACCCCATTTTAATTACGTGAATTGTCATGTTGAAGAGGCACCTGAGCAATGCAAACCATATAGGTACCTCCTAGGTAGGTAACATACAACAGCTTATGTGGGAAACGGTTGCCCCGAACATACATGTATTTTAGGCAGGCAAATAGCAAATAATGCTTCTTTACTTCATACTTAACTTTCTACTTCTGCACTACTCTCGCCAGCTCTCCAAAGGTGATATATTTAAGCGATACCAAAACTGCCTCCAGGGTTTAATAGCAATATGGCATCATCACAAGCACGCCAGCCTCCCCAAGCAGCAGCTTCAAGCCATCCAGTGAGTTAATTTGCTAACAACCAGCCACAATGAACAACAAAAGTACTAACATATCTTCAATAGCGCAGCGAAGAATGGTGTCGCATTCTCATACCGGTCCCCAATCACGACGAATTCTTCACAATTGAAGAACTAAACACCCGCCATACCCACGATGTCCTCGCTCATTGTCAGGGGCTCTTTGAGACGTACCAAGACACAGGAGATGCATCATGGCTAGAAAAGCGCCGCCTAACACTCCAACAATGGCTGATCCGATTTGACGCGATGAGTGTACATCTAGAACAGTGCAAGAACGCTGTCCAAACGGCTCTGGAGCTATCAGGGCCAGATGAACCGGCCGATACTTATACATCGCCTGGAGCTCCTCCTCGTCAGGCAGCAATTGAGAAGCCCGCAACTCCTCCCCCTTCCCAGAGTAGGGCCACACGACGAAGACTGCAGCAAGTTGGCTCGACTCCGATCAAACAAGAAAAGGGAGGCTTGTTGACGCCCCAGAGCTACTTGGAACAGAAGATCGAGGCTACTTGGCATCGATACAACTGGAACCTCCAATTCACCCTCACGTACAACGGGTTTGATGCCGACCCTCCTGACTGGTACTTTGCGCGACAGGAACACGGGCAGTGGGTTGGGAGCGGCTTGCGATGGGAATTTGACGGAGTGAAGGTCAAGAAGTACCTTGTTCTATCTACACCACGCAACCTCACCATCGTGCACCACGCGCTGAATTTCCTACGAGATTACAAGGAGAAGCTTGTCAAGGAGCTAGCAAAAGCCAAGGGGTTGCCGCTGGACCGACGTCGACGAGACACTTAGGAAGATGGTCGTGCCGTGCCCAGCGACAACCGCCAGGACGAGCCACTACAGCTCATGGTTATCGAAGCCGGATCGAACCGACAGGTTTTCGCCTCGGGTCGCATCCTCCTGCGCGACATCGACATCCAAGGCAACGAGGAGATCCGAAGCCCCATGTCGGGCGAGATCATTGATCCGCAAGACACCAGCTCTAACGATTTGATCTTCCCCGTCGAGGAGAGGACCCTGCGGGATATTTATAACCTCCACGAAGACATAGCAGCCGAGATTGACGCACGCGATGAAGCGGCCGAAGCAGCGCGCCGGGATGATGGGGAAGATACCCCCACTCCCACTCCCACCTAACCGGGCGTTAAAGCTCGATTGCTCGGCACAGGAGATTACGTATTATACGTCAAGGGGAACTGTTGTGGCTGATGTTTCAATGTTCGACTTGTTCTAAGGAAACACCAGCACGATTGCTGAGTGCGCATGTGTGTTTTGTTTTGCGTTCCGTAGCCAATCCCCAAGAGGGTGTATTTCGGCGAAAGCAGAGAGTTGAACTAAATGGTTCTTCGTCCCTACCTTTGGTACTTATGTTATTATGTTTTCGTGCAAACCCATACTGTAATACTAATTTCTGCATTTCCTGATGTTTAGTTTCCGGAACGTTAATAAAAATATGTTGATTTTAGAACCGTCTATCGCTCTGACTTACACGACGTTGTAAAGATCACATGACAAATACCCAATGCTTGCCCGGGCAGTGTGAGGTACAATAGGTACCTACCTATGGATTTGAAGCCCACAGTTTGATGCGGCTTAGCCCCAGCCACAGACTACCTATAGAGTGCAGCCACAACTCTACTAAGGTTACTGATAGGCCTGGATGATTCCGTCTTTGAATGTGCGAATGTAGAAAGATCAACAGGAATTAAAACAATGAAATTTATTTGATGCAAAGCATATCCTAATCTACGTACAGTACATATATAGGACTCTCCAACGTCGCCCTCCGCGACTCCATGTAGTCATGCTATCGTTCCTCCTATCCTCTAGGTATCTATCAGAGCAACACGTAGGAAGTAGGCCGTAGTTTTCGGGTGTATGTGTAAAGTTATAGGAATGGGTTGTTTACAAGGTGTCCATCTTATCTAGGATGGCACGGGTGAATTCGTGAGTGGTGGAATCACCACCCATATCGCGGGTGCGGTACTTGCTGTGGAACCAGTTAGAACTAACAATCATGACTTATTCTGAGAAAAACTTACCCTTCGGCAATCACGCCATAAACGGCCTTGGATATGCGGTTAGCGTGGTCATCAAGACCCAAGTGGCGGAGCAGCATAGATGCAGAGAGAAGAAGAGCGGTAGGGTTGGCTTGGTCCTTGCCCTTGATATCGAGACCGACGTGTCGGCAACCAGGCTCGAAGACGGCAACATCGCGACCCATGTTACAGCCGGGAACGATACCGGGACCACCGACGAGAGCGGCGCCGATGTTGGACAGGATACCACCGTACAAGTTGGGCATAACCATGACGTCGAATTGTTGGGGTCGCGACACGCACTGCATGCTGGCGTTGTCGACAATCATGTCGTTAGTCTCGAGGGTAGGGTATTCGGCAGCAGTCTTCTGGAAGGTGCTTCGGAAGAGGCCGTCAGCCAACTTCATTATGTTGGCCTTGTGGATACAGGTGACCTTCTTGCGGTTGTTGGCTAGCGCAAAGGAGAAAGCGAACTTGGCGATTCGCTCCGACTTGGCTCGGGTGATGATCTTGAGGGACTCGACGACGCCCGGTACGCTCTGGTGCTCCAAGCCGCTGTATTCACCCTCGGTGTTTTCTCGGATAATGCATAGATCGACGTCCTTGTGACGGGTGTTGTAGCCAGGGATGTTCTTGATGAGCGATATAGAGGCGTAAATATCGAGTTCTTGTCGCAGAGCGACGTTGAAACTCTGGTGTCCTGATCTGCTGATAGGCGTGTGGAGGATACCCTTCAATGCCAGCTTGTTCCTCTTGAGGGAGGCGACAGATTCTCGGAACATTTCCTCGAGGCTACCAGGCGAACCACTTTCCACACCAGAGACATCGACTTGCTCCCAATCAATGGGCACGCTGTCGGCCTTGAAAATAGTCTTGACACTCTCAGCTACCTCGGCACCAATACCGTCGCCGGGAATGAGGGTAATAGTGTATTTTCCGCCATACTTCGTAGGCTTGAAAATGTCGGATTGGACCGTCGCAAAAGATCGCGAAGCATTTTGAATATGCGATTGTTGACGGGTGGCCGTTCGCGCCAGGCGCTGCGGGAGAAGAGCGTTAGCCGAGTTATCGTCTTACCGAAAAAAGAGCATGTGAAAGATGGAGGGAAGCTCGAGCCATTGGGCTCGGCAAGTTGGAGATATATGTACCTGGGCAGCTCTGGCAGAGTTTCGCGACAACATCGTAGGTTAGAAATGTGGTATGTGGCCTTATAAAAAAGGAGTGATGCGTCGGAAGTGCTCGAAGAAAGGGAATCAATCAGTGATGCAAATGCTTGCAAAGGCTTGCAAATGGCGCAGGTGGTAAAAAGCTTGGTGGATAGGTCCTTGGTAGGCTGGGCTGGGCTGGGCTGGGCTTGGTGCTGGTTGGTGGGAGGGAGAATGGGCAAGCCGTGGCATTCCGATCGGGTGAACGGGGGCAAGAGAAAAGCACGGTTCGTTTAAAAACAGCCTTTAATCCCGAAGGTACAGTACTTTAGTACTTCACCACGTTTAATGCCAGGTGCTACCTCAGGCTTTTTTTCTGGGTTGGTGGCATTCTAGCCACATTATGCACGTAAATGCGGGTATTTGTGGCGTCGTATCTTATCTGATCTGATCTCAGAATGCATAACTTTAGGTACGTACCTCAATCCCGCACTGTACCTATGTACCTAGGTATTTAACTAAGTAAATGTAACGTTCCAAAGCAAGGCACGATTATTCCATTAAGAGGAGTTTTTATGAAGAGAACAAAACTACATCTCTCTTTCTAACCAGGTAGTCATGGGTCTATTTGGGACATATTACATTAGCTTACACCAAGGAACTACGACAATGAGAATATGTTCCTAGGTTTATATACTAGAAACTCCTTAATAGCAACCGCCATGATATCAAGAAAGTTAGACGAGGAACAACAATAAGGGAATTGTATGACTACCTAATATAAAAACAAGCTCCATAACGCTTCACATCTCCAAGGGGAAATAGCCATATTCTGATGACCACCGGAATGTACAATGTGTTATTTTAAGGAGCATACAAAGTTTAGTAAAACCGACTCATATAATTCAATCTTCAACGAGGCGGAGCACTGCAACTCCTCTCCGCCTGCCTGGTGTATTATAATATTTCCTGGAAGACACTACCTTTCTATATTACATCAGCCTACCGGTCCAAGTTTCCCTTCCTCCTTATTTATAAACTCCACCCCAAACCACTTCCTTATCACAAAAGGGGAGATCACACGATAAGAGTGAGATGTAGCTATATGAAAGGAAACTTTACTTCTCACTGAAAGCTTACCGAGGTAGTACATGTAGGTATTACTTTAGGTACTCTCCTGGGTCTCCACGTCCACCTCATATCTTAGTTTAGTAACCTATATCATTCTACCCTACCTAAATGGCTCTCAAACGCACCACGTCAGCATGGGCAAGAACCAATCCTGCTGCGAGCCGCTCGTTTCAGACAGAATCTCCTCCAGACAATAGGTTTACATTATATACCTTTTCTCATTTTCCCATCTTCCTTTCTAAGCAGGACATCCCTAACCTGAGAGTTGTGGACATATACCAACAACCCCCCTCGGTAACCCCTAGAAGAAATAAACACAGCTGGGCCGTGAAGTATTTATTATAGCAAAGGTTACAATACATACGGATTGGCCGTGCGGGGGAAGAGAGATTGAAAAGAAACCCATAAGTTCAGCAGTCTGAATTACACCCGTTATGCCACTCGCCCAACCTCGTTGCCACTAAACCCCTGTCACTAGCTAGCCACCCGTACGTATATCCAAGCCAAGATACAGCAAGAATGGCCGAATACGCGGCGGCAGCCATCACGGCTCTGACAACAACAGCGGCCATCGTCGGCAGCTCGACGGCATACAGGCAGCAGATATATAGAGGATACAACGGCCTCGAGAACCCGCCGTGGCAGCGCCGTCCCCCGTTCACGAGCATGTCCCTTCGACGTGCAAGCGCTTACTACGGGCAGTCATTATACTACCCGCCCGGCTTACACGAGCACCTCGTGCACCACGCCGAGTGCCCGGCCTCACAATGCCACTACAGAGCCTTCGTATGCTCCCCCCCCCTCCCTCTGTTATTCTCTCCTATATTTTCTCGAAGCCATTCCCCACAGCCCCCCCCCCTAAATAACTTTGCTAATGCCTCTTTTCCCACCCGCACAGCTCATGGATTCGATCCAGCGATACAACGAAACCAGGCGAGCCCTGCGAGAAACATACGTGTGGAACCTACGGGAGTTAGCATACGTACATGCGACACAGCCGCGCAAGTCGGATGTTGAGAAGGCCGCCGAGGCCGATCGTCTATACACTTACTACGTCTCGCGGGTCCGAGACGTCTTCGAAGAGCATCGTTGTGATCACCGCCGGTTATTCGGTCAGGATTACCTATATTGGGCGCAGCCCGAGCGTGAGGACCATGTCAGGCTACTGTTACGCGACCGGACGAGAAGCAGGATCGCCAGCCGTATTGAAAGATCTAGTAGCGACACTAGCGGCAATAGCGAGAAGCAAGGTACGAATTCTACCAACACTGAAGGCATGAAAGGAGAGAAGGAAGAAGGTTCGCAATGCGCAGAAGAAAACTTGGGGGACAAAGAGAACTTAGTCGGAGGCACATGGGAAAGAGTAACATGATTTCCTTTTTCCTTTCTATTCTGCTTTTCGGCAATACGATTAAACGCCTTCGTAACATAAATACAAAACCTCGCATCGCATCCGGGGCAGACGGGACGGGGGATTCTAGAACCTAAGACAAGCAAGCCTAGCTAGTGTAGCTCCGGGACAGACAGGGAGTAGTACAAAACGGAAAAGGACCCGTGCCTAATACATACCATCACTACCAACACCCCCTTATTAGATATATACTTACACAACAAGACGTTATCCCTCCGCAGGGTATATCTTTTTCTCCAAATAAAATGTACTCCTATAGTTTCGTGCCGTGCCGTGCCGTGCCATGCCAAGCTATGCGTTTAATCCAATCATTACGTTTCATCTTCATCCAGTGGCTCGACTCGAACGAGGATCTCTTCGAGAAGGCCTTCGAGGAAGGTACCGACTTCTTTGCCCATACCCACAGGCTCGCTCTTGTCGAGCCGGTCAATCTCCTTACACACGTTCGCTAGCTTGTACACGTGCTTGCGGATGCGGTCGTGCGCCGCCTCGGCCCGCTGCCGTTGCGGGGTAATGACCTTCTCGTTGCGGTAGATCTGCTGCAGCCGGATCTGCCGTCGTTTGAGGGCTTCTTCGAGAGCCGGGAAGATAACGTCGTTCAAGGCGTCTAACTCGCCGTTAGGGTTCGTGGGGCCGGGTGGCGGGAAGGCGTCTGGCGCAGGAGCCTGCTGCTTGGGCTGCGCCTTTGAAGCGAACGCTTGCGAGCTCGGGTTGGAATGCTGATTGCTGACTCCCCGCGGAGGCTGCTGCTGCGCACTAGGTCCGCGGTACGGGGGGATTTCCGGAAGAGTAAAGGGGATGGGCCTAGGAATTCCGCGTTGCTGCTGCAGCTGCGATTGGGAATTCTTGGGAGTTATAGGTTGATGCGAATGAGTAACTTGAGATTGGGGAGGCGCAATGCTGAGAGCGCCCATATCTTGCTGTATTTGTTCCTTCAGTGCTCGATCGTAATCGGCTGATATCATGCTAGTATTAGGCGTCGGCCTTGAAGGCCGTGGAGTACTGGGATCTTGTGTGTATTTCTGTGGCGAGGGAGGCAATGGAATCTTTGAGGGTGATAAGGGCGTTACGGCCGGGACCGGTTTCCGCTGAGGCGAAGATTGTCGAGATGTTCCTAGTGCCGGAGCGTTCGCAGCCTTCAGAGTGCTAGTTACGGAGGAATTGGCGAAATCTTGGGCTTGAATCTTAGTCGGTGATGATCCCCTAGGACTCTCACCATAGTCTGCTTCTAACGGTCTTGATGCCCTGGCATTCCTAGTAGATTCATCCATAGGGTTCAAACCAGGTCGGTTAACTATTCCTCCTCGGCCGCTCACTAGTCGGACAGTACCAAAATCCCACATATCCTCATTGACGCGTTCTGGTTCAACCGAGTCTTCTCGTTCTTCCACGGTTTCCTCTTCCTCCGACTTATGGGTTGCGCTCCATCGATTATAACGCTCAATTAGCTCTGTTAAGTAGCTAGTTTTCTTCGCCTTTCGGATGAAAGGGTGCTTGAGCAGATCTCTGGCTACCGGCCGTTCTTTCGGGTCTCTTTGTAGACAGAGTTCGATGAAATCTTTGAATGCTTTTGTAAAGTTTCCTTCCAATCTAGGAGGGGCATTTTTAGGGATCAGGAACAAGACTTTCATTGGATGGATGTCGGCGTAAGGTGGCTCGCCATTGGCAAGTTCTAATGCTGTAATTCCTAGCGACCAGATGTCCGCCTTGTGATCGTATCCAGACTGTTTAATGACTTCAGGAGCCATCCAAAACGGAGTGCCGACGAATGTATTCTTCTTTGTCATGGTCGCGGAGAGCTGTCCAGAGACACCAAAATCAGCCAGCTTCACCTGGCCATTGGAACTGAGTAGAATATTCGCCGCTAAACAAATACCTCGTCAGTAAATTCGCATTCGCAACATCTCCCAAACTCATGCGACAATACCTTTAATGTCCCGGTGAAGCTTCTTGTCTGCGTGAAGGTAATCAAGGCCCAAAAGCAATTCCCTTATGATTATTGCAATGTAGTCTTCTCCTATCATGCCAGGCTTCATGAGATCGGCGCAGCTCCCGCCGGAGCAGTATTCCATCACGATCCATAGCTCAGCACCTTTCGCATATGATCCGTAGTATTTGGTAACGTATGGCGATTGAAGCTCGGAGAGGATGGCAATTTCCTGTATAATATCTTCGACCTCGTCTTCGGCGCTCTCGATATCGATGACTTTGATAGCGACAGCTTGACCGCTCCGCCTCTCAACGCTTGTCTCAAAGTTAGCCATTGGTACAGCAAGACGATCCAATTGGAAGCACAAACCCCTTGTAAACTTTTCCAAAGCTTCCCCCACCTAAAGCGCAGGTCAGCAATAGTCCTTAAGGTAGTCCCTATGCAGAGCGTCTGCGAGAGTCTGACCAATGCAGTATTCTTTCGTGTACAGAAGCTCAGGGTCTAGGGCCTCATTGCTCTCGTCATAATCTCGCTCAGCCATAATGTAACGCAGCTCTCGTTATTCGTGGTATATAAATTCGTTAATCGTAATAGGGTGACGTTGGTCGTTATGTAGTCGGGGTAGGTATCAAAGTAATCAAATCGTGGTGACTTTGGATTGGCTGATTCCGGAAAGGAGGTGAAGGCCTGCCCGCAACAAATATCGAGTTTTCTGAATATAAACGTTCATAACCAGCTACCTAAATAATCCAGAGGTTGTATAAGTCACAAGACAACTTGGATTAGCTTGCCAGGGAAGAATGAAGGCAGAGGTGCGCAGTTCAAAAGAAGGATTGTCCAATACAAAATAAAAGCTTCAACGAGGAATGAAAGGCGACAAAGTGACAAGATGACAAGATGACAAGACGACAAGACGATAAGATGATAATAAGCACCGGCGATTCGGTAGCATGCATGTACCAATGCGACAAGATCGATGTCCAATGTCAACAAACGCGGCAACGGCAATCAATGCATGCCCAGACAATGTGACAAGTGAGAGAAATAGGCAAGTCAAAAAAAATAGAGACAGATGATTTGTTGTGATGGCGGGAGAGCTGGGCAACTAAGAGCAACTGGGGGGGGGGGGGGGGGGGGCAACAGGGCAACAGGGCAACAGGGCAAATAGAAAAAAAGGTGGGGTATGGTATAAAAAAGGTTTGAAAAGGTGGGCAGGGGGGTTTTTTGGGTTTCC